>NC_060259.1:105040424-105666578 GCF_921293095.1 Ischnura elegans | reverse complement strand
GGGCCAATGCCAACAATTTACACTTTTGTAAATATATGTACCTCCATAGCACTTTAAATCTTGGGAACTATGCAGTGAAAAAAGGGCCAATATCTGAAGCAAATAGGAAAAGGTTAAAGCAGTTTTTGGGCCATTGTTAAAACCAATTATTGACACTAAAAATTAATCTTAAACAATAAAAAATGTAGGAAAAAATAATTGCGGAAGGGATCTAAGGTAATAATTTTCTGAAAATTCCAGGTAGATAACTTTTTAGCTTCAGTTTAAAATGAAGTTGAAGCTTCCATTATAACTTCAGACTGCTCTCCCGAAAACTAAGCGATGTTGACATTGGCCCTTTCAGCACCATGCGTCAAGATTAAAACAATGTCAAGATTAGCTCCACTTTGACATTCCCAAAAATGTTCTCATCTGTTCAATTTTCATTCCTATCTGTGGCTGCTATTCTAAAATCCCTGTTGAAAGTTGTCGTTTTGCGGCTAGGTGTGTGCATGTGGAATAGTTACGATAAAGTTGTAAATTTAAGAGACTTTTTGAGATAAATCTCTTTTAACAGACGTATCGCAGTAATTTTTTTCGGACTTAAGCTACGAAAGTTACAACGTTCGTTGTGTTATGTGCTCATTGATATGGATTTAAAAAGAGAAACTGAAATCCGTTCGAGGCCCAACTTTTCGGTGGTACAATAAATGATTGAATATTATATAAAAGAAAATAAAGCACGGTTTTTGTATAATAAAGAGCGGAAAGGGTAGTCATGAACCGAACGGGTGAATTTAGAGGAAGTTTATAAATAAATAAATTGTTGTATTCCAGGAGTAGGGAGACGTGGTGGAGTGGGTCGCAGTGGCGCAGCGATGGTGGGGGTTGGGGGATAAAAACCCCCCTCCCAGCGCTCGGAGAATTTTTTAAAGTTTAATCCATTTTACTTAATTGGATTGATATTACTAATAGAATAGTGTACGGATTAATAATATCCCTCAGAAAGCCGTAAAACTCACCATTTTGAACCATTTATCTTAAAATTCCGCAATTTATTAATCTCGCACCTACCGCTTATACTGGTGGGTATTCCATACCCCCACACACCCCGGTATTAGACGCACCTAAACCTCCCCCAGCCTTAATTCCTAGCTGCGCCCCTGGTGGGTCGAGCCATGGGCTTGTCACACGAAAATATCCACCTTGTTGGTGTCGGCCCAGGGAAAGGAACTGCTCTCCCTACCATGGATGTGTGGTGGCATACGCCTCCGGCTAAGCTCGGGGTTAGCTCTATCACCGTTTATCCAAATCCATGCTTTCAAAATCATTCATCCATTCCCATTTTTCCAAACCAACATTCGTGTAGATCGTTGATCGAGTGAATAAGTGATTCTAGTGAGAGTATGTGGGATAAGGAATTAAAAAGTTACAGATGAACTTAGCCATCATTGGTCCTTATTCACTGCAAAGGATGAATGCAGAGCTGTAGGAGGCGATACGCGCAATCACCCCTTCCAATGTCTCCTATTCTTGGCACTCCTGGTCGAGGACTCATGTTCCCCATTGTGCCATTAAAATAACGCATTAATTAAAATAAAATTTCTTATCACGGTGTACACAGACTAGACTTAGATTTAATACCTTCCCGTTTAAGTGAGCCATTTCAATGTCATCTCATGCGTTATTGCGGTCAAATATTGCGAGCACGCGTAATATTTGACCGCTAACGCTCTTTGGACGGCAGGGATGGAAAAATGAGATGTCCCACGACGGCTGAAATGCGACTGCATAATTTTTATTCCACGTAAAGGATTTTCTGGGGTCTGGGTAATTGAGTTGGGAGTTTCGGTTCATTTTGAGGATTTGGTTCACATGATTTGTTTTATGGCAATGCATCGGCTATTCAAATCGTCCATACTGAACGAAATCATAGAAATTAAAGTTTTTTTGGATTGAACCAATTCCACGAATCCATGGAAAATCCGTCGTGGATCTAAGTGACTCTTGATTTAATTGTATTGAACGCTCAAGGAAATCATTATATTTTAATTTCATCAAAATATATACCGAACTGAGTAAAACTCATTTCACGGTGATAAAAATGGATTCCTTCAGCAACTTAGCTGCGTCCAAGACGCTTTCAAACAAAGACGAACCTCTGGACCCCCTGGTAAATTTCTCTTCAACGTTCTCAAAAAATCCAAACCCGATCAATGTAAATCGATGGCTGAGAACCCGTTGTGTTCGGCGGATTCGTCTGGCAGCCACATTACACTATTATTATCAACCACAAACAACTCCACTGGATTTGGATACATCGCTCATCATGAACGATGAACGAACGATTCAGTTTGAAAGACTTCCCCAAAGAATCATCATTCAAATCATTCTGCTCATTCCAGTTAATCATTCATTTTTAACGATTTATTCTTGAACTTCTCTCTTCTTTTCTTGGGGTTATCCAGAGGAGCTGGGTCAGCTCTACAGGATAACTCCAAGAAAACGACTACTAGACAGTATAAACGAATGATGCGGTAGTCCCAAATTCCTCATGTGCACTAAACCACTGAACTATTTTAAATATAATTCTATGAATGGATTCCAGGTCTGCAAAATTCATTGGAGGTTAGGATCGATATTTACAACGTTTTCCGGGTCCCCTACATAAAGACCGATGAGGAAGGTGTGAGGTGTCGGTTTCATTAAAAATATCTTAATGCTGACCTTTCCGTACATTTGGAGAGCAGTGAAAATTGGAGGTGGAGCTAAAAACACGTTATCGATTTCTCTTATCTGAAGACCTCTCATGATACGCGTTAGAATTATATATTAAGTACGGTAGCGTATGTTGAATACATCCATAGGGGAGGGGGCACGATCAATATAAAATTAGGATAAATTATTTTTAAGTAAGGATACCCCATGTTCTTTTACACTAATAATGTGAAATACAGAATAATTAAGTAAGATAATACTAGTATACGAATAACAAGTTCGACGATAGCTCTAAGCGGCGGGTTTTATATAGCTTTAACTAAAAGCTTTTCGAAGGAGGGATCCCCTGTGCCCACTATTCAGTGGAATCAGATATTGCGGCAGTAATTGTGACTATTATTTTATGTGCAAGGATGAATATAACAAATGAGAGCGTGCCACTTGAAACGCCAGACTCGACTCAGCGTTACGTGGGTCCGAGCTATCCCATCGTTCGTTGGCTTTTTGGCCAAAGTAGACATCATAACGTCGAAATAATCGATTATTAAGCTCGTGCCATAGCCATGGATCCGATTTTTAATTAATCAGCATGGAACGCAGTGCTTTTGTCAGCTTTAACAACTCAGGAGAAGTCCAGCGTTTTAGTGTTTTGCCAGGGGACACGTGATTTTTGGTCATTACCTGGCTAGCTTTAGTCATGCGAATCTCGGCTCGTGCAGACCTCGAAGTTCGTAGTGCTGATGGAACTGCCAGTGAATAGCGGCTGGGTTGAGTGTACGAAACTCAGTCGGCGACTTCAAACGTCACAGCATTGCTCAGCAACGTTTCAGCGTTCGTTGACTTTGGGGAAGTCGTAGACGCCGAGCAATCGAAATCGTTGATCGTTCAGCTCAAATATTTCATTTTTTCGGTTTCATTTAGTCAGCACGGAAAGCAATGCGTTTGTCAGCTATTATAGAGCTAGAAAATAGCCCAGCAATTCTGGTGTTACGCCTGAGGTGCACGTGATTTTTGGGCCAAACTATCTTGCAACTTCCGACAGTCACGTGTATTCGACTAATGGGATGTTTAGGAGGTAATTGACGTCTTCTGATTTTTGTATCTGACCCTTAAGTGACCTCATGAGGGTTGTTATAAGTGTATATGTGACATAGATAGTTTCTATGCACTGAAAAAGAGGAATTGCATTGCATCTAAGGAAGGGATTGCATGTATTGCAAAACATTAACCAATGAGGAAATTTGCTATCTCGGAGTGAACAAAATTCTCGCTTTCTACCAAACCTCGTCCCGAATAATTTTTCCCTTTCAATTAAAATAAAGCATTTATTTATTTCCTCGTGCTTTTTATTTGCTTTCATATGTTAGCCTTCCATATCTTATTGCCATTTTGCAAAAGTTCAGCAAAACGTAATAGAATTTTCGGAAGCATTTAGCTTTTTGGGGTAAGTTTTTGACAGGGTATTATTTGCTGGCCTTCGTGTATTAATCTATGTTTCACCGGCATTTCCTTCTGATTATACTCTTTTGCCATAGCATGATCTATGGAATTATTGCAATTCTCGCGGTGCTTAATCAAAATCATTGGCGATATGCTTTTGCATCGAAAATGCATGAACTGACTTGAAGCATTAAGTGAATTCGCCAAATCGCGCTACTAAAATGACCCTATTCCTCAAGACCGATCCCTCTTTTTCTTCGATTTACACCCAACTAGTCTTTTTTCTCCACGTGGGCTATTCTATACTAAATTACGGTAATTAGCTAGGAAGACATCCAGTTGTATTTTTTGTGGCTAAAGTTGCAATTTTACATCTTTAATTGCAAATTTTTAACCGCTCGTAACTTACATTTGGTATTTTGAGTTCTGGTTCCAGGAGATTCAATGCTACATTTTAAAGGATGTATGCAATTTAACGGTCGTAGTATTCTTAATACTCTAATATTCTTTGCGCCCACGAATGTAACAGTTGCGGGCGATGTCTTTATTGTGATCTCCTCTGTTGCAGGAAAATAGGTTATCGATTTAAACCTAATCAAATGGCAATTCAAGTCAGAGAGTGTCGAGGTCTTAAATTGCAATGAAAATAATATTATGAAAACTTATTTGACAGTCGTCACTTATAATAAATAATTATGTTTATAAATCCTTATCGGTTTTCTTATGAATACCGTGGTCATGGTCGAATAAATCTTTGAAATCACTCATCTCATCGCGTTATTTCTTGGATAACACATATTTTCATGCGTTGAATAGTGTGCGTCGCGTATGTAACCTTGGAGTGATTTTTATCGCATAACTCTTTGAAGCCATATTCAAAATTGTGTCCAGAGCTCCATATTGGTCCACTACCACCCTAAGTCATAATGCCTTAAAAGACGAAGGAAGATGGATTGCGGCTTAAATATAATTCAGCCATTTTCTCATAAAGTCAATAAAAATGTGAAAGTTGCCGACCACTTATCATAAATTCATGACGTTATTTGAGTTCTGGGTGAAGAAGAACCGTTCATTGAGGGAAGTAATCGCTCACATGAACGTAAACACCAACGAATTATACTTGGAGTGTGCAAGTAGCTGTGAATCGTGATCCCCTCGGACAAGGTGCGTGACGCCACCAACTGATCTGTGCCGGATTAAGGGCCGTCGATTTTTTGCCGCTAATAGCTCGAGAAGTAGGCGATGGATCGAAAAGAGGAATAAAACGGGTCTCTTTAGTTTTTCTAACTCAATCCCAATAGGCGACTTGAAAGAAATTAGGATTAAATGAAGGAAAACGAGCCCATTTGACGGCGTTCAGCGGTGTTTGTTACATACACGCAATGGATTTTAGAAATTTATTTAAGTCGAGGATTTGGGTGCCACAAACATCCGGGCGCGCCCTCCCCCGCTCGATTGTGTCCACAATGGCTCTTCTCCGGTCGAGAATGAAGCGTGCGCCCATGACACTTGGTCTGCTATCGGCGCACGCCGCCTCCGCTTCTCCTCCAGACTAAGTGATCCAGCCCTCTCCTATGTACACTCTCCCTTGCAGTTACGCGAGCGGAAGCTGACGCTTGCACCGCAACTGCTTAGGGAGGCATGCAGGAGGCATGGAGGCATGAGTATTACGACACGGCCCCACGTGGAGCGGAGAGCGACCAGTGGCGCTCGGGATGGGCAGCGTCACCACTATCACTCAGTGAATGCTGAAATCATGGCAATTATTTTGCCTCCGCTTGCACTAGTCGCGTCCTTCGCGTGGCAACGTTTGTCAGAACTCCGTCGGTCCGTATACTATTTTTAAATTTCTTTTACACATATTACTTTGCAAATGTGTATGGGGAAATGTCTTTGCTTCCGTAAAAATCGTAGAAAATCCTCTTTTCCTCTCGAGTTCAACGACCATCTCGCAGTTCTCTCACAAAAATTTATGAATGTAATTGTTTTTATAATATAGGATTTCACCTCCTTTCATAACATGCCACTATTTATAGCTTTAACGTTTATGCCGATTCTTTTCTCAACAGAGTTTGGCTTCTAATTTATTGAAGTACAAATAATTATTTCCGAGGCTTCAATAATATTAGCCGATTTATTTTGATGTACCCAATGATAAGAGTCAAAGTCATTCAGTGCTTAATTTTTTTAAAATTTCAGGTTAAGTACTTTTAGGTATTACGTATCTCAGTATAGCGATTCAAAACTTGTCAGTTTATTTCGCTTGGAATTATTTTACATTCGAGGACAGAAATTGTTATAGCATAAATATTCCGAGACTACTGATATCACGCATTCCTCTTTATTGACCATTCGTTAACTATTTTGCAATTGATGGAGTGATTACTAAAATCAGGGGAGAGATAAGAATTACATATTAATATCCCGCAAGTTTGACAATGAAACTTAATAGGTTAGAAAAGTTGATATGTATTATTTTACCACATGATCTGGTGGTAGTAATTTGTCTCATTTGAAAAGGAGCTGATTTGGAGCAATAAGAAAGCGTCGGTATGTTCGCATCGTCTCTGAAATTGCGATGGAGTAATCAGTAATTGCGTGAAAGGATTTTTCTCGAGTATCTCGAGATTCTGTGAATTACTTTCCGCTTTTACATGCACGTCGCCTTCCCTTCGTGTCATTAAAAATTAACTTTATTCATTAAAAATCACCAAACTTGTTTTCCAGCGCATTTTTGTGAATTGCATCCGTTGATTGTTGATTTCTAATATGTTTTACCGATGACAAAAATAAAAAATAGGCAACCGTTGCGGGAAGAAGAAGTTGTAGAAAAATGGTGGAAATGTAGATTTTCGACCGTTATTTATAAAAACGATTTTCCTCCATAAATAATTTAGTTTCAATTAACTTTGCGTTGAATAATACATTTAGGCGTGATACTGCTACTCAGGCTACGACAAAAATTATAATGTCGACATATAGTCGAAAATATATCTATTTATCGAAATACATAAAGGTTTTGACGATTTTTGACGAAGGATTTTGAACGGTTTTGAGGAAGGGATTACCCTCGAATTAGTATAAAATTGACCCGTTCTTAAATAGATAACCTGCTATTGGATAGAAAAAATAAAAAAAAGCAAGTGTAAGTAAACAATGAAATCAAATGGAATACCCTTTCATTGGCAAATTCCTTTCCCGAGGTCTTTATTTCTAAAAAATATATTGGTCTTTCTTAATATATTCTTACAAAAAAGGCTATTTTAAGGGAAATATGTTACTATCCTGGTCTTTCGTGGTGGTACTATCTAGTGGTGTTCAAATCATGAAATAAGATATCAGGTATGAACGCATAAAAGACTTTTCCGGAATTGGGAACTCCCAATGGCTTCTACATCCTTGTTTTTATGGTTTTAGGACAGGAGAAGTTAGAGGAAGTGCTTTGGCGGCGTCTTTTCATCCGAGTGATAAGCGCATAGCAGCCGTTATGAATGGAGATACCACGGTACAGATGCTGCCTTTCCGGTGACTCCCGCCTCGGGAATACAGTTGACGTCAGCATCTGGATTTCCCGGCGAGGATTTCTTACCCGCTACTCGTATATTACCAGCTATTTAAACGATGCAATCCCATGTACCATACCACAATTTGTATCCACTGTCAATTTTTCAGGCCCGTCATGTATACTACCCATATCACCGGTTAACCGTCATCTATTATACATGGCATTTCATTCATAATAGTCCTGCAACTCTTTTACGTTCTAGCGTTAACGAATTTTAAATCTGGTATGAGTGCATAATAGTATCTTGTTCTTTGAAACAAATGGTGGAAAATCCAAATAATTTAGTTGGTTCATTAATAGATTTACGTTGTTTTTTCTGGGATAAATTTCCATTGGAGCCATGGTAATGGGCTTATCTATACAGAACTAAAATTACTTGAGAAATTGACCTTTTTCATAGAAGCTTAGCCATAAAAATGCATGTTCGTGGCTTCGAGAAATATTGTCATCTTCTCAAGGCTATGGAGGGAGAAAAGACCACAGTGCAGATCAGGGAGTCTCAAACTAGTGGTACAAAAAGGCATTGCATGTGGTTTGTTAATGTGAGTAAAAATGTGCTCCAAACAATGGTTTCACTTTTGTATCGAAGGGCCTCAAAATTTAACGTTTTAGAAATAAATTCCATGAAATTTACCGGATCCACTGGTCAGTTTTTGTGCATGCCTTACCCTCGATATCCCGTCGTGGTGGGTCAAATTAGTATGTAAATTTGAAGTCCTGATCTGCGATGGAAAGGTTGGGAACTCCTGATCTTGAGAAGTGAATCACTGGTCCCCCTACACCACCACATTCCCTCCCATGCTTCACTGCTCACAAATCATCTTCCCTCTCGTGCCCAGGTATGGTAAGGTATTTTAAAAGATAGGCAGTAACCCTGACAAGGCTTGTAAGTATAGTAAGAAGCTCTAGCCTGGTAATCTGGTAAGAAGCGTCAAGAACAAAATGCCGCTGCTGGTTGAAGAGGTCTTGTGCATTCCTTGCCAAACCTGTGGGAAGAATAATAAAATTGGCGAAACAGGCAGACCCGTGAAAGCACGCCCAGGAGAACACGAGAGAGCTGTTCGGGTGGGCCACTCAATAAAATCCGCTGTAGCCAAGCACGCAGCAAGGGAGCATCCAATCTACTTGTAGAATACAAAAATCTTCGCCAAGTAAAAAGGTTTAGGTAAAGACTGCTGATTAAAGCGATATAAGTTAATATAAAAGGAGGACGAAGTCCATTTCAATAGGAACACTGACCTCAAAATTAGCCAAGCCTGCCATCTGTTAATTTTTAACAACAGCATGCAAACCATCATCCGTTCCCTCTTCCCACCTTCGTCTCCTCCCGCCAGATACAGCACCTATATACATGCGAAGAAAATTCTTAACTAAATGTATTCCCTTGAGAAAGCGACCACCATCGGTCGCGAAACGTCGGGGACATTTAAATATCGACGCGACGAAATAGCCCAAGATGTTTTTATTGCCACTCTTACAAGCAAAGTAAAGTAGCTAGGCAGAAATTATCTAATTTTTCTATAGCAGCACTTGACTGTTTTGTATTGTACCGGATCCTTGGGCTTCGAAAAACAGAAAACACAGAAGCGTCTCCCGCTAGATTTCTTCAATTTATCATGCGAGTGCTTGTTTGATATCGATTATATTGAGCAATGAAAATAAGGTCATTAGTGGCATTTAAATTTTAATGCGAGTAAAATTTCCCTAAAATGTGACAATGTGCGAACTCTCAAATGCTTTTAGCGTATCACTTCGGATGCATCTGAGCGTTGGCAATGGTGTCCTTTGCAATGCTGAAGGTTCGTTGAAATTTATTTTTTTAATGTACCCATGCCATCCTTTGATAAGTTTCTATCTTTTTTGTGGATGATTATTTTCCTATAAGTGCCGTGAATCCATCTCAAATGACATAAGTCCTAAGTTTTCGTCCGCTTTCTTATCAGTATTGTTGGCAAAGTAAGTGGCAAAATAACGTCAACTACTCCTGTGTCAATTTCCTGATTAAAGATGCGCTTTTTACGCGAAAATGACAGCATATTCTACAGAAAAAATTCAAACCGAGCTGATCTCATCGTCCTTCAGCCATTTACAAATAAGAGATTTATGCTCCTAGTAAAGTCCGTAATAATTTCAGCTAGGATAATGTAGAGAAATATTTAATATTCATGGGCAACTTATATATTGAGATTTTGAACTTTATGTGAGAGCTGGTATGCAAGTCCATTTGTTAAAAAAATTGATAACTAGCTTGCAAACCAATAATTACAAACCCTATTGTTGGGCTGTATTATAACCTTTACATTAATTCAACAATTATGTCCATATATTTCAACGCAGGCTATCATAAAATAACCTTCCTATAATAGGGTGGTTTCCTATTATTTTTTTATTGCCCAAATCGAAAGATTATTACTCCTGGAGTACGTATTTCACGATTTTAGATTTTTAAATGACGATATCTATTTTCAGCGATTAAGGGTGTTCTATCCTAATTCAAAAATCCAAATTCAACCGTCGCCGGATTTTAGTTGCGAAGTCGGCCGCAACGGCCAGTGGAATGGGAAACCTCCTTGGGCGGAGGGGAGTAGTCGCTGACCGAAGGAAAAAAATGGAAAAGACGAGGGGTCGAGCTTCGCTCCGACCGAAAAAAAACACCCGGCGCTGTATCAAATTTCACTGGGGAGGGTCGATATTGAGAGTGGTCGGGATTCGGAGGTTGATCTTTGCTCTCTTGTGGCATTAGTCCCATCTCAGCCACTAGGTTGACGTTTCTTGGAAGAATCCAAATACGCACGCTCTCGACGAGGCTGGGAAGTACGGCCTGCTTCTATGAAGAAAGGCGATTACTTGCATTGTTCTCTCCTTATACACTCTCCTCGAAGGGGAGAGCTGGTCAACGTTCTCATCTCAAAATTGTTAAGTGTTCTTCAAAGCATCGTAAAAGTCAATTACGCTAACCGAAATGCGCGTACTTCGTGAAACTTTTTTTTAACGTACAACTTTACATTTTTACGTTATTCCTCAGTATGAATGAAATAGTAACCACCCACGTCCATTTGAAAACGTGTATTCAATACAGTTACTTTCCGAAACATGTTTATTCAGTAATCATAGCGCTACAGGGAGAACACTAATGAGAAATATGACAAATAATGAATGAACGAAAATTGATTTTCAATCATCTTGAATATTTATTGATTTATATGGTAAGAACATCATAAATTGCATATTGCATCAGACATCACATACAGCTTTAATAAAGCCAATAACCCTGAATATATCGCATCGGGTAATATTGACTTTTTCTTCGATGTTTTTTTAACAAAATGATGCCGTTTGAACTAGAGTTTTTCTGGTCTCTAATTTCTTGTAATTCTGACTGAAGTAACGTTTAATATTCAAAGTGTTCCCTAGTTTTGCTGCAACCGACGTTTTGACCCGATGCGACCGAAAGTGCTACAATTTATTCTCGCTACCGATCCATCGTGGAGACGATTAAAATTCATTCGCTCGAATTTGGCTTGATGAAATCGCCGATGACTCATCTTCCTGGAATACACCCATGTGCAAAGTGTGTTTAATGAATCATCAGCATTTCGCCTCTTTTTGCGCAGAATTATTAGATATAATTGTGAAAATCACAAATCTTTACTTTAATTCTGTTTCTGGAAATTGATATCTGGATCGTGATTCAAGCAGTTCAGTGAAGATGAATAACTGGCTCTTATTAGTCTCCTTTTTCTCTCAGGTGCGTATAAAATTTCCCATGTTGATATTAGGGAGATTTGGAGCAAAGAAGTCTATCAAATTTTTTCCCGTACACTGAACTATCGGATTTTTTTTCTACGGTGCATTAGTTTTTATGACCTCAGCACTAGACTAGAAAGTAAGAAAAGTGACTAGTTAGCTGCAGTTACTGAGTTCATTAATAAAATATCTAACAAATTTGAATTTGAAAATACACCATCAGAGTGCATCACGATCCTTGAGCAACTTATACCATTTCGAGGCCGATGTCCTTGAACGCAGTATCTATCAAAAAGCCAAAGAAATATGTTATTGAAGTCATTGCTGTGGTGGATGCTAGGAAATTTTACCTAAAAATTGAAATTTATATGGGCAGGTAGCCAGATGCCCTTTCAAAGAATCCAATTCAACTCATGAAATTGTCAAACGCTAAGCAGAGCACATTGACTGCAGAGGAAGAAATATTACCAGTGACAGTTGGTGTACCAGTATGCCTTTAACAGTAGAACTTTATCAAAAAAGATTGAATATGGTAAGGACGATGAGTAAGAACAAAGCAGACGTTCCTCCTGAATCTCCCCCAAGAAAAAATAGAACCTTACATCATAGGCGAGGGGCAGGGTGGGGGGGGGGGCAATTGCACCCCCTCCAGAAGCAAAAATCGCAAAGTCCTTAAGCAAAATCGGTACTGAATTGAAACGAAAGTATTCAACAAATTTCCTTTAAACCCACGAAAAATGATATGCATTAGTAGGTATAAGATATGTACTTAACTAAAATAAAAATATTTTTTCTATGAAATGATATCAGAAACTAATTATGCGCTGTTATAATTTTCTTAAAATATTTTTTTCATTCACCTTTTCCATGCTAAAATGTCACAACTTGGCTTGCGCCCCCTTCTAGACTATGGCTTGCCCCCCCTAGTTATGACCCTGGGTATGCCCTTGTCTTACATCCTTCCCTTTTTGCTTTACTCCCGACATTTCCGCGTTGTAATACCTACGTTTCAATAAAATCCATGTAGTATTTATTTCTGCCATTATCCATGACGCAAGTATTACTGCCTCAAGTGGTAACAAAATGCTTCCTGGCTTTATATCATTCTACAATACTATCAAGGGGGTGTGGATTCAAATGATCAGCTTTGCTTAAATTATCGCTGGACGGCATGAAAATCGGCCCTGACACCATTCCTGCTATTTCGTTTTTTAAATGACCTCCTAAATCCGAATATTAACTCTGTTTTTCTCCATCACCCACCATTTTCGGAAGAGCCTCCAATTTTTACCACTTTTCGGTCATTTGGAGAAATTAAAAGGATTATTTTAGCATTTAAATTTTTTTGTAGGGGTTTTGAGGGGTGCAAAATTCTGAAAAAATAATATTAATGGTAAAGATGTAGATTTGAGGGGAATTAGTCTCCGTCAATTGTGTAAAAACGCATTGAAAATGACCAATTTTGCCATTTTTTCGCAAATTTTCACGTATTTAAAAATATTTCCAGCTTCTATTTCACATCATCCTCCCCGAAAGATAATAATACAAAGCAGCAAGAAACAGCAGTATTAATAAAAATATTTTGCTGTTTAGCATAGCAGCAATAATTAAAATATGTAGCAATAGCTCGGAAGATTCACTTTACTACTCTGGCCCTCGCAGTGCCTCTCCCGCTCAGGCTTGGACGGCAATTTTCTTGATTTCGCAGCTAAAAAAAGAAAAGTAATACTTTCTAGTTCCACGAAGAATGTAAAACTGAGATTTTATAATTTCATTGGATAAAAAAGTATTCTTTCTCCTTAATCATGGAATTCGGCAAAGTATCAGCCTCTAAAATCAATTATGTATATTGAAGTTGTCATCATCTTCCCTCGGTATACCTCTAGCGATCGCAGAGTCAACTCTTTCGGTGTTCTGGACAAGGATCCTTTTTTTCAGAGTAATTTAAATAGTGCAAAACAGTAAAAAATGTTTTACTCCGGCTTTTTCCAGGTGAATGTCAGTATGTGCGTTTGAGTTGTGAATATTACCGTGATTTAATATGTAATTAAATTACACGTGTGTAAAATCATCGTCATCGCTTCTGCTATGTTTGCGGTGAATTGACTAAAACATCGCAACAATAATCTCTTTCTTTAATTCTTTAAACTGCTTATAAATTTTTCTCTGGCTGCCAAATTGGCGGTCAGGGCTAGGATTAAGCTCCAAGTGTTTGCTGCACCACTTGTTACAGTAATTTGACCAAATACTTGGAGAAACTAATGTAACATATGGTACGAAGTTGCGCCTATATGGATGCCAATCTCTTACAAAAGGGCATAAAATTCTTTTCCAGTAGGACAAGAGCGCCAACACTGAAATTAATTTCTACGTAAGATGAAGGCTTGGTTTTTTTACTGTAATTAAATGCATTGTTGATAGAAATTATGATGCCATGTGACCCAGAAAAATGGAGACTGTTTATGGATTCGTCAAAGACAAGCTTTGAAGTGGTCCTGTTGGCCAATGGGAATGAGTTACCTTCTATCCTATCTGCATACTCTGCTGATATGAAGGAGACGTACCGATATATCAGTTGAATCCTTGAGAATACTAATTATCGTAATTATAATTGGTAAGTTTGCGCTAATCTGAAAGTTGTCGCTCTACTCACGGGACTGCAATCAGGCTTCACGAAATACTGCTGCTCCCTTGAATACAACAGCCGCGCCCGAGAAAACATTACATCTTACGGAAATGCGAGAAAGCTTCACTCATGGTTATGAAAATGTCGCCCATGTTTCCCTGGTTCCGACAGAAAATATTCACTTGCCACCATTGCACATCAAACTAGGACAGATGAAATACTTTGTGAAAGCAATCGACAAGACAGGAGCTGAATTTCAATTTTTAACTAAAATTCCTTGTCTTAGTGAGGCTAAAACCAAGGAAGAAATTCTTTTAGGTTTTTAGAAGACTTATTTTAATTCCCACTTTCTTAGCACTCCTTCATTACTTACTCATTCGATCAATTTTATCTTCATCATTCTTCGGTGGCACCACATTTCGAATGCTTCCAATCATTGACTTCTCTGCTGCTATCAACGTCCAAGCCTCACTTCCTTAGAGAATCACACTCCATATGTAGCGTATGATGAATTGCTTCCTTACTTCTATGCTTGTATTCTCATATGTGAGAAGATTCATCTTTTTGTAGTAAGCCCTCTTCGCCAGCGCTATTCTACTGACTATTTCTATCTTGCTTCGTCCATCGTTGGTAATTCGGCTTCCCAGGTCAGAAAATCTCTTCTAGCTTTTGATTTCTTACCTTAATGTTTGTCCTAGCCTCCTCTCTTTTACTACATACTAATATCTTAGTCTTCCTTTTGTTGATTTTCAACTGATATCTGGCCATTTTCCTTTCTATATTTGTCAAAGTCTTCTTAAAATTCTTCTCTATCTCGGCTATGATTGCTATGTCGTCAGCGAATCATAGAATACTATTTTTCTCAGTCAATATTGACACCCAAACCCTTCTCCTTCCAATCACCTAAAATTATAAGGTTTTCTTCGCGTCTTACCTGTTTGATTACTGCGGTGATATCTTCATAGACGCCTTAAACTTCTTCATCCTAGTAGTCCGTCGTAGGTATGTTAACTTGTACCACTACGGTATCTACCGGCTTAGTCTCTAGCTTTACCATAATTATCCTTTTATTTTGGGGAGAACCTTTTTCCCTGAATTTCTATCGTATGCTCCTTATCTTTTACATAATTAACGGAAGGAGGAATATTTCTCGCAATTTTTCAAAGTAAATTAGTAAAGGCATTAGAAAAAATTTATCCCCTACGAAATTAAAGCGGGCCAAATATTGGCAAAGTCGAATCCATTAGTTCGGAATCAGACATAACTTAGTCCCAAGAAGATACATTGAATGAATAACACGCCATTTGTACGTTGAAGATGTTGTAATATCATTGAAATCTAGGTCACAATAACTTTTCTTATAATCGTGGAAAATTGCAAGTGTTTGTTTCAATATGGAAAAATTCCGCTCCATAACGTTTGAATCTTCGGATTTTATTTGTAAGTTGAATTAAGTATATGTTTTTATGTAGAGCGTTTGAAAATCATTAATCATTCTACCAAATAAAGTTGTTAAGCATGGAACGGCAACTAAATATTATCTATCGTACAGTGGTTGCAGTTATTTGTGAAAGAGGATACTCCTGCGTCACATGCAAAAGGTTTGTGCTCTCACTCATACAAAGTACTGCGTCGAAAAAGCAACTTTGTACGCAGTCACACGCACGAGTGCATAGTTAAATACACTACTGCATAGTTAAATAAGTATGATAATCGACATGAAAAAATCATTTGACTAACCTGGGATTCGAACCCGGATATCCCCGATGGCCGGTCAAATATGCTACCAATTATACCTCGAAGCAACCTTTTTCCTTGAATATGAAATTCTCCTTTTACTTGTGTCTAAGATTCGCCTAGAAAAAAATTACTTGGTAATGTAGCTGACCGGAAATCGGGAGGATCTGGGTTTGAATCGCGGCTAAGCGAAATGTTTTTTTCGTGGCAAATAACAGTCTTGGTATATATGTATTCTCATTCATGTTAAATAATAGTGGAGTATAAGAACTAAAATTCCCTTCGGAATTAATAAAATGGGAAACATATCAAGTAGAAGACCTAACTTCAATGCAGGGTTCCATCCCGGAAGGGTCATACAGTGTACCGAGGGGTAAAGAAAAATTGATCGGGTAATGCTCCTGAGAAATTTTAGTTTCTTCCCAAAGACTACAACCGCGCTGCGGTGATGTTAGTATCATTCTAAACTGAAGAATTTTTAATGAAATTACATTTATTTGTCATAAATTTCTAGACGCATTATTATGCCGAAGAATTTCAACAGTTAAATATAATGAGTCTACCTGATCCTGTGCACTAGTATTTTATATGAAGTCTCGCATATTTATATCGCAATGTGGTCGTTTACTCTGACACGAAATCGTAATTTTAGTTAATAATTCGGTCGATGGATGGGCAAAAAAAACTAACTACCTCGTTCAGTCATTCTCACAAAAATTAGAATTGAAAAATCGCGGAAGTTGCCGCCCACTTCCGAGAAATGTTGCATTCATCACACAGGTCTGCGACATAAAAATTGTTTCAAATTTAATAAGTGATTTTTATAGTGTTTTCAACGCTGATTTCGGGAAAAATAATGAAAAAGTTCCATCACGCACAGTTATTTCACAAATTGCTGATCTAGTTTTAGCTTTTTTCGATATTTTTATGCATACATCAGCACTCCAGTGAGTTTGAATTTCTGTTTTTAGGATCTCCATAAATTGTTATTTGGCCGTTTTTATATAAGATGTACGTAAAACAAAGAGTAATTAGGAGAAATCAGCAGTATTTTCATGTCAGCATTTGTCCTTGCCCCCCTCCCCCTTCCACATGCTGACTCACTGCGCCTCACACAATGGCTACCAGAGGATGTATAAACTCGCCACACTTCTGCTACATTTATAGTAACTTTACCGTTAAAATGCAGCCAAGAAATGTTTCCGATTTTGTTAAAAAATTATATTTCACCTACTTTGGTATGAAGTTAGGTGATCAAGATAAGTCTTGGGCCACTCACAAAGTTTGTTCAGTGTGTGTTGAAGAACTGAGGCAATAGTTTCAAGGTAAATGGCAGTCCTTACGTTTTGGAATACTTACCAATAGTTTGGAGGGAGCCCAAAAATCATAGTGATGACTGCTGTTTTTGTTATTGTGACGTACGAGGTTTCAATTTGAGAAACAAAAAGTATATTTCTTAGCCTAACATTCAATTAGCCATTCGCCCTGTTCCTCGTGGACCTGAAGTACCTACTTATACCCTCGCCTCCAGATTCTTTGGACGTAACGATTCATACGTAATGATACTGAACGATTTAGTCAGAGACATAGGCCTTTCTTAAGAATCAGCGGAGGTTTTAGGATCTAAATTGAGGATAACCATATGTTGGCTCCGGGTACATCTTTTTCTTGGTATCGATTTAGGGAAAAAGAGTTTGTATCTTTCTTCTTTCAAGAAGATGACCTGGTGTTTTGCAGTGATGTTCCTGGACTTGTGACACGTTTCAAAATAGAATATGCCCATGATGAGTAGATACTTTTTATTGATTCTTCAAAAAGAAGCCTTAAAGCAGTACTTCTACTCAATGGCAATAGGTATGCTTCTATACCAGTTGGACATTCGGTTCACTTAAAAGAATGTTACTAAACTTTGAAGCGGTTTTAAGCAAACTCTGCTATTCAGACCACAAATGGACACTGTGGTGATTTAAAAGTGATTTCAATGCTGCTTGGTCAACAAAGTGGCTATACAAAGTTCCCTTACTTTCTCTGTGAATGGGAGACTTTCTCGATGAATGAAAGAAGAGACAGAAAGAAACAATGCATAAAAAAAGCTTGGCCCTTGGAGAAAAGGGTAGGGGTTAAAAATGTTGAGAGGATTAAGTTAAATTAAGAATGTTGATGATTCCAAAAAGGTGTTACTTCCACCACTTCACATTATGTTGGGACTGATGAAAAAATTTGTTAAGGCATTGCCAAAAGAAGGAAAGTGCTTCAGATATCTTTGTGGACAGTTTCTTGGTTTATCCGAGGTAAGGGTAAAGGAAAGCATCTTTGTCGGACCAGACATTAGAACACTAATGACAGATTCCAACTTCGTAGCCAAAATGGAAAGAAAAGGACAGGCAGCATCGAATCTTTTAATTCCTGGGAAACAAAAGAGATCCAAACAACAAGACAATCGTCGCAGACATGCTCGACAACTTTAAGAAGCTTGGCTGTAACATGAGCATTAAAGTTCGTTTTCTCAACTCACATCTTGACTACTTCCGTGCAAACCTTGGTGATGTAAGTCAAGAGCAGGGCGAAAGATTTCGCCAAGACATCAAAGAAATGGAAAGAATATATGAAGGAAGATGGAACATCAACATGACAGCGAACTACTGCTGGATGATAAAAACAGATGATCCTCAACGAGTCCACAGCCGGACAAGCAGTAAGAGAAGCTTCGGCAGAAAGCGAAAGCGTTATTATATGGACTTATGAGCTTTGAGAGAATTGGAAGTGTACTAGAAATGCAGTTTATAACATTATATATATATAAAATAAAATTTTATAACGTTGGAAAAAATGTGAAAAATTTCTTACAGTTTGTTACTATACGCAAACATACTCCGTACTTTGTGAGAAAACCTGACGTGATAGGGAAAAATGGATTGCATTTTTGAAATCAGCGCTGGAAAGTACATAAAAATCAGTTATCAAATTTCAAACAATTTTCAAAAAATATTTTTTTGCAGGCCTGTGTCATCAGAGTTTCGGTTCATTACGACCTGTAGTGAGAACCATTCATTGAGAGAATTAATCGCTCAGAAGAGTGTAAGCAGCACGTGAAACAGGTTGTTGGTGAGAGATATACCGCGAAGTTAGTTTGCATAACTTCACTCGAGCGAAATAAATATCCCACATTCAAGTTTTATCCGTGTGTATTGTTTGTTTTCTCGTCATTCCTGCTACACAAGTAAAATTCTTGTCTTATACTTGTAAAACTGGTTCGCAGGCAGGATCTCGTGTATCTATTTTTTGCATACAACAAGCATATTTACGTAAATAGGAGATAGTTAACGATTAAATTCTGTTATCTTGACGTCATCGCTGTATTACATCGACCAAACATCAACCCCTGCTTAGTGATACGGTGGTTCACTTTCAAATTCTTTCTTTTGGGTGACTCACGTAATAATTAATAATAGTAATTTTAATGATAAGAATATTTTTATAAGAAAATAACTTTTCGAATTTTTCCCCCTCGGTTGCAAGTTATCGAGAAACATATATGTCGGAAATGCAAGACAAATAAACCAGCGTGATACTTTTCATATCGTGTTTTGATGACATAACGGTTACTTTTGAAAATATTTAGACACGAAATGAAGATATGCACGTTATATTACCTACTCGGTGAAATATTTATTCTTGATTATCGTCTGCGAGAACTTAAAAGGCAATGGTGTAACCTAGAATCTAATTGATAATGTGCAGTATATTCTCTATATTCATCTTATTTTCAATGCTTGGTTACAAAAAATTAATATATGATAGTCATAGCCAATACATTATCGAGATGTACTTACTTAAAAGCAGTTTCTCCTTCTGCAGTGTAAATAACATCTATTGTTGCAGGTTTGTAATGACTAAAATGGTTAAAATAATTTGATAGTCTATTTATTAGCTGCATCACGTTATTAGAGATTTTACGTGGATGAAAATACGTGTCTAAAGATATACAAACTATTATTAATGAAGCACACTTCAAAAGGATTTATATATTCACCATTATTCCTAGTACTTCTTTTCCACCTTCCCACATACGATATGCTTCCTCTTTGATTTCCTTTCACTTTCCATACTTAAGAACAGAAAACTTGAAAACTCGCGCTAGCCCCGTTTCAAACATGCCGCTCGCAACACAAGAACACAGGGCTTCGGATAATAACGAAAAGAAAACTGTTGGCCTGCTGGGTCAGACGGGCTTCTTAGGTCGAGGAAAGCATAGAGGAAAAAAAAACAGATGGAGGGGACCCAAGAGACGATGGAGGGGAGGTAGTGAGAGAGACTTCTGTGGGGTGAGAAGCTCTTTCACCGAGAGTGGGGGGTCATACAGCAGCGCCATGGAAGAAAAGATCGTAGGCGCTTGACGTTGAGAAAACACGCTCGGGAAATTGGGCTATAGCGTGGTTATTACAAAGATCACATTGATGAAACGTATCTTATTTCCAAGAAGAAGGAAGAATGTTCTCATTTCCCAAAAAAAAATTCAAATCGCGCTTTCTACGTGGTAGAATTACATCGAGAAAACAGGCATTTTATTGTGTTTTTCAGCGCCAATAACTAATTAACAAATGCTTTTCAAATATTTTTTTTTCGCTTGCCGAGAACAATAATCTTAGCTTAAACCATATCCAAAACAAGTTCTCTCCAGAGTGTATAATAAGCGAGCAAATGGCGAGCAACCTGAAGTCTGCAGAGCCGTTTTTCGCGGAGGTATAGAACACCCTTAAATGAAAAGTGAAAAATTTCAAGCGCGCGAAAACGCGACGCGTAAGTAGGAATGATGGGAAAAAGGCCGTGTGACGCATTTCTGGTTCCCCCTCCCGCCTTGTGAAGTGACCTTGGGCAAGGCTCTAAGCGCTAATACGACGCAGAATGCTAACGGGTAGCTGAGTACCTACCATGCTATCTGGTAGCGCTTGGCTTAAAAAAGGTTTAACCTTATCTAACGAAGAAAACTTTCCGACCTTAGCCAGTTTTTATAGGTGATTATTAAGACATGTTTCCCTGAGCTCTGTGCCTCATGCATGCATTGGTAACCTCAGACGATGTAAAACTCCTATCCTCTCGTGTAGAAACTAGGTCCCTGTGACGTCACGTGGAGTGGCATCGCGTGGGCGCCAATCTGGCCTTTTTCAAATGAGGATAAAATTTGACCCTTGCCATTCGTCTAAACCGGTATTTCTAAAACCAAATAATTTGTGTATTATGAATACACTAATGGTGGGTAACGAATCGCAATCAATGCCTATAGTTTTCTTTGATGAAGGAAACTACCCTATTTCATGATCCGGCAAACTGTCTCATGGGTATGAATGATATGTTACACGATGGAATGAAAGATTTCTGGTTTTTAAAATCATCCACGTGAACATGTGGACGCTTTCGACGGTTGTACCCCCGATTCCTGAACTATTTTGAAAGCAGTCTGGAGGGTCTCATTTCAAGCTTCGGTGGCAAGTGGGTAAAAATAAATAAAACTGCTAAAAAACTTGGCGGGAGCGAGCGCTTTTTTCGGCTCTCCTTTTTGCGAGGACCAAATATGGCCGAGATCGGGAGAGAGCTTTTCCGCGCCTTGTAAGGCGAACCACCCCTATTCCCTCTGCCCGACGCCAGGTTTCCTCGTCATGACGCACTCACATTGCATGCTTTTGAATTTTTAAAATTTGAGATGCATCTCGATCAATAAGTTGCATCTCATTCAGTAGGTGGTATATTATGATTAAGCTTAACACCTTAAGAAATTTAGGTGATTTTTATTGCCTAAAAATGCCCATTTTATCTGCTATGGCCTTATCATGATATTGCCTATGTTAGGGCTTAAAAAGGAAATATTATTCTCAACGCAACCAAAATTCCCTTTCTTGCGGTGCTTTTCTGTTATATCAGTTTTTTAACGCAATAAGTTTGGCATTGGATATAAATCATCCAAAGTACAATATAACATACTATGATTAGCAGAAAACAGCTATAGCATTTTAACCTGATGCGTACCCGGCGGCAGAAAAACAGGCGGCGAGGATAAGAGGTCCGGTGAGAGTGAGTGGGTGGTCAGGGAGTTGAAGGCTTTAGGGAGATGGTATGTAGAACAGGGAAATATGGGATATTGATAGCCGAAATTTCAGTAAGAGATTATTGCTTGTAGTACGAGGAGGAACGTGTAGAGCTAGGGTCTGCAACGCGCGGCTAATATCTTGCGGCCTCTAGAGGCGAAAGAAAATATTGTACAGCAGAACAATATAAAATATATGTCAACACAGTCGTTAAGAATGAACATTGTCAAAAATCGCATTGGTTGATCGAACTTTTGACCCAAATAGAAATTATTTCACTTTGAAATAATAATTTAAAAAAATTGTATTGAATAGGTGGTAAAGTGACCTGGCCAGACCGCCCCTGGTGGTGCAATACGCACGAGGAGGAGAATCATGGCGATTCGGTGGGGAGTGCGGCAGGGTGAAACGAAAAAGATGATAGTGTGTGCGAAAATTATTGACAAAACCGGTAGAGTAGAAATACTTTTTAACTACATTTTTAGGGCCAGATTGTATAACTGGGGTTACATTAGAGTGCTTCCACCAGGAGGGGAATCAGGCACTAGAGGAGAGTTTGCTGAATAGGCTGGTAATCGGTCCGTGGCGTGAGGCAGGAGCGCTTTTCACGAAAAGGATATCCCACGATGTCACACCTAGTGGATGTTGACTTCCTTAGGAGTGGTTGCAATCGACACGAGTGATTGTGGGGACACAGATGGACCATGGGGAAGGGGATATGTTGGAGCATGATTAAAATTGAAACTAAATAATATTTGAAGGCAGAAGGGCGGTCTGCAACTATAGACTTGACAGCATTGTAGGATATTGATGCCGGTATTCGATGGCACCTCCTTCTGGCATTTATAATAGATCAAAAGCGCTTAAAGTTCACCAATTATTGTCTGATTTCATTCATTAATACCCTTCTTTCCTTACATATGCATTCGTTGTTCTCATTGCTGCACTATACAACTTGCTTATTTGTTTGAGAACAAATCAAAATAATATCTCCTGGCGCTGTGAGTGCTCGATTAATGTCAATTCTAATTATTTTCCCGATTGATTCAAATCTTTTATGTAGATGTATATCGATTGTGTAAGTTAAACGGCTGAAAACTCTAGGTATCTTCGTACCATATTTCATTTGCTGTAACATAGTTTACGGTTTCAGTTGAAACATTAAATTAGAGGTTTTGCGGTTTTACATGCGTTACTTGCTCAAATGGCCTCTCTTACTTATATGCGATCCCTTCTATCAAGTTTGTTTTCGAAGCTTTTTATCAATCAAACAATTTGAAATAAAGCCATATTATGTTACAGTTTTTACATTTCCATCTATTTTTTTTGCTTAAGGGCCAGGCGCAAGTCGACAAAAACGCACAAATTTCGAGTTTCTTAGAGTGAAGACATGTCGACTAATGTTGCTTGACCATAATTAACGCTTTAAAAGTTCCCAAAAGAGATTTAAAAACGACTAAAATATTTAAATTTTATTTTTAAATAACTGACTTGCTAAGGATAGCTATATTTTGGCTTACGCTGAAGGTGACGAGGCTTCACGACGCTTTGAAATCCCCGCGAATCCAACACAGGAAGTTGGAAAGTTCCACCACAGATGTCACTAAGAAGCTCTGCCTCACGGCCTGTTTTGCCGGGAAATTCCAATAAGCATGTCGATGATGTGTGCGTGTTTGCGTAATGTATTCTAACTCGGTTACTTTTCAAAGTACGATGTCTTGTACGGAGTGACGTGTGATTAACGCAGTGACGCAAATGAATGAATGAAATAAAAATTACTTATCATATTAATGCTACAAAATTTCGGGAAACCAATTTTCATCTCCGTATAGTTAATATTTCGCATAGTCCGTCAATATTTCAGCCATCGTTATTATTAGCGATATGTTATCATAACAAATGACTGCCACAAAAATTAATCTTGCCAAACGAAAATATTTCTCGCCGTTATTTTGGAAATTTCCTCAGTACACAATATTTTATTTAGACTTGAACTTTTGAAATTCTATAAATTTTCGTAATGACTGAGCAATTATGATCAACAGCCTCATGAATGCATGCCTCATCTTTCTGCGTTCTTCATTCGCCGAGACAATATTTGATTCCCTCCCACTGTTACTGTACTTCAGTTCATCTGTCTTGGTTTGTTTTGGCGGAATTGAAATAGTTTTCTACCGGAGCGTGTGACGTAGCCACTGAGCTGAGGAAATCAAAGCAAAAATCCCCTTCCGCGTTTCATAAAAATAGTTCACTATGAATTTCAAGTTTTATTGTGAAAAATCGGAGTAATTTTAATGAATTTTGCAATAGAATTAAATTATTATATTTTAATGTATGAATAGCCTCCATTATGCTAGGGGTGTTACTCCGTAACTTCTATTTGTCTGCTGTCTTACGTGAACTTAGCCCGCCAAGCGGAGGGATACATCTGTGCGCGTAGGCCGAGCGAGGGGAAAGGCATATGGGGCGTAATGTACAGAGGGACAGAGGTGTGTGGTTATATACAGGGGAACATCCAGTTAGTCGTAGTACTATTTTGCTGGTCGGCGGCGTTGGTGGTGCTGGCTAGTGATCCGTTGTCGTGATCATTGTTGACGTTCAGAGTTGGCGGTTTAATTTGCTTCGTTGGATTCAAGTAATTATCCGGAAACAATTGTTGTCCTACTAACTGTTTCATTGGGTGTCTGTTAAAATGTTATCGAGAAAGGTTCCGTGTGCAAATTTTCATCAAGAGAAAGAGCGATTTGGTGAGTGAAGTTCGTAACGGTTGAGATTTGAATTACAAACTCAACGGTTAGTGGAAATAAGTGTTTGACGGTAATGTTTGGATGTTTCGAACTGTGTGTAGTGAAGGGTTTGGTGACTGGATTACGTTTTCAAGTTGAATAGAAACATTTTCTCATGTATTTGTTTCTCGTTACAGTCATGTCTCGTGAGCCTTTCGAGCGAACGTATCGGGTGGGCAATGTCCTCGGTAAAGGAGGCTTCGGAATTGTGTACGCTGGTATCCGGATAAGAGATGGCCTCGCGGTAAGTTTTTATTCCCAATCTCCGGTTTTAAGGCAGATGTATTGTTGATTGTGTCAAGTATGGAAGTTTTCTTAGTTGTAAAACAATTAACCGGCTAGATCTCGAATGTGTGACCTCAGCACCCGCACTACGATTTGTATTTACTTTTGTATTGTTTGCCCTTTGCGCTATATGTTGTGATTTACCTGCTGTGACCGAAGTGAGGATAGACGTATAAGCTAAAATCATTTATTATCTTTAGCTTGCTGAACATATTTGGAACTCCAATTGCATGTGTCTAAGTAAGAGTGATATCCTGTGCCATCATCAGTCAGATTTCAATGAAATGAGAGAATGAAAAGAATATTTTTAGTTCCCGTGGTTATACCTTCACATAAACGGGGTCTCAATCAACGAAGTACTGTTGAAAACGATGGTTCATAGTACTCGTGTGCGGTATATCCCAAATTCCGTGGGGATAGTGTTGATGACATTTTAGCTGAGTCAGGGCATAACAAAGGCCAGTTTACACGATACATTAACACGTGCGAGTTAATGTCTGTCTGCGAGAATGATTTTTGTGGACCGGAACATGTACGACTGCATGAACCAGATTAGAACAGGTTCTATTTTCTGTACAGGCATTCGCACATGCTGGGTGGTTGCACGGTTCATTTTTGCGTGCACACCATACCAATAACTCGTGTGGGTTAATGTACTGTGTAAACAGGCCTTAAGTCTTCATAGTAGCATTGTATTACATAACGGATCTGTGGGTCGATAAGGACCGTTAGGGCCCCTCTGATTAGAGATAAATTTTGCCCTCGAGCACGTTAAATCTGGCCCTTGTATGCAATTTGCTGTCAGGATTATCTTATTTAAGCCGAGTTAAATGTTGAAAAGCGGGAGAGTCACATCTTGAGGCCAGAGCCCATGGACACGATGAGCCTTCTTGTCTCGCCGAACCACCTCACCGTTCACACGACAGTATATCGCCTATTTTATTAGCATAGCGGCATGGTATTAGCTTTATCATCGACAGGTCTGCCAACAGAACCGATAGAACTGTGATTATGCAAAGTCGTGAGAACGTGTGGCAGAAATAATCGTGTATGTTTGGGAAAAGAATTCAGGAATACACCGCATCGCATGCTTTCATTTTGACAGCAAAAACAACTTAATCTAAGATTTTTTTTTTACTTTTGGCGGATTCGCTCGTACCCTCCAATACTACTACTAGCAATAATGCCAATTTTAGTTCAGGTTATAATCGTCTCATGTGGTTTTCGTTATTACAATACAGTGGGCGGCTATGCATGCCTGTCATGCTTGCTTTGTAAATCTTTTATTTTCCTGAAAAATTGTTAAGTGACGTCGTCATGGCCATTTTATTAGTTGCATGCATGTAATTGTTCAGTTTACATTGCAATCCACAAGTTGTTAGAAGCAGTGTATAATTATGGTTCAGTTAGGTGTAAGTTGTACATCAATATTGCACTGACATTTTTGTTTTGTTTCTCCAGGTCGCAATCAAGCAAGTGAGCAAGAACAAAATCATGGATTGGACTGTGGTGAGTGGGCCTGCTGTTATTTTGACAATGCTTTAATAATTTTGCATTTTAATGCCAATCATTAATGGAAAAATATTCATTCTTATAGGTCGGTAACCAGCGTGTGCCCATGGAGGTCTGCCTGTTAAAAAAAGTGGCCCACATTCCTGGAGTCATCAAGCTGTTGGACTACTACGAGCGTCAGAACTCTTGTATTATTGTTATGGAGAGGCCTGAACCTGTCAAAGACCTGTTTGATCTAATTACGGAGAAGGGGACATTAGGGGAGAGTGTTGCCCGCTCCTTCTTCAAACAAGTTGTTGAGACTGTTATCTCATGTCATAATGCTGGCGTTATCCACAGAGATATCAAGGTAACTAACTATATTGTATATTATGATGTTGATACTGCTGATTATTTAGCCTTTCCTCGGTGAGTAACGCGCGCGAAAATGGACATGGTCGCGAGAGTTGCAATGTCATCGAAAATTTTAAACGTACGGCGAGAGATTTGCCATTGGTTGCCGTCGATTTTATTTCTAATTGAAGTTGGTCACTTAGTTTTCAGGGGATGAGTGGAGGAAGGATATTTGTAGTCCTCTGCCTTCTCCTGATAATTGCAATGCTGTACCTTAGCACTGGACGTTTGCATTAATTTTGACTGTTTCAACGTTCATCATGGACTCATGAAATTCGTTATTTTTCAGGATGAAAATATTTTGGTGGATTTGAAGGCTGGCTCACTCAAGCTGATCGATTTCGGTTCTGGCGCCTTCCTGAGGGACAGCCTCTACACAGACTTCGACGGTGAGTTGTTTTCGCGCCCATGTTTTGTCGCGAGCTCATCGGGGCGGGACTCTAGGTGTTGTCCTACATAGTTCGCTCCGATTGTGACAACATTTGAGCCGGGGGGTCCTGTGGGGGTCTAGGAAGAGTGAGGCGAGACGGCTAGACGCGGGCGGGTATTATTGATCGGGGAGCCCGGCAGCCGAGGGGAGGATGTCAGACATGAGGCCTCCGTGACCCGTTTTCCGAGACGCGCCTCCTGGCGCCCCTCTTTCCCACCCCAGTTTCACCCCTCATGCGGCGGCCAGTCAAGACCTCTCTCTCTCTTGCCACTTCCGATCGATCTTCGGGCCCTGCTTCATCCCTCACGCCACGCGTTTCCTATTTATCGCATAATCCTCGCATCATTGTCTCACACGGAGGCTGATTTATCCAGTTAAAATTTAAATACATAATTTTTGACGTTTTTCGTTTGCTGCGAAATCACCTCTTTCTTTTCAAGATGCACATCATAAACTGACTCATTCGCTTTCATATAATATTCTTTGAGGTTGTGCATGATGTTGAGCCTGGGTTTAGTAAATAATAAATTCACTAATTGTCTCTCATGTTGCTAGTTTGGAGGTGCTATGTTGTCAAAACCAAGTCACCATGCCTCTTGCTTTCTTGATAGTGTTCAGGTTTTTTTTTACTTGAATTGATTTTCCAAATAGTCGAATTATATTTCTTCAAATTTCTAAGCCTTGGTCACCCCCTCGTTACTCTCTTTTGTCAATAAATGTAAGTTATATTGTTTCCATTGATTGCTATATAGTGTCTTCAGTTTCTGAGGTATCTTTTTCTTGTTTTGCAGGAACCCGAGTTTATGCTCCTCCTGAGTGGATCCGTTTCAGCCGGTACCATGGAAAAAGTGCCACAGTTTGGTCGCTGGGGGTACTCCTGTATGGGATGGTGTGTGGTGATGTGCCATTTGAGGATGATAATGAAATTATCCGTGCTGAGCTTTACTTCCGCACCAGGTTAACGGCAGGTGAGGGCCAATTCTGGTTGCGTAATAATTAATGTCGGGTACCATACATGCTCAGCTATGTTTGTTTCTGAATGGTGGCATTAAAAGTTCTAATTTTTTTCTTCTTGCAGATTGCCGTGATCTCATCAGGAGGTGCCTGTCAATCCGCCCTGGAGACAGGCCAACGCTTGAAGAAATCCTCACTCACTCATGGTTCTTGTGTCCACTCCCAGGCGAGGAGCAGGCTGGCGTTACCTCTGCCATGCCCCTGCCAGACTCTTCCATCGCCTCCCCCTCATCTTCATCATCATCATCATCCTTCTCCTCCTCGACATCTTCATCATCTGAATCCTCTCCACATCAGATGCCCAAGATAGAATCCACGCCTGTGTGGACCATACCGTCATCAGCATCCTCATCGTCATGTTTACCTCCATGTCTGATCTCAAAGACTCAAGCATAGTTCAAGAGTGGCTCTTCTGTTTGCCTAATATTTTGTGGTTTTGAGGTGGCGACTTGCCATGGACATTTTTCTGTGGTGTACAAGTTTGCAGGTAAGACTTAAAAGGCCTAAAATGACTTAAGGCAATTCATATGCAGTATGGCACATGGGACACCTGTAGTTTTTTGTGTGGGTGAAGTGTCATCTAGAATAGGAGGTTTTACAGTTGTCCTTTGGCCACCCTTTTGATAAGGGTGCTTGCGTATGTGGATTCTTAGTATCTGCTGTGTTATTGGCATGTGAGCAGTGCCACCTGGACTCTCACCATGAGACAGTGACTTGTGAGGATGGGGTTGACCCTCCTTCTGTCCAAGGACTCATATCTATGGGAGCATCTATCAGTATTCAACGTGTGCAGGGTGCGGGCACCCTATATAAGCACCTCTTGGCACCCAATTGGCTCCCTGTTGGCCTATATTGGGGGTGCAAACTAGACAGCATTGTGATATGTGCAAGTGTGTATGCATTGTTTTGTGTGTATGAGAGAATGTATGTTATTTGCATTGATGGAATTGTATGACGTGTAGGAGAGGAGAGGCTGGACCTTTTCCTCTGCCATATCCTACTGTTGGGGCTGATTTTAGATGATTTGATTGAGTGGGGTGCAGGGGCTTTACATCTGTGCCATCTCCGGTTTGCTTGTGTGCAAGATGGTGATACCTTTGCTACGACTGATCTCCAAGACTTAACTTAGTTCAGAAGTGGACTTGTTTTTACTCACATGTGGTTGTGCAGGATCGACAATCACATGGAATTGATATGAATATGTGGCCCTGAGTTCTTTATGGAAGAGTAAGGGGCCTAAAATGACATACAACGTTTATATATTTATTTATTAGATTATTTGTGTTTGATCAGTAGCACAGTTTGGTTATCAAAAGATTACCATTTTTTGTGTGGGTTAAGTGCCTTTTAGACAACATGGTTTTAGTGTTTGCATTATGGTCTCCCTTTCGGCTGGAGTGATGGTTTTCTACAGCTGTTATAATTGTTGTATTTTGAAAAGCTATAACGGAAGTTTATTTTACTAAATCTGATTTCTTTTCCCCGGCTGATATGAGTATACGAAAATGAGCTTTCTGCTGTGTCAAGTTCAGTTGAATATATATTTAACATAGTTGAACATACATATTTTATGCTCTTAGCAATTTGTATCTCTTTAAGATAATAGTTGTGATAATTGGGGCTATTATCTGTTATTTTGGCATTTTCGAACCTCCAGGATACGTTTAGGTGTGGAAAAAGTATATTTCCAATGTGGTATTATTTTGTCTCATTTTTTAAATTTATGCTTATTATTGAATTTTTCTTTTTCGGGAAAGTATTTTTGAAGGACATGGACAATTTTGATAGAAATTAATTGAAAGAGTTCTCTCTGGCCACATTGCTAACATTTTAGTTGAAATGGGAAACCTATGTTAATGTATACCTCCGTGTGTCAATTTAGGCCACCTTTTTCATATACTCATAATTCCTTTCATGTGAGTGGTTAATTAAGTTCCTCGATGTGTATTGTGCTTATGGTTTAACTTATTATTATTGACGGTAGCCTGAGAAAAGGCTACCAGGCACATACAATGCAATTTATATATGGCAAGGGTACATATGAGCTGATTGCTCCATGTCTCTGGCCACTATAGATGGTGTCCATACGGTGTAAATAATCAGTTGCTAAATGAAGAAGTTGTATTTTTTATAAAGTAATAAAAATGCAGTGATTGATTGCATAAATTGTTGCAAGTTTAATTTTTTCAATTACGAATCAGGTTTAGCTTGTTTAATTCCATGATGGGATGCTGATTATTAGTGGCAAATAATGGGTAAGGAAATAAATTAATGCTTAGGTTGCAAGTTAAGTGTAAAAAATCTTCATTGGGTGATATGGAAATATTTTCTTTCATACATTTAGAATGACCTACTTCTGCTCTTGTGAGTAGCATAATAAGATGATGTGCATGTCTCTCGTTGACTATGAATATTGCTCATGTGTAATGATATTGCTAATTCTCAAGGTTGCTACTATACAAATAGTTGCAGCTTCCACTAATGTGGGTACTCAAAATTAATAGGGGTAAAGTCACATTAGTGGAGAAGGTAGATCTAAAACGTCGTATTTATCTACTTTGCGCCTAGTGATATTCCTAACAGGCTGTATTTATTCTGGTCCTGAAATTTCAATGGAAATGCCCATTTATGGTGCCTGGCATCCTTTGAAACAATGGCACAAATATCACTCTCATCATGGCGTTTCATGGTAATGATTTTGAATGCAGCATCAATGGCATTTATATATGCCGATTCAAAATTTCATTTCAATTATGTTTTGTGTACTAAATGCAGAATACGTGGGAGTTGGGTTCACTTTAAAGAAAAATGAAATACCTCGTTCTGGCTATTGTCTTTTAATGTTTTCATCCTCTTTGAATTAATCATTTGCATTACTGGATTTTTCATAGTTGTAACTTGGTAGTGCGCACAGTCTCCAAATCAATGACAATTAAGTCTCCCATTTGCTTATCGGGACTAAGCGAACGGGGAGGATCCCTGATGGGTGAAGTCACCTCTTACGAGTTGTCGAATCTGGGATAGTTGCTATTATCACATAAAGTAGTCTTTTATCTCTCGTGTCATTGCAAGCCATCACTCGTTAGGAAAAGATTTGACCGGTGAGTCGTATAGCAGGTGCCAGTGGCGTAACAATGGGGGGATGAAGGAATGGTTCCCCCCACCCCCTTAAGCCTTAAAGAAATAAAAATATTTAATATTCTTGTCTAGTTTTGCCATTTAAATGCTTCATATACTGCTTAAAGTTAAAGCTTTCCAGGCATGTCATTTTTCAAAAATTTTCTCGGACCCCCCTTTTCTTTGGGGGGTGGGAGGGAATCGCCACCCTAGACCATCCCATCCCCCCAAAACATATTCCTAGTTAACGCCCTTGGCAGGTGCCACTAACAATTGGTCGCGCCACGACACAGCTGAAACTATTGTGGTTGTGAAGTCGAGGCAGTGAGTAGCATAAAGCCGATTTCTTGCAACATTGCAATTTGTTGTGGAGACACGACTCGGGTCCTCGAAAAATACCCTTTCCCTCAGTGCCCTTGTTTTGGTAACGTACGTACACTCGGACCCTCTTCTGACACTTTCTCTGCTGGCTGCCTTTCGGTATTTTCTTCCCGCTTAAGCGATTTCTCTTCGGGACAGTATCCGAGTCGGTAGAAAAGACCATCTCCAGAATTCTACCTCCCAGAATATTTGGCTGCATCCGTCAGTTCGATGAATGACCTTGGTTTGTTGGAATCCTTTTAAAAATTGGGTCTTCCATTCAGACCACTCATCAAAAGGATTCGGTAGATTGGAGGGAATGATAAGCTGCGACGTAAAACAACCTTCCCCATTCATCCTATCTCGTAAGCGTGAGGTAAGTAGGCACGGAAGTTGCTGCCAACTTGTGAAGAGTTGGAGAAGTCATGAGTGTAGTGGTTAAAAGTAAACAAATACCAGTGGTGCCGACTCCATGGGGACTGAAGGGGCCCGAGCCCTCTCAAAAATTCGTTGTGGGTGTGAGTACAAAATGTGTCAGGCTTGTCGATATTCCCCACAGTGTCCAGATATCGAGATTTGAGTTATCAGGGTTCTAATGTTGATCATGTGACTCTTCTAAAATGCATAAAAAACTTAAAACTCACTACTTAAAAAATTTCTCGAGGCCAGACCCCCTGTTTTGGGCCCCCATATATTTTTTGTAAGAGAGATTTCTTTGGTGACAAACCAATGGCTTCATCTTATACGAGTTGTGGTCAGCCGATTTAGAAGACTCCATAAGCCTGAGCATTCACGAGCGTTACTATGTTAAATTTCCGTCGTTGCTGCGAGACCTAGGAATGATACATCGAGGGAGATGAAGTTGAATTTTCAACGATAGTGATTGTGGTGCCACTCCTTGTCTGCAAACGTTTTTGATTCGTACCACCAGACGCCCTCATTATTTTCAGTTGGGCTCCCAACCATGTATTTGAGTTGATCGTTGCACTATTTTCATGCAACTAGAGTGATTTAACTTCAATGCAATTATTATTCATTATCAGTACATATACGGTGTGGAGTAGCAGCGAAGTAGTTGCTGCCTGTCTGGCGCAAGCTCGCGACGTCATAAACTTATCTGCTAACTATCGGCCGTCGATTTTACGTCGCGAATAGCTCGAGAACTAAGCGACGGATCGAAAATTGTACGGGCGTCTTCATTTTCGAACACTAATACAATTGACCGTTTCAAAAATGGTGAACGAGCCTGTATTGAGGGGGTCCATTGCCTCATAATAATAATGAGCGATCGAGGGAACTCAGCTGGTGTAGGGCAGTGGGGCAGCGAGGGGGGTTTTGGGGGATAAAACCCAACCCCATAGCTCAGAGAAATTTTTCATTAAAATATTTTAATGTGGTAAGTTGTGTAACTTATGTAGGGGGACGGATGACTCACAAAAAAACATTAAACTATGCACAGAATCGAGTTGGACAGATTTTTGGTTGAAAGGTTGACGGGTGCGTAGCCCGCAATCGTAAAATTTTCTTTCGGATTAGCAACACTGCAGCACATACGCCGCTTAAGTGATTAAAAAAATGTTTCATTTATTTAAAAGCAATTATTATGTGACCTCAAATAAATACTACCTGAATTATTTTAATAGCATACTATAATTTTGCTGCAAAGCTTAAACTTTCTGTCTATTATTATTAAAAAAAAATACTTTGAGTTTAATCCATTTTACTTAATTGGATTAATATTACTTATAAGGTAGTGTAAGGGTTAATAAAATATCCCTCTGAAAGCCGTAAGACTCACCAATTTGGACCATTTATCATAAAATTTTCTTGGGGAAGGCCCCTGCACCTCCCGCTTACACTGGCAGGCATTCCAGACCCCCCAGTATTAGTTGCGCCTAAAAACCCCCTAGCCTTAATTCCTAGCTGCGCCCCTAGTGTAGGGTGTAACAGTGGCGGATACAGATGGGGGGCGCGCGCCCTCCCTTTGCGGTTCCGCCCGTATCGCCAAACATTGCAGAACCACAATTATAACTTTTTTATATCATACGATGACATTGTCTTGTATATGTGTGTGTTCAACTTTATTGAAATTTTCTTAAACTATGGGTGTGACATGATTATTTTCTATTAGGATAAAAGTAAAGGTAACACAAGATATCTTTTGCGCCCCCCTCGAGTTTTTTCTGTATCCGCTACTGGGGTGTAATGATCTAATCAGTAATGGCGTCGTCATCGTTGGACTAACGGGTGTTATGTTATTGTTTACATTTTCCCGGCCGTGGCGTGCTGTTTTCTCCTCGCCAGTTAGAAAGTGTCTCCGGTGAGTGAAAGTAGGCGGGCGGCGCGCCACGCCCCCGGGGCAACCCGGAACATCCCGAGAAATAACATTCCCCCCGACGGAGCTGCAACACATTGCTTCGAGGTTAGGCTTTTCTAATGCGAGAAATGGAATTCGCTCGAACGGTTTTCCTCGTCGTAGATTTAGGTGAGAGGCTTTACCGGAAAGGTGGCTCAACCTTAACCTAAATTATGTGTTCATGCCCCTCAGAGCCAACGAAAACTGTTACGGGCAGTCTAGTTTTTGTCACGGTTGAGACTGCGCTGACAGCCACTGGATATTGCGACGAGAATAAGGAATAAATCAGTGAGTCAGGCTTTTGTTGCAGGAAGATCCTTATGTTACTGCAACGTGGAGCTATTACTTTGCTTTTTGTCAGTTTCTGCGCGTTTCCAATTCACTGTAGTGTCAATAAGTAGTAGGTAAAATATTTCTTATTCATCCTTTTCGAGAAAAACTTTCGGATTGGGGACAGTTGGATGGAGTGCGATGTATACTACATCTCTCAAGCGTTTCGGGAGTGTTTAGAACCCTTCTTGCTACTGCATTGCTGATTGATAATTTTTCCGCATTATGAATGTCGGAAACCATATCCGCACGCTCTATTTTTTAGTGGCAAAATGACGACTTCAGATATAGTTTGAGACGGCAGGACATTCAAAGTGCCGATATGTTGTCTCGGAGCACGCTGCTACGGTTGAAATGCGTTCGTGCACTCATACCGCTTTCAAACGGGTATCACCACACCTGGCTGCGACCTGGATCATCCGAGAAAAACGCTCGTCAGCAAATTTGTCGATCATCATCCCCAGTGACCAAGGTGCGTAGAATAGTCCTGCCTATTATACTTACGCCGTGCGTGCCTATAATACGCACCTTGCCCAGTGACAAATCTCGGCCTCGAGTAGAGGAAGGAATGGAGTCTGCTAATATTCATTGCACTCGAATCGTAAATATCCGAGACGCCTTCAGTTTCATGAGTGACTCCGTTTACGTTATTGTATTATCATAGCCTGACCATTCTGTCGCTGTTCCGTCTTTCGGTGATCTTGAAGTATTTTTCCCTCACTTAGGTTAAGTAGGACACGGTTTTACTTTTGAAGGAAATGGTAGCTTACTACCAGTTGGACGCCAATCACATACCTTCGCCAAATTACTTAGCTGAGCGTCCTTTATCTAACCCTCTGAGTTTCTTTTGCTCCCACCAACGCTGAATTTGGGAAATACTTAAAGGAACTCGTCTTTGGGTATTTATTTTGGCTTTTGGTATTTTCTCTGTCGTTATACTTTCCAAGTGGCTACCATTTCATCTCTCACGATGTGGCCAAATCCTTGATTGTATAAATAAATAAATAAATAAATTGTTTTTATTACTCCAAAAAATAGTACAGAATAGAATTGATTACAGACAAAGGAGTAACTTTAGGTTGCCATTAAAGAGAACCTGTTTTATGGCTACCGTCATCTACAAAATCTAACATTGCTAACAAAAGCTAACATTGAAACATTTTAGATAGAGCATTTCTTTTCGCATACTTCTCCTTGGTGTCCTCTCCCCTCCTATTCGTCTGTATGCTACCGCTCCCTCACCTTACTCAGTGTCATTCTACATAATCTTTCTAGTTTTTGAAGGAAGAATCCACCAAAACGTTATGGTTATATCGTATGCTCACGATTTTTCAAAGACTAATCCAATTATGTAGGTCTTGGGTAGTTTATTGAAGAAAGTTGAGATCCCCCGTTTCACATCGATACATTCAAGTTCTTTTAAATACTGGTGTCCATGTTAAATACTGAGCTGTGCTGAAAGCGTCCCTAATATACTCTCAATTTCTTCGCTCACGCATCTGGCCGTTTCGCCGGATGAATTCCATGAGTAAGGAGCACGATTCTGGAAAAACAAACAAATAATTTATACACTGCAATAGGTGACCATACTAAACACTGACTTGTAATGAAGACTATCCTAACATTTCTGTAATCATCGTAGCTCCCATTTTTTAACCACGTAACTGACGTTTCACTGATAAATTTCATGAATTTGAGGTCTTCGATTCTCAAAATTGAGGCGCAGCGAGTCTAACAAGCACATCACGGAAATAATCCCTAAAACGCCGTATTAAGGTTTACCAAAATTTACCAATCATCTGCAGGATGTACAGGATATAGACAATAAGGGAAAAATATTTTTTTTAATTCATGACTATTTATTTATGCACAAAAAGAAAGTAAGTCGCAAAAAGTAAACATCGTAAGTCTCGTTTGACCGTCTGAGTCGAGGTGCACCAGATGAGAGAAACCGATGCCCGTGCCTGTCCAATCGGCCGCGCCCTACCCTCTCCAGACTTGAAAGTGTATTTTCCGCAGAAAATTTGTGTTTGCCACATTTTTCCACAGAAATGGAACTGAAAAATATTAATTAATCCGCGAAAACAAATAAATATTTTAGCAATATGTAAATAAATTCACGTATCATATGATACAACGGGTAACTATTGAGACAATCCATGCAAAATTATCACCATAGCAGGTACAAGATTTATTTATTTGGAACGATACCCTAAAATAACATAGCTTTTTACTATAAAAATGTTACTGACAAAATAACTCATAAAGATTGGCATGGTTCCTTCTGATGTCAGTTTTTCCGTGAGGAAAAAATTTGCTTATATCATAAACAGATGAATCATTTTGAGTGAATATCTCGGAAACAGTTAGGCTCCATCGTAAAAGAGAGGAACACATTGCAATCTGTACATCGAACAAATGTTTAGGGCGGGCAGCCCGGTTATCTACATCTGGATCTGTTTTTCTGTTCATTACTCATCTTTTCTTGCATGTGCATCACATAAATTGATCTTGCAGCAATGGGTGGTAAACTTTGGGTTTCTTTCCTTTTTTATTTTTACCTTTTCCTTCTTCCTGGTCATCATATTCTTCATTTTTATTTCTCCCAGAATATTAATGATAAATAAAGGTTTCTACAGTGTCCAACTTCAATTAGATATATGACATGGTATCTTTTTTACGCTATTCATTTGAAATGGCAGCCTGCCTATATTCAATCCAAGCAGCTGCAGCAGTGAAATAAAAGATGATGCAGTTCTCACACTCCACTATTTTGCGAATTCTAACACATTGCATTTTGCCACTAATGCTATCTAAAAGGTCAGCACCACCGTATCTAATCGTCATTCACACAAGAGGAAAAGTAAATCTTATGCTTAAGAAGGGTACACATGAAACGAAGACATAAGAAGGTTATAATCTCCTTACATATTTTGGAGTATACTTTGTAGAGATAGTGACTCATTGTATCACCTATGATACGTTTAAATAATGCAGCAATTACAAGAAAATGGTCTCATGCAAAAAAATGCATACATACATAGTATGGATATTATATAAGGTCATGCCATTTAAATCAAGTGAAATAATATCAATAAATGGTGCTCATCTTCCTTAATGCTACTCATTGTAGAATAACACCAAAACTGGAATTTTGCGTCACGAAAAAAGATAGGCCAAGCGGGATTGGTGCTCTGTCTTAAGGAAGCATTATGGGTATCCATTACCTCATTTATGAATGAAAAGCTACATATTTGAAAATGCTTTCAGGTATCTTAAGATTTTTCATTGATATCTACATGACTTTCTCAAAAAATCATAGTATGCGTAAAAGTATTCTAAATTTTAATTTCATGTTGCGAATGTAGTATAATTTTTGTGTAGTATAGTTTTTATCACTTCAGTCGTTTAAAAGAAGGATGTACTCGTATTTGAAGTCTGGGGCTTAATTCAGTCTCCTAAACTCATTAGAGTTATTATCTTAAAGTTGCAATGTTAACAAAACTTTCTACATAAATATAAACGCCAAAAATATTCAGACTTTTATTAATACAAATATGTCAATCATTTCTATGCAAAATTTTTTTGTCCATTAATGAAATTGAGTATTCTATGAATGATTTATTGTAGTTAAAACAGTTATTACTTCTTTCACGCCTCTTTTTGACCATTCCAAAATGGTGTCTGCGAGACGCTACGCAGCGACAAATGGCGGTCCAAAATGTGAAGCGATTGACGGAGGGCCAATAAAAAATATGTTTGTAATCTTAAACAAACAAAACTTAATGGATGATTTGGTAGAATTCAGCCACCATAAGTGATTAAATACAACATGCAGGGTCGGGATATCTCTGTAAATTGTATTCACCATCTAAAATTAATTCATTCACTGTGCATGTCACGGACACCCTCCTTTTTCTGAACATATTTGAATCTTTGTCTCTTTAACATCACGATGGCATTTCTCTGCTTGATTTTAGTCTTAGTATCCACCATTAGTCTAAGCGAAAGGGGGGGTCCTGCAACTATCACGTGACTTTTTTCCTGGAGAAAAGGCGCTAAATGTTATTCTAGACTACGATCTTATTACTGGTAAGTACTAGTCTTTACTAATATTTAATAAAAAACTAAACAAATTGTTTTTATAAAATAAATACAACGCAATGAAGCATATATTGACGCATTTACACTGAAAATGCGTATATTGAATATTCTAACGTGTTATTAGAGGGAGAGCCAAATCTCACGATATCGCACTGAGAGGAGAGAAGGGATCCAGAAATCGTCAAAATCACCTCCCGTAATTAATGGGCGCGCCCAAAGGGTGATTAGATTACATATGTGATAAGTCGCCTCCGCTCAAGAGGGTTGACCAAAACGATAGCGAGGCAAAACTGTGGCGTTGTCGCAAGGGCGACACATGTGTGGCCCTTGTGGGATTGTGACAGAGGGACAATTGTTTTGAGATACTGAGCTCGCCGTCGACTCGGAAGGCACCGCCGCACCAGTCTGAAACCGGAAAAAACAGGACAAAGTCCAAAATGGTTTTTTTTAGATAGAGACTTAAAACTTAGCATAAATACTCATAAATAACGGCTGATTATGAATTTGTATACCATTTTACATATATTTGATCCGTTGCTGAGATACAGCAGCTCAAACATGACCATTTTTTCAAAAACACGCGCGATCTCGTTTTTCTCCGAAAATCTTTGAACTAAGCAGGTGGTGTTGCAGTTGTATGATTTTTATAGAATAAAAAATATTCCTTTGACCAGATGCTTTGGCTATATATTTCATGATTTTTTAAGATTTTGGTTGACACCTGCATGGTTTTACAACACAAAATGGCGTACCCATTTTTCGCGTGAAATTTTATATAAAGTAGACATTATCTTTCGTTTACGAAATATGGTAATCGGGAAATTTACATCGCAGTGTGAAGTACACATTTCTCAATAATACTGCTAAGAAATCTTGGAAAAAAAGTTTGCGACCAAGGAAATGAGAGCGATTTTTCGATCGCGCGTCAAGTCTGAGCTACGCGACGCGTGACCCTGAGGCTCGGTAACATCGGTATATTTATCAAGTTTTTAAAGAATTAATTCTTGAAAATCATCATTTGAAGCATGGCACATAGTTTTTATTGACCTAAAACACTATTACCAGGACAATGGATCGATCGACTTGACCGTTTAACGCATTACTCTGGTGAATATGGTAAGGATTAGATTTTTGTCCGAACCATTCTACGTTTAAGAAGTATGCTTCGGATATCGAAGTATTGTTAATAGATTAAGTCGGTATGCGAAAGAGAGAGAGAAATGACACAGTTTCTGGGAAAGGTAACAACCTATAATCTTTGTCCTTACCCTCCCTTTTCAATCCTAGCCGAGGAGGGTCGCGTTTGAAAATTTTTCTATTGCCCCAGCATCAATTGTCCTTCAAATGCAAACAGAACTTGGGGATAATTTTCACCCCGTCAACGGCCTCGCTAGTGGAAGCGAAGCCCAGAAGTTCCCGAAAGTATAAGCACTGCTATCTCGGGTCTGGAAAATCAGGGTTAAGTTAGAGGATTTGAAATGGGTCAGGGAATATAGCCCATGGGTAAGGTTCCTAGATTATGGTAAATAAATGCTTCACTTAGCGGTGTAAAAATGGACCAAAATTCAGTTTATAACGTCGGCAAAAAGATCCACTTTGTGATAAAGGCGGTAAAAAAATCGTTGAATAAAACATCCTTTTCCAAGAACAAAATTGAACTTTTATCGAGCCAAATACTACTAAGCAACTCACATCGAAGGGGGAAATATCACAAGGTAATGCAAAATATTGAAAACTTCAAACTTAACTTAGCAACTTCCTAGCATAGAAAATAATGAACAGTCTACTTATGTAAGCAATTTTATAGCATACAACTAATCTCTTCATCTGAAGTTGACCAAAATTCTTAAATCCTTATAACATTCTTTTATGTATCCCGCTAACGTATCCCAGCTTGTCCACCTCGTTAATACAGGAATAGGAAAAAGTTAGCACAATTTTCTCCATTAGGGTACTTGTTCCTCAGGTGTGACAGGTATCGATGCTTTCTTTAAGAACAAAAGTTTGTATAGTGTGTTGAGCTCCTGAAGTTGTGTAGACCATATATGCTGGCTACCAAGTTGAGCTTGTAGGCCCAACACTGTATATATACCATGTCTTCATAAAATGGTACCATTAACACTTAACCCCAAGTCCAAATATTCCTCGGGATGTACATTTTCTGCCAGGGACCCCAGCCTGAGGAGAGCTCAGGCTTTCGTATTTGATTCTGGGGAAAATATTCCGTGCGTATTTCTCTGGCCTGAACTAATTAGCCTCTTTCTATAGCTATCTGGTCTTCTTGTAAGGCAGGTGCTGTCCTTTAGTGGCTCCTGAATGTAATTTTTCATTTAGGAAACACTTTTATAAAAAAAAACAATGAAAGCCCTGGGTTTAATGCAATCTGCTCATGAAAATACCACGGGCTTCAAAGTTTTAGAGAGTCAACACATGTAAGCATATACCTAGCAGAATATGTAGCTATTGCTACTACATTTTCAAACTTAATGCCTTAGTCTTAGTAACCTCAGTAACCACTTTCAGTATTGCTGTGGAATATACTGCACCAATTGCGTTCTTCAAAACCCTAACTCCACCTACGTAAATACACTGCTTACTTGAGGAATTAAGTGGCTTTATAATGACAAAATATGGAGATGCATTTCCCAGTTTGGTCAGTAGTTTCGTCGCACGTTATTCTATCTGCCTTATCTTTTACAGCCTCTTTTGACTCCTAAGAAAAACTAACCAGGGCATTTTTGTTGAGGAAACCTCATAGAGCACGATTTTCTATTTTTTCGAGTAGTATAACAGCCTTTATAAATGCCTCTGTTAGATCATCGTTGAATTGTTCTTTATCTAGCTTGGTTGTCTTTGATTCATCCAAAGAGCCTTTCAGTGAAACCTGTCGTGCCGATGGTCCAGCTTCATGGGACTCCTCCTCGCTTTCTACCAATCGGTAAAAAATCACACTTAGCGACATGACTTTCACTTTTAACCCACGTATTAACCACTTATCGTTAACAAAAATCAAGACATTTCCCGCAAACAAATTTTGGACGCAACGGAGGACTGCCGGAAAAGGAAATTCGAAAATTGTTGCGCACGGCGGACATCTTGAAAATATCGTTTTGATGACGAATTAAAATACTCGATCTTAGTTGAAATTATCGCAGCACGTGTGCATTTGATTCCAAATATGCCACCATACCACCTTCTTGGCACGCAGTGGGGTTGGGGGCTCCCAGAGCGCAACGGTAGTAGCCACGGCCCTCAACGCATTCGCTACGAGGGCGGAGTTATTTTTCGGAACATTCTTTGAGGCCGATTCTTGCCCTCACACTCGTTTCTGCTGAATTAATCCTTTATGGTTGGGACGTGCTGCTATGAGGTATAAAAACCAAAACTTGGGTGCCCTACCGAATCGTTCACACAGTCAGGGAGGTTCGCGTAGCGGCCGGCTCCAATGCGCATCGGGGACTAGCGGTCACTCCTCTGAACTGCATGCACCCGTGTCTTCAACGTAATATCGGCCGCTTTGCGAGCTCTTCTTCACGACACTTGTCGGAACAAGTAATGCTCATTTGGTTGGGAAAAAACTAATTGGCGGCGTAGCGATGTCGATGATAACGCTTCGAAGGAGAGTTTTAGGGATGAGGAAATGCGGCGGCGTCTAGAGCCCGTAGTTTACCTATTTCGCGGCATCAACTTTATTCGCGGATTTGTTTAAAAAAACAGAAACGCTTTTTGGTTGTTTGGAATTTAAAAGTAGCGGATTGATAAAAACTTCTTTCAAAATCGTGGAAAATATCGCAAAAAAAGTCAAAAAGATAAATATTCGCGAAAAAACTGAAAAAGTGCCGAAGTTCGCGAAAAATTGCAACATTTCGCATTAGCGAAAATCAAGGAGCCCTACCCATGGGGACAAAGAAAATAATTCTTGCGCGCAAACCAAACACACTGTTGGATGGCTCAGGATCTTCGCTGCTGTCACTTTAGTGAACTAATTTCAAATGCTATTTGTTTTTCCCATTGTGAAGAATGTTTGTTAATTAAAAAAATATATACATTTCCAAAATAATTTTGAATTTTATTGATTCATACTCGTAAAAAATGTTATGTAATGATCGAAAAGAGAGCGCTAGAAAGTGAGTGGGAATGAAGATTTTTATTCCTTGGAAAAGTCGGGGAATTTGAAGGTGGAAATATTCTAACCACCATGAAAAGTCAACCGTGAGATCTTGAAAATTTTTCACACAAAAACGTAGAAGTATCACAATATCAATTTCCAAATGGCCAGTATAATGCATCGTAGGGATTGAGAAATCACGGCTAGCTTCCCTTCGGCCGTATTTTTACTCGACAACAAGAATGAGAATGTCGTGAACGGGACTGCGATGGAATGGCTTCCCCAGGATACGCATCACCGTTCGGAGAAAGCATCTGCGTGGAGGCGATGGCACGCTGTTCCCTCAGCATTCACGGGTGCACGTTACTTTCATGCAAGCCATGCTATCGCTTGGGTATCTACTTCTAGATGATACTCTGCAAGTCACCTCAAGAGTGTTTTGTAGGGGGTGAGTATACACCAACATGCAGCACAAGGGCGTACCCAGGATTAAAACTAGGTGGAGGCAAGCCATGGCCGTTCAAATTGTAACTCGTTCAAGCTGTAACTTCAGAAAAGGGTAATGAAACCAACATTTAAAAAAAATATGATTGCACTTTATTAGTTTTTAAAAGTATTTGCTTGAAAAAATAACGATTTTAATTTTAATTTCAATTTCATGTCTTGTACGAATATCATTTCCTTCACAAGAAATTTTGTTCGAAAATTTCGTTTTGAGCTAAATGAATCTTCGCTTCTAGAGGGATGCTGCTCCCTCCTGTCCCCCGCTGGGTACGATCACGATGCAGCATTCAATACCCTACTTCTTCGTAGTCATCGAGAAAAAGCCAATGCATATTCCAGCACGCGGTGTGAGCTCTCACCGATCATGAATTGCTTTACGCAAGTTGACACCAACGATGCGAAAATACAAAATGATCACGAGGATAAATACCCATGCAGATGCATAGAGCAAGCCAGGAAAGTAAAACATGGAACAACAGACCCAAACCAGAAGAGAGAAGAATAAAAAAGTGTCAAAGGTGACGAATAATATGGCGCTTAAAATTTGCATAAATGATCGTGAGCAATAGCGAGGATGATGTCGAGAGATATAGCTATTATTGTTAAAGCATTCTTATTAACCTAGGTTCGCATGCATTTTGCGAAGTACCCATGCCTTGATCACGTCTCAAATGGGACTTCCCTTTTCAGTCCTCAGTGAGTTCCATTCAGTCCACCTAGAAAGCCTCCTCTCTTTAAGCTCACCTTACATTCTTCCCTTTCACGACCATTGTCCTTCGATCCACCTTTTTCTCTTTCCAATCCCCTCTCCTTGCCCACCACGTCGATCACTTCGTCGTTCCTTCACCTCCCGGCTTGCTCCATCCTTCTCAGCGCCCACATCTCGAACGCCCCTTTTCTCATCCTCTTTCTTCAGCGTCCAAGTTTCTATTCGCAAGCCTTCAAAATTAAAACGTGAAGGGATTAAAATGTGATCGAATCAAAACTTCAGCTTGGTATTGTCGCAAAATCAAGTTAATAAATTGTTGAGAATTTAGAAACTGTTCCAGAGTGCTGTATTAAAGTATTTTTATGGAATTTTCTTCACATTTTTACGTTTTTGTAACAATTAAATGGCTAAAGAACGCAGTTCTCGTTTCTGCTATCTTACTTCGAAAATAACGCAGTCGCAATAAATAATTTCGTGATCCCTTATTCGGCGGCGGCATTCCTGCATTCCTGAAATCCCATTTCACTTCACTTACCGGTGAAACTTTCGCATGACTGCGAGTGCGCCTCCCCCCCCCCCCCCCTCCCCGTGGTCATGTCGTGCATTCCCCAGCGGCTTAGTCGAAATTTCGGAGCGAAGAGGGTGGAGGTGGCCGGCAAGTTCATTGCACTGCTCGGCCAAACATCTCTCGGCCCGTTGGCTCTTGCATGTGCTTCGTTGCGTAGCACAGCTTCTTCCGAGAGAGGGGGAGCATTTAGGGGGTTCATCTTGGGGGGGGGGGGGGGGGCACACCTGTGACCGCATCGCTCTAAAATTTTGGGAGGTTTTTACTCCCTTATCCGTGTCCCGCACGCTGCGGCCTCGGAGCGTGCAACGCAATGCAAGCGAAGCTGAAAAGAGATGGCTGCGCGATGCGCTGAAATCCTCACAAATACCCGTGGAACAGGCATGTTGCGCTGCCGCCGAATGGCACGCTGGGGCAGCTCGCAGCATCTACAGTTAGCATATCAATGGCTTCAAACAATAGCTACTTTTCTATTTGTGGCTTCGTAAGCGTTTCGACAGCGCACCAACTTTAATGATTGTTAGTACGCTTGATTTATCGATAATAAGTATGCCATGGTGGTTGTCAAAGTCATAGGCACAAGGCCAGTCTAATAATACCAATGCGCGGGGAAAAATACCGTTACGGTCGTGTGTCAAAACGCACTAATCGGCTTTTTCAAGTCAACTTTGAACCCACACGAAATCAAAGTATGACGGTCTGTTGGTCGGACTGAAAAGCACATTTTATCAGTCAAAATTTGATGAATTAGAGGAGAAACAATTTCACTCCATTATTTAGAGAATTGTTTTTCTCCTTTTGCATATATAATATGTGTATAATAAACAATGGAATGGATGCTGCTCGTTTGCAATATATCATTTTTTATTATTGATCAGTTTTTAAAATACAATAGGCGGATGCAATATTTATTATGAATATTGGGAAAAATTTCGCTTGATATATTGATAATCATTTGTATATCACTCTAGGTGTTTTCATGTCCTGCCCACAATGATACCTGCGACCACATCTTTTGGAGATGGAAAGTGGATGAAATGCTTTTCTTTGGCATTTATCTGAAAAATGTATTAGCTGTACTATTATAATCCATTTTCGGGTGTACGTCTGCGTGCTTAATATTTGTCTCAACGTTTCATTCCACTTACTGGGAACGTCGTCAGGAGAATGAAAATATAAACATCTATCGTACCGTTGGAAAAACTGGTCCATTGTTGTCAAGGTATTTAAAAAAGTAAATAAAAATAAAATAAAAGCCAACTTCTTTAAAACATCTACTATAAAAAAGGAAGATGAAAAGTGGAATATTGTTATTAAATTTTCGAAATATATCTCTTCCACACATGGCTTAAATTATATCCATCATCCCTGTTAAAATTCATTGGTCGTTTAGAAATTTCTATCGCCTCTCTAATAAGCCGTGGATAATATGCAGATTTTCTTGCAATGGCTTTGGCCTCATCCAGGAGGATCTTGTGTCCTGGCCCCGACATAAAATGAATGTATTAGCCGTGTTTGAATTTTATCTCCAAGCACGTCTTATAACCAGAAAATTAGCCCCCAAAGCGATATCGAACCAGACTCTGCTATCTGATTAAGCTACTCAGACCGGATGCGGTGCGATTAAATCTGTTCCCATGTTTTTTCGTTTTTTTTATAATTAAAAGTGATTAAATATAATTTTCCTTAATTTCCATCATTGTAGGAGCATTCCAACGTTCTGCAGAAATTGTAGACCGAAATAGGTAGTTTTACGATACTAGATTGCGATCATGCCAATACTCGGTTTTAGCGTATTTACGGGCATGCATGTTACATATACGATAGGGATATTGTATATTATTTCTACTGTATAGATACCTTTTTCTCAAGTTATACGCAACCAAACTCAACAAATGAGGTACCAAAATGCATAGAATTTATCAGAGAACATGCGACGGCATATCTTACTTCCTAAATATTGCTATTGTTTCCTAAAATTGGTTTTTAAATAATAATAAAAAAACAAAACAAAAAAAACCGATAAATATTCCTGACGTTAACGGCGCACAAACTGATACATTTCTTCATTTGCAACAATATCTCGCATTCTTTAAATAACTTTTATCAAAATGCGCCTGATTCCACATTCAAGTCTCCTGTTGATACGGAAGTGTGAGTCATCATGTGCGTTTAACAGAGGATAGTGTAATTACTTCCAATGTTGTCTTTAAAGAGGTCCTCTGACCTCAATTTGTACATGTACATTCCAATTAAATTTGTTTATGAGACCCTGCCTTTTTTCTACATTTTAAAAATTAGAAACGCGCCTATCCCTCAGTGGACCTGAATTGAAAAGAGCGGGGGAAGCCCGCTGGGAGCGGGCGCAGCACGCTCGTTTTATAAAATTGGGTGCGATGGAACTGTCGAATAGAACTGTTAACGCTAAAAGAGCTACGAAAGCTAGAGTGGATTTAACATTTAATTTCTGTTGTTTCGTCAACATGTTAAACCAAGGAGCAAGGCAGCATGGGCATAAATTAGTCGAGATGTTAATGGCAGATCTTTAAATTAGGAATTTCTCGATTAAATTCGTATTCAGGATTGCTTTTATGTTTTCTTAAGGTGGCTCGGTTTAAGGTGATAATTGATGGAACTATTATCTACGAAACGAGAAAAATAATTAAACGGAGAATAAAACTGTTATTAGATTTTTCTTTTGATATGGTCTGGTAAAAAGCGTTGTATTTGGTTTCCTGGAAGTGAAAAATATATTCCGAAGGTTCTTCTCTTATCACTTTTTGCAACAGTCAGCGGCTCACCAACGTGCTTTAAAAATGTCATTGAACTGTATAGGTACATCAGGATTATCTCGAATGATATCTAATGATATTTTGAAGATATTAGCACTTTTGTACTGATCGCTACACCCTTACCAACGCATTCCTGCCCGCAGACTAAGATAGAGTGAAGATGCCCGCAGACTAAGATAGATAGATAGAGTGAATTATGCTCATGTGAAAAATTTAATAATTCACTTCAGAAGCTGAGTTGTATCAGTGTTATTGTTGTATATTATATGAATTTTTAAATAAATCTTTGAAATACGTACGACAGATTGCTATTTCATCTACTCCGGCAGAAAAAGTTTCTTACTTAATGAGTACCAGTGGCGTAACTATGGGGGGGGGGGGGGGTGAGGGGATAGATACCCCCACCCAAAGCCTCAGAGAAATAAAAAAAATCATTTTAAACTACTGTCTGGTTTTGACATATAATAACTGGATCATCTTAAAGTTAAACTTTAAGTGCCAAAATGAAGTAAAATGTATTTCCAGGCATGCAATTTTTCAAACATTTTCCCGGAACCCCCGTTGGCTGGGGGGGGGGGAGGTTGTCCCCACCCCAGACCCCTTCATCTCCCCCAAAGCATATTCCTAGTTACGCCACTGATAAGTGCGTAGTCGATCTTCGATTGAACACAACGGGACCCAGACAGTTGAACACTATTGAATATTCAAGGTGTGAATGAATATTTTTCATTTTTTAAGATGGATTTTATGAATGAAAAAATGAACTCGATATGATATTTTCAAGACGTTTTCGGACCAGAGCTTGCTATCGAGGGCGAGTGCTGTACATCTAAAATCGATTATACAAATTCAATATTTGATGAACATAAGTATATCTCGGATCCATCGATTAATTTTAGCTGGAGAGATCGCCCATCGAACAAAAGCGTAGAAATGTAAGGTCACCAAAATCTTCATGCTGCAGCGAAAGCACGTGAGATGGTCGCCGAGGGTGTAGCGGTACTTGCTCTGAGCTTCCCATCAAATGCTCGCGAAGGTTGCGTCGACCGGTGAATGAGAAGGCAGAGAGTGAAGGGGATGTGGAGCGAGCGACCTTCGGTGGTGGCCACGCAGCCACACGCGAGCTTTCTCCGGAGACGAGCGCCTTCCCTCCACCTCCGCCGCAAATGACTCGCCATTATTATAGCGCACCGTTTACTTTAAAATACTTTAAAAACACAATTTGGCGCCTCTCAGTATGGATACGCATTTCCTGCGCTGCTTTGAAGCTGATGAAAATGTTCCTCCGGTTGTATAGTGGTAAATATCTGGAGTTAATTAATCAAAATATTGCCTCTTTATAATGAAAGAATCACTGACGTCCTTCCGGTACTGCATTGATAAGTATCGAGTATTTTTAAAATTTAAACAGTTTCAGGTTAACATGAATAAGAATCTATAGCGCCATTGTAGTCCTCTGTAATTGGCCTCGTGCTGTTTTTGGACTAAATAAATAAATAAATCTACTGCTCATAAATAGTCACCCAGTAGTTGGATTTTTATCTACCATATTATGTTCGATTTCGGAAAATATATTGCAATACAAAGCCACTTCCTCTATGTCCCTTGCCGCCATTCACGCCACTTGCGCTATCTGGCGTCGAAGGACCATTAGACGCGGTCCCCTTATCATGATAGCAAGCGCCTCTCCGGCAGTTGAATGGAAGAGTTTTCCTCGGGATTATTTTCTCACGGCCAAGGATGGGGACATTGTCCGCCGGACGAGGCTGTCTGGGGTGTGGTGGGGGGGATGGGCGGGAAAAGCAAGGCCACGAAGCGAACGCCAGTGGACGCCCATACAACTCTACCATGTTACCGTTCGCACATCCGCTCCACTGTCCGTTGGTTCGGGATTAGACGCGGGCGCCGATGACATTTCGCCGGAGGCGGAGTGGAGCCAGAAGAATGAGGCTTGCGCGACCAGCGTAAGTAAGACATTCGCAATCGGCGGCGTGGTAATTGCACGCGTAGGCGACAATATAATTGTTGAAATGAGAACCGCTAAAATTATGCTAAATATAAAAATTAATTAAGGGGGAATAAACGGTACATTAACAAGGAACTAGTTGTATTTTATTATTATTAAAAATGGCAACGTGCTACTAAACTAGTAAGTAAAACAATTAGTATTGCAATAAAGGCTATGAAAGCCGAAGGGATTATTTTACTATAACTTATCAAAGTAATTTTCTGCTTTTTGATTGCCTCAATTATATATCTTTTTGTGAACACTGCTCTAGAAAATTTAACTTTGCATGGCATGATATTTATGAATGTTAGATTTAAGATTGATAGCATATCTAATTGAAGGCCTGGTGTCGCGTTGCATAGAACTTCAAATTATTATTGAAATCCTCCGATGTCTACGTAAATTACCACCAATGGGTGGACTTATATTTCAATATAGGGAATATATTATTTATTAAACGTGTAAATCTCCCCATAAAACTTTTCAATTCCGCGAGCCACGGCGCACATTTCTCCACTTCCACCGCCTGCAGCCTTCGCTACGTGGGAATGCGCCAAAATTCGGCGAGACAGGCTGAGAGGGTTCACGGCATAACATAGCTTCGTAGACTGCTCCTTTCCTGGCTATCCGCCAATTCCTTTATCTTAACCAAAAGACGGCTGTCTGTCAAAGAAAGCCACTTCCTTTCCATCGAAAAAGAATGCATCGAGGAAGCAGAATTCTGCATAAAATGAGAAATGCGCTTCCATGGCAAAGTGCACGGTGCGCATGCGTAAATAACTAAGATAAAGGCTCACGCGGGTTCCAGGATGAAACTCTCTCGTGTTTACAGCCGGTTAAAAGAATTCATCATATTCGACGTTTCGAGGTCCATCATGTTCTTCGTTCTCTGGGAATCATTCCTTCGAAACGTCGGTTTCGATGCATTCCCTCACCCTGTTGGAAGCCCGAGAGACCTTCATCCAGTATTGTATTTTCGCCCGGATAGCACCAGATCGATCTTCGATCCGATGCACGACTGACATTGAGTGGCGTTCCGTTCGCGTCTCCTCGGCCAGCCTCTGCTCTCCGTGGGAATGCATGAGAGGCAGGCGATTCACGTGGCCATTGCCGGCCGAGGGAGCGCAGAGAAAGGTTGGCGTTTTGGCGGGAAAAGGCGGGACTCCGGCAGGTGGGACGACCCTTGCGAGCGCCCTCCGACTTGCTCTGCTGCCCCCCCCCCCGAATGCCATCGGAAGGGGGCGCATTCCTCGTCGGCGGCCACTACACCCCCGGCGTGGATCTTCGCCCTCATCTCCCCAGCCGACTGCATCTCTCGTGCACGCACCACTCCATTCCAAACGCTAATCCGAGAGATGGGAACCAGCGTCGATACATGAAATGTATAATGCATTGTGTAGTCAAAGCATATTTGGCGTTGGATGTACACTATCTTCCTGCCATTTCGATTCTTTTGAACTTTTTCGGATCGTTATGATGAAGGTGAAAAACAATGGCTGTGAGAGAGATCAACATTTATTTCTATGACGATGGTCGATGGTCAGGCGATTTTCAGTGGTGCTCCAGCCGGCGTTACTCGCTTGATTGGCGAAAGCAAACCGATTTCCGTTTGTCACTCATTTGTCGATACTCTTTCAAATTTCCATGTAATCAATCGCCAAGAGGTGGTCTTCGACAACCAACTGTGATATCCAATGGTCTTCAATATTAGAGGATCTAAAAACGTCTAAGGTCAATCAAAATGAATGACATCGAAGACCATAGACAATCGGTTGGATATCCGCCTTTGAGACGATGCCTCAACGGCCACTTAAATTCTGAGGACCCCGTCTACTCTCTCATTACAATCAGTTACCTCTATCGACATCGGAGCCTATTGATTAATGTCAAATATCTAAATGCGCAGAAGAGCGTGGTGGCGGATTAGGTAGGGCGTCGGACTTCTCATTGAAGAGTGCCGGGCTCTATTCTCGGATGTACGCCCGCGGACATCTCCTTACTAATCCTCGAAATACAATGTACGTAGTGGATAGCCTTCGGAAGTGCGTGGTGCTCTAGGGAAGAGAATTGGCCCCCATACCCAGAATCACACGTCTGTGGCTTAGCACGGGATGACCTCTTCCCTCACCAACCTTCGAGCTGAATCACTAAGTGATCGAAATGTGACTGCATGCAGACCGCGTTAGATTCTGTGATCTTGCCCGCCCCTGTCATCCGGTCCATCGCCAGGTCGAAGCTCGTCGCCAAGGATGCCGTCCGAAGAGCGATCGCCAATGGCTGGATGGGTACGGCGGCGTGGCCAAGAGACCCTCAGCCGTAAGCACAAGGGTTGCTGGGGACGACTGCTGGGGGCGGCCACTAGGGGGGGGGGGGAAACTGGCTCTCGTGGTTGGGGGGCGGAGGCAAGAAGTGAAAAGATTGATGTTGAAATTAAATTGAGTTTTCTGGGTTGTATGCGATGAAAAAATGTTTCGCTGAAGTTACAGTTAGTCCGTGTTCCAATTCATAGGGTGCACTATACGCTCTTGTGCTCTTACGCTCTAAACGGCTCTTTCGCTCTTTCCTGCTCTGATTGCAAGTAGTGCCACCACTGTCAAGTGGCATATTTCGAAACTGAAAAAAGTTGAGTAACAAATTTGGAAAACAGTGCAATGTTGTTGTTGCTATGAAGTGAGTGTTGCAATATTTTATTGCCCTAAAACTATATGTACTTGTATATATGCTTATATGTAATTATAAATGGAATTGCGGAAGTTATAACGAATAAAATACGGCAAAAGCGACAGATTTATTAATTGTAGACTACTAATTTCGTGTAGCATAACATTCAGACAAACTGAAGTGGTTTTTAAATCTGAAAAAATTATTAAAGATGTTGTTAAAATGAAAAATAATAATCACTGTAAATAGCTACCCGTCGTAATATTTGAAACACGTAAGTTGACAGATTTAGGGCGTCCAGCCAAAGCAGAAAAATTCATGCATAATTCAAGCTTCTCCAGGGAAATTTTACAAATTCCCAGGTTGATATCACGTGATTACTGCGATAGATACGAATTTTAAAACACCCGAAATAACTTAAATATTTTTAAATCATATTATAATCATGTATTTACATGGAAAAGAAATCCGTTAGTTAACACTTAGAATACGTTAGTTAGCATTGAATTTATTCAAAGCAAGCCTAACGAGCTGCTTCAACCTCATAAGCAGATGTCGACGTCACCTGGCACTCTATTCTTCGTGTTTTTTAATCTTACTTGAGCACATAGTTAGATATTTACTTACATTCAGATAGAGTACATATATAGATATTTCGGTTCTGTTGTTCGTCTGACATTCCACGTTTCGTTGCGGCTGAAAAAAGTCTTCTTAGTTATTCCACTTAAAATTACAACAAACACATTTTAACCAGAAAATGGGTGTTGAACTGGAAAAATTATCTGTGAAATGACTTTGATATAAAAGTTTCTACAATTCCGGGTTAGATAAAAATTCATGCATAATTCCCGACTTTCCCGGTCGCTGGACACCTTTACACTCACATCTATACAAGATTCATTCGGATTCGATATTCACTCGATTCCTTATAAACGATTTAAAGAACCGAATCATTGCTCCGAATCAAATCACATCCGAATCCACGAAACTTCCACCTCAACGGCCGTAGACGAAGGGTTGAAGAGCGAGTGAGGGTGAATCCTTGCGCTCTCTCGTGCTCTTCGACTATGCGCTCTTCAGAGCAGAACCTGGAGCGGATTGGAATCGCACTACGTGACGTCACTTCTGAAATGTGACGATCGAAAAAAGCTGGTAAGAGCGCAAGAGTGCATTTACAGTGGATTGGAACACGGCCTTAGTTTCTTCAGATTCAAGCTACTGCATCAGTTTGGCGATTATTTCATTTCTGCTACAGTATATTGGACGTGATAGGGGAGACCGGGGCACGTTGGCCCGATTTTTTTAGTTTTTAAATATTATTTATTTATACATGTTTAACTTTATGAAATTATTGCTAAATTGTAGAACAGTCTTTCTGAATCTGCATGGCAATAATTAAACTTGAATATATGAGCTATAAATTTAAAAAATAAATAAATACTGGGCATTTGACAGGTCCAATGGGGCCAATCTGCCCCTACATCGGGGTAAGTTGGCCCAGCGGCTTGGGCACGTTGGCCCATGTATTTTTTGATAAGGTAAACTAGTATGATTTTAGGAAATAAAAATCAAACTAATAGTTATCTAAAAATATATTTCAATATATGTAATCATTTTACTAAAACAACGGGAAAGCTATAAATTATTAGGATTTATAGCGTGTTAATACAAACCAGTTAACTTTTGTGACAGTCCAGATACAAAGGATCAGCACAATTATTTCACTTGTAAAATAGTACGCGGATTTCATTGTTCACGCATGTCTGATGAGCCCAACGCTTGCAGTTTAAGCACTGAATACATTGTGCTCCAGGCTGACCGTCGAAAAAGGCACACTTCAGGCACCGTGAATCTTCATCTTCCTATATCGGACGCGCGTATTCTATATTTTTTAGCTCCAGTTGACATGCGTTACATTGTAATACTATGTTACGTTCAAATAGATGTCTATTTTCACCACTGCGCTTATATTTTAGTAGCCTCTTTGAATTTAATTTGAGACTTTGTGTCTAATCTGTTCAGAAGCAACCCAACGCTCCCAAAGACGACGAATTGCGGACCCAGCGGCACCTCTGGAGTTGACTATTGATGTAAGCTTACCCTCAAAAGTAACAGAAAATAATCCATATAAGTGGGGAAGGGGTAATCCAGCTTTCGAGCTGAATTTAAATTGTAATCCAATTCTTCCTACTGAAGAGGCAATAAAATGCGTAAGTTCACTCGACTTTTTTTTCATTTTTCTCGAAAGAACTGCTTAAGCACTTATGCGTAAACAGCGACATATATGCTAACCATAAAAATGTAAATATAGCTTTGAAGAATGAGGAACGTATGACATGCTAATGTCAAGCAATATGACATGTAATGCTAATGCCATGCTACGATAAATACCCTAATAAACGTATGTGTTGGTCCAAAAAGGTAACAAAACTTAACAAAAGGTACATGCCCACACTCTTGTCGGCAAGCATGCATTGTAACCGATTTGAAACAATATTAAGTCCTTTACACATGAATGACACCTCATTTAATGATGGAAGTGACCGTCTTTTCAAAAGTGGGCCATTTTTTACGAAGGAATGCATAGGACGGGCCCAAATTGGGCCCAAATTGAGCATAACTTAAATAACACACATTTAACCTGGGAGTAGAATTTTACTGAAATACGCGCAAATACAATTAATTACTGCAACTTGTCAAAAACTGCTGCGCCAGTCATAATGGTCTTATGGAAAAAGGGGAAGTGTCCTACCAACATTCTGATAGATTCCTAGTACGATTCAGTGTCTATTGTATGAATTAGCTCGACTGGGCCATCCTGCCCCTATGGCCAACGTGCCCCGGTCTCCCCTACTCCAGCGAAAAATTACGTATTCACCGACCAACGTGGGCGTAAGAGAGCTCAATTTATCCATACCACTCCACGCCAATCTTCTATCGAATGTCTAAGTTGGTGGGTATTCAGAATGCATTGACTTTTTTAATATTATACAAAGAAACTGCTTAGTTTAAGGTAGAAATTGCATGGCATTTGCAAATACTGGGTCGAATGAACTAGATTCCTATCTCAAGGTAATACTTAATAGTAGAGGGATAAGAATAATCAATAATATAATCACTCCATCCCTCGACTGAAATGAGAGGTATAATTATATGAAAAATGCTATTTGTGAAATGCATAGTAGCTTTACTTTTGTTACATGCTGGTTGTATATTTTTCATTTTTTGCGGCATTCTTTTGTTTAATTCTCCATGTTCCTACAGCGGCAACAGCAATGAAAATGCTGCGAAGTGAATTTTGTTCTTTGATTGCTCTGCTACAGAGTATGCATACATAAATTCGTATGATTATCATAGAACGAGGATGCGGGTGGACGTGGCTATTGGCGGGCACAGTCTTCCCGCCCCTTCTAGGCGCATTCGGGGTTGGCATTCTCTATGGCGGACCACAGTTGCAGAGGCGAGCAGTCGGGGTGCGGATCGCAGTCGGGGACGGTGTGCAGTCGGGGGCGGGGGCCATGATAGGGGTTGAGTTCGCTCCACATCGGAGCCAAGGACAGGTGAAGGCTGCGCGCATGTGATAAGTCGTTGCCATGGCGATGGGAGCGGGGGAAACGCGGGGTCGCATCTCCCTCGAATCTCTTGCTTCCACTCACAGCAATGAACCCTCTCATATTCAACGAGTATTTCTCCAACAAACTCCCTCACACCATCTTTGAACCCACTCGCTTTGCAGTTGGCAACATTCCGTGCGTTCCAGAAATGATGACGAATCTTACGTATTGCCGCTGATGTAATATCATTCGAGGCTCAAAATTATATAATGGAAGTATAATGTTGTCCTAATTTATGGACCCACGAGACAAATCGATTAAGGGCGAGGTTTGATTTCTTTTCTGTGGATGTTAGCCAGGGATATGATCCAGTTCGAAAAACCGCCTTAAAATCTTCGAGGAAAGTGAAAGCGTAGAGAATGAGAGGCAGGAAACTAAGTCAAATCCGAAGAGGCGCTGAGCAAAGAAACTGCAAATCCAAAAAGGCCAAAGACACTTTAGAACGGAAAGAGTGTTCATATTTTCTGAACTCAAAACCATTTAAAAATGTTCAATACATTCCGGATTGAAAGATATCAGACAAAAAATATTCATTTTTGAAACGTCACACTGAACGAATCAAGGTGAATATTTACTGATACATCGTGCTATGAAGGAACTCAAAAACTATCACATTAAAAAAATGTAAATGGCTTAAGAAAATGAGGAGAGTATTGGTTTAGAGGGTAGAGCATTTGACTGATGGATCCGCTGTGAGGACTTACACTACTAGAATGCCAGCTATTCAAAGCCGCTACTTCAATGAAGTCAGGGGTCGGAAGAAACGTCAAATTTAGCCTAGGGTAATGGAAAAATCCACAGCTACCACTAAATTTCTTATATAATCTGAGCTTTCAGGCGAGATGGAGTGGAAGCGTGACATAATGAAGAAGCAGGAGCAATATCCGCAATTTAAAATGGTGGAAATTGCTCCTGCTTCTTCACTAAATTTCTTTGCTCGGAAGTGAAAAAGTTGACTGGAGGACTAAAGAGACGGAATTGTTTTCTCAACCTCAGGACCCAGATTTGAGTCCTGGGGCCGGGGAGAAGGAGATTTTTCATAAGAATCCCACTCCTTATTAGGAAGCAGCATAGATGACATTAGAGTCACGCGCTTCTCCATCAGATGATGCAATGAGGAACTTGCATGGGTCGTAGATTGCCCTAAAAACTATTTTGAATAAGTCAAATGGATACATTAGGTCGCAAAAATACCTTCAGTTTCTCCATTCAACATCAAAAGAAATAAAAAAATTGCATTTAAAATCGAGAAAAATTTCTCTGAGCCGACCACTGCGCGAAGACACCCGAGCGTTGCAGAGGCCAGGCGTGACGTCATAGGTGCCTAAACAACCGTAGGGAGTAGGGAAATACGCTGAGCGCATGGTGTAAAATTTGTTTTGAGGGAGTATTTAGCCGCTCATCGTCACTTTATTTTGTTCTGTTATTCTTGGGCAAGTTTTCCTATTGCTATTTTGCCTAGATTATTACTTGGGATATTAATAATGCGGCATCGGGATGATGAAGTACAAGCGTTTCACTTCGTGTGTTTTGGTTATCAGAAAAATGGATGATAACGTTGCCACTCGTTCGAATAGTACACCTGAAATTCATCTACGTCAACATAATACCCCGCAAGCCGCCAAAAAGGCGTGTGGCATGGGGTGTTAGGACACCAGCCTTTTTTTAGGACACCAAAAATTGATGCTACGACCCTCATGGAATTTGTTAAGACAAATTATTGCTATGCGTCGGCGGCAAATCGAGTTGTAAAAGAAACTTGTAATGCTGGAGGATAACGATCGTAAGCTGTGCTGTTGACATTAGAGTAAGCTGTACTGTTGAATTTGGCAACGCCGGATTAACGGAGAAGGTAGTCCTATCCGTCCTACGGTACGAATTCACAGCAAAACAGTCTGCACACAATCCACATGTGAGATCGCGAATCGGTTCCGCTGCCAACACACACAAGCTACAACCTATTTCAATGATATAGGTAAATCCATAAACAATATACTAGCATATACCATAAAAATATAGTGGGAAATAGGCAAATACTCTTATCGAAAACTGGATGTCACTATCACATTCTTATATTCATCACGTACAACTTACAATAACAGAACTCGTTATGATGAATAGAACTATTTATTCACTGATTTGAACCCTTAAATTAGCCCACACAAGTGACATTTCTCACTACTATTCGTTGAAATAATGGAATAACAAACTTCACACCCAGTTTTTATTTCAATAGCGTGATCGTGAAATGTCATATCTACGGTGAACAACGGAGATTAGCACGCCACTGACAATTTTTACACTACTGTTAGACATTTATCGATAGCGTAATAGCACTTTTTACAATTCAATCACGATGGAACACTGATAACTCTTGGCCGATATTTTTCAACCTTGTCAAACTTTGTGCATTACAACCACTGGCACTGTGATTATTAGCAGTAGCTTAACGGGAGATGTCACGTTAAAAATAACACTATTTTGGCACAAAAATGTTCCCAGATGTCTCCAATCAGCGAGCAAAAGTTGCATTGACTGGAATTCACCCCATAATACAAGCACAGACAGTCCTAAACGACGAATTCTCCGGTACCTACGAATAAACGGATGAAGTTATTGTATATAAAAGCTAAGCGGACATTAGTAAACATCAAAATCGTTCTAATTACATACTTAAATGAATGATATGCCGTCGATAACATCAACTTACAATTGACGTATCCCCCTTCCAATGGCCGTGGCTCAGACTACTACAACGATGTTATTTAGGTATTATCAAATTTTTGGTTTAACTGCTCCAGTTTTATATTTTATGCCCTAACTCAGATATTAATATTATAAATAATGCAAAATACGAGGGCTTCCAAGCCTCTATCGTCGGATATTTATCTTTAAATATAAAATAATCAACACGTCTAACAAACGAAGCTCTCACAACTGCTGGCAACTATTACAAACAATCACAACAATAGCTTCGCGTGATGTTTAGGCACCTTTGACGTCATCGAGGCTTCGTCGGCAGTGGCTTGGGGGGTGAGGGAGTTTTTCCCGCGCTTTAAAATTCGTTATATTTATCATTAAATAACTCGCGAAGGAAAACTCAGATTTACATGCGGTTTTCTTTGCTGTATTCAGAAAATAATTTTCTGTCCGCCTATGAAATAAAAAAAATCATGCAAGTTCCCCATTAACCCCAGCCTTTTTTGCGCCTTCCGTCAAGAGGGGAGAAGAGTCGACACCGGGTTTCTCTCCAATACTTCTTCCCTACCACAAATGGTGCAAATGGCTGTGGTTATCGGTAGGTCTCTTCTACAAATCGACTATTCAAGGTTGCCTCCATCTTCGTTAAGCATGCAAAATTCACTACTTATCCCGAATGATAACTCAAAAGTGGAGACAAGGAACAGCCGTCTAATTCTAGACCGATATATTCAACGCCCATTTCATGCAAAGCCCTTGAACACATTGTAGTCAGCTCAGTAACGAAACACCTAGACGCGCAAAACTTGTTAATGAGAACTCAACCGATAGATTCAGAATGTTGTTTTTCCATAATCAGTAAGAGACTAAACGGCAGCGTTATAACTTACAAATAGGTTAGATGACTTGTAGTTTAGCTTACTAACTTATTTGTTCCTTAATACACGTTTGTGAATTTTCTTAGAATTAATAACATTATGTCTTGTGTGTTCTAGCTTAGATGGCAAATTGCCTTCATGAGTAGTTGGCAAGTTTTGCCATGTTCCTACAGAAATGGAAGAATATTCTGTGATTAGATGATGGTTTACTCGATGTATTTCTTTGTCTGAGAGCATTTATTAGTTGAAAAATTATTTTAACTAAGGGAAATGTTAGCAGTATCCCCCGTTCACCTTAAGTCTCATCTGATTCGCCGGTAACGAAAAAATAGGAATCAACATAGTAACGATGTTAGCCTTACTATCCGCATGTCTCGTAAATACCTGCTCTTAGATGAGACGCTATGCAGATACTAATGAACCCCGAAATTAATGCAAAGAATGTCCAAGTAAACACATTCGAAGCGAACAAAATATTCCCGAAGCCAACCATGTAGCTTCCCTGGATAAACTGGTTAGACTGGTTCATCATCATCATCATCATCATCACCGGTCAACAATCCTAGGATTGGTTTGACGCAGCTCTCCACTCAGTTCTCCTATCAGCTAATCTTTTCACACCCACGTATTTCTTCTCTTTCTCATCTCTCTTTACTTGTTCCATATATTTTGTTCGAGGTCTTCCTTTTCTGTTCTTGCCTTCCACTTGTCCCTCAACTTGTCTTCATCAGGCCATCATGTCTCAAGATGTGGCCTATAAGGTTGTTCCGTCTTCTTGTTAAGGTTTTCATGAGGCTTCTCTTCTCTCCTACTCTTCTTAGGACTTCCTCGTTACTAACTCGGTCGATCCATTTAATTTTCATCATTCTTCTGTAGCACCACATTTCGAAGGCCTCTATCCTTGCTTTCTCCGCTGCGGTCATTGTCCATGCCTCACTTCCGTATAGGAGCATACTCCAAATGTAGGTTCTTATAAATTGTTTTTTTACTTCCATATTTAAGTTTCCCGCTGTAAGCAGGTCTCTCTTTTGGTGGAATGCTCTCTTCGCCTGGGCTATTCTGCTGATAATTTCTTTTTTACTTCTCCCGTCACTAGTTATCTTGCTTCCCAAATAACCGAATTCATCCACCTCTATCAGTTTTTGCTTCCCTATTTTAATGTTAGTCTTGAATTCTTCTCTTGTGACTGATTAGACTGGTTACCAATATAATAAATATCAAAACACCAATAATATGACATCACAAAATATTTCAAATCAGGACCATTACTCATAAAATTCTATGAAGATACTAAGTTAAATTCGATTTATCATAATTGTTGGTGAACAGGAGTCCTCTTTTTCCAGTATGTGTCCTTAAAATGGAACTAATAATCTTTTTCAGGAGATTAATGGAAACAATATTCGTATATGCATTCGGAAACGGTGAGCCAACGATTGACAGCTTTTGGTGGTGGAGGGATGAGGTGTGGTGAGGTAATGCGGGAAACAAAAGGGGCAGATTTTATTTTAAATGGATTTTAAACATCACTTTCTTGAGGAAACAAGGATATATCGGCAAAACATAACAAATTTGCCTTTGTAATTGTATTGAATAGGAACATCCCATACTTACTTGCATGTACGCGCAACTTCAATCGGCATCAACCATGTCACAAATTGGTATTCGTGCGTGTCACTTACCGCTGCACAGCAGAACACAAACATTTTCGGTTATTCCGTTGAGCTCCAAACCTATTCACGATTTTATTTAATCCAGATTTCCATGACAAGAATGGAAAACGATAATTGTCATGGTAGATGAAAACCACTCGAAGTGCTTTCGTGAAATAGAGGCGGCGCGCCGTTTGCGGCGTGACGTTTGCCGCGACCAGAGAGCCTGTGAGAGCCAGCATCCCATTGGTCGTCGGTTTAAAAACCCAAGTACCAAATTATGATTTTCAGAATACAGGACGTTTCATTTGGAGCTAAGGAGATGGGTAACTATGTATCGATGGGATGAGATTGGTACTAAGTTGCTGAGGAGCATATTTCTTGATTTCTCGTCTGATTATCCCAAGCAAGAACCTCAAGTAAGCAGTCATGAGTAGGGAGGTAGGAGGAGCTATGGAGGAAGGATCCGTACACATAATTATCAGTTAGACGAGAGGAGAATTTATCCCTGCTCCACTGAGGCCAAGGAAAGTTTGAGGCAAAATTTTGCGGGGACGAACTCACGACCACTACAAATGACGGTCCAACCGACTGAGCGAATGAACCACTTGAACATTATTTGCAAAGTTAGTGGAAAATACGCAGACTTAAAGGTCATGTTCGAACTTTTGAATGATAATTTTGGTACATCAGGATCTTTGTTGATGCCACTGCTCGCTTATGTCTATTTCCTAGATGTACCTACCCTTCCTCTCACTTCGGTGTTTTGCCTCTCATTTTTGAAGCCTTCAGAAAACATCAGGACAAAATAAGCGTGTGGTGTTGTGTGGGTTGAAAATACTAGGACCTCATCTTCTGGAATACGGAAGCGATCAGTGGTCCATGAGAAGCGCATCCGGCTTCATACCCACGAATATGAATACGAAACATCCAGCCTTAGCTCCGCTTCTCAGATCGGGTGGGATAGAAATCGAAGTTTGTGTGCCCGTGCGACCGAAAATGAATACGACGCTTGAAATCAATGGACTCAGCCATTTTGAGTCTGGCGCTCTGGAAGGACTTATAGTCTCAATGCGCATGCAGTAGGACAAAAAGGCAAAATGCAGCATGCACCCAGTTCGCACTCTCTCAGGAGAGCAGGAAAGGGTAGAATTACCACTGATGCTTCATTTATAGGTTGTGTGTTTCACGATTCTTTAGAAGATAATCTGTCAACCCATATCAAAATAAAGAAAAAGGTAATTAGAGGCGATTTTCAAAACACGCATGCAGAGCTTCGAAAAGATATTATCCCCGGAAATAATAAAATTATTTAATTTCCTCCGCTTGCCGTTTCACTTTTGAGAATAAATTAGGTAAAATAATATGGTCAAGGTGTAGATCTTAAGTTGGAATTGTGAAAATGTACTTTGAGAATATAATTCTATGCATTCCATTTAAGCCTATAATCACGCATCGCGAGGTAATATTAGAAATTAAGGTGTTAAACTAGGCTTATGAAGGTAAACATCTTTTTTCAACTTCTGTCAGATATTCCGCGATTTCCTTCCCAAGGGAAACTTACAACAAGCCGCCCCCATGTTTACATACTCCCCGATCTATTCGAGAGCAGTTGTGGAATTGGGGGAGAACCCTTGACGAGAGATCAAAACACGGCGTGTGAGGGGAGGGGAGGGGGGGGAGGTGGATCGATACGGCCCGTCTGGCTAGCTCGCGAAACGTATTGCTGCCGGAGGCGGCCAAGTGGCGAGCAGCGGGTGCAGAGGGAGCGGGTGCGGGGGGAGCGGCCGCCGTAGAGGAGCAAGGCGAGAGAGTTGACGGCAGGCCATGAATGGCCCATCTACACGACGGCGGGCCGTGCCGCTCCCCGCCGGGTGCAGGAGAGGAGGGGGAGCGGCGAGGCGTAAGTGGGGCGCGGCCACAAATCACAATCCACACTCCCGATAGAGCGCTCGCGAAACGTAATCGCATGGTTATTCGGTTCCGACTGGAAACGAGATACATCTGCGCTTCTGTCAATCGACTGTCTATCAAGAAAGAAGTCGACCTCTCAATGCTTCATTTTGCGCAACTGCCTTGAAAATCCCGCACTTCTATTAGGCGGTTATTTCGATAGTTGTCTATGCGCAGAAAACATGTAGGTTGATGCAATGTAAAAAGATGATGTGGAATTAAGAGGAGGCGAGTGACAGCTAAGACCACTTGCGCCATGAGGGCAGGGAAAGAATTCAAGGGTGGAGAGAAACCCGGCGTCGGCATTAGCCTGCTCTTAACGAAAGGCGCCAAGTCCCATCCGACGGACGGAGTGTTGCACTTGAAATATCCTTCGTATAACATTTAAGCAGGAATCGGGCATTCTCTGAAAATCCTCTGTCACCGCCTGGATCTGACGCCGAGCCCTCGCGATGGGAATCTTTGGCCACCATATCAAACCGAAAGAGGATATAAATGCAAGTGATGATATACGAATGTGGAACCTCGCCGTAATTCGAAATAAGTGCATTCTCTTTTGTGGCCCCATAGATGCTAAAGCTCAGGCCCTTTTTTTCTCTCCACCCACGTGCATTTCCCACTGTGCCTCTGAGTGCCCTGCCCTCCGTGGCCCTGTGCACATACCAATATGGCGCCCCATATACTATTATCTTAGTGCATTCAATCCCGCGACATGAATCACCCCTGATGTCTCCAGCTGAGTGGGCCGTAGGCCTCCAACGTCATGCGGCGTTGGCCTTGGTGACCCAGCGCAGTACAGAGTAAGGTTCGCTTTGAAGGGTACGACGCACAGTGGGCGGAAATCGAAAAAAGCTTGACAAAACTAATGGCAGTGGCAGTGGACGGGGCTAGCTGGGACTCTCAATCAGGGAGACTGCATCGCGTTGATTAGGGGTTTGGTGGTAGTATTTGGCCATCCTGCCTGCCTGTGACATGTGCTTGCTTCGAGTAATCAATGAAAGACAGAGCTTTTCCTATTATCTCTGTCTTGATTAGACTTTTCGAGTGCCAATCAGATGTTATCGAGGGAAAATTCGGTTTCGAGTATAAATTGTAGTGCGGTACTTTTTTCGTGCATGATGGATGATTGATATCTGTGGCGTGCTGAGTGCACTTCAAATCGGCGAATTTGAAAGTGATTTTTTGTGTTCAATAGGATGAGAACTTGCCGTGGTTTAGAAAGTGTGGTAGAAATAGATACAAATAGGTGTTTATTTGGCTCTCTTAGAGTCCTGCAACTTCTTCGACAGATTACCAGGAAAGGGATGACTCCAATATCGACCGCTGAACTTCCGTCGAGATCTCTTTCGCCGATGGGTTCACCCTGAATGGTAAGTAATATTTCCCGAAATGGACGTGTTCCAGGCCTCGGATGAAATGAATAGGGACAGTTGTGAGAAAAGGTGTCGTACCTATAAACGCAGTATGCGATGCAAAGTACATTAGACGTCTTCCGGCAGTTTCATTTATGACGATATATTTTATACTCACGTTTAAAAAGAGTAGTTTTTATGATCAAGACGTAAGGAAGTGTTAAGATATCTTCTAGCAAAAGTGGGTATGATCGTAAAATAATGGAGACGGTCAGTATTGGAAATCTATTGCTTATACCTGTTAGCCTAATGTTCCAAATGTTTGCTTTGTAAAGATGTAGAGCAGTTGGTTTCTGATCGGAGAGTCCCGGCTTCAAATCGCTCGAGCTCTTGCGGCATCCCCCAAAAAAATCCTAGAAGCGGGAGGGGGCAAGGGGGAGGGAATTTCTTTTTTTGGAAATTTTGATGCTGTATTTTTTAAGAAGAAAATCAAGTTCGGTGTACATGCAAATTTAAAAGAGAATACAAAAATCCGTCGTGCGGGATATTTGATTTTTGTGGAAGTCGACAGCGGTGGCTCGATATTAGTGGAATTCAGCTCCTCGTTAGTCAATGCATTAAAGGCAGCTTTTTGTGTAAATTTTGGGGAGAGGAGATATGTTACAGCGGAGGATTCGGTCAAAGCGAGGCCGGCCATGCGCTGGCATTGATAATCTGCACCGCAGGGTCGTCGTCGTGCCCTCGCATTGGCATCGTTCTGGCGTCCCCATTTGTGGTGGGTCCTCTCGGGCCTAGCAGACTGACCGTTGCGCAGCGAGTGATGCAGTTGCCGCCTCGAGGGCAGCACTTTCGCGTCTCGCCGCCGTTTGCACTTACTCGGTCGCGGAAGAAAAGATTCGCGGCATTTCCGTGCCATTCCGGGCAAATCGTCACCGCCTCACCTCGCTGCCTTTCTCCGCTCCGTCTGCTCCCCCTTCCCGCACCCCCACTGACGACGCTCCTATCACATAACGCGATCATCGGATGCCTTGAAATTCCTGCGATCACCGCTTTCTCTTTCTCGTGCTGCTCCTCGCTGATGAAGATCGGTGCAGGGTGAGGTGGAATGGGTCCTCTCCTCCCCGCCTACTACAGCCGCCATCCACACTTGCGAAACGTGGCTGGGAGGAAATCGCGGACATTCTCCAGTCGGCTACAAAATGTCCTCTGACATATTTAAATGGGCTTACAAAAATCGCCGCTCGCGACGCTGACGACAGAGGGATCCGAATTTCATGAAGGAATAAATTATCGTTGGAGCTACCGCTATTTATATTCGATAGGTAAAGTTAATCAGACGAGCCACTCCTGCTCGACTCGTCTTTTTCCGTGACGTAGAACTTGTTTGAATCTTCAACCATCATCTTGAAATTTTCACTTATTTAGAATATTAGCAGGCCACCCGGCGTTGCTCGGAAGGATAGCACCCAGAGAAGTGGGAAACTCGGAATTTGGATTTCCGGATCATTCAGGATTTTAATGATTGCTCCTTGAGCGTGTCACGAAGTGTGCCTACGCGGTAGGATGTCCAGTCGCATAAGTTGTATGACGTGACGTAACAAACGGTAATGAGTAAACGACGCAAAAGAGGCGTCGGATGCAACATAAGGTAGCACTAGGGGGTTTGGGAGCATGAGATAGATGCACCTATGCTTAAACTTTGGTCGCAATTTGTGCAGCCGTATGGAAAAGCATAGCGGACAGACAAACTGGCATTCTCTTTTATATATATAAATAAGATATAAGATAAGAAGATGTAGTAGAAGGCATATAAGGGGTAGTAAAGGGGAGCGTGATAGCCTTGTGGTTAGACCACATAGCTGCCGATAGAGGTGTGCCGGGTGCCTTCGGAAATGCCATGGCAAAATCCTCGAAGTAAGAGGTGGCCTAGGGAAAGGAACTGGACCCCATACCCTGAATGGGAGAAGATCAAACGCCTATGCAAGGGTGCCGAATTATAGAAAATATTACCGGGGGTCTTGTCACCGGGAAATGTCATAAAAAGTTCCTTTTTAAGTTTTTTAAAGCATTTAAGAAAAGTCTTATGATCAACATTAGAACCCTGGAAACTCGACTCTCGATAACTGGACACTCCGGGGAAAATTGTGGCCTGACACATTTTTTTCTCCCCCCATAACGAATTGTTGAGGGGGCTCCTCAGGCTCCATGGAGTCGGCGCCTCTACGCCTATGGTCTATTTCGGGTCGATATACATATACCCTCACCTAACCAAACCAGCCTTCGTGTTGAATTACTGAGTGAGTGAGGGAGATAGAATATATGATTTATATCCATCGAATTTATTACTTTCAAATGCTATTTCTCGCGAGTGCGAATACGTAATTATAGACAGAAGGATAAATGGATCGTTCTGAGCTCGTGGCTGCGCTTGGGACATTTTTGAAAAGCGACTAAAAATGGAGCGCAGCGGGTGCATCGATCGTCGAGTGTCTGCGGGACGAACTGTTGTCTCCTATGTGTATTCCACGAGTGAAAAACAATCACCAGTCAATGTTTCCAAAAATAGTATGTTCTCATTTCTCGAAGTGCGCGGGGGTGGCCGATTGCCTCAGCTGGGAGCGTGCATTTGAAGGGGATGGGGTTCTTACTGATTGCATTCGAAGAGAGGAATGAAAGATGGTGAGATTGAGCTTATTGCAATCGTTATGGGATAATGAAAGCTAATAATTAGGACGTTTCGTCTGATGGCGACGAGATTTTCGTCCGCTTATCCACTTCCTCCCAGCCATCATTACAAACCAGTAAGGTTTCAATGAGAAAGTTAAAACAAGTTTTCATGAATTCATTTTGTTGCAATTGGCTTAGTTTTTTCGTTACCCTTTCCCCATTAACCCAAATCTAGCGTCAAGGACATGTGACTAATTTCGAGTCTTCTTACCAATAGGCCATTGCATTAGGTGCTGATGCCGATGAAATGATTATGAAAGTTATTCTACTAGTTAAGGTAGGTTTATAGAGCGTATCGCAATTCACCCCGATCTGTACCTCCTCCCTAATAGAAATTCCCTCTTTATCACACAGTTTAGCCTATAACCTTGCATTTTATCCATTAAGAGGACGTATACCTCCCTCTACTTCGGCCGGTATTTTGCCTTGGTTGCGGTGACTATGTGCTCTGTGTCACGTTATTTTCAACGTGTACCACCGTTTCCAAAAGTCTGAGTGCATCATGCTCCACTCTCCGCTTGAATGAATTTGGCGAATTTTGGAAAAACTTTGAGGGTTGACGCGTAATTCGTGGGACTTCGGCGCTCGCTGGAAGAGCGTCACCCCGCGGCGTGCCGCCGAGAGCCGATGAGGGTGACGGGCACCTCTGGAGTCAAACAGGAGGTAAAGGGGCCCAAGACAAGACAAGAAAAGGGGCGGAAGACTCACCACACCTCACACTCACGATAACTTTTTCCATCCCGCCTTAGCGATAGCTCAAGTGATCACGCTAATGATGGCGGAACAATGATTGTTTCCAGCGATCATTTTCCGCGATGGTTTCAGGGATGGAAATCCCATCACTCGGCACGCCCCTTTTTCCATCGCTGAAACCATAGATGTCCAACTCCACGCAAAACTTCTTTGACACTAAAGAGTTTTACTACTATAAGTTCAGATGGCAGCAGCATCGGCATCTGCCGCCAAATTCAAATCACTAAAATACGACCTCCCTTCCCATTCCATTATTTCAAGTCTATTTGCTTCAACTCAAAATGCCCGCAAACTCGTACGCACAAAATAACCGATTCTCAGGAGCGAATGGGTAGTTAAATATCATTTTTATTTGGAGGAAAGAGCAATCAAGGCCTCAGGGCAGTAGGTTATTGCACATAAATTAAAATCGAAGATAAAAAGACAAAAATAATATTTATTGTCAATAAGTACATTATTCATGAGAATAACAAACTTAGCCGAATAGTTCTGTGCTACATATTTTTTTCATGATGAAGTTCTGAAGAATGATTCATCAACTCCTGGATAAAGAAAGAACAGAAAGAAACACAATTAGAGTACATCACTTGTAATGTTTCAGAAATTAAAGGAAAATTACACCTCCCTATGAAAAACACAAGAAAGTTATGAGAAATGCAAGGACTTTCAATCAAAATTAGCTGAGTGAATTGGCCATAAATGAGTATTGCACTGTTAAACAATTTTTAGACGATATCCACAAAAATCAGTTCTGTAAGACAAAAATGGAAACAGACGCGTAACTATAGGGGGGGAAGGGGGATAGATCCCCCCCAAAACCTCAGAGAAGCTAAAAAAATTGTCTAGTTTTGACATTTAATAACTGCGTCTGCATATGGTTAATTTTTTAGTGCGAAAATTATGTGAAATGTATTTCCTGGCATGCTATTTTTCAAAAAATTTCCCCAACGAAGGTGGGGAATCGCCACCCCAGGCTATCCCCTCCCCCCAAAGCGTAGTCCTAGTTACGCCTCTGAATGGCAGCATGGATGATGCGATCATTCAAAACTTTTTAAGGAACTAGAAATACAGCTCAGTAATTTCTTAGACGAAAATTATCTTAGAGTGTTACTAAGAGTATTTCAATACCAGGTTAAAATTATAGAAAGATTCACATGACACCAACACAAAAATTCATAAAGTTAACTTCACTAACAAAACAATTTGGTGTAGATAAGTGAAAAATAAAGGCATTAATTAAAAATGATTTCACTTAAATAGATTTAAACAGTAATTCTAATACATAGTAACTTCAAACCACCGAATTTGGATGTTTGGAGCAAGCACATAGAAGCATAAAAACAATGTGACGAGCGAAGGATGGAAGTTAACTAAGCATACTAAAAATTATGCATTCCTTTTTCGAGATCCTTGGAATTTAATAATAATCGCTTCAAGCAGATGAACTACATTTGGATTGATCATTCTTAACAGTCCTATACTTGCTCCACGGGAAAGATATGTCGATATAAGATAACTTTATCAATTGAGAGGAAATAAACTGAAATGTCACTGTTCTTCTAAAGAGTTGGATTAAGTTACCCAAATTTAAACATCCAACAACTACGTTCTTGAGAAGTATTTCACAACACATGACAGCAGGTGCAATGAAAATGAACGAGACTTACCTGGCTACTTGTCGAGGAAAACAGAAAAACTGACAGCCCTTGGAAGGGCAGTCCTTAACTGCGCAACAGTAACGTATTTCTTACTATACTCCAAATTTTGAAGATCTATTACGATGCGATACACGCTGGCAAATGCCGACATTCTTCGATTTCACTACAGAACTCCGAAACAACAACACAGTTCACTTGAGAGGATGCGGATGTCACCTTCATTTGTTTTTCTAATAACACTTCGACCGAAAATAAAAATCATTAGAAATTGACATTTAGTTATCATAAGGAAAGGCAATATAGCGTAAATTGGAAATTCATGGCTGAGTTATGCATTTTTATGGCTACAAATATTATATTTAGCAACAACTACAAGAATAGGTGTCGCAAATGCTTGAGAAAAAATTTCCCCTATCCTGTTGAACTTCCCTGGCTGAAACCATAGCTGGTGCCGTCTTTTAGCCAATCAGGACGCACGACCGCTGAAATCGATCGCAACGTCACCCTTGGGTTTTGATTGGGTGACAGTTGTAAATACGGAAAGTGACGGAATGAGCGATGGATGAAGGGACGGTGGGAATGACCGTGTGTCAACATCTAAGGACCTAAGCATTATCACTGACGATAAATTAAATTTAACCCCGTACATACGATCCATCAAGTCTAAAGCAATGTCCCTCTTAGGTCTCTTGTACCGTTTCACTGAAATTAACGACCCCCAAGCACTACGAACTATTTTTTCCTCCATCATTCTTCCAACTCTTACTTACTCTTGCCCCCCCTGGTCTATCTCTTCACAAATCAACCTCTCATCCCTCGACTTAGTCAGCAATTTTTTTGCTAAATTAGTAAAAAATATGAAAGTATACCGGGACTAGCCACGGTGATAACTTTTTACGGAGTCACCCGCAATGCACAAATAGTGCGAAAAATCCACAGAGGAAAAATCATTCGCCTTGACCGGGATAGTAAAAAATAGATTGCCGCATTTCCGCAACATGTCCACTAATGTTATTCGCTCCTCCCTCTCCATCCCTAATCTCACTATCCACAGGCTCACAGCTGATTCAAAACTTATTTATAAGATTCTCAATTCCACCATCGACTGCCCTGCATTGCTATCTTTTATCAATTTTAAAGTTCCACCCCGCCCCACCTGTTCTCATCCCCTAATCCACATGACTCCTAATTCCTAGACTTTCACTCACTAAACGTTCGTTTTTCTACCGCAGTGATTCTGCGCTGAACTCACTCCCTCCACACACTGACCCCTTTTTACTTCCATTGAAATCCTTTATAAGCCTTTCCCTATCCTATTTGCCACCGAAGTAGCTTGTACCTGCAGATTCTTGTTGTCTGTTTTTGTAAAATTATTTCTTGTTTCCGCTTGTTATGTTGTTTGTTTGTCCTCTAATTCATGTATTGTTACCTGGCCACTATAAAATAGCAACTGTATGCTATATATGGTTCTCTTTCTTTCAAATAAGATTTATAAAATAAAATTCCTTCAACTCCTACGGTAATGAATTTCCACCAAGTCACGCTCGCTATAATTACTACTATCAATATAGATAACTAATGTATTTCAGCTGAGTATTTTGTTAAATCGTCCACTTTTACCCTGTGTGAAATGACCTATTAATATTTTTCATCTCCTTTATTCTCTAACATAAGTTGAGATTGAAAAAGCTTTGAACTTTGATGCGACGCTGCCTCCACTACACTTTCCAAATGGCCCTGCTCACATTCACTTTCTCCAGCAGCCTGCCATCTTGGAGCTGGCAAAGAATGCTGCCAATGCGTGGATTGTTTTTATCTTACTCGGTCAATGGTATGAAGGAGGAAAAGCGCTCTCTTTGAGGAGGTAGCATCCATTAGCCCTCGACTGCTTGTCGAAGGCGTCGATCCCGTTGCGTGCGAGAGGGAATGGAAAGGTCATTCACGTATTTTGTCAGCGATGCATTCCGTCTGAAAATTAAGGAATAATTTGCGCTAGCTTTCTGGACAGTACTTATCTATTATTGTAATTAAAGATGTCTTGGAAACTGCGCAGTGGCAGAGAAGTACACCGAATAAAATGAAGCTATGTATAATATGAGGAGGTATGGTTTTCGATGAATTTTATACCAATATCAACTCAGCAGTTCCTATGAAAATAAGAGTGCGTATGTAAAAAATTACTCCAACTGTATTGCTACCTATTTTTGCGTTTGATTGTAATTTAGCGAATACGGCCGAAGTATGATTGGCTGAGTGAGATTTAACGTGGGTAATGTTCGCTGAGCTGGGTTAAGTTTTTGTCTGTTAAAAATACTTTTAATTGACCATAATGCTAGGGATAGGGAGTAAATTTTGCTGGTTTCATTAGAGATATAATACGCCATATGAGTACTAGAGATTTCAATTACTTATATATAGATGCAACGCCACTTAATAGTTCTCGTACAAAGAGAAGTTAAGGAAAATGCAGGCATAAGTTGATACATTTAAAATATAAGGCGAGGAAAATTTGTTTCAGGAGGAGCAATCCTATTCGATTGGTTTAACATGCAGTGGTGCTAAGAAATTTGAAAGATTCTGGTGCTAAGAAACGTAAAATCGAAAGGATTCCTCTATCGCATCCTGTCAGAGGTGTCCCGTGGGAGGGAAATGCAAGAAATGTCGGTTTGAAGTATCACGAATGCGTTAGCCTAAGAGTGTATGAAGCAAAGTTAGCGCTTTTGTTACTCATCCGAATGTCTCCTTGCCGCTCGTCATGCTGCTTGTGATCCAGGAAACCCTTCTCTCCTATCTTGTTCCGTTTCTCACTTTCAAATGCAGCATTGTATCAATTTGATTTGTCCGTTCTCACGTAAACCATTCCATTGTCTTATTTTCACAATTTTTCTTCGCAACCCATTATACTGAATACCGTAATTTCTCAAAGTTAAAGTATTTTCTTTTGTGCGCGATAAATGGAAAACTAAGTCAAATATAGTTTCTAATGCCGCATCAAATATATCAGCTTGTGACTTTAATAGCTAGGCTTAAATTCAAATTGTAGATCATAAAATTTAGTTATTCCTTTGTTCCTCGCCGAGAAAGCGAGAAGCAGGCAAGGGATGAAGAAGTAAACAATTTCATCACCTATTTTCGATTCTTATTTTAAATGATGATCCTTCTCACAAAAATTTTTCCCTCCAAAAGCCGCCCATGAAAGCAGTGCTACACCTTCCCCTCCCCCTGGTCGGCCTCCATTCAAGAACCACACCACCCACCCTCACACTTCTATCCCTTAATACACTTAACTGCACCTTATTTGTGAAAAACCCCAAAATATTCTCCCACACCACACACGAAATATTACTGGCATATCCACTCATGCCCCACACCTTCACTTCCCTTCCTCTGCATCGCCCTCATCATGCGGCCTCAATAATCTAGAACAAATTACCATCTGTTATGAAATCCTCTGCTAGTGTTCAAGCGCCGTGGAAGGAATCTCCTTGTTGACGAAGCATATTATTGCATTTCTGAATTCATGGCATCTAAGTGTGGTGCGCACACTTGAACTTATTTTATTTTTTTACACAATGTCCTCTGCTATTCTTATTTTTTTTGCTGTTTGTTCAGTATCTTTAAGCGTCTTTTGGACGACTTCTATGTTGTTTGGTAGCGGGAAGAAATGAAATCATTATTATTATTTGCATTACATTTGCATAAAATAACATTAATTCAATTTGATTTTCGTAGTTTCGTGTTTTGAAATGATTGGAGTGGGAGCGTGTTCGAGGAGGAAGAGAGTTCAAAGGGGAGAAAGGGGGGTGGTGGTGGTGAGGGGGAAGGAGACAATTCCCCCCCCCCCCTTCCAGGAGCGCTTTAACTTTCTCGCGTGCGGGCTGTTGACTCACGGACGGCGCCTTCCCCAACCCCCTCTTCTCACCACTTACATAACGGCAATCGAATGCGCAATAAAACGGAGGCGCATCAAAACAAACATGTGCTCGTGGATAAACCATTCAAGGTACCGAAAGATGTGACACTTCAGTGGCGTTTTTTTCCACGACATGCTGTTCGGGTTTTCCATCGTGTCACATTTTTGTCCTTTCCGGCACTTCGATTCCCTGATGAGGATGGGCGACGAGGCGATGACCATCGAAACGTCGCCATGGATGAAAAATGCGACCCGGCGACAAACCCGATCATCATTTCTTAGCAAGCACATTGACCTTTTCGGTGAATTTCTCACTCCTAGCCGACTTTATAGATTATTAGTCGTAGCATAAGCACCTATGATCATCTCTCCCTTGGGCATGTGACGCAGTTAATGGAACTTTCGAATGAATTGAGTTTGTTTTCTCTATTTCCCACTCATTGCTGTAGTGTTTTCACGAAGTCGCTAATCAATGAATTAGAGTGGTGACGCGAATGCGAGTGTATGATATGCGTATGGTGGTGGGAGTAGTTCGGCTGGTAAATTGAGGCTGTCGTGCGGGGGGTCAGGAACGACACGCACAATATTTTTCCCCTTTAAAATGTGCCGTTCTAAGGAAACGATTTTGATGTGCAAGAAACACAAACGGACGCCCCGGAAGAGCAGTGAGACCCGAGACCTCATACGAATCTTTCTCTTCTCTTCGAGGAAGAAAAGCAACCCCAAAATGACGAATATTTTGTATTTCCTCATTCCGAAGGAGCTAAGAGATATGTGGACGTATGCTTAAAAATAAGCGGTCAGGGAATAGATGGAAGCCTTTGATGAGGTTTAAATTTAGCGTCCTTCATCCTATCGATCCAGAAACGTATAAGGTTTGTCCAATGTCCAATGACGCAGCGGCGACCTTGATGATCTCAAAATTGTTAGCGGGATTTCTTGGGCCTCTCAACGGAATTCACGTTTATCTTGGACTCTATGAGTGTTTGGAAGTCCCCGGCATGGAAAAGCGATTGCCGGGTTTTATATTCATAGTTATATTCCTTTATTATTCTTTGAACATTCATGTGTGCCTTCCATTGAAGTGCGTACTATCTCACGCAATGAATGCATGGAAAGTTTTATCCGAAGTTTATGTTGAATGTGTAATGACTGTTCATGGGGGTTTAGCTTTTTTAAAATTCGGAAATGGAGTGTGGTTACTTGTGATTATCTAGTTTGAGTCATTCGATTGATTTGATAGTGGAGGAATGTGATTAGCTTTCCCTATTTATCCATAATTTAAATATTTAAATTCCTTCCCGTTGGTTTTCGATTTCCTGAATAAAGGTGGGAATTATCTTTTTAGCTTGGATTAATCTTACAGTTTACGATAGCATGACTCAGGAATCAAACGAAGTCACTTCTACTTCTTCTAATCTTCTTAAGGTGGACGTAACAATGCATATATCTTCAGTCTAAAAATAATACTTTGAACAAAAGGCTATATCAATTCGCAGTCATAGTTAGCTGAATTCAGTTCAAAATTTAAAAATATAATATTTTATTATGGTTGACCCTCGGGATGTCGTCGTTATGTAATTTTTGACGGAAACCTTAATTTCCAGGAAAAATATGTATCGCGATGATTGTGCGGAAGGTGATGGCCGAAGTTGGTATGCTGTATCGGCTCACTGACCTCCAGGACCCCAGAGCTCTCAGAACAGTATGGTTGTGTTCTATCCATCCTAGAATACTGATCCCCAATTTGGTCAACCGCCTGCTTTACTATCCTAAATTTGCTTAACCGTCCTGTCAACTTCTTCTTAGCCATCGCTCGCCACCGAATCCAGACATTGAGAAATTTTACCCGTGACGCTATCTTTTCCTCGGTATTTCTGTCAGAACTCACGGCGCGCCGTGCCCGATCAGGGGCCGTATTCTGTATTTCGTCGGTGCCGCACCGGTCGGTTTCCCTTTCAAGCCCACCGACTGGACATCAAACCGTACCGACAACGGATTCCGCACCGACGACGACACTTTCAGCGATTCTGTAAGGTCGTCGGTTTCAAACCAGTCGGTACGGTTCCCCTTCCTTCCCAAACAGGGAAAATCCGAATATATCCGAAGTTTCACGTGTCTCCACCAATGAAAGAAGGGTAAAAACAAGTGAAGACTCATTGGCACAGTTTGTTGTCGTCATTCTCAATCTTTTTATTTGCGGAAATTACGACTTATTGCTAGATTAAGATAAACGATATTTGATAAGTTGTTAACAATGCTTATATAATGTGTGGTAGTAATGCTGTACCTACAGAATCGAAGGAAACAATATTACAACATCACAATAAAGTTTGTATGTGATGGAGATTGTTGTTGCTGGAACGAATTATTGAAACTATCCTTGAGATCGTAGTTTCTTTTTTTAAATATTGGTTCCGTATAATGCCATTTATTCATGATTTGGTAATATAGTTGTCATTGAGTAAGTTCCGTATAAATGTTATCAACGGAAGGTTATGCCATTGGCACCGTAGCAGACGAAAATAGCATACCATGGAACGTGAACGTAGGATTCAAATGCAAATGTAATATTAGAGGAACAAGTTAGGAAACTGTTATAAAAATATGGAGCTGGGTGCAATTAAAAGAAGTGTAATGACGAGGAAGTAAATAAATTGTGATTGGGTGAAATACATATGTATAAGTTGCGCATTCCAAGTGAGAGAAAATGATAATATTGCGGTAAACCTCATACTTATTAACAAATATCTTCTTTTATCGTCAAGGGAATCAATGGCTGACGATGAAATGAAATATAGTTGCCCGTTACAAATGAAAGAAACTGATACCGTTGTGGCAAACTTCATACTTAAATAAAAAGATCTTATTTCTATGCCGAGAGAAACGCCAAATTGATGATTGAGTGAAATAACAGTCGCCTATTCAGAGTGATATAAAGTGATAACATTGCGGCAAAACTCATATTTAATCAAAAATATCTTTTTTATGTCAAAGGAGCAAATAAATGATGATAGAGAGAAATAAAGCCTATTACAAGCGAGTGAAAGTGCGGTAACATAAATGAGAGAAAGTCATTATATGTTAACAAACCTCATTTTTATTAACCATTATCTTATATTTCTGTCAAGGTAATTAATATAGATGAAGACACAGTGAATTATAGAGGCGTATTCGAAGGGGCAGAAAAAGATAACATTGGAGAAAACCTCATTATTTACTCGGTGATGAGGTAAAAACAAAATAAAACGTACAATGCGCACCGGGGAATTCATGAAACCCACTAGTCGGTGGCCGTACCGACACCTCTTTGCTGTCGGTACGGCTACCGACGATCTCCCGTCCTCTCGTCGGTGCCGCACCGACCGGGTTCGTACAGAATCGCACGACTTCTTACCGGGAGTCGGTGTGACGTCGCACCCGACGAATCGGTGCCGCACCGATCGGTTTGGAGTTACAGAATACGGCCCCAGATTGGATTCTTTGAAACTTCAATGGATCGCTAAAGACGAAAAGAATTATTTCCCGCTTTTCGTTACATGCTCCTCGTCCTTGATTCATAACTGTGTATTCATATTCTTTGATTACGCGTCTCTATATCTCATCGTCTCCTCCCCCACCCAATCCCTTCGCTGTATCCATCCTTGGACGCAAAATATCCTTCCCTCAGCTTCACATCTCCCATCTCTCACTTTTTCAAACCTTCTCTAAAACGCCACCTTAACAATTCATCACCTTATAACTCCTATGTTTCTTTCTCCATTTATCTTGATGGTTTAAAAAAATATCTTTTAGTCCGTAAATTTTAATTATTTCATGGCCAAATAATGAGCCCGTTGAGGTGTTTTTATTATAATTATGATAATTATGTAAATAAAAATAAATAAATTACGGGACTGCTTTTGCATTAAATAAATGCCAAAGCCTCGAAGTGATTGAATCTTAATTGATCATTTTCGATAATTAAAGGGGCTTGTGCAAGCGGGGGAGCCTGGGGGACACAGCCCTCCCCACAAGATGAGGAAACTTTTTAGCGTTTAAGCTGCCTACCGCTCGCCGCTTAGAGATTTTGAGGTAATTCTTACTCTTCTAATACTAGTTATAGTACTACCGTATTTCCATTATTTCAAATTATTTGAAATATAAAATATCATGAGGTATCCCAATGAGAAATTACATTATCTAACCTTGCATTGATCGTGGCCCATCACCACAGATGTGATGTACACAACCCAACGACTCGTCCATAGTTCTTCTTTGTCTAAGTGTATGCTTGCCGCTGAGAGGATGGAAAATGGGGCTTGGAGCTTATTTAGGATATTTCTCATCTCTCCTCCTTTTTCGAAAAACATCTTAGGGCATTTATTTCAATGAAAACCTTGCCCCTAGCTTTAGCCTGGCCATCGTCAGTTATCATTTGGCCATGAAACAGTCAGCTCATCAGTGAAAGCCTGGATTGGATGAGGTATGGACCCTAGAAGCGTAAAACATCGGCGACATATTGATTACAAGATGATAATGAAAATTGAAGAACAGATTTTGTATTTAATCCTCCTCTGATTCTCTCAATCAAGTACCTCACATAGGTGGTCATGATTACATGACATTGGAGGTAGGACAGGCTATGTGTGATAGATTCGTACCCATAACTATCAGTTTGACGGCAGGAGAATTTATCTCTGCTACAACGAGGTTGAGGAAATGTTTTGCCACAAAATGTTTAGGGGAACGAACCCACGACCTTAGCGTGATGAGCATGATGCTCCAATGGAGTAGGTGGTTGTATTCATGTGTTGACCTTTACTAGTAGCAGACCTGTTTTTCCAGCGATTTCAAAATTCGCATTTCGAGAGCTGCAGAGAAATTCAATAAACCTATCACCGTATCATATATTGCCGTTACTAGATGGTTAAAGCGCTTATTTAATGGACCATGCTCATCCACTGAATAAAGTGAATTTTACTCTTTAAAATCCTTTCAAACAATGCCCTAGAGTGATCAGCCCCTGAAATAGTCGCTAATTTTCCATGAAGGCTAGAAAAAATTCGGAAAATATGGGGACATTTTCCGCTGCGTGTATTTGTGTATTTAAAACGGCTCAAGAGTACTTAGAAATTACCTGTTCGAGTTTGCGCTTTTAGTTGAAGTTCATGAGCGACATGAAATTATGCGAGAAGTTTGCTTTTAGTTTATTCCGAGTTTCCTTAGAAAATGTATTTATAATATTTCCGCCTTAAAAGTCGATCAGGATTAAAAATTATTATTTATTGATTTTCATAAATACCTAGATATAAATAATGCCATAAAACAATTCTTCAGTCCTGGTAAATGATTAAACTTATTATTAAGACCATCCGGACTGACGTAAACGCATTCGGGTGGCTCCATGATCGGTTCTAGTATCTGTATTTAAGGGCTCATAACTCCTTCACAAATTAATTTCAGGAAAAATTTAATTTTTGATGGTGGATAACTTAAAGGACAAATTCTTCATTTGGGTGGTAAAAGTAAATTTTCACACTTAAAACACAGTCTTAGAGCTATATTTGAAATTATTCTACGCCATCCTTATATACTCACTCTCTTGACTTAGAAATGATCCCAAACCTCCCTTTAATGTCCGAAGTACTCTCTTCGTAAATACGGATTATGGAGTTCGTATATGCATACGTACGTAATTATAGATCCGGAAGAAAATATTTAAGGTAGGTATTATCCTGATCCACCCATAACCAATCTAACCATGATGCATGATTACGCTTTGATCACGTCACGGAATCGGTGAGTGAGGAATGCCAGAGTCATCTCTATTTTGCTCTGCGAATCGTTCCTTTGAATGGTAAGGACGAGACATTTCTCCGTCACCTCTGATGTGAATGGCTTGGAAGCATCCGGTGTGTCTGTCCCAAAAGACATCTTCAAGAAAGATCGCATTACGTTGACATCGCATCACGTACCGCTGAGACGCCCTTCCTTATTTCTTGGAATTGCAATTTTGTGAGGTGAGGAGTTCAAATGAGCTCAAGCATTACTGCATGTGTCGACTAAGCACTTCGTAGGGCTTGTTAATACGGATAAAATGAAAGAATATTAAGCATTTTCAATTGTTATAGTTGGCAAATCAGAGATCCGAGATATGCTTTGCAGTGAGCAGAGCTATGTTTTTCATGCATAGCCTCAAAATAAATGATAAAATATTTGTTGAAGAGAGTAGAATTTTTAATGAGTTCAAAATGTTGTATTGAGATTCCCGAGCAGCTCAGTTGATAGAAGTGATTCTGAATTTTGCAAGTGTCCAAAGATTCGCTATATTCATGAAACGCCTGGCGAAACTTAGAACGAAATTTATTAGCTTCGGAAAGTTTTCGACCAACAGAAGAAAATGTAAGTTGCACGTTATTTCTTTTACGAATCAGATGAGCCGCGCGGATAGAATACACTATTTGATAGATCTGAGTGTATGAATGGCATTTATGCTCATTTACGGTGGCTATGGGGCTTTTCACGAGCAGCATAAAATAAGCAAATTAAGCGAATACGGGATCCAGTGCATTTATTTGTTCGGCTTTCAAAACGTTATATAATTAATAATAGAAAAAAATAATTGGGTTGAGATTTTCTAGGCAGAGACTGTAGAAGGGAATTATGGACCACAATACTAATGGTGGGCTCCACCTATGCAATTATAAACATTCGCTTTTTATCGCGTAAGAGCATTAATCGCGCAAATGGTTCACGCGAAATGCGGGTTCAGCGTTGTCTGAGGTTGCGAAACACGAGAGAAGACGGCTCACAAAGGGAAGCACGCCACGCGTTCATCGGATTCTGCGCCTTTTCTTTCTCACTGTGGACATCAAAGTCTCCCTTCTCCTCAACGTGATAATTTTCCTCACGTGTTACAGTCTCTATTGCCTGATTTTTAAACTCATCGCTCTTGATGTACTCACGTTTGGTATGATATTTGCTGCCATTTCCTTTTTTTCTGGCCTCACATTCTCAGTGGTTTCCTCCCGAACAACTGATTCCATCTAAAATAGTCCTAGCGCTACTCCAACGAAGACTTTATTATTTTTTCCGATTTAATCCCATTATCCACATTTGTATTTTATTGTTGGAGTAATAAAAAACAATGTAGACCGCTGCTCATCTATAGATGATGGTGATTAATGGGAGTAGGAAGGTATAAATGCATCGATATTTAACCGTTGTAAGCTTACATTACGGCCTCAGAATTTCAGCCACTCAGGAAAAACTTGATAAAACGAAATGCCACCATGAACGTATTCCTGTAAAGTCTTTTTGATTTTGAACTGATTTTTGGAGGTAGTTACTTTAGAATGGATTTAAAGATTTGTTCACATTAGTTTTCAGACCAAGTGGCACATTAAATATTCACGTGACTAGTTTGAACATATTATCAACATATGTGAGCAGAGTGAACTCCATTGACTCCCTGAATACATTCAAAGTCACTCGTCAACTACATCGTTATTATAATATCGTTCATTTTATTATATAAATAACTTATTGAAGGCGCTGAAAATAAGTAAAAATTCTCAGCATAATTTATTCTATTAACAAGAATATTTTTCTAGAAGCTTGAAAAACCCAAGACTATAAATATTTAATTAGAGAGGCGATGAGTTATTTCAATACTTTCATTTTTATCTCAATAGGAGCGAAATGCTTTTGTTGACTTTAAGCCTTGGTTAAACCTTTGGTGGAAATTGAATTTTGTAGCCTAAAGTGCTGGAAGAATCATCGGGAAAGATATAGGAGGCGTAGTGGGCTGCTGGTTGTATTTCAAAAGTCATCATTTCAAAGCCGAGTCCAAAGAGCTTTTTCTCACCAATTAATGCTATTTTCTCTCCAATTTTTCTTTTCCAAGTATTATTTCAAGCGGATTATGAAGTAATGGTCATTAATTTTGCACGCGTGCTCCTTACGACGTGAGTACTTGGTAAAGGGAAATAAACATATTTAATATGCGCGTGGTGCTTATGTAGCAATAAAATAATTTGCTGAGAAAGATATTGGCCTTGCTCTCGCATTGGCTTCTGGTCATGATAAACTGCACTTGGCACCGTGGATTCTCGCGTGTTTGTTAATATCTAGCCTGTCTTGAGTAAAACCATCATAGTGATTTTTTGTTTCTCACAGTGCTAGCGTTATATCAATTTATTACATGTAAACAAGCGTGGTCCCTCTAAGCCACATGGCTTGTCAGAGGCTTCTACAAATATGCATTTAATGCGGCAAATAACAAAACGATGTCTAAAAAACAATTTAAAAAGTTACTAACATTTATAATATTATGAATAAAGAACATTAAATGTAGCTTATACATTTAGTCATTCTTTTTTGTTAAACACAGGCATTCATGCCAAATGTATAGAAAATATCAAGTTGGAAATTTTTGATTTCCTCAAGTAGCCATGCATGCAGTGTTTCTTTCTTTATTGATGTCATTCCTTTAAAATCACCAAGGTGTTTAAGCATGCAATTAAAAGTGTAAAATGTACAGGATTTAGCTTATCTTTTACCATATATATTGTAATATTTGCATGTTATCGATGTAGTGGAATTTCTTTTTTACATTCAGTGTATGTTTTTACAAGGAATTTTAGGATTTATTCATAATTATGCATATTTTATGTTAAGTTTTTTCAAGTAAATTTCAAGCTTTGCAAGTAAGAATTTTTACAAGCTAAATTTAAGCTCCTAAAACTATCCTTTGCGTAAAAATATTTCATGTTATCCTTGTCTTTTCCATTAAGACTGAATTAGAGAGACCGCATGGGATACCCGCTGTCGCTGAGAATCAACCTTTTGGCTCAGTGTGAATTAATTTTCCACGCTATCGCCATTTAGCTACTTACAGATTCCAATCCGCCGGCAAAAATCTTTCACCGTCAGCCCTCGAATAATTGATGAAATATATATTTATTCACTCTGGTAAATTCATCTTCTAATGGAACCATGAAAATATTTTTCGACAGCCCGCTGCCAGTGAGTCTTCAAATTACATTTTTTTTCAATGAAACCATCGTTATTTATGTGCTGCACTGCAGTGGTGTGTTCTGATAACAGACATGCAGGCTCCTAAGTATGAAATTTGATGGATGTACATTTTATTCCTCGAAGATAGAGTTTAATGAGTGTTATGTGCACGTCATTCCATCGGAAATGATTTAGCTGTAATTGAGTCAATGGTCGTTCTATGCCCATAAGAATCGTGCGAGGGAAGCTTCGAAATTCATGAAAAAATGGCTTATTTCAATCTTGCGCGGCAGCCTCGCTGTGAATACGGCTTTCGTTTTGACATTTCCAATGAATCTATTAGTTAACAGTAGCAGCAACAGAAAATTCATTATTCAGATCTGTGCTTGAATGAAGAGAAATATATTTTATCAGCGCGTGGAGTTTATATAGCGATAAAAAATAGCGGAGGAAGACATAGGCCTTGCTGGCCTCTGATCCTGATCAATTGCATTCGTCACCGTGGATCCTCGCGTAGTTCGTAATATCACCATGTGTAATATTACTTCGTCATTTTCATTTGTAAGGAAGAATCATACATACGCATGGCCATTTTATTTGGGCAATTTCTTAATGCTGCTAATCGATTGTGAGCGAGCAAGAATACTGTCCTTCCCCTTACTGCACTTAATATGCAACATTCTTGAAAGACCGGGTTTATTCCATCAATTAAACTCTTGGGCCGGAGTATAATGTAAACTGAATGTCCCAATGTGCCATCTGATTTCTTCTTAACAAGAACGTCCAAGAAGGGAAGTTGGTTATTATCTTCCATTTCCATAGTGAACTGAATGGAACTATTTTGGCTATTAAGGCGTTTAAGGAATCTTCTCAGTTCATCTGTCCCGTGAGGCCATATGACGAAGGTGTCGTCAACATATCTCACAAAGAGTTTCGGCTTCGTAGGGAAAGAATCCAGGGCTTTTCGTTCAAATTCCTATCTTATATGGATTGAAGCTCTGCAGATCATTTGGACCCGAAGACGGGATTTGCTGGAGCGCGCGCGAAACTGTCGTCCGCAAAATGTGAGTCAACGCGGAATGAACCCGAAAAACAATCACCAATTCACGCATGTGTTCTATATAGATATTTTGGAATTTTTATACACCTCTAATGTTTATTTTGAGTTTTTTTTAGAATGTATAATAAACATATTGTTGTAAAAGCTTTAGTTTAAGAAAAGAACCGTCGATTTTTTCGATTAATCCATCGTTCGGTTCAAAATTCGATTTTTGTTGAAAATTGGAGCTTTTCATTTCGATTAAAAAGCGATTGCTCGAAAAATCAATTTCAACCGACATTTTCCCATCACTACTCCTAAGTATTCGTTGTATATATCTTTTTTATATTAATTCCGTCCCTTCCGTCCAAGCTTAATTATTTTATAAAACTCAAATGTTATATGATACTTAAAAAAACTCTACCGTAAGGCAAGATAAATTTGTTTAACATGCATACACCATTTCTTGGGATACTTGGTTGTAAAACCAAACTTCCACACGCGGTTAGTTAATATGGAGTTAGTTGTTCCTTAGCTCTCTTGATAATTGGTCCGGAGCTTATTTTTATAATAAAAGTGTTAGTTATTATCCCGAGATATCTTATTTCGTTATTTACGACTTGAGTGAGCAAAATATGAAAGAAATGCTCAGAAACACATGACTTCGACAACACTCGCTGAAACATGTTCATGCCAATCCAGAATGGACGAAATTACAACAATTAGAGTGAAAGCAAGCGATGATAAAAATTATAAAACCAATGGTTTGAAAAATATTTTTCATTTGCTCGTGTTTTGGAATTGTCGAGGACTTCAATTATTTCTTTTATCAAGCTGTTATGAAGGTGCGTCGTGGTCGAGCCCTGCACGTCACCACGTGTTTCATATCTCATATGAATCTTAACTTTGGGACCCCTAGGTATCCGTTCATCACTGACTTGAGGTTGTGATCCATAAATAAACCTTTGCTTGTTGTGATGGTAAGATATTGACTTTGCTCGTATGTGTTTGCTGTTGCTCAAGTAATTTAAACCCAAGTTTCACATTTGCATGCAAGATAGATTTACAGACGGTGTGCGTCGACACTGCTTCCTTAATCATGCTTGTTCTCATGTTAATGGCATGAATGGGCTTGAGATGGGAAATGAGTAAATACCCCGGGAGCTCTGAGAAGATCAAAAATATGGCTTTCCTTCGTGTGCGGCTCATGAATACAATCGGAGGATGTGGGGTCACGCTGACCTCCTCTCCTGACCCCTCACCCCTCGCGACGGCTATCTCCTTCACACACACATTCATGGACATTTAAATGCCCACCTCGCGGATTACAGCCGTTCCTGTCGTTCACGAAACGACCAAGTCTTACCATAATAGCTAAGCATCATCGCTGGCGGTCTGCTACTTAGCCGCATATCGTTTCCGGCTCCGTGTAATGCTCATAAATAGTCTAATCACATTTTTCACGTTCATGGAGACATACGTGAGTGCTCGGCGCGATTAGCTTGATTGCGTCGCATTTAGAAGCTGCTTACCCTGCTGGATAGTTTTTATTCTTCCTCGAAAGTGGTCTGTTTCATGCGCTCCTCGCAATTCGTGGTACTAGATATCATACAAATAAGAAACACACAGCTCCTTTACTAGATATTTTATTTTCTATAAAAGTCTCCATTTTATGTATTAGGATACAATACAGCTACACAATACAGCTCTTACCTAATACGCTAATGTTTTATCGACTGATAGCTGACTCAGCATTATATAGAATTATATCACTTATCGAATTCATGTACTTATATGTCAATATCCACGGAAGTAAATAGTTACCAATATTATTTAGCTTAATGAGATTGAGAGAAAGTGTCCACTTTCCCTACACTTGGATGGTTTTGAGTCAATGTTTAAGTTAAAGAGAGAGGTTGAATTTATCTCCATAAGTTTATTTGGAACTCAGAAATTTTTTCGGTGCCTCACCTTTTTCTGGGATGAAAAGATTTTAATTTGTACCGATTGATTTCACATTTACTTCACTGTCGCAGAGAATAATATCGTTTCATTTTAATAGAATGCCCGTAATTTTGTTTAAGTTATCTGTTTTGTATTAGATCCTTAATTTAACGTTTCGAAAATAGTAACCCGAAGATTTTGAGTCGTCTTGCTCATGGTGCGCCCGTTGCTCACTTCACGTGCGTTGTCATTGAAATTACTCATGGGTTCTTTTTCCAAGTTGCCAAGTTGTCCCCACCGATGTAACACTGTTTCTTTTTGTTGACATAAACATAGACCCAGTGATTTGTAATTAATCTGACCTAACTAATTCCGTGAATGTACTTAAATATTTACCTCGCACCTGATACCGTATTTACATCTCATGTAGTGTTGGAATCATTAAAATTCATTTCGAAAATATTCATAGGATGGTATTATTAGTAAGATCTCACCTAAATTGAACTTTTTTTCAAGTAAATATATATTTATAAGCTGACATTTATTATAAAAATGTCCTTCATGTAAATTCACCCACAAACCGCCCAATTAGACGTGTGGCGGGGGGTGCTGGCACATCAACCGTTTATCTCGATTAGAATAAAGAGAAAATGTAGGAGCGCATGGTGAGAAATTTGAATACCTTAGTTCTACCTAGGATTTATTGAAGTCCATTATTTTTCAGGGGAAAGAAAGAATTCCTATGCATATTTATTCATTGGGGAAAACATCTATTATACACAATAGTTTCTGTCAGAACTTGATACGCCGTCGTTCAGTTCGAAGGTGATGTCACTGTTAAATAACTATCAAAGTTATTTGTTCCGTAATTGCTCAAGTAATCTGAGCCTAGCACGTAGCCTCCGAGTCTGTAGTTTCAGATTCATAGGATTAAAATTACGTATTCGGTTCCGCCAAGCCATAATATTTAACGAAATTGGACTCGCATTTTTTGTATAAATATATTTTCTAGCTCTCGAACTCACGTTTATATTGAAATATGAATTCTTGAGTCATTTATAAGAAATATATTTGCCTACATTCGGAATTTTATTTTCCATTTTAAAGGCATTTACGTCGTTTTTTAGTTTGTTTTTAGAAATCTTGCGGCAATTAAATTATTTTTGTGCAACATTTACTATTTTTTTATATACTTAGATATATAAAATTATCATTTGCATTTATTCTTGCCTTTGTGTTGTTTTTTGTACTTTTTTCATTGTTTCTTTGCTTGTTTTATTCTTTGTTTCACCATTTTTCCACCGGAATGAATCGATAAAAACTAAAAGTGGCCTCTGGAATAAGCTCGAAACACTATGGTTGGAAAAAAGAGGGGAGTGTTCGAGGGAGTCGAGGGCGCGGGAGAACCGACGCTCCTGGCTGGGGAATGCAAGTGACGGGGCGTGGATTGGAGCGGGGGTCGACCCCTTCCGTCCCCCCGATATTCTTTGCGGTAGTCCCGCTCCCACGGCATGCACGCGTCCACGTGTCGCCCGCCAGCCGATGCATCATCGCGAGACCACACATCGTGGCATCTCCATGGAAACGCTGCGATCATCCAGCTCCCGGGCTCACGGAGAAGTTTTTTCCCGTGGCAATTGATGCGGATTTCACCGCTGTTCACGTGGCAGGGCAGCAACATAATGCATGGATGAAAACTTTCATGTTGCGTGAGGTTGAGCTCGTTTTTCCCGATGTCCTCCGCGTCGATGCGCGTCCAAGCGGTGCTCGTGAAGACGAGCAACAGGAGTGATATCCATCGAAGAGTAGATATTGCCTATTTTTTATGAAATTGGTGGCAAAGCGCGCAGTGAAAATTGTAATTTAATGTGCCATCGTCGGGTGAATGAACATCAACACCAAGAGCAATTTATGGGTATATGCAAGAAAACTGATTGGGGTTGGAGATTGGATAGGGAAAGAATTCCATGCTCTCCCCTCCCCTTTCATTGACCTCCTTTGCGCTGCGGATCCGTGGACCACGGGTTCAAATCCCGATGAAGAATTTGTATATGCCTATTTGCAAATATCCGCAAATTCCGGAAATGGCTGAAATATATTCTATGTATGGATTTACATTGTGATATAGTGTGCGTACTTCTAAACTATATCGCCTCAATCCTCAAGTAATTGAGCCATAGGTACGTTTATTTAGTAGGCTATGGCAATGTTTGGAAATTTCATCCCCTCTAATTTTCAGGGTTTTCTGCCGCATGGAGAAACTTTTCGCCAGAATTTGCATACGCAGCATAAAACGCCTAAAACGATTGCACGTAAAAGTGGGTGATGTATTTATTCTTCATGGGTAAATTGTTATTGAGTTCAGAGAATGTTGACTGTATATTTAAGAGGGATAAAGCGTCGTTATTGATATTGAATCACAGGAGATGTTATCGGTGGAAAAGTTGGTTTGGAGGTCAGCGGATGATGGGAAATGGATACAAGTATGGCGGGATTCTTTCGTGCTTGGCGTGCGATTGTACTTGATCAGACTGATGATTCGGATGAGGCATCTTGAGGGGAAATGACTTGGATCGCCACGCGAAGTTGCGAGAGCCTGCTGCATTTCAAAGCGCCGTGCTCGTACCATTTTCAACTGAAGTTGACGAAAAAGGTGTAAATGCAGCCAGGCGTGAATGTAGGTAAACAGCACAGAATTTAGTATTAATAGTCAATATACGAAATTTCAAATAAGTTTCGGTGGAGGCGGGTTAAGTCCTTGCCTGCCACATAAGAGTTCGAAGGTTCGAGTCCCGCCTTGGTAGGTTGCCCAAATCCAGGGCATGGATGATCGTGTACATTTAATTGTTAATTTAAAAACCCCGATGTAAAAGGCCAATGGTGCTGTTTTCGGCGGCAGAAATGAATAAGTAAAATTAGCGTTTCAGGGAAAAAATTTGGAAAATGAGCCTGTAGACCACGGGTTCAAATTCCGATGAAGCCATTGAACCCGACCATCTTGGAATGCGACTTTCTGCTCGTCGGAACTTCGTGCTCCTGCCTCAGTAGCCTAGGAATAGAAACCACCCTCCCTAGGATTCTGATGAATGAAAGTGAAAAAAGCTAGCTAATGTTATCATTCATATTGTGCTGAAATACGATAACATTTTATCTGAATAACTAGGCTGTAGCTCGTGACCAATAAATGAAATAAATTCTGTTTTTTTAAGTTTGGTCTTTTATATAATGATTCGTTCATAGCCATTACCGTTTCGTGTATTTATTTGACCATACTCAGGGCTAATTACAGCGATATTGCTATGAACAAACATAGATGTAAATACATTAGTAATCGCACCAATTATAAGTTGAAATTCAGAATTTTTTTCAAATCCCTTACGTTTTCTTTCCGGTTGTTTTGGTATCCAAGTAACATAAAAACATAACAAAATTTAAAACCCTCGTCTTAAAAAGTGTTGGGCATTGCGTAAAAGTAAACAAATTTTTATTAAAAGGAGAAAGCCTAAATGTCATTACCCCCACTAGTTGTAGCATTTCATGTATCATATGAAATGTAGAAGGTAATAAATTCCAATATTAATCTCCATATTTTTACTACAGTCAACGTCTTTGTAGGTTATAAAAATAGCTGATTACTTTACTGATGGCTTTTCACAGCGAATAAGTATTACTGGCTGATGATCGTTTGCTCTTGAGGGACTTAAGAATAAAATTTATGCGGATTTTAATGTATACCATCGTAATCGATCGTTTTCCATAAAAATTTATCGATTTTTAGTTGACACATTGATTTGTAATAGGCTTGTGTGCTTGTGAGTGTACTTGTGGTAATAACTTGACGTCCTTAGCAGGGTCCCGTTAGATCTGCGAAGGACCACAAGTTTATAACCCAGTTTACCATAGCGAGGCCACTACAGCCTCGCAAAGAATAACATCTGGGTGGCGTGCGTGGTCTGTTGTAGTCCCTGGCGCGGAAGTTAAATTTCCGAAAACCGCCACTGAAGTGCGTTTGCGGTAGTAACCTAACGTCCTTAATGGGGTCTCATCAGCCCTACGAAGGATCCAAGGTTACCTCAGCGAAGTCCCTACAGCTTTGCAAAGGTTTCCAGTCGCTTTGTGTGTATGCGACTGTAGTAATCCCTGGCGAGGAATTAATATTACCGTAAAATACCACAAGAGTTTTCTGTATTGTTTTTAGTTTGATGAGTGGTGCAAAATTTTACGGCCATTGGAGAGGCTTTTCTTCGTCTATCAATTGTACAGTTGAGTTAAAGCCTTCTCTCCTGCATTTACGACAAGCTGTGCTGGATTATCACCTATTCCTGGGACCTTGTTCTTACGCAGGTCTATTATTGCCGCGTCAGATTCTAATCTTAAGATGCTGGCTCCCATGTCATCCTTTTCTACTTCACTTTCCTCTTCCATAATTTTTTAGCTGAGTTTGCTTTCGTTGTATAACTTCTCCAGATATTCTTTCCATCTCTTCACTTTGTCATCGTTTTCAATCGAAATATTTCCATACTTGTCCCTTATTGTATTACATCTTGTACTCCGTTCCTTGAAATGGTACCTCATCATTCTGTAGGTCACTTCCACTTTTCCTTGTAGTGGGATATTTTGCTCATCCTCTCATAGATTTATCATCCACACTTCTCTAGCATTACTTGCATTGCAACAAATTTTGTTCCTTATTCTCTTGTAGCAAGCCTGTTCTTCCTCAGTAGTTGCATTCTTATACATTCTCTGTTCTTCAATGAAGTCTTGGACTTCTTCCATGGCTTTTTATTTTCATCCATAAAAAAATTTTCATCTCCATAAAACATCTCGAGCGGCCTTATGAAGCCCAGTTTTGAAATTGCTCCATTGTATTGCAATTCTCCACCGATTTCTCAGTCTGATCTAACCCTACCTTGCTCTCCACTACTTCTTTAGGAGCTTGTTGAGTTTTTGGCTCCTGTAGTTTCTCGAATTTCCAGGCTTTCTTTGCTGATTTCTTTAATTTCTTGAATTTTAGATGACATTTCATTATCACAATGATCACTGTCAGAGTCTGCCATCGGGAAGCTTTTGCAGTTCATTATGTGGTTCCTAAACCTCTGATTCTCTAAAATATGGTGTAGTTGAAATCTTCTTCTGTCTACTGGCATTTTATATGTATACCTTCTTCGCATGTGATTTTTACATAGCTGGTTGGCAATCACTAATTTGTGTTGTGAGCGGAATTTTATATTTCTTTCTCCTCTTTCATTGCTATTTCCTAATTCATATTTTCCGGTTATTCTTCCATCCTGGCCTTCGCCGACGACCACTTCACCCAAAGCAATATGGTTTTCTTCACCCCTTACCTGTTTGATTACTTCCGTGATGTCATCGCGGACGTCTTCAACTTCTTCATCCTTGTAGTCTATTGTAGATATGTAAACCTGTTCCACTACCGCAGCTATCGGCTTAGTCTCTAACTTGACGATAACTATCCTTTCATTTTACTGCAGGAAGCCTTTCACACGCATTCCGGCGCTCTTTCTGAGCATTATTCCAACCTCAGCGTAACTGTTTAAAGATACCGTGTGTATAATCCTATAGCTTCTACTCCAAAAGTCTCCCTTAGCGAATTAGGCTGGAAGCCGCTGGAGACTCGGAGGCTGCGTGGTAGGCTTTGATTGCTTGAACAATTGGTAATGGATATCTTTAAGAGTGACACGGAGAACTTAATATTAGAGCCCTATTATATTTCCAGGTCCGACAGAAGCGATAGATTAAGAGAGATATTTTGACGAAAGGATAGATGTGGGAATTCGTTTATCCCGCGAACCATAAAGGACTTTAATAAATGCTATTCGAAATTTCCTTTGAGCACTTAATTTTTATTTGTTAACGGCTGGTGTATTAACACCCCCTGCTACACGCCTTTTAGGCGGCTTGCGGGTTATATGTAGGTGTAGATCAGCTGACTGCCGCTCGTAGGCTTCACTGGGTCGTATCACAAACATGGAAACCACGACATAGGGCCAGCGATTTCAGCACACTGCGAGACATAAGATATTCAAGTGAAGTCACCTAAGGTCTTCAAGTGACACAGGCCTTCAGTTCTACTGCGACATTTTTAGTTAATTTGCGTCCCGCGTACCCGGAACTCATTCATTGTCTCTCTCTCCGTGTATTCGAGTTATTGAGGATTTAATAATGGTAATGATAGTAATAGAGAAATGGTTATATATTGAGTCGCGCCATCCCACGCTTGTTTGCATAGAATACTCAGCAGAAACTCGGCACAAGGCGTTCCACTGCTGCAAGGAATTTGAGTGCAGAGGAAAGTGGGTCAGAGGCGGCAGACTGCCTCCACTTTCCTTTTCTTGTGGGGGAGGTGAGAAATTTTTGCGGACATAAATAGATTACCAAGTATGTCAGAAAAACCTCCAATACCCTTATGTCTTATGTAAAGTTTACAAATATGGCATCATTATTTAAGTGTTTGCATCTAAAGTATTATTTTTATCCATTAGCTACTCTATTTAGTTCATACGGAAATAAAGCTGCCCGATGAATATACCTTTGTGCCAAATTTATTATTTACTTGCGAGTGTAACGGGAGGGTGGAATAAAGATTCAATATATTAACCAAGATTGATACCGCATATCCTGTTGTATTCGTTTTTGTTGGCGTCAGTGACGTAATTTTTCATGTATGGCGTGTAATCACCAATTAAGGCAGGAGGTAGTAATTGTAATAGTGCTCAGTAGATGCAGATGATTTTCAAGTGTTCGCTTGCAATGGGCGCATAGTGATCGCCGCCCCAACGGCTGTGGAATTCCTCCCAGAATATGACCGCTTCGTATCAGCTCAATGTGAGCGCTCAGTCATTTCTCGGAGCGGTCTTTTCGGCCGCTGCTTGCCTTAGAACTCGTCGCTGATTGGCTGAAGCTCAATTATTCGTTTAAGGTGGCCAATAGTATGTTGCTATATGATTCAAAATCCCCAACGTATCGCCCGCTCAGCTTAATCTATCCAGGGAGGATGAGGATATGCTTCGTGGCGGTCAGCACTGGTTGTGAGCGAGAGCTCACTCCCTCTGAATGCGCCCAGTAATACTTTCATGTCCACGGAACCCGGAAAAAGTGGTTTAAATAACATCACTTCCTCACCGCAAAATTTCACTTCGGTTTTGGCTTACTTTCAGCATTAGATCGACTGGTATGTATTGCATAAGTCATCGGCATTGGGGTTATCCCCGATTTCAAACATATGTACGAGGATCAAAATTTCCTGAAACCTAAAGGAGGTTGTTACTCTATCCCCGGCGTTTAATAAAATGTTGACAAAAAATTTACAGAGCAGTGCAAAAAATATTTAGTGTAATTTTGCTGTAAAACCACCGCTGTGAGTCAAAAGCATTGAGGGACATTTGCTTACACATTACAATTTATTTTTACTATTTACGGTACATTGTGGTAGATGCCATAGGTAGATAGCTTTTGAAAAGTTACTCCTCGGTAACACATACAAGACACAGCCGCTAAAACTTTAAACACAGATTTTAAGTATTTGGACCAAAAGAATTCAAAACATAGGTTTTCGTATTTTTTATATGGCACTTGCAAGACCCGGTAGATGCCCAGCCGATGCACATCTCTCTATTTCAAAATGCGTGTAAAATAGCTATCGCATAGGATAGCTATTTATTATTCGTGTGGATTTTCCTCTCTCAAACAGTCCAAGTGGAAATGGATTTACAATTCGCACTCTCATACTTATTGTTAATTATGATCACAATCACTATTTATTATTATCACTGGTTGTCAATAAAATTTCCTGTGATAGATTTCAGTTAATAATGTGGGATACATCAGATGTATATATGAGTAATATATTTCAGCCAATAACATGTTTTTACGCATAACATGTTTTAACACAACCAACACGACTAATACGAAGCGTAAAAGAATATCGACGGAGAAATGAAATGTTGCATTTATCCAGCCTTGCGGTGAAAACATACAAGACTTCTACCTCGCGTGAAAGTAATTTTAAATACCAAACTATGAAACCGCCGCACACAACCCAGGGATTAGCATATGGACCACCGTGGGGTTGTTTTGGGCGATTAAAACAATTTAGATAGTACCTATCAAAACCTGCTTGTCAAAAAATACATGAATGTTTTAGCTGTTATGGTAATCGATGATGCGGCGTCGACGCCTATTGACCCGGAATGTACAGGTATCTATTTTTATGTATAGAAGCATTAAATAGTTTAGTTTTTGGTTCACTTGGTATGATCTCACGACCAACCAAGGACATTGTCGTGCGCATACGTGGACAGAGTCCCGTGCGATGTGTCTAATTCGAATGCGCCGCCTCGGAGGAGAGCGCTGCGTAACACGACCTCATTCCTGGCCTCGTTTCGCCGCTTCGGAATCGCGGTCAAACGTGCAAGTAAACAAACGAGCGGAGAGAGGAATACGCCGTTAGCGGCGAAAGCAAAGTCCGCGCGGAGGTTCGAATTCAGCAAGCAAGCCACATAATAGCATTGGGGGCGGGAGAGAGAGGAATGCCACTATCTGGACGCCTCTGAGGTCGTCATTCTCTTTCGGCGGCATCCCATTGTTAGCATCCCCAACCGGAACCATGATTTAGGATGCAGCTCAGAGGAAACAAATGCGGCAGTGATTTTCGGCGACTACGAACCATTCCAGGATTGAAACGGCGAAATCTGAGATCACGTGATGGGCCTGCTTGGCTGATTACGACGAACGTCATCATAAGTCAACGATACTAACGGCCGTATTCATAGTTTCCTTAGTAAGCTACTAACGCCCAAGTAGCGTTCTAAGTAGTAGCATACTAGCAAAATGGTATTCATAGATCGTTAGTAAGGGCTACTAAGCTTAGTATGCTACTATCTTAGTAGCCGGTTCTTAGTCGCCCTCCGGCCTTGTCTAAGGGAGCTACTAAATATGGCCGACCGTTGTGGATGATCGAACTCCGGTTTTATTTGTATACTGTTATAGAGTTTTTATGCATTTGTGCCAAAATGGAATACGAGAATCCATTCTTCAAATAAGACAGGCAACGTATGTAGTGTAATTGTTGACAGGAATTGAAAGTTTTTCGTAGCTGCGAGGAAGCTACGACTTGCAGTGAACTTGTGCCTCTAGTGTAAGTGAACACAATTTGTACATTCAATGCGCCCCTAAGTGAAGTGATTGCATATAGACGATGAAGTAAAGAGTGAAGCGACAAGTGAAGTGATTTGTGAGTGTATGAGCTACGACAAAATTATTTATTTCTTTCATACTGGTTTAACCATTTCGATCAAAGGTATCTACTAGCTGTTGCGAAGGGGATATGTTTCATATTTGAAGCAGTTGTTCTTTAGGGATACAGCAAACGATTATAAATTTTCATTCGTGTGTACGCTTTTATTTGTGTTTGATTATATTACTTATTCTAGTAACTTTATCGTGAGCTTTCGGCAGTGTTTACATTCCGCGTATTTCGTTGCGCTTTTGTTTTTGTTTTGGTTACGGTACGAGTGATAGTGGAGAGTGAGATTGGAAGTTTGTTGATGTTACAATTTCTGGTTAAAAAATTTGTTTCAGCCTATTTATTTCATTGTCTACGTAATGGTAATGTGAAATAGCATCAACTGATTCTAAATCATTAGTGATGAGTGGGAAGTGAGATGTGAAGAATTCTTTCGAACGTCAACGAGTGCAAATTCTTTTGGTGCGTGCAGAGTGATTGGAAAACTGATTATCATTGTTTACTAGAGTTACGTTATAGTGTTTTAAAATAAGTGTGAGTCAAGCTTTTCATTGAACCAGTTGACTCAGAATGTACGGATTATAAGTGTCATAAAGACAGCTCGTGAAATGTGAAGTGAAATGTTGTGTGCCAAGCCGTAATCAGCCAAGCAAACCCATCACGTGATCTCAGATTTCGCCTTTTCAATCCTGGAATGGTCCGTAGTCGCCGAAAATCACTGCCGCAGTTGTTTTGGTTCAGTTGCAAACTAAATGTCTCCTCTCCAGTCGTCCAACGCGGAAGGAGAACCTTGTGGCAGATCGCATTCTTCCCTTTAACTGCATGATAAATTCGCCTCGCTGCCTCCTCCAAAAGGACACTACACATGGAACTTCTCCAAGCACAACAACAAGACATGCGACGTCATGGGAACGCTAGGAAAGATTCAACACTCATGTCCTGCTGCTTCCTCTTAATTATTTTCTATCCAGGCTCTGGGTGAAACTTTTTTTATTCGTATACACCCATGCTTACCTAAACTCTTTTTCAGTAGGTTTTCGCAGGTTTTTAACGCCCTCCTCCTTATGTGGGCATTTTCCTGAAGTGTTTTTTTCCCATTTGGGACGAAAGTCAATATCCTTAGGTTTTTCCCTCCAATGTTCAAATCTTTTTACATTTTTTCTAAATGTAACTTTGGTCACTATGAATTTTTGCTGTATTTTAAAGCATACTTCTATGCCTGTTTTGTACTAATTCGACTTCATTTAGTTTCAAGAGTAACTTGAAAATGAGCAAATAGCACTTCTGCAAATATTTAATTTATGACGTGAGGTTTGATGAAAGATAAGAAATTCAAGTCCCAATCTCGCCCAGTACCGACGAATTATTGTTATTATGAATTAAATAAATTATTTTAGAAATGTTCATAAAAATACAGAAGTATGTATCCTTTTAGTATAATGATATTAAGTATGTATACGCATCTAATATACTGAGTGATCATCGTATTGATTCTCAATTATGTAGGAATTCCTTTTTATTTCTGGAGGCAGTAGATTTTTTCAGTGCTTTCTATACCTGGAATTCATTTCTTCTCTGCAACAAGTAGAAGAAAAAATTCCTCCCTTTAACTTATTACTGCATTGTTCTATTACTGCATTGTAAACTATATGTAATGTTCTTCAATGATAGTCGAAGATCATTACATATAGTTTAAAAATTAATTGACCATTAATATAATGATATTTGGTATGTCTACGTAATTTATGTACAGAATGATCATTAGCATAGTACAGTGAATTATTTCAATATTGCTTTTTATTTATTTGGATAATAGATTTATCGGTGCTGGTCGCTGAATGTATTCACTACTTCCGTGTGCAAGTGCAAATTTTCATGTCTTTTGTATTGCATGTATTGTTATGCACGCGCATGCGCATAAAAGGATATTTATTGTGCGCCCCGTGGCCCAGATTCATTTGCGCTCGACCGTATCGCACGTGCGAGCGGAAAACAAGAGAATCGCGTCGGCCGCGCTGCACCACTTGTAGCAGCAGCGGGTGCATTTGCACTGAATTCCTTGGGAGTAGGGGCGGTCCCTGGTCAAGGGGAGCGGGGAGAGCCGCTGCCGCATGCGATGGGCCCTTGATTGGTCGTCCGCTGCATCGATCCTTCGGCCCCTGCCGCCTGCTGCACTCCTTCCCCGACCGACACGGCCGCCCCCCTTTGCTCTGCCGTGGATCGCTGTGCTCCATTTAGATAAGGCCGTCCACGCCGCGGAGGAACGCCTATGAATGTCACACACTCGCAATGGACTCCTTCGAAAAATTGTTAGGCGTTCGATGATGATCGAGCTGGTCATATTTAGAGACCCGCATTTATCCGTTTTCAGATCTGTCTTCTGCTTCTCGTGCTATTCGCACCGAACAATCGACGACCTTTGAAAATGGACGCCACTCTAGTGGATAAGTTGAGGACGCGTCGCGACGTCCATCACTCTTGCCGATCGCTCTCCAATATTCTTTTTCTCCCCACGTCATCCCCTTCGTTTACACTCTTGTGAGCGATTCCTTTGCTCAATGAATAGTTCTCCCCCAACGATTCAATAAACCAGTGCATTATTGTCTTCACGAACTCATTAATAGAGGCCGGCAACAAGCGCTATTTGGAAGACGTATAAGGCAGCGGCTGAATGAGAGGGATTTTTTTCCATCGTATTATGTGTTTCCCTTCAGCCTCTTCCGAACTCTTGTGGTTGATTACGATATTGGGTCTTTGTGAACGCGACGCCATCGGCATTGAGTTCGAGGAAGTCATATAAATGAAGGGAAAGACAAAGCTGCCTTCATGTTTTTCGGTTGTTCTACGCGTAGTTAATGATGTAGTCTGTAAAAGACGGTTTTCCAGCAATCCCGCCAAGTCAAAGGTGGAAAACAACACAGATAAGGGCATGCCAGTGGCTTATGCAGTATAGAGGCTATATCTTTGGGGAATGGGGCAAGATTAATTCAAGATTAGATCGACTCTTTTGAAATGAGCCTAGCCCATTAGTTTTTATATTTAAATGTATGCGAATGATAATTACATTATGCATATGAAGTTCAGTTCTGGTCGGTAGTTTGCTTACAAATAGTTTTCATGAACTCCAATGGCATCGTTGAGCTGACGATAGTCTACATTGGACTTGTTCCTCTTGCTGGTTGCCATTGGTTATTGTGGCATTCACATATTAAAAGGTTTTTATATTTATAAATAAAAATATTATGCCTTTTTTCAAATTTTCAGGGTAGGACTTCTAAGTGTGGTTGATTAAAGGGCCTACTATTTATTTTCATGATCTTTGTTTTTTCCTCATTTATTTGTAGTCACAATATTTTTTTTTAGTTATTAGATTTTCTGCTAGCTACGTAACTCCTATTTTCAGCTAAAAGTACCACGTCATCCGCAACTACGAGAATATTTATTTAACGACCAATTTTCACCAGATCGTGGAGAAAGTGTATTACCTTGTTTTAATTCTTCAGTAATTTTAAAGCTTATTTTATCACCTTGTTTTAATTCTTTAGTAATTTTAAATGTATAGGAGGGAATATCACTTCATGACGCAGCCATGTCCTCGCGCGTGATACTTCGTACTAATTTACTCTACGGTAGTTAATATTTTCCTTATTTTTCTTATTCGGGAGAGGCTCTCTTTGGCTCCACCCGTGACCCTAGTATAAGTATATATATATTTGTCAGGAAATATTCCTGCGGTCATTATGTAATCAGAAGCGAGCGACCGGCCGAATGCCATCTTAGTGAAAACTCAATAATAGACTCGTTTCAATAATTATGTGTCAATACAAAAAGTATCCTTTTTTGTGTTGCAATTTTTGGTACTACATTTAAAAAACATGGTGAAATCTTTAGGAACTAACAGGGATGCTCGCCTGCTGGCAGAAATGTAGTTTAAAAGTTGACTAGGAGATTAATTTTTCCTTGTATATCCAAACCAACCTTTGCGTTGATTAAGGACTAGGAATTTCCCGAAAATGAATTTTTTGAAGCATTGTGTTTGATTTTGAAGGAAATACATCTCTAATTCCGTATATATATGGACGGCTATTTATGAAGTGTAGCGCTTCGGAAGCCTAAGTGAGGCATCCATGGTATGAACATGTCTAATAAGGAGGCACTCTATAATCGGTCCATCAAGACCAACTGCTATCATCGTTTCTATAGGACTTGAAAAGGTACTCGGGGCGATTCTCACTGCGAACTAAACTGGATAAGATTACGAGTCATAAGTTTACGAGTCATAAGTTTACGAGTCATATACTTTCTCCATTACCTGTTTCTACTGGAAGGAAAGCAAAGTATCTTGGTTATACACGACTTCATATAGCCATGCCAAATATTTATTCATCATTCACGGGCCATTTTCGTGTTCCTTACTCTAAATAAACGTATTACAGGTTCGGATTGCCACAGACAACTTCGAGTGAGCAGGGAATCCAAGTGCTGAATTAATCCAATTGTGTTAGATTCCTCTTAATTTATTTGGATTTATTGAACTCAAATCCCTTCCGGTTATTTTGATTCATTAAATGCCAAGAGTGTATCTATTTTTTAAGGTTGTAGGACGCATCTTCAGAAATTTTGACCTTCATTCTAAGCTTTACTGCTAACTACGGCTTTTTATTTCGTTGCTGCAGATTTATCGTTTTTCTACCCATACGGGCGCCTTGCATCGCTTTTATACATTGCATGAGGTGTAAAGTAACATTTTTTAATTAATCATTTGTATTTTTTACATCTCCGAATCGTTAAAATGGAGTCGTAAATATTTAAGATGAAATATATTTCTTTCTCATCGAATGCTTTTATTCGCAGCAATTTCATACGGGTAAGCATTTACACTGTTTTTCTTACTTTGGGAATGGTCAGTTTTTTCTTCCCTATCACGTCAGGGAGCAGTGGAAAAGACGTCAAAGATTCGAGAAACATGCAAACAAGCACATGAAAAATGTATGAGCAGTATATTGTCTCCGAAGTTCGTCACTTGATTCGTAATATTTAGTCATGAATCATTCGGGAGGGGGAAAAAAAGGGAATTTCTCAACGGGTGTTTTTTCCCTCTGCGACACCCCCAAGGTTACCCCGCGGGCCACGCCCCCTCTGTGGAAACAAAGGCAAGAAGAACAGTGGCGCCCTCTCTGATTGTGCGAACATCCTCGGTGAGAGCGGAGGACACATCTCAGCGGTGGGTCTCCGCCACACGCACCGCCGATTTCCAACCCATGAGACGCATCCAATGAGCTGCGGTAGTCATTGCGCCAACTCCAATTGGTCGCCTTCCCTCCCTGACGTTGATGCTGAAGATAAAATTAGCGGATGTCATTGTTGGTAAAGGAGACTCGCGAAGTGATGGAGGAATAGTAGCTCGATAAACACTCTATACAGCGAACGGGGAAATTCATTGGGATTATCCCATTTTATACAATCCTCTTGAAAGCAGCAATTAATGGGCATTGAGGTGGAGGGGATTACATGAGGAGGGTCAAGGATGCCGTACTTGAGGAAATCGTGTCGTGTCGCGAATTATCCGGTCCGTCCATCCGGTTAAAAAACATGCTCCTATTCATTCCAAAATCTCTTATGGTGTAATCTGCTGGGGCAGTGCATACATGAACACATTCAAGTGTGCACTCGTTTTGCAAAAAAAATAATCCGGGTAATATTGTCCAAAAATTCTTATGAGCGCTCATTTCCGTTGTTTGTGGCCCAAAAATTTTTGCCACAAAGTTATTTGCATTAATTCAAAGTCCTAAAATTGTTTTATGCCAGAAGTGGCAATATGCCGAGTGGATGTGATAAATATAATTTAAGGAGTGAGTCATTTGTAGCAAAAAATAGACCAAGTTTAACATTATACAAACGTTGTTTTCTTTACATGGGGATTTGCCAAAACTGGCTTTTCTCACAAGAAATAATTGAACATTTACTTTGGTTTTATTTCTTTAAAACACTCGTGTATTATTTCCAGCATTATTATTTTCTTCTATTGGCATACATTTTTGTTATTTGATGGTAGCTCAATTCTGGTCCTATGACCTTGGAGACCACCTAAAGCACCTTCTCTTTGTTATCTTGTTATTCGGCTGTAAAATCCAAATATAGGAGTAAATAAAATTATCAATTGTTATTATTATGAAGGATCAAAACGGCAGCGAGGCCAGTAAGAGAATGAGTGAAGAGGGCCGAAGTGACACCGTCCCTGGATCGACGACTGCGAACGAAGATTCCGCGCAGCACTCAATGGGAGTTAATGTCAGTGTTTCAGTCACCAGGAAGCGAGAAACATAAAATTTATCTTTGTCATATATAGCGTCTCATTTGTCTAACTCTAACAATTTGTTTCCTTTTACATGTCCTAACAAATGTAAATAATTCTAATGCCTCTATTGTTTCGCTACTTCACATTTAACACCAAGGTTTTTTAAAGGGGTTCTGTTATTTATATACGCCAATTTTCGTTCTCGATAGTCTTGAGTGTTAGTTATGCCGAGGTGCTGAGTACATTTTCTGGGAAAGAAGCATTTGTTGAATACTTCGAGGTATGGGAAAAATAATCTCTTTCTGTATTAAATGGGGACATTTTTATAGAAATAAAAAAATTAAAAAATATATTGAAATCGATTTCTCGTTTAAAAGATGCAATGGGTGAAGAAGTAAGTTGTGAAATAAATCCTGTATAGCATCCTAATTTGGGATGGCTTTGCTGCAATATAGGTATTTTATATAAATACGAAGGTACATATTGGATGGCATGTAATGTATTTAAATGTATCTTAGAATGTAAAAATGCACATACTGCTTATTAATCACAATTTGAATAATTTCATGAAATAAATGCCTTGTCACCTATCCAAGTATCTTGGAGGCTGGAGGTAAAATTTATTTGATGTGACGGATAAATACAAGTGATTAATATAGTGCATTCGCATAAAAACTATTGCATCATTATCACAACTTACGGAGGCAGTGCTTTGATGTCTAGGATATCATGTCACTTTCAAAGCTTTGCAGGGTAAAACAGATGGAGGATTCTCCCTAACCCGGCTTCTCGTACAAATTTGTTTCACATGTGCTTTCCACTCTTACTCAGAAGTTCAGCGTGAAGAGAGTTAGGGACAAGTGAGGTTGGAGCTCACCTCAGACTAAGCTTGTGACAATTTCACACATTCGGGCACCTTTCCCTGGGCGGCCTCGTACTCGAGATTTTTTGAGGGTGTCCCAAGGCAGCACTTGGGTTTCGAATCGAGAACCTGTAGATGAGAAGCCAAGTCCTCCATACCCTCGGCTACCACGTTCCTTTTCAGTCCTTAATCAGTGACTCTGTCTCTAGTTACATTCTTATTCATTGTCCCTGTATGATTCATTTTGGCCGCTGTTTAACAATATTATATGCACAGTACATTATACAGGTCCTAAACTTGATTCTAGAGTATTAAAAGGAAATTATTAGGAAGTGAAAAGAACTCAGGCTCGCACTGTTTTAGATTTTAAGTTTGAAATCTTAATCTTCAGTTTATAATTTTTAGTACTTTAACACCGATTTGTCAACAATAGCAATAAAAATGAAATGAGGTGAGGTGTACTGTAGGGTGGGCCGAAAAAGTTTTCTCTCCGAATGAAATTTTTTTCTGTGCGGAAAAGTTGCGTAAGGATATTACGCTCTCGCTCGAATTTGTTTATGCAATTAAAAAATAAAAGATAGTGCTACTCGAGTTCTAAGGTTAAAAATTTTCCAAAAAATCAGGCTGATTTCAGAAAAAAACTTTTATGAAGACTTATTTGTTGCAAATACGGTATGTTGAATAATATTTAACTATTGATACATTTTATGGATTAAAATACTGTCATTTGAAGTTATTTTGTTTATTTTACTGAATATATGGCTAAAACAATACCCATGAATAAACAACAAATTAGGCGTATAAACCACCCGCACAACAGTAAATATATTTGCCAACTTCTAGTATCGTTGGGAATATTTCCCTGTTAGGGTTGAATTGATGGTAAAATTTTCTCTCTTTCCGTTGCATTTCCTTTTTTAATACATAAGCCATCATGTTACCTTGAAAATTTTGTACTGTTTGATACTAATTTTAACTATGGCAAAGTTCACGGCTAAAGTAATCATCACAGAGAGCAGAGAAGAAAAGCTTAATTTTTCTCAGAATCGAATCGAATATCCATTATCTTACGTCAATTTTGCTGCGGATGTTCGTTGCAATATGTATTACGATAAATATATTTTTGTCCTAAATGTTTTTGTTTAGCATTGCATTGTGTTATGCGGATGATCTTTACTATTGAAATTTGTTATGTACCTAAGCCATATAATTTTTCAAATAGACTTCAACTCTCGATACTTTAATCTATAATCATGTATTCATTGTTAAATATTATTCATTGCTCCGTATTTGCAACAAATTATTCTCATAGCTATTTTTTTAACTGTCCCGATTTTTCGCATTTGAAATTTGGAGCCCGGGCGGCGGTGGTTGGCGTCATTCGACATAAAAAATTGCGTGCGAGATCCTGTTATCATGATGCAACTTTCCTACCAGGATAAAATTTAACTCTTTGAGAAACCACTAATTCTATCAACTTTAAATAAAAAACTCAGAAAAATGAGGATAACTGGGCTAGGAAAGTCATTCTATTTGTTACTTTTAACTTCAGGCTTGACTTTGTGAATCCTCTCCATATGGGAAAAAAGGAGTAAAACTTTGTCAGGTTCACTATTATATTAATATGGGCACGACCCGGGTTTCGTAACTTAGTTACACCTTGTTACCTGAAGATGTAACTATGTTACGAAACCCGGGTCGTGCCCATATTAATATTAATATGGAACCTGACAAAGTTTTACTCCTTTATTTCATACTATTTGAGTATCTGAAATTATAAGTTTTCCCCTTTGATATATAAATATTTTGCTCATACTTATAGTGAAACACATTTACAGCACATAAAAAATATCGATGGCTAAGTTCTAACATCACTTTTATCAAAATTTGCCCGGTCTGAGTTAATACTGTTAATACTAAAAACAACTCTTTGTTTGCAAATGTATGCTTCTTTTTCAGTTTTATGTATTTTTGGTTTTTGATTTAAATTAAAATTATATATGATTAAAATATAAATCGTTTTTTGCTCTCCTGAAGAGTTTCCATTTTTGACGTACGTGCTGTTAGAACTTAACCATCGATATCCTGAAATACCGCAACCCTCATCACAACCGTTGATTCCTTTTCGTGTCGCGTGTTTCTTTGTCTTACCGCATTCAATAACGTCTCGGTGCGCTGAAAGAATTTTAATTTCGTTTCAACTGTACTTCTCCCATGCGTTCCCTTGATTGTAAGCAGTTTGCTTGGAAAGGCATGAGTTTATACGCGTGCTAGGGAAGGTGTCCGCGGAGAGTTCCTCCTCGCTTGCTGGCTGCCCCTGTTCACCCCCCGGTGTCGTTGCCGAGCAATCCATCTCCCTTGATTTGATTCGGACCTCGTGCGTCATCGAGATTTCTCGTAGGCGGCGTCTTTCAAGGGTATTGAAATGAAGTTAACAACTTAATGCCTTGGCTGCGAAGAATTTTGCTTTGAATGCCTTAACGTCAAGGTAGGATGTGAGGACAGTGGGTCTTTAGAGCATCTTGTAAGGAGATGATTTACACCATTCGTCAGGAAAATATTTAATACTTTACTTTTCGGAGAGCATAACCGACATAACCTATGCAAATCCTACTCACAAATTTATTTTCTAAATGCATATTTTGCGAATTTTTCCTAATGAAACAAAGAAAAATTTATGCCTATAATTATTGCGAAAACATTTTAATTTAATTTATTGGCATCTAACTTGCGAAACATCAAAATCTACGCGACTACGTGTGCTTTTACTTTGCGTTATGGTTAGAGGTATACGTGGGCGCATATTTTTATTATTATTGAGGAGTAGATAGTTAGAATGTGCCAGATATTTAATGGTTATCTTTATCTATTTTTTTTCTCTGTTTGCAGGGCTAATTCTTCTTCCTCGCAAAAATTACTTTTCTCTTGAGACAAAGAAAATACTTAAGCTTCTTGGAAGCACCAGGTTTTACATGCACGATGACTCCCAGAATGTGCTTTTTTGCATAAGAATAAGGCAACAAAGATAATAAAATACATTTTTAAAACAAAACCGTGCACACCCTTTACATATCTTATGTATGAGAAGAATCGTTTAGCAGCTCATATATGTGTCACATACGGGAAAACGGAGAGGAAGACTTGTTTTCACATGGCTTCAGTTCTTGGATTACTTAGCCCCAGAAACTGGTGTTTACATGGATTTTAAGTGAGATAAAACACATAAATAAAATGTGCATAAACATGAGGTTTAGCGAAAGAATTCATATTTGCAGCTGCGTAAATATGTGCGTGGATTCTGCGAAATCGCCGGCCGTATTTTTCACCCGTACACGGTTTCCTCAAACGAAGAGAGAGAGGGAAGAGGAAGAGTCTGCACGTGGGATTGTGACATAACGCGAGGCACAAAAGAATCGGCAGACGTCACATCTATTAATCGACAGAAGCACAGCGGGAATTGAGAGTGCGGTGGACGAGGCGAAGGAGGCGTTGACGAGTTTCGTTTCACGTGTCTCTGTCCCCCCGGGTGCAGCCGCTCTGCTCCCGAGCCGCTCCCCCGCCCCCACTCCGCGTCCTCATCGTCTGGCGCTTTTATTTGCCGCGCCGAGGCACACGTGGTTCCCACGTCACGGAGCGAGGCCGCCCATCAAATGGATTGGAGCGCTTCATCTCCATGGAGACGGCTCCGAACGGATTACGATTTGATTTGACGTGCGTCGATACGATCATTTTCAAATTGGAGCATCGGCAGTATACAGCGCGTGCAAAAGGTGTTCTTTTAATGATTTGTCTAGTGTTCGGACTGGGATTCGCAGACTCAGTGGGATGGGATGTATGCATTCCAGATGCGGTTGATTCCGTAGATTAGAGATTATATCAGCAATCGTGCTTGCTCTATGCTCTAGTGAGTGAGAATTTGTGATTGAAGAAACAAGATTAATGTGGACTGAAATAGAGACTTCGTGGGGAAGGAAAGATTTGAAAGAAATCTACTGAGTCCTTTGGGTGTACTTAAACTAGATGGATGAGAATAACTGAAAATTTGGTTCCTAGAACAATGAAAATATCAATTCGAGATTCTAATGTGATTGAATTATGGCTTATCTATATTTTTTTAAAGTTCATTTCATTTCCAAAATGTTAGTATTGCATCAGCGTGAGGGTAGGCTTTATACGGAAGAGATTATTAAAATACTCTGCAAATTATACTGCAAGTCGCAATGCATGTTGCGTCAATATGTTTAAATTAAACTTCGCTGAAATTTTTTATTTCCCTCACTTCTTGTGCAGACGAAAATATTCCCTAAATATGTAGTTTAATTATTATTTGCAAATCCGATATATAATTCATTTTTTTCAGCATGTTTCTTGATACCAAATTATAACCATAGCTTAGTGTAGAAACTGAGTGAAGACAAATTATTTGGAGGAGGCTGGAAATGATGCGTCTGAAAGGGTTTTTAAAAACTGAATTTTAAAATTGAGTATTTGTGATGATTTTACGAAATATGATTCATTCTGAATCGGTTGTCTTCACGAACGGTAGCTCGTCGATCATGCATCTAAAAAAAATCAACTCAATCAATTACGGAGGGCAGGAGTTACCAAAAGTTTCACCCGAGAAACGATTTGGAAACCCTTCGGTTAAGCATCCAGTGCACTGCCCTCTCCCGCTACCTCCAGAATAATTAGGTAGCACAAAAATGTAAATGGCCAAAAACCTGGCCAATAAACGACAAGGTGTTTACAAAGTCCTGCAATAGGGCTGGTTTTATTTGTTTTGCTTCGCTGATATTAATTTACGAGTCCTATGGCGCGATAATTTGTGGAAACCATTAATTTTGTTTACTATTTAAAGCTGATACCAATTCGTAGAAGAATGGGGCATGCAGGCAATTCTTGGTATATGGTGAGTATGGAAAACCCTCTACCATGTAAATAGTAGACGGGTTGCGTACGAAAAATATTTCTCTCGGCACAAAAATATGTCTGGAGGAGTCATAAACAGGTTATCTTGGGCGGCTAACGTCACACGGCTACTAAAGCGGCTTGCGGAGCAGTTATGCAGAAGCAGTTAAATGCGATTTGGGTGAAATATTAATGTAAGGTTAGGAAAAAGGGCATAGGGAAAAGCGCTGAGTGTCGCTGCACAGTCACAGCCAGTAACAACTTACCTAAAACAGCAACAACAACCGACCTAAAATCATGTCAATTGATGGACTCCTCAGGTGAAAATAATAGCAGTGTGATGTGTGTGGTGAATGTTTTAATGTGAAAAGGAATGTAACTGTTTAAGTGTATGCTCGAAGATGAAATCACGATCGATCACCATTAACGGTTTTGAAATGGTCATAATTATTAGGGAATAGTTGATGGAAATAAAGGAATGGTTGGGTGAGAACGGCGTGAAGTTCACACGGGAATACTGGCATGGGGGAACCTCAGTTAAGGGTTCATTCCGTCGGATATGATGTTATTTCCTTGAAGTGCTCCCCGCTCCTGACCATACCACCCTTACCCTTGAAGGCCAGCCACCACCTGGTAATTAACTCCTCATACCTATATACTGCTGATCAATAACACTCTTCTGCAAAAAAAAGTTCAAAAAATGCCTGGCTAAAATTTAGGGTGTTTCTGGCTAATTTTGGGTCGCTGAATCCGTAAATGACCTTCGTTTTTTTCTATCGCCTTTCATTTTTACGAGCAACCCCTACATCAGGGAAAACAGCCCCCGTATCTAAACTTAACGCTTTTCAAGGGACTTTTACTTATGTTACCTGCTTCTGATTGAATACACGGTTCACCCCCCATTTTGTAAAGGATTAATATAACATAAAATATAAAAGGGGCAGGTGGGTATAGGAGTAGGTATAGGAGGTGGTATAAAGAGCTGGAAAAAATCTGGACAAAAATCAGATTTGTCAAAATATTATTGTAACAGCGTTTTGGGGTTCATGATTTGACTTCGTTTTCCTTACTTTTAAAGTAAGAGCTGAGACCTTTCGATTAAATACATTGGGAAACGTTGGGAAATTGATTGTAAATACATTGGGAAAAATTGGGAAGTTTTCTGTAAAAGTTACTCACCACATGTTTAGACACGCTTGGACACGTTTTAACTTGTCTTCATGTGTATTGGCATTCGCACTTACTGATGTTCCTCTATGAAATAAACCAGTGGCCTATTCAGTACGTCACACTCTTTCCTGCGTGTCGGGTTATAATCTTCCAAGTTCTTTCTTTATTTTTCTAGCGTGTGTTCGATTTAGCGTGTTATTTTGCGAGCGATAAGTATTATCTCGCGATCATTCCGCGATCTTGCAAAAATCATCCCAATACATTTTGCAACACCTGTGGAGATTTAGTGTTTAAAGACCAAAGGAAAGCGATGACTGCAATTGTGTGGAAATCTTATGAACTTTATTTCGGGTGTACGAGAATGGCTAAACTGAGGAAATCGTTCCCTAAATTTTGGAGTGCCAATGGTTATAGTTGAATCCACTTGCCGTTTAACGGATTGCTATTTTTGCCAAACCGACGCTATGGGTTAAAAAAAAAACAATCCTCAAATGATTTTTCCGAATTTACCGTCAGCAATTCGCCCGGTGAAGCATAGTGATGCTATTCCTATCCCTAAAGCTCAAGCTACTAACAACCTCGATGATTCTGATGTCTTAGTGAGCGAGGCTACACCGGAAGTGGAAGCAGGTCCTCGCCGCCGAGATGAAGATTTCAGCGCTGATGTAGAAGAACCATAGACTAGTCAAGAAGGGCACCTCATCACATAACACAAGAGGACCTAAGTGATCTAATACAAGATTAAGACTTGCCGAAGTGTAAAGCACAATTTATTGGATCGCATTTACAGTAGTGGAATCTTTTGGCCGATAGTGTGAATGTTTCTTATTATAGAAGCAGGTAGTCAACCCTCACTCAATTTTTTTCAACGGATGATGAAAATGATGATCTGATTTTCTGCACTGATATTGAAAGACTGATAAGGGAATTATCGATAACGAATGATCCAGACCAATGGAGGCTATTCAATATTCATGGACTCGTCGAATACAAGTTTAGGGGTTGTTTTACTGAACAACGGCCACGATTTACCTTCGGTTCCTGTTGTATATACCACTGTTTTAAAGGAAACCTGTATTCCAGATTTTTGTGGCAGCTCTTTATACCACCTCCTATCCCCCCTCATCTACCCCCCTTCCCCTCTTATATTTTATGTTATATTAATCCTTTACAAAATAGGGGTGTGTGAACAGTGTATTCATCCCTTAAAAACTTCTCTATTAGCTACCATATCATTTGAAAAAAAAAGCGAAGAAAAATGGTTATTTCAATTATTTTTTAAAGATTTTTTCTATTTTAATCCCATAAATCGTTTCAACCCCAGTAAAGTTTGTCTCTTTCGTGACCCTGATAGCCTTAAAACGTCCATTTTTTTCAATCAGAAGCAGATAACATTAGTAAAAGTCCCTTGAAAAGCGAAAAGTTAAGATACGGGGTTGTTTTCCCAGATTTAAATCCTGCCTTGCTGATACGATCTGGTTAGCTGGCCGGTCCATACCGGGAACTGGAGTTGAACCATTTCCGACTGGAGCGCTTGATATCGGACGCAGTCTTCTAGGTATTGACAAGTGGTAATGCAAAATTGGAAATTGCGAATTCCTTTAAATGTAAAAATGTTTTCATTGAAACATTAATATTTTTCCATTTATTGAAGATTTAAATTTCTGTTCACACATCATTTTGATCAAATGTCCGCAAATATAGTGATTTCCTCTGCAAAATATAAACGCACATGGGATAGGTTCATTTTTTATTAACGTTATTTTACGGACAATCTTTACGCTTTATAGTGAAAGGTAGCAAGTACAAAGCCTCTATTTCAATTGGTCATATATGCCTACAAGCATGGAAAGAGAAGGTGGAATACCTACATGAATACTGCCTTGAAGGACACTAAGAAATTAATTTTGGCAAATGTGTGTTTATGAATATCTGGAAAGGAGGAAGCAAACCTGACAACAGTTAAACTGTTAGTGAGGTATGATTTTCAACGATGGAATCTTAAATGCTTTGGAATCCTTTTTACTCGAGAGTAACCTCGAATGAGAAAAAAAAGTGAGGCATACGAGATGTGCTCGAAACATTAAGGGAATTTTTAAATTTTCGGATTTCAGAGAGTCTGATTGTTAATTTTTTATTATATTGGTGTACATATCCCTGAAAAATGATAAAAGTTTGAGCTCCATTTATTGTTTACCTTGTCTGTGGGTGCTGCTTAGGTTACGAATATTTTTATGAGCTCGGGTATTTTTGCTGGATAAAACAAATTGATCAAATGCAATGAGTAAAAGTAGAATTAATGTGTGGTATAAAGGCCGTTTTACACGGTACACGGAATTGTGCAATCTGACGTACGTGCGAAGGCGCAATCAAAATTGCGTCGTGTAAAGCGGTGAATTGCTAGAACATATGCGAGAATGCGTGGATGCGAGACGGCAAAATAGCCCCTGTTCTAATTTCGTTCATACATTCGCGCAATTCCACGCCATTTTAGAAATTAATGCAGCTCTAACCTGCGCAATTCCGTGCCCCGTGTAAAACGGCCTTAAGAGTTTCCAAGATGCGCGTGGAGGTGTTGAAGATAACGACCCGGACGTCTCAGCACTTCAGCACTTCAACAACCGATGGAAACTTGGAAAAGGAGAAGAAAAAACAATCATGGACATTTAATCAAATAATATCTAATTGGGAATATAATTAAGGCGACAGAAATAATGTAGACGAATAAAAAAATAAAAAATAAAATAAAATTCCCATTATTTTCTGGACGTACTTTGCATTCCGGTAATATTATCCAAAATTACGATGTTGTTACAGAATTCTCGGATAATGCACAAAAGGAGTTAAGGATGATCTTACCTAAATTTTTAAGGTCTCATTTTGACTCACAAACGTGAATCACCAACGTGAGGTAACATGAGGAAGAAGGAGTGAATCCAAAATGGAGCTGAAGATGAGTGGATAGGGTCCAGGTATGTGGACAGTTTCTCATTGATAGAGAGATGCGTTTTGTAGGTTTTTAATTAAGTAAACTGGTTGTTTCTACCTAAGAGTTGAACTAATTACAGGCAGTACTTCTACAGCTAATCCAATGCAGCCTGTAGTCAGTTTCCATGTAGTATAATTCTGTGTTCCATTGAATTAGAAACTGGACTAGAACTGTAGAAAATTTCGTAAGAGTCAGTTTCCTGTGGTTAATTGCCATTTTGTACTATTATTCTGTGTTCCAATTTATGCTGTAGAAAGTTTTACGGGGATTGGATGACTATAGGCTGTCCGGCATTAGCTTAATAAGTTCAGTCTCTATTTCTTCCAACGCTCAGTTAGAGGTAAAAAGTTAAATTCATTTAACAACTACGAAACGCTACTTTCTATCAGTTGGCACCTTTCCACATGCATATATTCTACTAAATGATCTTTAGTTTTTTTTGCATTCATTGTTCAGATTTACTAACCGGACCGGAATTATTGGAAAGACCGGATAGGAATGATCGAAAAAAAAAACGGAAAAATATTTATCCCCGGAAAAATCGTTGATGCCAAGGTTGCGATGGATCGCTGTTTTCGCTAATACGATTGAAGATGCTAATAAATTCCATTTACTTCTTCAAATGGACTCTCAATTTACATAGTACGTATTGATATTTAGTCAAAACTTTGCAGTTTTCTTCGCTCATGGCTGTTTTTTGCTGCAGGAAGTGATACACGTTTGGTAGTAGCTCATTTCTGCCGTATTTACGTACTCCTTTGGGTACTGAGCAATCTTTTGCATTTCACTACTTCACAGATGCACATTGGCACGTTGGTAAGAATAACGCTCAGTTAATTATAATACTCACGCGTATATTTTACTTAATTATGCACTATTACACTAGTTTACTTTAAAGCAACTCCCATTCGCAAATTTATAGCAAATAAAGTTTGCAAAAAGCATTTCAGTCATTGAAAAGCATGTAAAATTTGTTAAATTAGATTTCATTATTATAGTCGATTTCTGTATTAAAATTCCTTCCGTTAAAAATATTAGCAAAGGCGATATTTCTAGTGCCTTTTCATACACTTGCTGCATGTATTAGAAAATTACCACCATGCTAATGAATTTGAATGCTTTTCATTATTTTAATAAGCGTCAAAACATATTTAACTGTATTTTTATGAGAATTTGTTGAGTATTTCACTCTCGCACGCACTCAGTGATTCACTCTGAAGGTTTGATAGGGTAGGTTAGGCTGGGTTAGAATTCACCGCGAATTTAGGCACAGGGGTGTGATATTCACACATTGAGGTCATGGCGGTCAGTTCCTTTCCCTGGGCCCCCTGTTAAGGTGTCCGACGGCTTCACCTGGGATTTGATCCTAGGATCCCTCGATCAGCGGCCAAGTGCTCTTTTTACTCGGCTACCTCGCTCCTCTTGGTATTATGAACAGGTGAATATTTATCCTTAGTGAAATACAGATTCGGCTGATTTTAGTTTGACTATTCGAGAACGTGTGGTCTTGATTTGATCGGATAGTGAAGTCTTCTGACTTCTTTTCATCCCTATCTTTACATTTTACGCCCTTGCGTTCGTCATTTAAAAAAAAAATTCGTTACATGTTTAAGACATCCTCCGGTCTATGGAATCTGTCTTTAAAAGTGTCTTTGAAGGATAGCATCTCTTTTATGGCTTCCTTGTCGTTATTTGCAAGGTCGTCAAAGTATTTTGTTGCCGTATTCTTCACAATATCTCTGGCTGCAGTCTCTTTGCTGAAAGCATGTACAGCTTGGTTGCCCAATCGTTGTCTTATTTTAAAGATAGGCCTTATGTGTCTCCTTTCGAGTTTATCAATCTTTTCGATCTTGTCTTTCGTTAATAGGCCCCACCCTGCCGGTGCCGCGTATAGACGGGTTGGCTGTATAAAAGAATTGTATATTATTGATTTTGTTGCAACCGGCGTGGCTTTACTTTTTAGAAAGGGGCTTAGAGACACCCTTGCTTCAATATATTTGGCGATTATCTTGTCTAAATGGTGGCTCATGCTGAGTTTTCAATCAAACTCGACACCTAAATTTTTTACATGCTCTTCCCAGCTCAATGCCTGTTGTTTAGTTCTAATCCTTGCTCGTCTATTGTCTTCCATTTTGCCTGTTTCCTAAACATTATTGCTTTTCCATTTGCATTATTGCACTCTCCATTTCCTATTCCAGCTTACAATGTCATTAAGGACGTCCTGGAGCCCTATTCAGTAACTAAGTCTCCTCGTTTCCGTGATTTCGGAATCGAACTTTCCGTTTCCGTGTCCGATTCCGTTTCCGTCACTCGGAAGCGTTGTTACGCTATCCACTATGCTTCGCGGAATATATTCCGTGCCCTCCCCCCTTCTTGGGCAGAAGAGGCGGAGATTGCCGAAGTTACTGATGACGTATCCTCACGGAGCCAATGGCTGATTATCGTCCGGCAATTGTTTATCATACCTTTGAAAATGGAACGCGGAGGAGGTAAGTGAAAATATGCTAATAATATGCTAATATGAGAAGAAATATTAATTTAGTATGGTATATTCAAAGTTTATGCAATTTCTTGCTGATCAAACCATTTTCCCATCAAATAAAATATTTTGATTTGATTTGTTAACCGAGGAAGAATTAATATGCCTTAATTAATTGGTATAGCATATTTTTAATTGACAATAGTAGATTTAAATATGTTGACTTATTGAATAAGAATCACATTTTATCAATGTTCAAATCTAGCAGGTCGAAATCCAAACACAACGTCAAATTCGAAACAACTGACTCCAAAACAAATTGATTAAGTAACTTAATTAATGCATTGTTGAAAAGCGTCAATGCCTTTAAAGGCATTTATTTATTTATTTATTTCAACGGATAACACCATTTCCCAAATTGGAACTTATTAAGAAAGTAACTACAACTTGAACAAAAACAGGCATTGACTTCTTCGGTTCAACTGCAACTTTATTTAATTCCAAACTTCGTTCATAATCATCTATTTACCATTGTATTTAGTACACATACCGTGCCAGTATTGCAAATGATTTGAGATTTCTTACCAGCTTCTACAGCATCACTTTACTGGTAAAAATATTCCATAACTTACCAGCTGGCATATCACTTTCCGTTTCCGAGAAACGGAAAGTCACTTTCCGACACCCTCCGTCATTTCGGCCGCTCTCGGACGAGTTCCCGTGACGGAAAGCTCGGATAGACCTTAGTGAATAGCTCATTCCGTAATGATGACGTCTTTCCGAGAACCAACCACGAACTATCCGAGAGATTGTCTTAGTGGATAGGGCCCCTGGACGACCAATATTCTACTGCCTTTTCAGTGCACCTACTCCTGGCTAAAGTAGCTGCGTCATCTGCATATAAAGCTGTCATGGTGAGCCAGTCACCTTTGTCTATACGGAAACCTACAGCATAGATATTAAATAGCAGGGGTCCAAGCACAGACCCTTGTGGCACCCCGGCAGTCATAGTCTTGTCAGAACTAGTTTCATTTTTCCAACGAGTGGAAAAGTCCTCTTGCTCAAATAAGAGAATGTCAGATTTAAGATCCGTAATGGGAAACCTCACTCGTGCATTTTGTATTAAAGTCCTTCGTGCCATACTTTATCGAAGGCTTTCGAGACGTCAATGAATACACCAACTTTCGTTTAATTTTTGTTGAACCCGTCACTAATATAATCCAACACTCTGTGTATTTGCTGAGCGCAGGACAGACCCCTGCAGAGACCAAATTGTTCCTGCGGAATTACCTTATTGGCATATTCTTCGAGGTACGGGAAAATGTGTCTTTCCATCAGCTTGCTGATATTTGAAAGTAACGAGATTCTGAACTCTCCTCTAAATTCCTCTCCTCTCCTCGGTCTAAATTCTGAACTCTCCAGTGTTTTGCCTCGTTTTTTGAGAATACATATAATAATAAATAATATATGACTATTGGAGAAACAATATTCGTGAATTTTTAATCTAAAAATCCAACCAATGATTGAATGTAAGAAAATTTATTAAAAATGTGGTAAAAATAAGCTTTAAAACAAGCCAAAAAATCCTCTTGTAATTATTGGGTGATGATATATAGCAAGGAATTTTTCTAAATTCGGATTTTTTGAAAAATTATAAATATCAAAATGCTTATGATTCACGGGATATTTTATCATAAAAGTTCGTATATTGTTTGAGTTATGGTGATGCCCTAGTCATACTCAGTTTTTTTTCTTGTTCTGAGACCATAGATAGTCTGAGGCGATATCTCGATAGAGTGGATGTGAATGCATTGTCCTCACATCCGGCCCCAACACGCCCCTGCGAAACTTGCTCGTCAAACACACGCTCACCCCTGGCAGCCGCCGTCATTGTCATTAGAGGGTCCTCTCCTCCGGCCGCAATACTCCTCATCCTTCCCACGGGTTGTGACGTAATTGACCTCTGAGATTTGACGCGAAACGGGCAGTAAAGCGGCTTCAATCTTCACGGAGCAGCGGTGTGTTTGTTTTGGAGATTTCCTTGATTCTCCTTTGTCCTCGCCCACGCGAGGATGGCGTCCGCCCGTGACGTCGGCGTTTCTCGGCATCCAGCTCCCCCTCCCCTCTTCGTCACTCCCTTCCCCTCCAATCGTATCCCTCGCTCCATATATGCGTAGCGGTCCCTCCCACCAGCCGCCTTGTGACGTCACTAGGCAGATGAGCCAGGGACGAATCTTTGCTGCGTAGGGAAGGTCGTTCCTATATATGCGCGAGTGTCTTTGACATTTCCATACCGACCAACCAACCCCATCACCTCTTCTTATCACAAAATAATTAGTCAAGAGTTGAGCATTTCAGAATTCTCGTGTTTGCACCAGTAACAGATATTAGCTTGTAGCAAAGAAATATTTTGGAACAAATTTTCGTTCACAAATGATGCTCTAAAATAATAATTTGTTGATCATATTCTATTAAGTTGCGACAATGAAGCTAGTATTGAGAATAAATCTTACGAAAAATAATTGAACTGAATCAACGGAAAATGTTTCTCATTAAAGGCTTAAACAAGGAATTTTTAATTTATCTGGAAAAATATTTTTTCCACGATGGAAAACTAATTGCGATTGCATATGATAAAATATTATTAGCATGCTCTGAAATTATAATGCGCCAATTATATTTTATTCGGCTCCATAAATGAAGCTAGCAGGTGCGTACCCAGATTCAAAAATAGGGGGCAAGCCATGGTCGTTCAAGTTTTAACATGTTAGCATGGAAAAGTGAATGAAACCAAAATTTGAAGAAATTACCACAGTGCTTCATTAGTTTTGAAATTATTTGCTTGGAAAAGAAATATTTTTATTTTAGTTACATGTCTTATATTAATATCATTTTTCGTTGGTTTAAAGAAAATTTGTTGAAAACTTTCTTTTCAATCCGGTCCTGATTTTCCTTAAAGACTTTTGCGATTTTTGCTTCTGAGGTGGGGAGGGCAGCTGCCTCCTCCTGCCTCCCGCTGGGTAGGCCCATGGAAGCTAGTGTATTGAACGTGGGGTGTAATTGTGGAGTGACTGAAGGTTTCAAAGGATTCTGGAACCGTCTCACCAAGGAGGCACTTGAGGTCCGCCTCCGCAACAGTGGTGTCAACAGGGACCAAGGCCTCGCCCTGATCAAGGTTTGAGACCCAATAAAAAAAGGCAGCACTAATTGGCCGAGACGCCACCAATAAACAACAACTCATTTGATGAAGAATCATGTATACACACGGAAAAACCCCACGGCGGCATCTTACATCAGCCCTGAGAATGCTAGAAAAGAATTTAGCGAAACGACTGTCATCATGGACCCCCTGACCCTACATAACACCCGAGAATAATTCATCCAAATGTGGCATTTTTAGCCTCCTGACGAGGTTCCCAGCAGGAAGAGCGAAGCAGTCAGCATTCAAAGTTCATTACGTTAACGTAGTTACATCAGCAACATTTGAACTTAGAGCCCTGCACTTTGTGGGGAGAAATCTTCGATGGTGAAGGTACGTAAATAGAGAAGCCCCAATTCATGCATTTTAAAATCGAAGCATTTGGTTCCAACATCAACACGGGCCACTGACGTCACCCTGTTCATATTTAACACCTGAGGAGCCCATTCATGGCATGGTGTTCAGCTGGTTGTTTCTGGTCGCGCATGCTTGACGCGACTCATGAGGCTTTCAAGGCTAGAGTAATAACTTCACAACAACTCATGAAAATATTTGATGGAGGGACAATAGTTTGTATTAGCAACGCAGCTAAAGTTTGCATCACCGAAGGGATAAATTACCCCACGAGGTAACTAACTTTGTAGATGCAAAACCACCCTAGTCACCAGTTAAACAGCCTCAAAAGTTCCATAACTGAAGTTCAGCGTTTTTATTTACATCGCGACGGTAGTGAAGCAGAGGGCATAGGATAGGATCTTGAGGAATATGCTTGAGTGCTCGCGAATTGTCGATAATCACGGCGGCGGCTTGTGTCTGAGCCAAATTAGAGGCGTCTGCCCACAGCTAAAGTGGAAGGCGTCATGTTGGCTCGGCGGGGGCTATTCAGTTTTGGTTGTTTTTTTTTGGAGGAGGTGACCGACAGCGTTGGTCATTTGCGCGCCATGAGGGAAGGGTCGGGGAGGGAGGTCGGAGGGAAACATAGTGTCGATAATAGTCTGCTTTTTTATATCTACATAATCCCTTACACCAACCACGCAAAAAATACAAAATTATTATTAGGATATATGTTCAATCGGCTGCATAATACTAGTGAGATTTTGAAAAGGAAAAGGAAGACCAAGAGACGCAAGCCAGAAAAGGGAAAAAAAAGAAGAAAAACTACACGCATTTGGTCGACCAAGCGATTAATGACATTAATGGTGCATCTGCTATGTATAATTTGTTTTTTTTGGAGAGCTACGTACAACTTCGTTTTTATCTTCCATAACCGCGGGATGAGTTTTCTGTAACTTTATCAAGATACCTACATTACTCACAATCAGTCAATTATTGCCGTTACAACTGTGAAAAATCTTCTATCTCTCATTATTAAATGACTAGTTTGCTTGCATGATGATGGAAAATGCCGAGTGAGATCCGGTGCTAGGGATGAGCAGTCGCGCTTGGATCTTCAAATAGAGTCAGGTCGTGCGGTGTGGGCGTTGCCCAATTCGTCGCAATTGCCCCAGTCTATCCTACATAAAGAGGGGTGATTAGCAGCTGGGCTCGCGTCTTACCCTCCCCATAGCGAAAGGCACCTTGGAGGGAATGGAGTGATATGGATGGGAGTCGGGGGCATGCAAATCGGATGGTGTGCAACGGTGGAGTAAACCGACCTTATGTTTCTATCGGGAGAGAGAGAGAGAATTTACTGAAAGATACAGATTGACGGAGTATTTAACGGATTATTTTTTCCCTTTCCGACCGCAGAAATTTTAAAAATTAAACCCACCCGTTTGTCTCTCACTGTCTCCTCTATGTCTATTCAAGTCATCTGCTGGAGCCTCTCAAGTCGCGCGCTGATATAACATGGCCATAATATGCAAAGTTGAGGTTTTTGAATTGAATTGAGTTCGTAAGATGTTCTGGCTTATAATTAAAAATGGAATTGGTGCACAGGATTTATTAGTGTACGGTATCAAGAAACAAACAGCAAATGTAGACACCTCAATATACTGATGTCGCTTAATTGAAATTTATTTTTATTAAACCAGTTCTTCCAAATGTAGTGCGAGAAGAATACGAATAACTCTGTAAGTATTCAGTTTTACGAATTTTTATAGTTTTTTTTTGGTGAATTTACAGAATTTATGATAAAAAAATATTTCCAGCAGCCAATGAAGATAGGTGTGTATGTAATGTTAATATCTTGCCTACTAATAGGAAACTCTGATTTGATTCCAAGCACCAATTGTATTTTTATTCCTCAAAATAACGCCAAATTAATAAATTATCAAATTTATTTAATTTTTACAATTTTTTTCGTCTTCACATCTGTCTCTATATTTTCTGGAACTATGTTAATCCTTATGTAGAAAAGCTAATTGGATAAATTATCCCCTGCAAAAGCTAATTTCCTCAACTGTACTATATTAGGGAGTATTGGGGTTAGCATGAATTTTGTAATCGTTGCAGTTGTCGTCATCGATGGTTCACATCACATCATCGTTGTCCGCGGCTAGCGTTCTTATTGTACGTTCAAGACTATTTTGCGATTGCACTGCGACAATCGTTTGGTTTGGACAGATTTACGAATATTTACCCCTCCCCCTGATCACATGAAGTATCGTCACCGCATTGCGCAAGGACGCTCTCATTGCTCGCAACCCTCAGCTGTCCACCCCAAACTGGCCCTTCATTTCCTGATGCTTCCAAATCACATGTTGCTTCGCTCCTCCGCATGTGACGGCTGGATTCTTCGTTTCGTCCAGGGGTGGAGGGCAGGGCGGAGTGTGATTGGATTAGCCGTGGTGATGCAACGAAAAGGAAAAAAGAAGAATTGGAGCGAGTGTTGGTGAAGGCTTCGAGGAATTTTGGTTCGCGGTCGAGTGCGGCAGTGACCGGGGTCCGGGCGAGGTGTGAACGGGGGCCAATAGGGCCGAGGGCGAGGCATTTTGCTGAGAGTGCCTCTCGCCTGCAGTCACCATTCACCTCTCTATCCAGCTTTTATGAGCAAATTCTCCGTTATTATTCATCTCATTGGATGCTTTCACTATGATTTCTAAAATGTGTGTCACGCTTCTCATACCCTTTATCAATACTCATAGTGTAGTCCGATTTTGTGGTCGGAATTCCAGTTTCTCTGGGAGCTAGTCAGAGTACCTGGATGAAATTAATGCATTTATTTGCAAAAATGAATGTTTTGTTCGTGTGATTTGGATTGGACAAATGTGCCCTCTGGGATCCCTACTCCCTGCTGCGGATGCTTTATTGTCAGCGATTCTTCGTCAAAGGTCTGAAGATGTTTCCCTCTTTCCCCAAAGCGCTCACATCAGTGAATACCTTTTTGAGCGAGGCTGAACATAGGATGATTATGCACTCTAATTATATAATGAATAATAAATACATGTATAACCTCATTTAGATTTTACCAATACAAGTAGATTTTGATTATAATAATTATGCCAAAGAAAACAGACCACCCAAATTTAATCTAGTAAATGGAAGAAATATACCTAAGGCATGAGATAAAGCACTTGTATCAGGACTAATGTAGAGAAATTTTAAACTTTTTTTGCAAACTTTACTTTTTTAAACAAAATACTTCATAATTACTTAATGTCATCTACTGGTTATGATGAGTGATGTAAGAATATCGAAATAGATTGATAACTAATTTCAGATATAGAGGATAATTGCAATTTTTTCATGTGAACTCCCGCCATTCTTGAATTAGCTTGTCTGTAAAATTGATAGCAACAGCTTCTAAATGGCTTAGGTGAAATTGCAAATACTTTTGCTCCATTTGTCGTAGAAAATTACTGCACGTACAACATAATTGTATGTGTAGAACTTCTATGAGGCACTTCATTTTTACTCTTATTGTTGATAAAGTGATGAAGAGCAATTCAACCCTTTTGGTAAACACGTATCAAATCTTTGAAAATATTAAATCCGAAAAGGACGAGTTCTTTCGTGTTACAATTTATTTTCGATAAATGAAATCCTAAATTATGGCTTCATGAATGAGGTTTTCGTTTGGAGAATAGTGGTGTGATTCCCGATTAGATGCTTAGGAAGATACTTGTTTTACGAGAATTCAAGTCAACAACATTTCCCATTTGGAGCGAGAGGAGTGTATGAGTCATCAAAACCAATCCGTTATGACGTAAGCATCTGGTCTTAAAATGGGATCGTTGACGGATAATCTCACCGACCGAACGCATTTGAAGGGTGGCTTGCTTACGTGTCAGTCGCAGGGATCACTCTCCCAGAAGGTGCCCACACCCGGTTGCCCAGGCCGCTTGAAAGACACGTTGACATGTATTTTGGGTCGACGCAGAGGGCCCTGCATTTCATGGCCACGTGAACCAGAGGCACATAAGTGTGTGTGATGGCTGTTTTATTTGCAGCCCTTCTATGGAGATCGTTTGCAACGGCCTGTCCCATTTTGAATATACAATCCGGCATTTAGAATGCCCCCTCCCCGCCAGCAGCAAATCCGCGCCACACAGGGGCCCCTAATTCATGAAATAACTCGCTTGAATACCTCCGCTTGTGCAATGCTCGTCGAAGCGGCGTTTTTAGGGTGAGCTTATGTACTTAACAGAAGCGGAAAGTGAAAATACGGAAAAAGGATTAATCGTAGCAATGACAGGGTTCCTACGCGTTTTAAAAACCTGGAAAGTGCCAGCATATGTTTGATGTCCGCAAAAAGCCTGGGAATTGTCAGTAAAAAATTGAAGCAGTCAGCACTAAGCTGTCCCTATTACGTAAGAATTTTCACCCGAAAAATTTGTCGTCGTTTTTGCGACGGTTTAATTGCGGTGGAGCGCGTGTATATATGAGGAGTTGGGATGCTCGTGGTATCTTTGTCTTGCTCCATTCATTGCCCACGTCGTTTGCTATGCAGTGGCGTCGCTGCGTGCTGTCGACTGACACGCGTGAGCCATGCGGCGTGCGTTGCCTCGTGGCGCGGCTGTTTGTTTTGATTCTGGCGCTGACGTCCCGACGCGTCCCATGTGGACAGTGGGCGAACGATTTGCTGTCCAGCCGGTTATCCCCGCACCAAATTACGACGCCTCAAAAGACTGGCGATTTGGACTTCCGCTTACGTGCTCAATTTAAGAATTGGCTAAGTCTTTGCTTAGTCCTGTTCGAGCTACTTTTATTGCATTCAAATTTACGTACTTAGATTTTCGTGTTTTTTTCGAATATAGCCTCTGTGCGATTAAAAACTCTCAATTTTCAAGCTTGGCAGTAGGAAAAATTCAACATCTATTATTGGCATCTTCCTATTCACGCGAAACACTTTTTCTCCTGAAAAAAACCTGAATGATGGTATTTTCAAGTGAAACCTTAGAAATTAAAAATTGGCACTTTAACCGTGTGATTATTAATTATTTTGTCTATAATCTTTACCACTCATAAATATTAAATGTTCCAGCGCAGAATGAAGGTGCATTTATATTACAAATTTACTCGAAGTATTTAACCGATTATAACCAGATAATTATCCAAAAGAAGAAATAAAGAAACAGCAATCATATTTCAAAATAGTGTTGGCCGAATCATTTTAATTATTGCTATAAAATATATTTATGTTTAATATTTCGAGCTTACCTTGTGAACCGAGAATCGAACCACGGTTGAAATTAAAATGGTTAGCTACATAGCTAGGTACATTCTTTGTAGTTCTTTAGTTTTTTAGTTTCTGTGTTACAATATTATGTATGAATTTGCATGTATTTTTATTGATTGGATTACAATATATTTTGTTTTAACTACGGATGTAAGTTATTTTATTACCATATAGTACTTATCAGTTATAATTAGTATTGGTTAGTATCAGTGTCACAAAAGATTCCATTGGTCGATGGTGGAGTAGAAATTTCTCTATATAAAAGCATTCTTTTATGTAGGGAATCACCTCACCTGTAACCAGTCTCAAAATATGAAAGCCTTTGACCCTTCCACCTTATTCTCTGGCATGTGGTATTTGGTGTGAAGTGGGAAAAATATATCTTAGAAAAGTCAGTAAAACTTCTGGAAATATCATTGAAAATTGAGTATATTTTTAAACTTGAAAAGCGCACAGACTCTGAAAGAAGAAATAGGGAAATATGTGAGACGGTAAAAATGGCTCTCATTTTGCATGTGCTACCATCAGCCGCAATGCTGAAAAGAGGGATTTCTTAATAAATCATATCGAGAAGTTTTCTCTTATTTTGTCCTTCTGTTGTCTGATGACAGAAAGAGAAAAAAATGCTTTCGTGCCGCGCAGAAATTTGGCCGATTTCAGGATTTCTGGTAGTAAATGGATGGCGTGAATGGGCTAGAGGTCGCTTCAGGATCACACACGTATCTCTCTCTATTTCTTCTGCGTTTTGTGTAGCTCTCTAGGCACTTTAGAATTACGTATTTTACGATTCAAAGCTGAAAAGGCGAAGCTATCCACTTTACATACATTATGTTTTGGAGTAAATTTAGGAGTTTTTTAGTTTTCGGTAAATTAAGAAATTTGCCTTCTTAATCTAAAAAATGTGTTTTTCCTGCAGCAAATTGACCAAATAAAAAAATATCTATAAAATATTTAGACTTAACGCTACGGTATATGGATATAGCATTTCAGAAATATGACGTTTTGTTAAGGATAAAAGTCCTGCATTTTTCCATACATTTAATCTATATTCAGTAACTAGCGAACTCGAGTGGTTATTGTTTTATTCCTGAAAATTGGTCCACAGGAAAATGATCTATTTTCATTTTTTTAAATCGTACTGCTCATTTGCGTAGTTTATGCCCGAGATGAGAATCTGTAGGGAGGAATACTCTCCGTCGAGTTAACCACCACGCCCGAAGACAAGGATTCCGTAGGGGAACTCATCCTCTCTCTTCGATGAAGCCTGCACTTATGTGTTCCAGCTTTGGATTGTAGCATGCGGAAAAAATTTGTTCAAAAATTTTAAAGACTCTAGGTCTTTAAACATATGCAAGAGGGAGCTCTTTCAGTACCTAAAAGATAAGTCAGTTTGTTTGTAATCATTTTCAATCGTAAATCTCTGGCCCTTGTCATAATGCACCTTGCGTTTTTCGTTGCTATGCATTTATCATTCTCCCCTATTGGAAATTTCTTATAAGAAAATTTCTTATCAGAAATTGGACATATTTCTTATAAGAAAATTTCTTATAAGAATTTTTCTTATAAGAAAATTTCTTATAAGAATTTTTCTATAAGAAAATTTCTTGTCAGAAATTGGGCATATTTCTTATAAGAAAATTTCTTGTAAGAATTTTTCTATAAGAAAATTTCTTATCAGAAATTGGGCATATTTCTTATAAGAAAATTTCTTATAAGAATTTTTCTTATAAGAAAATTTCTTCTAACTATCAGTTACAAAATGTTATTTATAACAAATTTTCTGATGGAAATATTTATTATAAATATTATATCAACATGCTTAAAACACTTGCGCAAACTTCTATAAAAAGCTACATAAGATTTACATCCCTACTGAGAGTACAAGTTAGCATTATACCTAATTCAATCCAAATGTAGACGCCTATATCTTATACAGCAAACCTAATGATTTCCCATGAACCAAATGTAGATGTCTATCATCAGTGTACATCAAAAAGGACATTGAAGCCCTGTAAAGTTCACCTGGCTGGCCAGACAAGACGAGATACCATAGAGGTCTTTCAGGGCATGGGTACTGTGTAGGGTTAATGTCCCCACATGCTAAAAGAAACTAAAATCAATGAAACCAACGATAGCCTAGAATGATATACTGATAATTGAATACAACTTTGGCAATCATTACGCAATGAAAGATACAGGAATTGCAATATGGAATATGATTTAACCTGGAAAATTGAAGAAGCAAATGAAATAAAATTCAAGTTCCACTGGGGATAGGTACTTCAAGAAATTATATGGGAAGGAAGAGTAAAATTTGATAAATCAAATGCATGTGAGCAATGTTTATTTAAGATACCAGAGAGAATGAGACCTCTACATGCAGATTTGGATAGATAATGAAAGAAATAAGCAAAGCAAAATGGAATTTGATGCCATTTTGGAGAAAAGGATATGTAGAATATGGCTAACAATAATTGCAAGATTTAGGGAAATTAATAGGAATCACAGAAACACTGATTGAGAATAATAGTTGATGTATTTTCCATAAAATAATAACTGTGCAGATGTTGGCATGCTCATACAAATTCATTCTCATTCTCTTCAGAGATGACTAAATCACTCACTTTGTCCATTAAAACACTGTTTTCATTAAAACTTCCTCTTATGTTAGATATGCCACAATCTGAAAAATATACATGTCTATCTAAATTAATGATGAAAAGTTTAAAATTCAACGAAACTATCTGTTTAAGGTAACATAATTTTAGGAATGCCAGTTTTTTAATACTTACCAAATGAGGTCAATGCCTTATTTTGGTTAGAAGCACACGACTTATTTTATTAAACTGCTATCACAAAGACATAGTGAATGATTAACATATAAAAGCAATCCCTAGCAACCTAACAACCAAACAAGTTTTGGTTGTTAGGTTGCTAGGGAACCATGTGAACAGTATCCTGCAACGTATGCAATCGTAGTATAGACTCGAAACAGACAGATCTTTTAAGTCTACAATTTTTCATGTGCCCTCAGCGATATATATACTAACAATAGTCGCATTAAAGAAGCCTCCGCTTCTTGGAACCATTTATGTCAAATACCATGCTGAAAAAACCAGGAAATTAGCAGAACATTACTTAAAAAAGAGTTATACATAATTTCCAAAAATTATCTTATGTAGAATTCCTTAAATAATTATCAATTGCCAACATAAGTTATGGTGACACGCCTGCTGGATAAAAACCTAAAAGGTATGCGACCCGCGCAGCATTATTGTGGAATTCTATAAGAAATGCAGATTTCTTATAAGAATTTTTGTAAGACTTATAGAATCCTATAAGAATTTCTATAAGACTTATAGAATCCTATAAGAAATCTGTAAGACTTATAGAATCCTATAAGAATTCTGTAAGACTTATAGAATCCTATAAGTCTTACAAAATTCTTATAAGAATTTCTGTAAGACTTATAAGAAATTTCCAATAGGGTCATATCTATTTCTGATTATTACATCTATTTAATCTGTTTCTCTTTCAACTTTACTTCTCATTTATATATTTTTCTTTGATATTACGTTCATTGATGCATTTAATTTATATTCTCAAAATGGGATTAAAATTCCAAGAGTATAAATTAAATTACTATTGTATCTGCTGTAATTATGTAAACCCTTGTCTTTGGAACATTCCACGAAGCCTCCTCTCGCAATGTACCCACGCAACGGCGCAACAAAATGGACTGAGCCAGGGACATACTTATTACATTACATAAACTTTCGTAACATTATTTTTACGCTTTTATTTTGTTCGAAACATTAAAGAAGGCAAATATTTTTCAAATTAAATAATGTTACCAATAATGAGTTGAAATGTAAAAAATTAACCTTACAAGGTATCTTTCAAAGCTATCCGTACAATTTTTTGAAAGAAGAGTGTCGACCTGCTTTGCCTGCTGTCATTTTCACAGCTTTGACCTCATTGGTTCCAGGAAATTCCTTCATTGCTTTGTCACGGGTATACAGAGAAGTGTTCGCCTCAGCCTTTGAATGCCGTTATGCCGGTGAAACCAATTTACTGTGGTTGCCATATCTCTTGGAAACCATTAAGATATGTTTCCACACCATGATGGTGTAGTCATATAATCGCAATCGCTTCATTGGTATATCTGTGTGTTTCTGCGGTCAGTGATATAAAATAACAATGCACCTCTGTTAACGTAGGGATATGGAAGTGAATTCAATGGACAAAATCCTCTGTCGATGCGTTCTTAAATCGAAATCAAAGCTAAGTATTTTTGCGTCTGCATGCTCCCCATCCCATCTGGCTATTGCTATAAATATAGAATTGATATCTATGATAGTACCTGATGATGACAACTTCAATCGAAACCGTTCGCATTGATTAATAAATGTAGAACCTGCCATTGCTTTTCCTTTCTTCACTGTCGTGTAGAAGTTCTTGATCTCTAGAATTTTTTACTTGAAACCATTCAATCATTAAGGTTTGTCGATATCGAATGGGAGCGAACAATACATTCATAGATAGACTGAGATAGTGTGCATGTTCACTTAATTAGCTGCTTAAAAAAATTCTATTTTCACGGAAATAGGATTTTTCAACATAATGGAAACTCTTTGGACTGAAAGTAACATTATGGAAGCTACCCCTAATATAGCTCACTCTGATTCACTCAAAAATAAGAAAACGAGGTGATTTCGCACTTTGTTTCAGCAACTATTTACATTATATTATCCTTAAAATGATTATTATTTTTGCAAAAAACGCGGAAAGTTTTGTCGCCCACATTGCTAAACAGTCCGCGTCTTTGCTCGGAATTCAACCGCACCCTCGCTTCCCCTTTGGCACGCTCACGGAAACCTGCAATCGGTGAATCTGTGGAAATATGGTACATAGGAGAAAAGTGCACCGATTTCTGTTTTTAGGCAGCGTGGTTATCATTCCTTAAATAGCAAAATTTTCAGGGTAGCCGCAAAAAATCACGTACCTATCTCAGCTTGCGCCGCAATGTAAGCAGCGCAGTGTAGGAACAAGTGACGACACGGTTATTACAAATGACGCTGGTGCATTGAGGTTGTAAATGTGTGTAGGGGGCAGCACTGGTTTCGAGCGTGGAGCGAAGTGTGGCCGGAATGGGGGTGCTTGGGTAGGATCAGCCAATTCTAATTTGACCAAAACATTGACAATCCCATAAGGGTCAATGCTTACTCTTTGGCGAAATTTTTGGTCATAACTCGTTAATACATTGAAATAAACTATGGAAAACACAGTGTAAACATTTTTTTCTTTCTTAATTGTTAGCCTTCACGAAGTTATGACTCAAACATCTTTTCCCAGGGAAAATTATAATCAATCACCACGGTTATGTTCCACTACCAACTCAGCTGAAAGTAAGATTTTACGAGAGTAAATTAGTCATATACCTGCACTGGTTTTTAATTTTATTGTAGCCTTCGGAAACTAGCAATTTGAGTAACAAAGTATATTTTCAAGGATATCCCAACCGTTAAAGTGGCTAGCAGACACAAAGTTAAATAATAGAAGTATTGTGTATGATGAAATAAAAATCCGATGACAATCACCGGCGATATACTTGTGATTATGGTAGTATTTTTCATTCAATGTGGTTCATTTTCAGAACAAAACTTAGCCACCTCAAAATATTAGTCGGAGACTTAAGTCCGAAAATCGTCAAACCAAGATGGCGGAACTTTGACCACGCTAAAAACTCGGAAACAACTCCTCCAGATATTTACAACCTCTTTGGAGTCAACAAAAGTCTGAAGGCGATTTCCGAGGCATCGTATGGAAACATTAAAAAAAACCTTGCAGAGTTAATTAATGAGGTGCGATAAACATGATAGTATATGCGTAATCGATTAATTTGCAAATAGCCTATTGTATTAATAATTAATGAAATGAAAAGAAACGAAAAGGTCGTTGATATACTTACTTCGAAACGAACACAGTACCTTGAATTCGGATCAAATTGAAAACAGAACTGAATAAACAAGTAAAAATAAGTGGGTCGTCAATGAGATTGCGCAAAGAGCTGATGTATGCAAAATAGATGTCGCAATAAGCATTATTGGCAATCGAATAAGTAAGCCATACGTGTGCGAACGAGGGATTTTTTGGATTTCTGTCAACTTGCGAATTTTCTCTCTCGGCACGTCAACCCGTCGGTTAGTTTGGTTAGCGGAGGGTAGAGTTCACCTCAGGCTAAAACACATACTTACATTTAAAAAAAAGAAAATTAACGAGATTCGGTTATGTGCGTGACCCGTTGTCGACGCGTGTCGTCAGAGGCGCGTGATCTCGTCATTTGTTTGCTTTTGGGAGCGGAAGTCCCAGGGAGGCTGTCCGAAAAAGGTGCCCCTGACGTGGGTCGCTCTCTGACCTAAATACTCTCGCATTACTATGGATTTATTCCTTTCTTTCCGCCGCGCTAAACAACAACCGTATCGATTATTTGGACCTATAGCATCGACCTGGGATGGATCGATGCGATTGCATGGCTGCAAACCACGGATATTATAATTAGGATGCGCGAGTTCCCGCCGCTTGGTGGCCCCAAATACCTCCGTGCGGGGGGAACTGCTGATAGATGGCGCTGATGGGACACGCGGTTCTGGCATTAAGAAATTGCATTTAACCAGATGTGATTTTTGATTGCTAGAACGGATTTAAAATTCAGCTTTTTAAAACGTGTAATATGAACTCATAACAATATTGGCGACGAGTGAGGAAGTCGCTACGCAAAGAACTGTACCAATAGGACGGGTAGAAAATGCGATGTTATCGCCTAAAAGAGCACATATTTTCTAACCTCTACAGCATGAAACGCCAATTATTTACGTTCTGAACGCCATAAATTAATAACTTTACGTCATAATGCCCGATATAAGACAACATGGAGGTAACCGTCGTTGACATCGGCGGATCTAGGGGCGGGCACGGGGGCACGTACCCCCTCCCCAGACCCTTAAAAATATGCAAGATTTTTAACACTTTCAATGCTGACCATGTTAAACTCAAAATCGACCCCCGGTGCGGCTGTCGTTTTTTAATGCAAAACGCATGCATGGGTGCCAAAAGAGCTGGGAAAAATAATGAAAAAATTTTCTTGGCCCTAATTTGTTAGCTATGAATTTTTTTATTTATGACGTGATATCACGTCACCCGCACAGCGGGATATAAACGTGATGCGGGTTGCATACTGTCGGCTTTTTCCCCGCGCCACCGTTTTCTTTCAATTTTTTTTCTGCGCTATGTATCCAAAAAAATACGAGGAAAATGAATTTGTAATGTTCTACTGGTATCGCCATTGGTAATTTGCCACTGCCACAGGGAAATTTTTGGCTTAGATGAATGTAATGCAAGTTATAAGTACAAGGAGTCGCCGTGAACAGCTGTTCGATTGTGATGGTAATTCTGGGCAAGATATTTCGGCGTATTCCTTGTACTAGTAATCCTAAGTATCGGGGTAGGGTTCTATAATATTGAAAAAATTTTACATTTTCTTCTGAAGCCACTGTTCTCGTCACAAATTCCTTTACTCGTTTCTTGTTTTCAGCTCCAATTCCTTTCCTCACATACGACTACCTGTAAGCATCGGATATTTAACATAAATGGTTTTCACATATGTAGCCTCTTCACTGCAGGTGCTTGAGATGGTTGGCAGTCCGCTTTCGAGATTATTTTCCGACGGTGTACTAGGGTGTCTCTTGACATGCACCACTCCTGCCGGCTGTTCTAAGGTTAGAGGGGGTACGGAGATGAAGCGAGGGGTGATAGTAAAATTTAGTTGGTCCGCTTGTAAGAACTAGGAATAGCTTTTTCGGGAATGCCATCGGCACATCAAAAAGATGAGGAAGGTATGAGGAAAGATTTTGCTGACACGTGTCCTTTTTGGGTCGCTGGGGTGGAGATTCCGGTGCCGAAATAATAATGGATGTGGAAACAGAAATAATCAACCCATAATTTCCTCATTACTATCTTCTGAACTCAAGCAAATGACATATTTATGCAATATGATGTGACCGAGTTAAAAGTTAATACATAAAAACTGGAACTACCTATTTGGAAGTACCTATTTGCAAGCAAATATCTCACAAGTAATCTTTATTTAGGCCACGTATCGCGGTTCTAACTACGAATATTCTGCGACAATCTGAAAGTGATGTAAATTTTTACAGCTATAATATTTTTTCATTTGGTGCATAATAATATCAATTCGAGTAAACCATTCAATAATACGTATTGCTAGGAATAGATTTTCAGCATCTATGCCCATTTTTACGTACCCGATTACCGAAAGCAACGTTTTCTTTCTAATTACACGAGGGAAAAACTGATTCCATCGTGCTTAGAAATCTCTAGTTACTTCTTATTTATGAAGCAGCCCTAGTCTATTGAAAAAAGGAATCACATGACATGAAAAAAATATTATATTTACCCAAAACAAATTCAATACAATCGAAATGATGACCATTTTCAAATTATATATTATATACAACTACAGTACAGTCATGTATGTTTTACCAATGTAGGAAATACCTCTCTAACAAATTTTATAACAATATATTTAACCTATAATGCTATTTGCAATATATGATACAAAAATATATAATACTATTTATGCCTTCTTATGAAAGAAAGAAAAAAACTCGGGACAGAGTAGAGGAGAATCCTTGCAGCCAGTGTAGATATCTGCGGTCTCTTTCCTACGCCCGAGAGTGCTTGCACCGCAATAGTGCAATACTTGCACCATCGATACTTCTTTCTGTCACCTTCCTCTTGGATGAGTTCAGGGAAGTGAGATTGAGATAATGATGGTAAAAGTGGCTTGGGATAAGGAATGTAGGATGGAAGAATAAAGGATCTAACGACAGAAAGACGGAATTTATAAAGGGAAATTTTTCGGCGTGTTCACGATACATGAAAAAGCATGCATAGTTTCGAGAAGGAATTATTAGGGAATCAATGGAGGAGTGAAATGAATCTAAATTGACGGATATTTTTTAGGGGAAACATCATGCTCTGAATCGTTTTGGCCGGTGTTCGGTGAAAATTGAAGTGCTTGAAGAATGCTAAAGAATCAATCACGACTCATGAAAGCAAGCCAGCCCAAACAAGATAGCAATGCTCCATTAGTCGGATAAATTGGTTATAGGAATACCTACCTTGTGAAATATTAGGCCTATGAAGGTAAAACTCTCCATAGGTCAATTGTTTCCAATTCCTAACCTATTCTTTCGGAGATTATAAAAAAGTACGTCTGTGTAAGAAAGAGGGTGTCTGGGAAAAGGAGACGAAAAACATTTGGATCGTTGGAAGGGGGTGGAATGGTGAGAGCTGGGTTTTCTATGAAAGTGATATTTTGAGGGGTCACTGAACTACGGGTCCACCACAAAGGATGCAAAGGACGAAGGAAAGGAAAAAGGGATGGAGAAGGACTGACGGTATTGTTAGAGGGTTCAGGGAAAGAATAGGACAAAGGGGATGGGCCAGTGATTGACATAAAGAAATCGGGCGAAGGAGGCAACGGAGTACCTGACTGTGAGGGTTCAACCTCCTCCCCACCCTCTCTAAATTTCTAGCTCGGAGTCTTCAGAGAATACCTGATGCCCATCTCTTCCAGTAGCTCCCGCTATTCCTTCTTCGTGTACATTCGCCTGGAGAAGGCAGAGAGCTAAAAAAAGGAAGGATGGAAAAAAATATCTATATTCTCGCTAAATATTATAAAAACGTAATAAACAATCTATAAACACACATAATTAAGTTCCAGATGGTAAATACATATTATTTGTAAAATATAACTCAAATAAAATTTGTCATACTCACGCAATAATAGAAAGAAATAAAAATAATAGCATAAAATACAGGGGGAAAATGAATGGAAATTGGCTTACCTTAAAAAAAAAGAAAAAATTTCTCCCGATCCTCCCAGGAAAGGTTGCTTGAAACGGCGTTCACAAATACGCTGCTAGATCCCTGCTGAGCAACTTAGAGTCGAAAAATGTCATAATACAACTGAACCGAGCTCTTACCGAGGGCCGGAACCCTCGGGGTACGCATGACGTGATATCACGTCATCAGCACCAGGGGAAAGCGCACCATGACGTGATATCACGTCATGCCGCACTCAAGGTGTACGGTCCCGTTAATACGGTCCCGGTTGTGTTCGTTTTGTATTATGGGGTATCCTTGTGCCCGCCAGAACAAAATCTTGGATACGGCCTTGCTTGTGCCCCCCAGAAAGAAATCCTGGATCCGCCCCTGGTCGTTGAAAAAAATGGGCGATGAACATCATCCAGTTTTCGACTGCTACGTCTAGAAATCCCAGCTATAAGATTATTTTGAATGGGAAAACAAGAAATGGCTACAGTGACCTCCTTTAATCAGTAAATTGGCCCGCTAAAATTGGCAATCCTTTACAGGAGGGTAGGGAGGCCACGGAGGGTACGTTGGGAAATCCCGAATTTTGATTTTACTTGATGCACAACGAAAGAAACTGGCCCAAATATAATTACTATATGCTTCTCAGAGTTACAGTCACACATAAAGACTAGATCAACGGAAACAATAACCAATGCAAAGGAAATGGGGAGAAGTTGAAGGAAACGAAGATGGTTAAATTTTAAATTTCTTTATTCTCAAAAGCAATGAATACCATAAACACTGTGAAGTTGAGTTGTAAGAGTAATTACAAAAGCAAAGAGCATTAGAAATGTAAATTAAACTGAAGTTCTTGATGGTAAGTTGAAGATAATACTGATGGATTTCCACGGCTGAGGCAGCATCGTTTCCATCAAAGGATCTACAAATGAATGGCTCCCTAGAAAGAGGAATCTAAAGAAATTAGACTAAGTAGCAATGAAAAATTATCTGTTGCATTCCAAGGTAAAGTTAGTCGTCAAAAATGAATGCCATTGCAATTATGCCATGAAATACCCTACATTTTCGCAAATAATTACTTCAGGTGATATTTTATCTCTCAAAAAAATTATGATGAGTCCTCGATGCAAGGGAAAATAATCATCATGAGATCACTTTTGGTAAACTGAAAACAAGATCGAAACTGCAATGGCCATAATCTATAAACTGGGTAAAAGTACAGCGTAATAGTAAAAATGAATGTGACAATGAATGAATGTAACAAACCATGAAAAATTTAGAAATTTCTATAAAAGGTTGATTGCCGGTCCATCTGAAATGAAATATACTTCACCGCACAACTTTTCACTTTCTCACGCAAGAAGAGCTGAACGTGCATGCAAGCATAAATGTCTTGACTGCCGTCATCACTAAAATTTAATGACCAATATAGTACCATAAGCCCAGGCGCGCAGCTAAGAGTTAAGGTTGGGGGGAGGGATTGGTGCAACTAATACCGGGGTGTGTGGAGGTATAGAATACCCACCAGGATAAGCAGAGGTGCGAGATTAATAAATTACGTATTTTTAAGATAAATGGTTCAAAATGGTGAGTTTTTACGGCTTTCTGAGGGGTATTTTATTAATCCTTACACAATTGTATTAGTAATATCAATACAATTAAGTAAAATGGATAAAACTTGAAAAATTCTCTGAGCTCTGTGGGGGGATTTTATCCCCCAAAACTCCCCCTCGCTGCGCCACTGCATAAGCCAAGCTAACACAGCGTTAAGCTAAAATTTCATCGTTATTCAATTCTAAAACTAAAATATCAAACACATCAAGAATTTAATTCACTTATCGTTGTCATTGCGCAAATGTTTCACTGCCCAAGCACACACAATAAAAAGTTAGAAAATATTAACACCTCCATTTATATCCACGAAGTGATATGGATGCCAATGTAATTAGAGGGTATGAGGACATGCGTGTATTTTCGCGAAGATAATTAAAAAGGAAATTGCCTATAGTTTTGCTGCGAAGAAATAAGCGAAAGAAACAGTTAAGAACTTCTATCCAAGCAATAACATGGCCCTTGCACAATACCTTGACTGATTATTAATTTTCTTACCATAATAAACTTCCGGTAAACGAAGAAACATTGATGAATTAGTAAATGAACATCGTATGTTATGTCGCATAACTCTTGACGCTCTTTATGACGCTCTTTGAAAACACGATAAAGAGTCTGCGGAAGAATAAGCATGGACGCCATTGCAGGTACCCTAGAACTAGCGCTGCAAATCTCCATCTTTAATTTATCTTAGCTAATAAAAGGCATTTTCAATCGAGCAAAGGAGTTTACTAAAATCTAAAATATAATCATCAGATTAACGATATGAGGAGCCATGAATGAAACGCTGATTACCCGCCGCTTTTTGAGTACTCAATACTGTCATGAACTAGTCTTTATTTATTATTTCCAGATTAGCGTTCGTCTTCTTTGATGTCCTCCACCCTGTCCAACAAGTTAGCCCAAAAAAGAACGCGATATGCGGACTACCTTCGATATTAGTGGCTTTTTAACAAACTAATAATTTCGGTGCAGCAAAACTTACCCGGTTAACCGTTGAAATGATCGAAACCGAATCACGACTCCAGATCCGCGAATACTGCCAGCGCCAACGTTACGAAACAAATGAGTAACGTGGGAGGATTTTAGGATCAGCCGAGCAGCAGCGTAGCAACGGGGCTGTAAACATAAACATTGGAGTGGCGGCAATGGGTGCGCGAGGACCGAGCGAGACGCATCCGTTACGTAAGGAGGCATGAGGTTGGCAGCCTCTCCACGGAGCAGCGCTAATTGTTTCGAGCGTCAGCCAGTGTCTTGAACGGCCAATCCCATCCACGCTCTCCCGCCCAAAGGGTGCTCACTCTCCGCACCATTCCTTCACGAACAGCATGTCCGCATGAGACTAGCCATGAATCAAATTGAAAACGCTTTGCGATTCCATGGGAATAATTATAAACTGATTAGGTGCCAACTGCTTGGCCTAACTCATTGGCAATGACTGTCGAAACTGAGGTCGCTATATGAATGCGTCTGAAGGGAATTTGGCTATCCAAGAGGCACTGGCTGAGGGGCGTGGGACGGTTCTTCCTATTAGCTCGGAAGGTCCGGCGTCCAAAAAATAGGAAGGCCTAAGCTCATGCCTCTCAACCAATACCTTTAGAATGGGGTCTCACTGAATTCCCTTCAGCCATGAATATTTTAGCGGAGTCGTATAAAGTTTATATTTAAATCTGAGAAATTGTACGTTTCCACCAAGTCTACTTAAGTAAACTACTTCCTATTCGTTAAAGAATTTGTGTTATCTCGAACAGTGGCGTAACTAGGAATATACTTTAAGGGGGGGGGGGATTGTGGGGTCTGACTCCCTCCCAGGTAACGGGAGTTCTGGGAAAATTTTTGAAACATGACATACCTGGAATTACATTTCACATCATTTTGGCACTTAAAATTTAACGCTAAGCAGATGCAGTCATTCTATATAAAACCTGACAATGGTTTTTAAATAATTATTTTATTTCTCTGAGAATTTGGAGGGGGATCTATCTCCTTATACCCCCTATAGTTAAGCCACTGATCTCTAATGAGAAGTGAATTCGCTTCTGTAACCAGCATAGCTCCGTTCAAACATTTATCTTTCTCTTTTTGTGACACATTACCTAATTTAGTCCTATCACCTAGAGCGAACGATTCCTAGCAAGATATGCGATGCGATGTACGATGACGTACATTCATTAAGCTTGTTTTAATAATCGAAACTTCTATAGATACGAAACAATTTGGTGATAAAAATAAAGGCTTTTAATTATGAAATAAACGCGGGAGGCTTTCAAGTTTTGGCTCTCGTAAATGTAAATCGAGAGGCAATGGCAAAATTGAGCGTTTAAACAGTTTTCTCAGGACTTAAGGTTATTAGAATTAGTTTTTAACTACGTTTCTGTTCTCAAAAAGACGCCATGATAGCGGAATTATGTCCGTAACTCTATGGCTTGGCATTTTCGAGCATTTCCAAAGCTAGCAGAATTCTGACTAATGCGATTGGTGGAAACTAAAAATGAAGAGTAAAATGGGTGGAACGTCAGTACCAAAAAATTCCTCCGTAAAACCATGCATTAAAATACGTACAACTTGAATGATGGGAGGTGCTTACTTGATAGTTTGGGCGCAGTATTTTATTTTTCTCAGAAACCATTAGTTTTTGTGCCTGCACGCCTTCATTCTCCGAGTCGATTTCTGTGTTAAAAATCAATCGTATCTTCACACGCATAATCGAGGTTCAGAAAATTGCTTTGGCGAAACATTCATCCCCAAACAAGAAAAACTCCCCAGGCGATAAATGTGATTCACTATAGGATTTCACTCGCGAAAGATTTTGAAAGGCGCTATTTTAAGCAAATCATTTGTATCCGTGATATAACTGTTGCATTATTCTTCCATTACATCAGTGAATTATTTGATTTCATTCTCCTTGATATCACCATGTACAGTATCGTTTACGGAATAACCTTTATTCTATCCGGCATGAGTGACGGCCATGCGTAGAATAGTCCAATTTCCAATTCTAAGTGCATTTGAATATTGCTTAGAAGTAGTCACTTCGATTTATCTACTTTATGGCTAACTGAAACTGTTTTTCGACCCGATTAAACCCGATTTTCATCGCCTGGCTTGGTGCTTGTTCCTTGTAAGACGCAATCAACATTAAGAACGACTCTTTATGACGGATAATCATCGTAAATCTGGGCTCTACTGCATTATTAGGGTCTCGAATCGATCTTCACCGTCTCCTCCCCCACCATGTGCCCGCATCATCCTGCACCGCTCCCTCCCCTCCCTTCCCCCCTCCCCCTCCCCTCCTCCGCCCCCGCAATCTATTTCGAGCGCGGCGTCTCCTTTGCCCCTCCCACGCACTTTCACCCCCTCCCTCCCCCTCCCCTCCTCCCCCCACGCGACACCATTCCAGGGACATGACGCGATATCCTCGCCCCACCCTTCCTCCCTTCCCCTCCCTCGGCTACGTAATTCCCCCTACCCGCGTCTCAAAAGCCCCAAAGGGAGCAATATGTGTCACCCACTGTCCGAGATTCGCGTTTGGCGCCCCGACCAAAAACCCCTTTCACCGCTCCGGCGCGGCCGCTGGGAAAAGTGGAAGTGGCCTGCCTGCCTACCTGCCTCGCTGACGACCAAGTAAAATGCTCTCTTACGTATATCATTCGTCATTACCGGTCGCGGACGCCTGTCGACCAATGTTATCTGTTCCCAATTGTTTTTCCGCGTCAAGGAGAGCGGATAAAAATGCCAGTGGTTGAGTAACCACGCCTCGAGCTATTACTTCCATCATTTGGTCTCCAATATCCAATATTTATCTGAGTCCTTTTCATATCGAAATTGGAAGGTAATAATCGTAAGGGCTGCATTGATTGTAATTCAATGAATGACTTCTAAGGTGTGATTGACGTAATCTCTGAAATGCATTACACATTAGTGCCTTTCAGTGCTGGAAATGAAAGCCCTTCTTTGTGAGCGCGCATATCTGTCGAGATAATATCGAGAAAACTTAGAAAACAGGACGCAGTGAACATGTTCGATTGAGGAATCTGCCTCTGAAAATTTTCACCGAAGAGAAAAAGTATGAATTTTTTTGTTAAATGCAAGGATAGTTGAAAAATTCAATTAAATATGCCTTTAAATACCATATAATTGGTTTTAGTCAGAGTGGATTATGACCGGCTTTGGCGGAGAACTCGAGTTTTATCGAGAATACAATCGAATGTAGGCGACAGTGAAATCATATCGATCTCATCCAGAGGTGTGAATTCATTGTCAGTTATTCAATAATTATAATGGGTCTAGTATTGTTTTTTTTATAATGACAATACGTATGAAAATACTTTTCATTCTTAAGGAGAGTTGATGAATTAAAGTAAGCATCTATTTTAATGCCATCCAATGACACTTAATTTGAAATCATTCAACATTAAATCCACTTTAGAAACTTTTCGTGATCAAGAAAGTGATTACTTAATCAGTGAATGATCATTGTGTGTAATAACTATTCAAGTATTGTATTATATATGTGTACCATACAATGCTTTAAATAGCCACTTGGCTGCCTTATGGGCAATTTAATAAGTTTCATTTAATGAATGGGAGTATGCCTCTTGCATGTGACACCTTCTGTTGCCAGGTTCATTCATCGTGGAGAGCACGTTGCGCTGGGAGCTGCTTACAGCATTTCGATACTTCGGAGAACTTCGTGGAGCGCCTTGTAATGTTGCATTGACCTAAATCATGACTGGCGGCTTCTTGCCGTAATAGCGTGAGCAGTTACTTTACTGCGCAATTGGCTCAAAAATGTCTCGTGAGGGCTTGTCTAAAATAAACTACCATGATCGAACATATTGTGGTTTTAGCCTGCTGACTCGTTGTAGTTGCATAGCTGCATGGGGATTGCTTTAAGCTCTCCTATTACCTGATATCCCTTAAAAATTCTGGTAGCCTCCAGTGAATAGGGAAAGTATTGAAATATGAAACTTATTGAAGCAAACCCTTCGATTACGGGACGCGACGCAGTTCTCGTTTAAATGTCAACCTAAAACCCAGACATTCTCAGCGAATATAGAGTTAACTTTTTTAACATATTTCTTATTCTCAAAATTTTAAAATTTTACCCCAATATACTCTCAAATGTAATATTTACTGACATGTTGACAAAGTCTATATATCTACTCTAGAAATTCCAAAGTGATCGAAAGGAGCGTACGTTTTTAACATATTATGAGATGATGCGAAAAATGACCAAATACGAGCAATCGAGCAATCGACTGATGCACTGATGGAATTTTATTTTTATTTCCTTATTAACTTCTATTCTACCACTTCATTAGCAGAGCGATCGAGAATAATTTTAAGGAGTCCATATTGACTTAGAAAGGTTGCAAAGGTTAGTGTCAACTTTGGCTCACAGGGCAGATTTACACCGGGCAATAGGTTTACTAGCGTATCAGTCGGGTGGCGTGGATTCAACAGCTGACTTTACTCCTTGCCAACTTGAATTCGACCGCGGAAAACATTTCCGTGAAGTGGAAACGTGTCGATGCTGGAAATTTCTAATTCCTTAGTGTAACTATCCCTTCGTCCCGCCAACATGCCCGCGAGCGAGTTCAATGAGGTTGCAAGTTCGAATTTTATCAAAAAATGTTTAGCCATCATCGACGACATCCGTTAAGGTCAAACAGCAAAAAAGTGGTATATTGAACGTGGATACTTAAATCCTTATATTTTTCAGTTATCCCTTTTTATTTGAGGCTATGGCATCGCCATTTTCATTTAATGGACATAATTATCACGATATTGCTTTTAAAATGTGTCCATTTCTGCTTCTTCTATCGTATAAATACTTCATTATTCTGCGCATGAAAAATAATTGGTGAGGGGAGCCTGTGTAAAAATACTGATTTTCAAACGTATATTTCAGAAAATACGTCCCGGGAAACCCATGTTTTGGCCATCGGGCGATGAGGCACGATTAGATGGGCAAATATGTGAAATTTTAATGAAATTGACATTTACTTTGGTCCCGCACCAACCTTGTAATTGAGTGCTATTTTTTCACGAGAGATCGCGGTCGGTAGCGTGAGATGAGGTTGAAGAAATGGACGCAGGAGAGAAAGTTTCTGGCGAATGGAGAGGGTGATGTGGACCATATGTGTGTATGCGATACGAAGTTTCCTCGCTGCTCACATCAGATAAAAAGCGTCCAAGTTCGAATGGATTAAACCTTTCCAGATGCTTCGTTTCGAAGAATTTTTACATGAAGATGCTGATATTCTCTCTATGCATGGCCTTTGCTCCTGCCCTGTTACGTTATTATGCGCGTGTAAAAGGATTGGTGAGGGGATCTACTTGTTTGTTTATGATTGGCTGGAGCGAGGCCTTTAGAGATTTCTCCGGTGCGATTGAGGCAGGGAAAGGAAGAAGTGAAAGAGAGAGTAGATTCCCACCGACAGCACGACGAAGCGAGGGCAAAAAAGAAAACTCAGTGTTTCCAATCAATTGCGGAAAGAGCCGCAGCCAAATTCAAATATTCCCTCATAATAGGCAAATAACTCGGTCTAATCATTGGCTAGTGTGGGAGTGGTCAAGGAGGAGTGGAGGGCCTTCCCGGGAGACCGAGTTTGTCAAAGGATTTTTATCAAAATCTCATTGAAGGGATATACACTAAGCATTCGGCCGCACAGGGGATTTTTTTAAAAGTTCTGGCGACTCTTCTGTTTTCTTGGGTCCCGTCATTCGTTAACGTATTTCATTATTTCATTATACAATGTCTAAATTTAGATCAATCTAAGTACTAGAAATTATACGGGGCGGAGGAAAGATTGAATGGCATGTAATGCGTAAAATGACAGTTGCGATACATAAAGGAATGCTGTTTTTGTATGGTCTCCGGTCAGTATTCTTTGTAGCATTACCACTACAAGTAGAGCACATAAATAAGATTCACGCCAGTGTTTTGCCATTTGATTGGGCTTTTATAAACTTCACCAGTGAAATGGACAGAGAGAATTTTGACGTGCATGGTATTTAGGTAGTTCCTTATACGATTCCTTGAAGCGCTAAATTTTCTTATGTTCCGCGTTCGAGAATATTATGAGTATCAGGCCCGTATCCTCCGCCTTCGTGTAAATAAACTGCTCGCATTCATGGAAAGGCCTTTCATCGGCCCGCATGCCGAAACCATCAACTTTCACAGCAGCGTGTACGCCCAGCATTTCGCGATGAGTCTCCTCTGTTGCGACATGGACGCGTGGAAAATCCGTCGCTGTTGTTGTTTACTAGGTGATAGAGTTCCGGTGGATGTCGCTAGGGTTGTCCATTAGGGCGGATCGGAAAAATCGATTTTTTTCAAATCCATCTGGCCCAATGAAAAAAAGTTGTGGGACCGATCAAAAATAAGGCCTGAAAAATTTGAGACCTCTAGGTGAACCCCTGACCCTCGCTCAAATGCAATTTAGGGGGGGAAGGTCGATATTCGAAAAATATAGTATTTTATGGTCATTTCCTATAGATTTTGCCGAGTTACTGACCTTTTACGACAAAAATTTCGTGCATTTTGACGTATCTGCCACCGTTTAGCCACAAAATGCCTAATTTGAGTCCGCGCCCGCGAAGAAAATATTCCAACGCCCACGCAGCGTCGCGGATACAAGAGCCGCAGGCCGATCCCCTCCCCTCCCCGCTCGCTTCTACCCCTCCCACGCCTCCAATACAGCAAAATGCATCCCGCGTATACTGCTAGGAGGTCATTTATCTTTGATAATATAAATCGGAAGATGGTAGAAGGTAATAAAGGAAGCTTAGTGAAACGACTTGTCCCTTATTAGGCGCCTCGTCGGGGTTAAACAAATCGATGTTACCAACTTTTAGAGAAGTGATGAAATATTTTTAGATCCGAGAACGCAGGAAAGGAGCCTACGGTCCATGAAAAGGCCTCTCGAGTGGCTATAAAAGTGTGCGAACTATGGTGACGCTTCCCTTCCATTATGTGTGTGACTAAATGATTTATCGGTACAAAAGGAAGTACTAAAACTTACGGAAAATGCGAATAGGCCAAAAGTAGGGTTTTTGCTTAAGTACAAACCTGAAGCACTTTTGAAAGAACATTTGAAATTATGCGATATTTTTGCGTGTAAGTGCAAGAAGGAGCATAATGTTCCCCCAATGAAGAAGTATGTTGAGAGACCGGCGGACGAAACTAAAGATGATGGCTGCTGGATTGAGTTCTAAAGAAACTCGACAACTGAGGAAAAAAAGAGAATTGTCGGAGAGTGTTGAGTCGACATCGTCAATTCTTGTATGGGAAAATAGTATCAAAAATTTTCTTCATCAATTCATCCGAAGAAAATTAAACTGAAGAGAAATCATCAGATGTTTATCTCTACTTTCCTCATCAAATAAAAATTCAGAACTAAACTCAAACTGGAACTTCTGCGTGGAAAATGCGTCTGCCAAATGTGATAGAGGTATATGCAAGAACCAAGAAACAGCAATGATCGTCCCCGCAACTTTAGTTGACGCAAAAATCATAACTTCGTAAGAAACATCCAAGGTAGTTTGCAAGAATTATTTACGTAGACAGAAAAAGATGCTAATTATTGTGAATACGAAACGAGAGATATCAAAGGGTGTCATCAAAGGACTACATTTTTATGGAGTGAAATACTATACTTCTGTCTGATGAAAAAAGGCAAGAGCACTTATCAATCCAAGTTTAGAGGGGAATGCGTGGTGTTAGTTGAAGAAACAGGGTCCCACTTTTGGGTTTGCCTCCCCCGTTGGAGGATTAGCAAAAGTTATAAAATCTGCGATTCTCGATTCCTTTCCGAGTGAAAATTAGATACACAAAAATAAAAAGGATTTGAATGCGATGGTAAATACCGCCCAAAAAGGAGGCATCATCCCTATGCTACAAGCATAATTCCAACATCCCTTGCTATGTGAGTAAGCTGTTCTCGGGATTCCCACCGGGTTAATTTTTCCATAATGGCAAACGTTTCAAGCTCCGACTCGGGGCTCATCATCAGGGATAAATGTCGTTGAATCCCGAGAAGAGTTTACCCACATCATTCGCCGGGAAAGTATCAAATCATATTTCATCCCTTACAGAGGTCTATTTGCTAGTAGCACTAATTTGACTTAGATTTGCGGCATAAATTGGGAGGGCTTTCTTAAGACCGAATTTGCGTTGTTGCAAGTGTGCGTTTGGCGGCCGATCCGAGATTTTTTAAAGTGCTGGATTTTAATATCAACTTTAAGGACTACTCGCTGATGACATATTGGAGAGAGACTACAGTACCTCCGGCTACATCTGACCTTAGTGCTGTGGATTTTCAAAAATCTATTAATAAACTTTCAGATTTGAAGTTAAATATTTCTTTTTATTATAGATACGGACGAGAGATTCGTGAAGATATTCACCAAAACTTTGTTGACAACAGCGAAAGACGAGGAATGACACTGACATAAGAAATACAGATTGGAAAGCAGATAATTGAAAAACTGTTTCGTGATTGTTCCTCCACAGACGATAATGAAACTATATTATTTCGACTAACGAAGAATTTTTTATTAGACTATTTAGACTAACGAAGTAAGACGCACTTGGTGTGAATTTTGGTGCATTTGGCTCGTGGGAGAAGCTTGCGGGGAGGGGACGCGAGCGGCTTTCGCCCAAAATCCATTTAATCACATCTGTCGGACAAAGCCGAAATTGGAAAACATATCCGAAGGTAGCACATCTTTATAGCCACTCGAGAGGCCTTTTCATGGACCGTAGGCTCCTTTCCTGCGTTCTCGGATCTAAAAATATTTCATCACTTCTCTAAAAGTTGGTAACATCGATTTGTTTAACCCCGACGAGGCGCCTAATAAGGGACAAGTCGTTTCACTAAGCTTCCTTTATTACCTTCTACCATCTTCCGATTTATATTATCAAAGATAAATGACCTCCTAGCAGTATACGCGGGATGCATTTTGCTGTATTGGAGGCGTGGGAGGGGTAGAAGCGAGCGGGGAGGGGAGGGGATCGGCCTGCGGCTCTTGTATCCGCGACGCTGCGTGGGCGTTGGAATATTTTCTTCGCGGGCGCGGACTCAAATTAGGCATTTTGTGGCTAAACGGTGGCAGATACGTCAAAATGCACGAAATTTTTGTCGTAAAAGGTCAGTAACTCGGCAAAATCTATAGGAAATGACCATAAAATACTATATTTTTCGAATATCGACCTTCCCCCCCTAAATTGCATTTGAGCGAGGGTCAGGGGTTCACCTAGAGGTCTCAAATTTTTCAGGCCTTATTTTTGATCGGTCCCACAACTTTTTTTCATTGGGCCAGATGGATTTGAAAAAAATCGATTTTTCCGATCCGCCCTATTGTCCATGCTCAAGGTTTGTCCTGGACCTTCAGCCTCAAGGGCGCCCTGCTAAATGTTTATCTATTGAATTTGATTCCTTCTCTGAAAGGATTCAGAGATTATGACGACGTTTGGCTCCGTTTCCAATGACAAGACTCATTTATCGGCTTAAGCGTTTATTTTTGACTCTGAGATTATTTTTGGAATAAGTGCTTTGTAAGTCTTGCCTCGGGATCGAATGAAGCTATCGTTTCATGGTCCTGCCAAGATAGTGTTTACATGGCATTGAGTCGCCGCTTTTTTGGTCATATTTGTTTACATACGCGCATTACTTCGCGCTGTTGTGGCGAGCCAGTGTATTCAAAGGTTTCCGATGCCGCATGATTGTTTACTAATGCTCTCGAGTTAAACTTCTAAAAAAGAAACAATTGTAGGTTTAATATCGAGTAATTTTCTCCCAAAAATTAGATTTAATATTGAGTTACCTTCTAATGTCTATAATCTTTGTTTACATGCTGAAATAACAGCTTTTATCGTCAACCCCTCAGTAATTGCTATGATTTGGTGTCATGTGTTTTGTGGTACAGATCGTGCATCAACGCATGGGGAAATCGATCTACGGTACAACATCGAGATATTTTCAGCCAAGATTATGTTCCTGTGGCATTGATTTGCCTTCCTAATGTGCTCTCTGTTTACATTGGGCCATTACTGCTAACTTCCGCAATGTCTTGAAGTGTTCAACGGACTGAAATGTCACATCATTTTTCTGCAGCTTTCCTCGCATAAAAAACATGGTCGAGTAACGGTCGGCCTTAGTAATGAGCAATTTCCTGCGAGTCGAGAGCTGAGAGTTGTTTGAAATTACCACATCGCCGCGGGGCCTATAATAACGAAATTAATGTCGGCGCGCCGCGAGCTTTCTCATAATATTCGAGCCTTGAGGCGCATTCCAATCAAGGCTGCCTCGCGCGCTCTCCACCCCGTGCTACTGACCCACATACTCGCGCGCTCCAGCGGGTCATTTTGGCCACAGTTCCTGCGGGAATGGTGCACGGAAATGGCCGACGGTCGACTCACGGGCACACTCCAGGCTGCTTGAAACTCCAGACAAGAGGCTCTGTGGATCGTTAGGCGCGGAAATATCGGGTAGCGCTTTTTAAAACGGAAGTAAAAACCATTTCCACGAAAATTTCATAAATATGCTTTTGTAATCATCTTCTAACGGTCACTAGAGTAGGCTATGTAAAATTTGAAAGTCAACATTTCTATGGGTGTTTAAGCTTACGGAAAATGTCGATCAATGATAAATTGAGATAGTCCATCTGATAAAACTAATATTTTCGTTATACGCTAATCATGCTCAAAATAAAATTTAGCCGCGTCATTGGAATAATTTGTGAGTGATTAGCAAATTGATGCTGTAATTTAAGTCATATGTCGTTAGGTATATGAAATTAGCGCTATAGTCGCCTCAAATAGCTGGAAATACTGTCCATCTATCTAATTAGCTGGAATCGCTTCTCAGCAATTCCTCGCCGGTTTGCAGGGGGCTCGCGTGGTTCGTGTCCACTCTGGTACGCGATGCATGTGTGAGCAAGTGAGAAAATCTAATGACGTCACCAACTCATGAAAAGTGGGTGGTGAATTTTGCTCTGCCTTATTTGAAACGAACAAGGTAATATGTAGCTGGACGAGGAAGGCATTAAGTCATCGTAGCTATCTTTTCTGTCCGTCTCCCGAATTCTTTTGATGAGCTGCGATTTAGAGGCTGACTGAACGATCGATTCCGTTGCATCCCAGATGCCTTCGTATCGTGGCAGAACTGCAAATCCCTTCAAAGGTAGGTAGATATAAATTTGTGATGAGTCAAATTTGATACAAACAATCCGGGACTGTACATCATAATAATAGATGTATGTCGAGAGTATAGGAGCAATGACATTACTGTTTCTCGTTTTATATATATGAATATTCATTTTTAGGTCTATGATTGGAAAAGTTCTCTTGGGGCTTCCATACAGGAAAGGGAATCCATCTTATCCGAAGTTTCGAGGCCCGTTATTTGGTTTTTCACGTTCACTATTTCGCCTCCTTCGCTGATGAATTGGGTGAGCCCCAAGACTTAAAATGCTTATGTGAGGAGCCTTTTACATGTACTCTAATTGTTATGGTAATATTAATCATCGAGTGTAAGCTGAGGAAATTCCAAATCATACTATTGATATCTTTTAGAACGACACGGAGGACATTATCTTACATCAGATGCGATGCAGACGTCACGAGAAACGCAATGGACCGCAAACGTGGGGTGCGGCGATTTTTCTCACCCGGATCGAAATCCGGGGTAACTCAATCCGTCGGGAAAGCACCAGTTATATTTGAATCGCCGCCGTTATGGTATGTTCTAGTACTTGCGGATGTAACATGCCCCAGTGAAGGCAAGAATGGCGGACACAGAAAATGTGACGTGGTGGAGTGAATGCAGTGGAGGGAGGGAGAGTGGTTGGATTGGGAGAGTAGGTGGAAAGAGGAGAGCGGTTGGCGGCAATGGAGTGGCGGGAGGGGGCGGCACTCATGCGCAACCAATGCCCCTTTCACATTTCGGTGAATGCAAGAGAGTGAGTCCCATTTGACGACGCTCATGCGTAGAGCGTAACGCCCAAAGTCGCGCTATTTCATCACGCTGAACCCAAGCACATGCATTTGATGGGAGCGCGGGCGAGAATGACCGGGTTATTTGTTCCAAGCCTACACATTTTTCAGCGCACATTTGTTTGAAGGAGGTTGGTGCGAGATAAGAAATGCAAGTCAATTTCATGAAGATTTCAAAATATACTCTTTATACTGTACTTTATTGAATGACGGACGCCAAGATATTCATTCTTGGCCATAGCTTCCGGAAATTCGTTAATCTGAAAACCCGCATTTTACCCACAATCAAGACTTTTATTTGAGTGACTGAACATAGGGGCGGTATTGAGAACTATATTAACTGCTACTAAAATATTAAATGCTAGAATATATATTCTATTTGACGAAAATCAATGATGCGATGCTCCATGTGAACTTTAAAAATATAGATAAAAATAATATGTAGACACTTCATAGTACTAGTACTGTAGTTAATAGAAAACTAACTCAAATAATCGTTTAAAGTATACCGGGACTAGCCGCGGTGATAACTTTTACGGGAGTCACCCGCAATGCACAATCGTGCGAAAGTTCCACAGAGAAAAAATCATTCGCCTTGACCGGGATTCGAACCCGGATCCCCCGATTTCCGGTCGAGTGCTTTAGCCAGTTAAGCTACCGAGGCGTCATTCTATCCACAAGTCAAGATATCCACAGGGAAGAATGACGCCTCGGTAGCTTAACTGGCTAAAGCACTCGACCGGAAATCGGGGGATCCGGGTTCGAATCCCGGTCAAGGCGAATGATTTTTTCTCTGTGGAACTTTCGCATAACTCAAATAATGTTAGTCACATTAAAATGGCGCAACTAACGGCCTAAATAGCTGGAAAAATCAATCGAATTGCAAATATTGAAACAGTCCCTATGCCCCACAAATTACTTTATACCCTACGCTGTAGCTTCAATTGATGTTGTGGTGGCAAATAAAAGAATGATATCTGTTCTGACTCGCGCAGTCGCGAACCTACCTCCATGTTGGAGGACCTGAGCAGGCGACGGGCTTCGGAGACCTTCCTGAAAGTCATTTCAATCTAATTGTGATGCTAGAATATTAGTTGGAAGGAAACAAGGAAAAGTAATACCAGCGTAATACCAATCCTAAGATAGAAGCACTGTGGTGGAACATTATTATCCGGTCAATAATTGCGCACGCTTAGAAGCTGTGGAAATTCCGGTGTTTTTTTTCAGTGTCGTGAAGATTTATTGGATGATAATATACTACCGTTAATGATACTTCTTTATACCTCTTTGCTCATGAATGGAATACTCTTTTGATCCTTTGAACAAATTCTGACGAATTAACATGCCACGCCATTTTAAGCAGTGTACATAATGAGTACTTTTGGTTGCATGAAAGAATCTTGAGCGAAGAATGAGTACGACGTGTGCGCCGACTTTCAGGCCATTTGATGACGGTCTGAGGGGGAGAGAAATTTCACCAGATGATGCGTTCCAACTTCGTCGTGATGGGGCAAAGTGAGGGAAAGTAGTGAAAGAGAACAAATGTCATCTTGTGTGGAAAGGTTCGTCTGTTCTCCATTGTTTATACCTTTTCTAAACAGATGAATAGAACGTCAATGATTTAGGAATTTTGTGATTTAAGTTTTGATTATACCAATGAAAGTCAGTTGTTATTCAAGCTAGTCATGGGATAGACATCTTAACCATAGCAGAAAGCATCGCTAAAATATGATTTGCAATTTCATATCGATCAAAGGTAATAAAATTGATCGCCTTGAAATCCTCCTTTCTTATGCTTGCTTTTATTGTGATAGGGTAATCCCTAAATTATATTAAGCAAGTTACTTGTTTTAATCACATTTCGAAAAGAAATACCTCTCGATTAATTATAGACTTATTTTAACCTTCTGCTAGCAAATTATCTTTTAATTCCTTGCTTATGGTTACCCTAAGGATGCAGTTACTGCTTTTTGACATGTGTTAGAATTAAAGTATTTCAAACCTGGTCCATAATCTTGGACACGCCTTAGTTAAATCTTTAGTCTTTTCTAATCTAGTTTTTGAATCTTAGCATGGTAAAATTTGAAGATGCGAAATTAAGATTTTTGTATTGTCAGCCTTATCAAAGATAAATATGAATTACGGATTATTTAAAAAAAATAAATGGTCAAATAAATAGCTACCATGATAATTATTATAGAGTGCACGCATTTTAACGGAAAATCTTCAAATGGATTTGATTAAGAATAAAAAATGGATTCCATATTTAATTCACTCTCATTTGAAGTGAAATTAACATGTGTACTTCCGCAGTGCGTCTTAAGTTTGCTAAAGCTTACACGGTTTAATTGAGCAAATACACTTTTATACTGTCAGCATCTGTGGCAGGTTGGAATGATTTTTCACTATCATTCTTTCCTCCGCCAAAGAAATGGGAAGCTGGGACACGAAGTCTGCCAGCGATGCTCTTACCTAGTTTGAAAGTAGGTGAAGGACGTTTGGTATCCGGCGCGGCGTTTGTTCAACGCTAAGGTCGGCGCAATTTTAAAGGTGGCGTGTTGATGCAATATTTCAGTCCAGAACGGTCCCCGTTTTTATCAAATACTTTTGGGATCGATGTAGGATTTTTGCATTAAATTTTGCTTTTGACGTCTCCATAACGTTTTGCCACCATGTGGGTGATATCCGAGCATTTTCTCTCCGAAAAATTAATCTATCAGAAAAGTCTTAATGCGATTGGATTCCTCGAAGTAAGTGCGAAAAAAGGTAGGTGAATTAAGGTGGCTTCGCAATATCCAGGAGGCGACGCCTCACTGAAACCCCCAACTTAAATATCAGTGTGCGATATGCAAAAAGCGAGGAAAATACGTATAAGGAGTATTATTGAAATCCTTTTACTTCTTCCATGTATGTATTGAATGCAATGGAAATTATATTTCCAATAACAATGAATGGCATGCTTATACGTACGTAAGGTTCTACCCAAGGTAAGGTAAGGTAATACCCAACTTATACGTAAGTAAGGTTCATTATTACCATGGAAAATTTGTTCAGATCCACATTTGGAAAACAAAATAAGGACTTCGGTTTGAAATTAATATTTATTTTATTTAAAGGACTTAAAGGGTTAATGGTGGGTATTATGAGCGGCTTTTTTCTTAATTTGACAATATTTTCACCCAATGTATTTCTCGTTAAGTATTAAGCTGTCTTATCGTTAGTAAATTCTGCTGTAATGTGGGGATGGGTTGGCTTTTGTTTGGATTGCTGAGCACTAGGTGTAAGGACAGCGTAAGAGACACTCACAAACTTGCTACCATCGCTACTTCCTCTCAACATGACGATTCTAGAAGAGGTATTCGTGGTTTAATTACTATGGCCATTGAAACTTAGGTACCCTCCATAAACGAAGTATTAAAACTTTTTTTACATAGTTCAGGAAATAAAGCTCAAAAAACCTTGCAATTTTTGAAACCGAATCGATTTAAATAAAAATTTGGGATTAGATTAATGTTACCCTCTACTTCAAAATCTATGTTATGCCGATGGGTTCTTTTTATTTGTCAGGGGTGAAAACTTCCTCTAAATGCCAAAAATTATAAAGCTGCAATGATTTCTTTACGCTTTGGAGCATAATTTTATAATATTTCAACCCTTATTAGGGGTTAATGCATGAACCAAGGTTAAACCAAGAAAGAAGGTGTTAGAACACCAGCTGTTATCCAAAAAGGAATTGCGCGCACGAAGTTCCGCCGAGCCATTGTTAATGTCCGATATTGCTCGGAGGAAGAATGAATTCTCATACTTATTGGTTCGGGAAAAATTTTCTCTTACTTTATCGCTTCTGTCGGACCTGGAAATATAATGAGGTTCTAATACGATGTTTTCCAACACTCTGGTAAGTATCTATTCTCAATTGCCGACGCAATCTGTGCCTAGCGCGTATCATCCGAGTTTCTAGCAGCTACCAGCCTAGTTCGTTTAAAATCTGTTTAACGCTCTCTGTACGCCCGTAGCAGTTTTTGACGAATCGAGCAGGTTTCCTTTGTATTTTATTCAGTTCACAGATTAAGTGTTTCTGCGCCGGATCGCACATGCTCGAAGCATATTCAAGGTGTGGTCGGACGAGTGAGAAGTAGGACCTCCATAACGACCTCGCTCATAAAAAAGTGTTTTTCCCCTTTTTGGCCTGTATTTTCTTAACAAAGAGAAATTACGAATTTACTCCAAGAAATTCGATCTACTATAAATTTACTTATTTTTTACTTCACCTCATTTGATTAAGTCGCTTCATAAAGAGTAATTTAACTGGACTTTTAATAGATTTTCCATTAGGTTAGCTCTTTCTCGGAGGGAGAGCGCTTGGAAAATAAACATTATGGTTGTCTTTCCAGTTCATTTTTGAATAGGTATTTATTTTGAGGACTGAGCCGTTGCGAGAGCCGAGATAGTGGAATTCAGTACAAGGATGCAAAGGCCACAACAGTCTAAAAGTACTTGGACGGATTGATTTTTGAGAGATTTATTTTTAGAATGCCGATTCTTTTCACCGGATGGGGTGTTGGGTCATTCTCTGGGTTTGATTGGAGGGCGTTGGGATGGGGAAGTGGACTCCGCCTATGTCCCACTCCACTCTCACTGACCACAGCAGCCGGAAGAGAGGCAATCCAGAAATAACGCTCGGGGGCGGGGCCGCCGCGCCGTCGTCCACGTAAGCCGCTTTAATGCTCCGAGGTACGGAATATATTTCTGATTCTCTCGCTGGCAAGTTGTTTTTTTTGTTTGAAAGCGGGCCTTCATCTTACGGAAATTTCAAAGGTATCTTTTTACTATTTTTAAAATATGCGCCATGAAAATTCTTTATAATGAATTGAATGGAATTGATTATTTTTGTTTGCTTTGAGGTTTTATCTTGCAGGAGTTTCTCAAATATTCATAATTCGTTTTTTTATAATTAAGAAAAATATTTAAATGGTGAATTTGTAAAATTATTTGTCTAATTATTATTAACCGTTTGAAATTCTCCCTCATTGAGATGTATGTATTGTTTTTGGGGGAAAATGAAAATTTTCACGATCTCTTGGAAAAAGAAAACTATCTGAAAGAAAAGCGATATTCCACGGAAGAAATTGATGTAATTTATTTAAGAACATTAATGAGGACATTTTTAGCAGCTTACATCTGTACATGGATTATCACTAAGTATAGAATTTTTTTAAGTGAGATACTTTGATGATAGACATTCATTGCTGAAAGATGTGAATGCAAAACTACGGGACAAAAAGTGCAATGATTTTTTCGTTGTGAAAATAAGTAAATAATAAATAATACATACAATTCTGTTCCTGTGGTGGGCGCCTTGATCGGTAGAATACTATAATAAACGGGTGTTATGTAAAGGCCAGACCATAGAGCCAAATGGCCAAAATCGCATATTTTTAATCGCATTTTTTCGCGGTGTTCACCACCTAAATATTATTTTTTAAATACGCCAGCCAAAAGGTATTAAAAAACACCTCCAGAAAACGTTTTTTCCTTTTGGCCCTCTCAAACATATTTTATTAAAACATGCGTTAGAAATTTTCAAATCAACGCCATATCTTCTTGTCTCGCTCAAAGTTCTTGAAAACAATTGAGAATCTGCTCCATTAAATAAGGTTTCAAATGCCGCAAACCGCATTAAAAAATATGCCTTCTTGACCGAGATATTAAAAAAAGAGTGAAAATCGTATTTTCGATCTAGCCCTGGTGGGCTCTAGCGGACTGGAAATGTGGGGAGGTTTGTCCTATTTGATCCCAAATCGCATACCCCAAGTACGGGAAAAATCCTGGAGGAGGGACTTATCACCCTCTTCATCCGACTATGCCCTTTAAGAGCAAGGCATGTCTTTTCTGTCTTGTTGTTACACTTACATTCCGTTTGGTTGAGTAACTAACTGGAAAACGGTTTCACATGGCATTCACCTTACCATGCGCTCCCGTATCCTATCTTATTCTTTCCTTCACTACTATTCCGTCATTTCGTGGTTCCATCGCAAGGTTTGGGAATTTAGCCGATATCTAGCTCTTATATTTAAGAGATTCGTTTTGTTTTTGTCCCATCGATTACTAGAATACAGATTTACGATTTTCTGAAGATTTTCTCGCTAATCCTCTCATTATCCATGGATAAAGCGAAATATATAGCGGTAAAGTCCAAGGCTACGCGATGCTGATAATCTAAATGGAGACAATTGACAAAGATAACTCTCGATTCGCTACGCCGCGCCGGTGTTTCCTTTTCACTATACGCTAATTTGAAATTGCTGAGAGAGATTGCTATGCAATAATGCGATTAGTTGGACGGTAACATAATCAGAAGTCATGAAGACAGAATGCTATACATTAAGCACTCCAAGGTCACACTTGGGCATTTTAATCTAAGAACTAGAGAGGACGGTGGCTTGCGCAGGGTCATCGGGCGCGACAGACGTCTCGCACCCTCTTTCCCAGCGTGAGGTACTGAATAAATGGATGAATGATGTTTATTTACATATGCTCCGTGTTTTCCCAAAAGAGCATGCATCCAGCAATTTCTGCTCAAACAGTAAAATAAAAAATATATACCTTGCACAATGCTCTTGGAAATGAGAAGCAAAAATATTGCACCGAGGTAAAATTACATTAATTTGTGAGTGCACAATGAAATTATACAATAAAAATCAGATGGAAGGAAAAAAATCAAATAAAAATATCCCAATTAATTTTTGATAACATTCCATAAAAATAATTTTCATTTATTGACAAAATTGCTCCCTGAGGAGATAATTAGATAGTTTCTCTTTGAAAATACATAGAGAAGAAGAATTTAAAAAAGCAACGGCAGGGTAGTTAGTTAATGGGAGAATAGTTCTCGAGTTGAGTTTAATTTATCATACTTTTATTGTTTTCCATACTTGTTATATATACAAGCATTTAAGTCAAGCAAAAGTAGGCTTACAGCTCCACTGCAACAACAGTTAATTTGTAATAATCATGTGCACAAATTATCCGGTTTAGTTTTTATTTATATTTTAAAGGTAAAAAAAATGATGCTCGAAATACGATTAATGACACGTTTGATGCAGATTGACAGAGGCCAATACTTCATGAGGAAATATAAACGCTATATGAGCATCTGTAATGATATTAAATTTTAAAATATAATCTCCGTGGAATAATACACACCTCGTTAGACATCTATTTGATTAAAATTTCGTCTACAACTAAGTTAAATCGTTCTTCACGATCATCGTCACCCGGATTGGAATGTTAACATTTGAGCAAAAAATCATAGAGCAGGGAATTTTCTCAGAAATTCAATGTTAATAATAATTGTAACTTCACCACTGATATGCGAATGATTGGAAGCATGAGAATTATTATCTTCCTCGACAAACGCTCAAGTAATTACCACTTGTGGTTCAAATCACGCATAATTGCGAAAGATGCAATGCAACGGAAAAAAGCACATGGTAAAATAAATTAAAAACATTGATGTTGAAGAGTGGGCAGGGCATCCACTTTTGCCATCTTCAAAGAACGAGAGTCATCACTGAAATACACTGCTGTCGAAACTTAATTTATCTTTGATGTTGGCACCGGAAGTTGGCCCGGCAGTTTGGGAAATAACATCGTGTCAATTGAAAAACTACGACAATCAAGAAATAGTATTGTTTCGAAATCTTTGTTTTTAATATTTCTGAATCACCGGAATTCTCCTTTGGGATGACGCATGCAACTACCGGATAAAGGATCATTTAACTACCAGATCCGACATGCATCATCGGCTGCCAATGCGACTCGTCCATTAACTAATATATTTATCAATTGCAAGTCGTCTCTAAATCTTTTCTGTAAGTTTTCACGATGGATTTATTTTAGCTGTTCTGCTTGAATAAGTATCCTAATTATCATTCGTTTGAGGGTAGTAATACCACGAATATTGCCGATTTTATTGATTATACAAATTATCTGTTTTTTTATAGGTTTATGAGTCATGAGGTCTAATGTTTTTTTATCATTTTTCCTTCTTGTGGATTTTCACAGCCATCAAAAGTCATGAAATCGGTTAATATGTCAATAAACTATTCTTTGCAAATGCTCAGTTTCCGAAACCAGGCCACAGAAAAATATTATAACTCTTCCTGTGTACGACTTGCGTTCTTCACACTTTTATTACGGATTATAAATTAGAACAGATTAAAAATATTCAGAAGAAAAACATGCTGAGTATTTGATATTACAATTGTTAAAATATTTACTTATATTTTTATTTAATGGTTAAAGGAATGAGGTGGTTGAAATACATATCTCCTACTTCATTGAAACCTTCTCGTCTTAATAAAATTTTTTCTTGAATCTTGAGGTAATGATATTATATAATTTGTTATAATGTTTCAATACGGGCCCCGTGCCATTACCGAGAATGCCGTGAACAGTTCCGGGGGGCCAGCTTCTTCTATGTTTTGAGGCGAGTTTATTTCCCACAGAATATGTTGCAATTTCCCAATTATAGGAAGAAATCACCTTAACCCATATAGCGCTACCTTATTTTGTCTGGTATGCTGTAGAATTCTACGGATTTTGGGTGAATTTTGTAGGATTGCACTAAAAAATTGATATGGACCCTAATATGCATTTTATGATGCTAATATTTTTTATATTCCCCTAATACTTATGGGTATGTTGCATTTCAGATACTAAAAAACAGGTACAATGGCTACACGAAGCACAAAAAATGAAAGGTGCGAATGTAGAAATTAACCCGGCCGATAGATCGGCCCTTCAAAGGTTCTTCGATATTTAAAACTATGTATTATGAAAGAACTGATATATTAATTTTTTATCGGAAAAATTGGCTCAATTTTTTATATATTTTATTGTAATTCAAAGGAGAGTAACCGGCCTAAAGGAATTTCACACTATTTGTAGCGTAAATAATAAACAAATCACCATGTGATTAGAAATTATGTAGTCACTTGTTGATGTAATCAATGATGAAAGCTGAAATGCAGCTCTCTATGCATCAGAACGTGTTAGCAGCCAGATAAAAGCAACGTGAGTATGCAAGGTAGCTTGTAAATACAATTATAGGTATAAAAAGGCTATATTTTTAGAATGAAGTGAGAGAATTGTGCAATGTTGACACTAGCACCTGAGGAAACAAAAGCTGCCATATTTGCTTTGCCCAGTAGTAACTTACACCACCTCATTCAACAGGCATCAAAGGCTTTCACTGATTGGCAGACTGTTCAACGGCCAAGTGTCGACTAAGGATGATCGGACTGGAATGTAGTAGGGTGCTCGTTATGAAGAAACTAGAAACTAACTTTTTGTAAACTGCAATGCAATGCAAACGGGAATAGTTACTTTTCTTCACCTCTCAGTCTCTACAAATGAATCTCTCTGTACGAAATTACTTTCCCTGTACCTGCACTCCTTCCATTAAAGGCCAGGAGCCTTTGAATAAGCTGTAGCGTTAATAGGCAGGGATAAATTTTAAATGGTGAATTCTCGGCTATCTGACGTATTTTCCTTGGGGTGTATAGGAGCCATCTACCTCACATCTAATGTACTCTACCTCTTACCTTCGAAATTAAAATTTGAAGCATGTAAAAATGGAAGGAGAGTGGATTGTGACACGCGAGTGAATTGTGTCCTATGGAAAATTTTAGGTTTATCAGAAATAATATTAAGAGGAATGCTAAGCTATTTCTTCCATTAATGAACTCCTTTTTACACGCCCGATGCTCGTGTTTTCACTCAAGTGTGATTTGTTGAATGATGGATTTATTTGGCATAAAATATTGGTGAAATGAATGAGATGGGATGGGGGCTAATGACCTTAGCTTTCCACGCACCCGTAACTACTGCTATGAACAAGGCGGATTTTCCGACGTATTTTGCAGTCATCTGCTTTTAAATATCATATAATTAAAGGCCAAATGACTTCGATAATTTTCTAAATTTCCTGCAGTAATCATTTGCAATACCATTGGTGTAAAAAATCCACGTTCGTTGGAATTGTTCCGTGAAAAATCCTTAAGTTCCCAGAGCAGTTCGGAAACGTATATTGATGATATCGCATCTGTTTTAGCGTATTTACCAGCTTTATCTTCTTGTTGGTATAAACGCAGCGATTGACGATGCCTTATCATACACCAAAATACCCGACACAATTCCTCTCTTATGTGGTCATTGATATCTTGGTTATGGTTGTTATCTCAAGGATAAGTAGCATAAAGCCTCTTTTGCATTTAATATGTATTCAGGTAAATATCATTTGATTGGGTGCATTAAAGTTTAAGTATCCATAGATAAGCAACAGTAAATTAACATTATAAATTGGGATATAGTAAAAATATTTTTTTCCATAGGAATTACTGATTGCCTCATGTGTCAGCAGTATCTTTTTCTTGACTTAACACGTGCCATTCAATGGGATTTGCAGTTCAGCTGGAATGACCACGACAGAGAATGGTAAGTACCTCCATGTAATTAAGCATGCCAGAATATTGGAATACTTTTAACTTCCATAGTTTCTATATTGATTATTTAAGGATAAGGTGATGGTAGCAAAAGCGTCAAAAGCTGAGCTCACACAGCACTTCAACCCCAAGTTTGGTTTCGGTAGGTCAAGATGGAGATTAGCACTGGATAAACCGCAGGCCTGCGAAATTTCACAAATTCAGGGCACAAGTTAATGGACGCGGGCCGAGTGGCAGCTTGAGGACATTGTTTGGGGTGGGTCCCGCCTTCGAACAATAACGGACACTTGGAATAATAGGCATATACATTCCCCACTCGGTCACTATGCTTCGGTTACAGGTTACGTTTCCCACTGTTTATTGAAGTAAAATCTTCAGGCACAAACCGTGAAGACGCCGAAGAAACAGCCATGGAATGCACAACCTTTTTACGCAAATGGAAGGTAATTCCGAACCGTTGAAATGAGTGATATTGAAGTTGTATTGATGAGCGGGAGGTAGAGCCTTTGGTGTGGGAAAGAAGGCTTCCGCGGAGTGGTGCCGATAATTGGCTGCTTTCCGGCTCTCCCCCGCGTCTGTTCATCTTAGGCGGCGTTCATGCTTCGCAAAAGTTGCAGTTTAAACACAGGCAGTTTCGTACCTCAGCCATCGCCGAACACACATGGAGCGGACCGAAACATAATGTAAATGTGGAAGAAGCAAGGTTGATCACAAAAGAAAGACGCTATTATCCGAGACTCATCAGAGAAGGCATGGAAATAAAGAAAACCCGAATAATGTCAATAGAGAAGATGGCTACACACTGCCCAGCCGTTTGAAACGACTTTTCAGCGAAAACAAGAAAGCACACCAAAACGAGAAGGAAAGGCAAACAAGGAGATCACCAACTGCATCCTACACTTCGGACCTGAAGAAGCAAACTGCACGTTTGTGAAGCATATCATCGCCTGAGATGAACAGACGCTGGAGAGAATCTGAAAGCAGCCAGTCACCACAACCTCTCGTGTTTGAATTTTGCCATGTTGTATTGCTAAGTATCTCTTTATTTAATCTTATTAGGACGTATATTAAATGAAGTCATCCAAAAGTAGTGTACACAAAATGAACGGAAGTGATAGATAGAATTCAAAACAAATAAGTGAGCTCTGTATTAAAAAGAAACCCTTATTAGTTATTTATTGTAATAGTGATTGAATATTTCACATCCAGAGGTGTGAAAAATTGGACGTTTTCATGTCAAAATGCCATATATTTTTATTGCCGACATTCTATCCAATGCTTAGGCATTCTGGGAACTGAAGAAGAATTTACTCTCAGTGAAATAACTATAAATACTGTAATGCAGAGATTGACCTCAAATTTTGGACCGATAAAGGGTTGTAAATGGGCGAATGGATTTTTATATGCAATGGATTTCGTATACCGCCCTTAACGTAAAAAAACTGTCCTACAGGGCAAGGCCCAGCGTGACTTCCGCTTAAAAGTGAGCCAATACGTTAAAAGACAAGGAATCGATTTTGGCTCGCCATACGGCTTGTACTGCAAGTAGTTATTCAGGAATGTGAAATGTTAATGGCTGGACTCAAACCCTTAAGTGTTTTTTGTTATTCCATGAATAATGAAGATTTTTTATTTCTTAGATAGAATACTCTTAATTAGCGAATAGCATATGTAACAAATAATATATGATTACATTTCCGTCCAAGTGAACAGCGGCGCGTTAAAATTAAAAGCTGCGCGCATAATCGAAATCCGGTTGCACGAATAACGTGTACATTCTGAAACGTAGGTAAAGAATGATTTTTTAATCAGCCAAACTGAAGACCTACACTCGATATCTTTGGTGAATATATGAATGAAGAGATCTGGAAGGATGATGCTTTGAATCGTGTTGCACAGGAGCATTTGAAGAGAATATCCTGACGGGAAATCCATGAGGGAAGCAAAAACACTGCGAGCCTCCCACTCTTAGTCTCGCTCCACCCGTTTGCGTCAGTCGCTTGGTCCAGCCTAATTCTTCCTCCCACGACACGCTCGTCACCGTGGGGCGAGAGAGCACACGCCGAACCGCCCACTCCAGCCTCTGCCCACTCCATCCCACCCGCGTGAAGGCGATGGAGCGTGCAGTGGGGGGGGGGGGGGCAGCCCAAGGGGCGTCGCGGCGCGGCGCCTGCCTGCACCCACGCCTCGGGCGGCAGACCGCACTCTTGCACACAAACGCTTCCTCATCTCACTGTCCAAACGTAGTAACAAATTCGTGTCTTGCTTTCGATTAAAATATTTTTGCCACACCTGTTTTATCATGCAAGCGCTACAATCATTGAAACTTTGCAAAACAACATTTTTTCAAGGTAAGGGAGAACTTCCGTCGGGAAGAGATTGAAAACTTGTTACCAACTCACATTGCGTGCATTATTTTGAGATATTATTCATATCTAAATTCGGCCAGAGTTAATTGATAATATTTATGACTGCTGCCGTTTATTCTCAAATCATAACTCCTATCTTTATTTAGCGTGGTCATTAAGGAAATTTAAAAGTAAAAAATCACCGTCCATTCAAGTGAATTGTTAGTAAACCAAATCAAGAAACTAAAAGTCACTAAAGTGTATTTACATATTATTGAGCTACTTGTCGATAGACTTTAGAAAATAAATTACAAACTATGCAATAGTAAAGGAGCAATAGGAAAGTTGTTAGCAATGTAAATGTAGGTTCATTGACGTGATAATTCAGAGTTTCTTATTGAGTTCCATGGAAATCTGATACTTACGTACTTTATCTTGAAATGTGATTTTTAATGCTCTAATTCGTAGAAATATGCCTAACTTTAAAACATAATTGAGTACATTGCACATATGAAGAATAATTTGTGTTAAATTAGTATTTTGAGTTAATGAAGAGGGCAAAAACAATTTGTTAGACAAATAAAATAAAATTTTAAGCTTCACCGAGGAATTCTAAATGTAGAGACAGAAAATTCATTGGATGATTGTTGCAGACTTATTGAGAAATGAAGCTATCACCAGTATGTCGCAAGAAGTCGGATTTTTATGATATATGCTTAGAGGAATACTGATCGTAATCGGATGTATTCGTACGATGGCTAGAAATAGAATACGTAGAACGTGCGTTGATTATATTAAGCTGAAGGAACCATTTATATGCGCTAGCTCCCATCGAAAGCACTTAATCGGAAAATAATCGACATCGATCGGCTGATCTTCATGCCCGATGCGTAAATATTCCCTCTGCGTACTTCCCCGACGGGACACTCAATATCCGGTTACTTTGATGGAGCTTCGCAATCTTGTCCGTATCATTCATTGCCTTTGCGCCCCGTGACTCCGCGAATCCGGAGAACCGCTGGTGGAGAATGGAGGCTTGCTTGTTGATTGTTCAAAAGTAGCGGCAGTTTTGTGGACATCTTCATCAAACGTCACCCCAGAGTGGGTGTATTTTGTTGAAAACATTGATGCAAAATTTGAAGCTAATCCTATTGTTCATGTTGATAAAAAGCTTGTTGATATTTCCGCCGCGATAGTACTAGGATGGCTCCAACGTCTGTCGGCCAGATGCTGATCGCTTCATTGAATGAATATGGCTGAGAAAGGTGTTCAGAGCATGCAATGCATGCATGTGCTTTATGTGGTAAGGGGAAGGAGAAGGGAGAGATTCTATTTAAATAAATGTAATTGCACTTTTCCACAATTATAAATGCGTATGACGCGTTTCGGCTCGCAGAGCCACATCTGATGCGAGATGATGGTCGTGTTGTACCAAGTGATGATTCTGTGAGCCGACACGCTTTATACGTATTAAAGCAATTGTAAAAAACTGCAATTACATTTTATTTAAGAATGTCGTACTTCCACTATATTACACATGAATCGGTTGAATCTATTATAAGGTAGAGAATGGTTGCAGATGTAATTATTTTTCAAATTCATGTCCGCATTATTTTGAGGCCAGTGTCCACTTGCTTTCATCTCCTTGTGCATCGCATCGCTCAAAAGGGCATCCTCTCACCTAGGCCTTCCCTTTCAACTCAGTTATAGTGACGCGAAATTCTCTACCGCCTGGTCAATAATTACCTGTGTCAAATGCAAAAAAATTGTACCTGGAAAATTTTCGAAGTTAAATTTTAAATGTTAGATACAGATTAATGTTAAATATGGTGTATTCTCCATACTAAAATAAATTCAAGATGATAGCTTAATAGTAGGCTGGTGACGGAATAGGATCGGAATGATGGGTCCTCTTATCAAGGAATCCCATAATAAGCTCGTCACTTCGACGGTGAATCGGAATTCCTGAATGATTAGGAATGTGGGAGGGAGGGTTCAGTGAGAACTAATTTAGATCTTCTCCATGAATCCCTTCTCTCGTGAGTCGAATCGAAGAAAACGCGAATGTTGGTGTTTTCATGAGTTGGTGACATTTATAGATGTATATTGTTATGGGGAGTCCCTTTATCGTGGGAAGGAATCGCTCAAAAGGTATGGACAATATCAAAATTCATGAGGTGCATGCACGTGGCCGAGGAGCAGCTGAGGAGCGGTGACCCACTCGGCGTGAGCTCGCGACGTCATCCACTTATTTATTCACGCAGAGGTTCATTTTTCATCTGAAATAGCTCGAAAAGTGAGCGGGAGGATCGAAAAACTTAAAAATACGCGTATATTTAGTTTTAAAACTCTTTCATAATTGACAGGTGCCAGGACTGGGTGAAGGTAGCCATTGTGGATGCCGTATGTCCTCCACTGAAACCTCCTTCCTGAGTGATATCTCCTCCTTTGGATGTGGAAAAGAGTTCTCCTCCGTCTTCCTTTCGCTGAGAGATATTTTCAATATAGCACTGGCGTAATCATGACTTCGCAGTCGGCGCTGTGATAGTTCCACGAATTTGATTCCCGGTTCGTCGGCCACACCTCTTCCTTGAACGCGCTTCGAAGGTGAGAAACTCAAACAAAGGTGGCCTTCCAGGATTTCACGCAGCGCAGCCATGTTTGTTCTCGGAGATACTTCGCTTTCCAACGTTGAGGAATTCATACTGGCGATAGATAGCTTATGCATGAATAAATGAGTGTTTTTAAAGGAAATATTTCCTGCCTCAGCTGCAATTCATTGTCTATGTAAAAAATAAAATTTGCACACGATTTTAACTGAAACTGTCTTTCATCCACGAACAGTTAAGGATGGTAGCGTGGTGGCGAAAAACCCGTTGATGTGCACGTTGTTGGATGAAACTGGTCGTCTTTGTGAGAAAAATGTTGGTGGAAATCCAGCAGAAAGTTTATTTCTAAGATGAGCATTTTTGTACAAAAAATGAAACAGAAAAATATGCGTGATAAATTTGAGTGTTGCGAGTGCCACGTATGTGTCATCATCCTCAGATGGAAAAATACAAATATTTTCTTACCATTGACCTCTGGGAGGAAGCTCATGTTAAAAAAGAGTTGATTTTTTTCTGCAACGTTTTGAAGCTCTGTGTTGATATAAGTGATAGGATATGCAAAGGAGAGTGTGGATGCTGTAATGAAAGATGCGTTGGGCTTAGGTCTTGAGATAAATAGTTCAAAGTATCATGGGACGGACTGAGCTCAAAACGCTCTCCACGTGCCATCCGGATGATCTCGCGATTCATTGACTGGAATCAAAGTCGTATCACGCTGAAAATCTGTTGCTGGGCCTTTTTGATTTACGTTGATGCTGGTTTGAATTAAAATTTATAATTTTTTTATATTTTTATCTATTTTTCTAATTATATCCGAACGAGATTAAAATTTCAATTCATTTCTGCCTGCGACGGCGTCATACATGGCCTTCCATGCCGCCCTTCTCAGGGGGTGGCAATATTTTAAGGGAAGAGAACTCAGGAAGAATAAAGAAGTTTGCAAAAGAAGATCTAATGCATTTGAGTAATTCATTTCAGTAAATTATGTAAAAATGTTCTTAGTGTTTCATAGATAAGTCTTCAAAAATCGCCTAAGGAATGCCTTTAAATAGTTATCTTTTCAAAGTACAAATGCGAATATTAAAGACCCAGTTTTTTGCTTCTTTCATCATCCTAGAAAAAAATATTACTCTTTTTATTGTTGTTGCATATGGTTTTCATGGGGAACATCAGATTAGAAAAAATAATTCTATAAGACTTGTTATTCTTATTTTTCGTCCGTTTTATTCATTGACTTGTAAAATCTACTTTTTCGTGATCTATAGATGCCTCAACTAGCTGTATGGATTAAGTATATCGGCAGGAAGATGCACATCTGAGAGCGGAACTCTTCATTCATTCTACCGTCGAAAGCACTACATTTCTCTCCAGTGAGTCGTTCTGGTGAAACAAATTAGGAGAAAGATATGAAGTCACTTTAGAGAATCGTCATGGCAAAACTATTGAAAGCACGTTAGGGTCGACTGCTCATCCAGAAGCCCTTTTTCGATCGCGACTGCATGTGACATGAGACAAGCAAGCACCTTCCGCGCTCCGCTCTTGTGCCCGCGGTTGGATGGGAGCACCTCCAAAATTACCACGAACGCAAAAGGAGAAGCATGTCAGCGACAGCGATGTTTAGGCACTATAGTTTCATATATTTAGTTATTTTTTTAGCATAGGTAGCATATCTTTTGAGTTATTTTGCGTCATCGTAAGAAGAAAATTAGACTGGAAATGTATTGCACTCAAGGAATCCGAATAAATTCTTTGTTAGTGCCCGTCCATTTTGTCGATGCATTATTAGATTAGATTAGATGAGATTATTGTCTTATTTATAATTAAAGGATATTTAATCTCAGTCTACATATAAATGACATAGTTTTAATTAAAGTTCCTCTGGAAGAAACTGCTCATCCAATGATATTATATTAGAGTGGTTGTATATGAGGATTATTATCTCAAAGATATTGCATAAAAGGTTTATATATGGTTATTATAAAGGAGGGGCAACGATTGCAACCATTCTCTGATTCAATAGCAGTCAGTGATCGTTCGTCAGCCACTCTGAACATTGTGCTTGCCAGTTTGCAGCCCATACTTAGCTAAATTCTTACGAATTACGTTTTCCCGAGCAAATAACCACTTATTTAACGTTTCAAATATTGATTGTTTGAGACGTAACTTGGTGAAAGCGATTTATTATGAAAAATAAAAAAGAAGAAACTTTGTACTTTCAAATGAATTTAAGTGATAAGGTGAATATAATAATCATGTGAAAGAAAAAATTTTCTTCTTTTTCATTTTTCAGTTAGAAACATTGTTCGTACCCAAATATTTTATATTAGAAGCATAGTTTTTACTCACTTATTTTATGTTGAAATATAGTTTTTACTAATTAATGTTGTTGTATGGGCACAATGAAACCATTCTTGCTAGTTTCCGACAAGAAATACTTATTCAAAAGCGCCTTTATCGCAGTTTTTTTCAATCGAGTGAAATGGTAAAATTCCGTGTGGAGCTCCCGATACATATTTTGGATGCACGGTAGAACCTCTTCACTGATTATCAACACTATGTTCCCCTTGCTCAAAGTGCCTTATGATTTATTTGAAAATAAATCCCAATTTTGAGAAGCTGTAGCTAAATACAAAGTAGAATAGCGCAGGCGAAGAGGGCTTTCTACAAAAAGAAGAATCTTCTTACAGCTGAAAATACCAGCATAGAAGTAAGGAAACAATTCATCAGATGCTACATATGGAGTATGTTTATCTATGGAAGCGAGGCTTGGACGTTGACAGCAGCAGAGAAGTCAAGAGTGGAAGCATTCGAAATGTGAAACTACCGAAGGATGATGAACATAAAATGGATTGACCGTGTGAGTAACGAGGAAGTGCTAAGAAGAGTGGCAGAAAAGAGAAACCTCCTAAAAACCTTATGCAGAAGAAGGGACAACTTAGTTGGCCACATTTTGAAGCACGATGGTCTGATGAAGACAATCGTTGAAGGACTAGTGGAAGGGAAGAAGGGTAAGGGACGGCCCCGAATGAGTTATATAGGACAGGTTATAAAGGATGTAAAAGAGAAGAAATATGTAGCTATGAAAAGATTAGCGGATAGGAGAGAGAAATGGAGAGCTGCGTCAAACCAATCTTAGGATTGTTGACTAATGATGATGATGATGTAGCTAAAATACATATCTTTCAATTTTTTAAACAAAACAACCGATGGTTGGGGCTATTCTCCGAAGGGTGTAAACCTTTGGCTTCTTTCGAGAAAAAGTGCGCAAAATTTTTCCATACGGAATTGAGGATAACGGTGTAACACTTGCGCAGCATATTTCGAGGAACTCCGTTTGAGATGCAGAGAGCCGTTATGAAGTGAGCTTGTTCCACACTGCTTGACGAGAGTTATGTGTCGTGTGCTGTTCATTCACACATTAGAGGTGAATAGGTCTTCACACACGCGATGAAGTTCTTGTTACTCATCTAGATATGCTGCGATTAACCTAGCACTATATTCACTCCGGCATGGAAATCTTTATTTTATTGATATATTGAAAATTACATACATAAAATTCACGTCAAAATTAACATATAAAAATACTCATTTATGTGGACTAAGCAAGGTATACTACTTGTATTTGTCTGTAATCAATATTTGGTGGAACTTAAGAACACTAACTTCAACAGCGGGCATTGTTGGAAGCCACGATGATTCTAGTTCTATTTGCCGTTTTTGTGTCATTATTGAATTGGGTTCAATAAAATTATGTGTAGCTATTATCCATTATTTTCGCAAAGTTTAGTTTGTTAAAAGGACATGTGCGATCATAATATTGCAGCTGCCAATTTATACGAGAGAACCTCGTTCAAGAGCGGTAAATGCAATGCAAAGTATAAAATTATCATTATAACCCCATTCACCTTAAAATATCATGTTATGGTCATAAGCAATGGCAACGGTTGTAACGGCATTTACTGTGTCTAAGATTTCATATCAGAGATCACTGCGAACTGCTCGTGTATTGCCTTTTTATCTGATGTCTTATGAATAACGTTTTTGCGAACCTCTTATCACATATCTCAAGTTATAAATAGCCTTTCAGTCGGCGAAAGTCGGGTTGTAGTTTGTTTGTTGTAGATGCAACGTTATGGTATAATGAGCCGCAAAGACTGTTAGGAAAACGGCTGGCTTCTGAACTCCGATTCGTAGAATATGATGATACCATTATCAAATGCACGTTCGTATGTAACTTGAAATTCAGACGGAAATCAACTGAGGATGCGGAAGGGCCATTTCAGCCGAGGATTATTTAGTCTCAGAAGATTGATTCTAGGAAGCATTTACGGAGGAAATTGTGTCTAATTTGTTTCCTCGGAAAGCTCTGCGCTGCCGAAGCAAATATAATTAGTGGAGGGAAAATTCCATGGGGCGGCTGTAAGACGCAGTATCAATGATCCATTACTAATGTGATACTTTAAATGTACGACACACCTTGGCACTTCTATTGATCACTCTCACCAAATGTCCCCGGGGTTTATCTGTGCATCGATCATTTGTGGCCTTGCCGCCTACGTACTTTGCGATACGGAAACCATCATCTTATCGCGCCCACTGCCAGTTTTCTTTCGTGAATTTTTGCAGTGAATTGTGCTGGAATTAGAAAAACTTAGAACGCACGTACTTAAATGTGAGCAGGTGATTCTGAGAGAGCCTAATAGGACGCATTCATGTCGCTCGATCGGCTTGTTTTTGGGAACGGATCACTCACGTAAATTGACTGCTAAAATGTTGAAATACTCTCATTATTGAAATAATGCGTATGGCAGAGAGTTATCATTGATTCGTGTAATCATGGCACTCAATGCGTAATGAAGGCTGAGCGGAGCAGGAATCAAGATCATCACCTCTACCATCATGGATCGCATGGGAACCCCGAGGGACGCTTCTGTGGTTATATTAGTCGGGGGATGTCGCGTTGAGCTATTATCGTAGTCAGCTTCGGCATGCAAACGAGGCTTGAAAGTATGCCAATTTCAAATAGACTCCTCGATGATGCTTTCGATTGATTGATTGAACAATCGCTCCGGCAAGAGCCCACTATGCATGAGGATGCCTCGCGATTGCTTGTTGATGGGGAGTCGCTGGACACACGATTCGCATAATCTGCACAATGTCCCTCGCTCATGATATTGCTTTTATCTTCGTCACGGGCGCCAAGGGTTACGGAACTCGTGCCTCCGCGCAATAAAAGAGGAGATAATCGGGAAAATGCAATACTATGCGCGTCTGCTTTGTTGTTGTTGTTGTATCGTGGGGAGCAAAGTACCAAGCGTACCAGTGGACCAGCGATTGCCACACGCTTCCTTCGGCTCCTCGTGGCAGATAGGCGGCCTCAGCCCCAACAGTGGCCGCCGCCGCAAATCAGTCGCTCGTTATCTCGCGCCAGACGCCGTCCGTTTGCAAACGCCGACGCCGCCGACGGCGCCTCCAGCACGAGGAAAAACCGCACGGAGGTGGGGGAGGGGGGCCACTCCCTCGCCATTGGCTGCGGACGGCCGTGAGGAAATCCCATCGGCGATGTTGTGGGCGACATCCTCTCGCGGTGCGTGGGCGCGCGATGCTCCGATCGGCCGTGAATGGCATTGCAATTCGATCGCTCGATCACGACCCAATGCGATACTCAGTTCTTTTTAATTCGACCGGAGGAAGGGATGGATAAGTTACGGCGAAATTAATCTTCCTCGTTCAGCCATTGTCTCACAAGTTAAAAAAAACGTAAATATCGCCGCCAACTTTAAAAGAATTCTTGACGTCGGTAGTATTCCGGTTCCTCGACTCGACGGAGAACAGCTCATTGGGGGAAGGAAACTTTAACAGTAATGTTAGCAATATCGGTCCACAGGAAGAGAGCGACGCGAGAAGAAGGGGAAGAGCGGAGGACTCACTCAGCGTAGCCCGGACCCCCCCCCCCGAAATATAAAAGCAAAGTTATTTTCTTTCATATAAGAAAAGAAAATATTGAGAAATCATGAATTTACTATATATTTCTTTAAAAAATGAAGTTACTACGATTATGAAAAGTGTTAAAATTAGTTTTAAACCCTCTACTTAGTACTTTGTTTTTCAAACATTTTTTCCCCTAGTTTTGAACCCTCCCCGAACGATATTCCTGGCCACGCCATTGCTCAACGGTTCGATTGGTTCGATAATGGTTCGATTTTTCAAAAAAAAAAAAAAGCTCGAAAAGCTGGCGACCGATGTAAGAACTGAAAAAGCCCGTACTTTTCGTTACTTTTCTAACTCTATCAAAAACGATAGCTTCAAAAAGTGGTTCAGCTTCCTCTATGTAGAGGGAGCTAGAACCACTTTTGTGAACGTCCTACTTATCTCGGGAATTCGTGGAAGGCTGCAATATACACGCTAAGTATATTGGATTCAAGAGAAAAAATGTCATATAATATTTATTTCTAGGTGTCGTTACTCAAATGCTAATATCGTAAATGGTATTGACGACTTTAAATTGTTAAATCGTTTGCAGACCGTGTCTGTAAATAAATTAAATCTTCAGATTTCGTTTCATAGAGTTTTGCGATGCATGTATGGAGTATCGGCATGTTTTCCTGGCGTTCATCGCGTTGGTTATGGCCTAAAGATGATGCTTCGCTGGCGATCCCGCCAGCGTCTTCATTCCTCAAGTGAAAATTGACTCACATTTTAACGACAACGAAAGCGTTCGACGCTCGGGAAATTTTATGCCCCCCCCCCCCCCCATTGTACGGCTGAGAAGGAATGGTAGGGGGTGCGTCTACCCGTCCTACGATTTCACGCACCAGTCTCCTGTACACGGACCTGCGGTATTGCTCGGATACAAAACTACGCGGAATGCATTCCAACACACCTAATTACTCAATGGACTGATTTAATTCTACTGGTGATGATTCTGCATCAATCGAAGCTATGACTTCCGTAGCGTCATATCCATTCAATAAGAATTTGGCATGGAAAATGTTTTGTACAGCTTTGGGGGCCCCAGAGATACCTTTTCATTGAATTGATATAAAATACAGTAATAATTATGCACAAAAAGTTGAGTGATAACTTTGGTAGCTAGGAATGCACAAATAAAGTATCACAGCCATGCTGAATGTGTTGTGACATTCCTTCCCGAAGGCATGATTGATGTGTGGCCTGCTCTGTGTTCAGAATTTATTGCCATGACAAATAACAAATAACCGTTCATAATATACCTGCTGTAAACACAAAAATGTTGATTTGTCATTATGTCACGGAGTCCTGGATTATTTTACTATTACTTTAGTATTTTACTATTACTTTAGCTGGTGCTGTCCTGGAATACAAATGTTCAAGTGTTAACAATCCAAATGTTTGATTCTGAACTTACTTTTCACCTGTGCAAAGTTTTATCTTCGTCTATCTTGCTAATTGATAGTGAAGTATGCTCCATGAGTACAGTCGGACTAGTGAGTAAGGTACTTATTTTCTCCGATCAAACCACATTTATTGCTTAAATGGGATCATATTTTCTGTTCTTTAATCGAAATTTAGGAAGTTGCATTACTCGAAAGGTCTTTTTAACGACGAATTATAAGTTTACGGCTGAAAATATCATATATAAATTTTCCAGGTGCGTGTAGAACATTCTTTCCAACATAATTTCTCTCTCAAATTGGAAAATATTGCATCATTATTTTCTGTTTGTGTGATTTGGTATTTCAGATACAGGCATACGATGATATATTTCTGCTCCATATACCCTGAAGATTTCAACACGATTGCTTATTTCAGCATGATGCTTTGAGCACGCAATTCGCCACGGTGATGCGATTCAGGGAATGCTATCGGCAAGAGCAATGTGTCCTCTTAAATCTTGAATAGGATGGGGGTGCTTGTGGTTTGGGCTCGACTAGAAGCAAGAGCAATGGCTCCAGCCGCCCCTTTGGAGACGAGGGTGTGCGGATCAAGTGTGAGTCTCGGCGGGGAGGGGATTGAGCCAGGGGTCCCCGTCCCCCCATCCCCCGGCCCCCTCTCGAGGAGTGCGCAGTAAGGGTAGCGACGTAAGGGGGGGGGCTGTGGGGGTGCGAACTCATTTCCCTCCTCCCACTGCCGGGGTTAACGTCCAAGTTGTCTGAGTCGTACGAGGTCGACGCGCTTCTTCGGATGAATGAATTTCGTACTGCGCGGCAAAAAGTCGTTACATACGAAGAGGAATGTCGACCACTGCCCGTCTTGCTCGTCGACATTGACGTCCCACCCACATATTATTCCTACGTTTTTCTGCTCTTGATTTATAAGCATTGAATTGTTAATTATAATATTTCATGACCAACCTTTTTTAGAACTCATTGACATATCCAGGGGTAAAGATAAACTACTCACTCACGTAGTGACTCTAAATTAACGTTTGTTTTAATAAATGAGGATAGAGCTCTCGCCAGACTATGTCACAGGTGTAAGATAGCGCACATTGAGGGTGGAAGAGGCGGCTCATTTCCTTGACGACAGATATACTGCGTACGATATATGCCTACTGTTTGATTTCCGAGTATCGGCGGGCGAATTTCATTCATCAACCATTTTGGTTATTTATCCTGGCTATAAGGTAAAAGCTGGGTTAATAACCATTTATATACCCACCATTATCAATATTTACAGCCAGAGGGCATCAACCCGGTCAAAATCACCAGCAGTTGTTTACCTCTTCAATTTTGTCTTGTCATTCTTACGCATAGAATATATTTCTTTGAATTAAGTATATACGTGGACAGAGTCAAATGCTAGCTGAATGCTAACTGCACTCAAGAGAACGTGTGACATCATTCAACGGTGAGTGGATCTCGATCATTTGCCCACGAACTTAAGGGACATAATTATCTCTCAATGAGAATGATGGACGGAATGGAAAATTTTCGTAAGGAAGCGAGAGGGATGGGCGGTCTGTACTAATTACTTAGGACATGTAACAGAGCTGTTTATGTGCAAATGAATTAGTAAGTTATAGAGTTAGAGCCTGCGTTGAAGCAATCTTTGGTGCCAATTTTGGTACTAACATTGGTATCAGTGTACATATTGCCGAAAAATCATATTCTAGGGAGTTCATTTAATATTAAAAATGACGTGTTGGAAGAGAGCTTACCAGCCATCGCGGGCTTCCATGAAGTTTCGAATATTTGCCTGACCATTTGATGTTTCAGACTCGCCATACATTTGTATTCAATTACTGCTTGTATATCCACGTCAATTTATTAATTCTTTTGTTAAAACCGCATCAATTTTCGACAGCGTACGAAATAATTTTTTCCTTGTACGCTAATACTTTTTTTTTTTTAGAAAAATTGGTATTTCCGAGCGGTCTTTGAAAATAAAATGAATTGATCAAGTATTCTAGAATAATTCTTAATTATTACGTGAAGGATATATTATAAAAAAAATATTAGATGAAAAAAATTGATTTTATTCGAAATATTTTATGTATTTGAAACTTACATTTCCCCGCCAGACTTCCCACCTTTCGAGCAAGGTGAAAATAGTTAAAGGAAATGGAGGTTTGCTAATTCTATATTTGGAAACGACTCCAGTCTCAATTTCAGTATTTACCGAAACGTTCGCTTTTCCCCGAAAGTACAGCATTCGTGGTCCACTTTTCCTGTTGGAAACTATGGGTTATAAATAGCTCTTTCCCGCTTAAAGCTCTCGCTCTCATCTTCCGTAGACAGCACCTTCATTTCGATCGCTTCGCCCACGCGTTCAGTCGAGGCATTCTTTCAAAGGGTTTCGGCTCGCTTTTTTTTTAATAAATGCTCATGCTGAGTCATCGCGGCGGAATGCGTCACCGCTTGATGTTCTTTTCATCCCCTTCGCTGCTACATTTCGAGGAATCCACTACGAGTGCATCGCTCTTGTGGGAACTAATCAAGTCACTCTAACAGATTAGGAATATCAACGGAGAGGTTTTCGTGACACGCACCGCGCATGTCCATTTTTTTGACAACTGTTTCGCCGTCGTTGTAGCTGGCTTCTTCAGGTAGATGAAGTTTAGAGAGGTGGAATCGTTTGTCTATTGTTTACACTCATAGGAGTCAGGCGTCTTCTCATGTACCGACTCCGACGGATGTGCATGAAAGATGGTCGCTCTTCCTGAATTTGATATGGGAGGCGCGGGAATTGAACGCAGGAACCTTCAATCAGAAGTTAGGCGCTATAAATTCTATCCCTAACACGTCCTCCCGATCACTTTTCGCTCACAATTTTCTGGTGACTTGGGATTCAAACTTTATGGTGAAATGCGATTCAGTGTCATAAGTCAGGATCATTGCTCCATCATCTGATTTTATAATAATCAATCCAGATCTATTGCATTTCACAATGTACTTTAAATTCATGTCTAGAGGTGTCTTCTATCTCATGTTTCCGATTTATTATTTTTGAGAACAAATTATAATACAAAATCTCTGAATTTCTCATAAAAGCCAATTTTTGCCTAAGCTTAATGAATTCTCATCTGTATTTTATTGAGCATTCTCTTCAAATTTTGCCAAAACCTTTACAACTTGAGATTGGTATTTCTCTAAAAAATGCTCTAAAAAATTCCTTGGGTGAAGTTGGTTATAATAAAAATATGTATAAGGAAGAGTGAGTAAGCCGTTTGTTGATTATCAGAAAAGCTGAAAATTTTCAGGAAAAAATTGTATTTCTTCAGTGTGGTAGCGGCGGTGAAAATGTAGGGAATGATTTACAGAGTCATTTGAGTGAAAAGCTATAATGTTGACAGTACAGGAAAATGAGACATTTGAAAGGAATGAACGGAACAGTTGTGGATATCATGCATGCGTTGTGCACATGTTCAAAATGTCAGTTTCCCGCATTCCCCGGAAAGAATTCAAGAGTACTCATTACTCCATCTCAACTGGTCTTTCAACGTGACGCTTCACTCGTAAAGAATGTTTGTAACAATATGTAAGGATAATTTTGTTGTTCCACACATTTTAAATGTAGAATAACTAGGTGTATATGCTCTTTATGTATCCATTTTGGAACGATTCCAAGATTATATGGATATTAAAGTCAACTACAATACGTGGGAGAGTGATTTGTCTTGAAAAAGACAAGATACGATGGATCGTGAGGGAGTGATGTGCCCTCTAAATACAGCGAGCGCTTTGATATTCTAAGCGCGAGGTTCGAGAATCGTATTTTTTGCGGGGTGCGGGAGGGCGCGGGACTGTTTTTTGGCCGCTTTTCCCGGGAGCGGGCGCGCCGCGAGCGTTCCTGGAAAGGCGATGGCGACCCGCGCGCGGGAAGGAGCGCGACCACTTCCCAGAACATCCCTCGATGCAGGACACGCTCCCGTGGACCATCCTTCCGAGACTTCAGTGCAACAATCCTCTCCCACGTGCCTTTCCAAAGTTACGGCGGTTCTTGGGAACGGGTCGAAAAATCGCAATTTTTCCCGGATAATTGTCACAATGAAGGTGTCGCGGGTTTCCCTCCGGGAAATGGTGTTTGTGGGAACTCCAATGATTTCTTACTTATCGCACTCCCATACTCTCACTCATCGCCGCGTCTGCTGAAAATCTGTTATACATGTAGTTTCCTGTATTTTTCTTGTCTCTATCGAAATTTCATATCAGGTGCCGCAGTGCAACCATACTCTGGCTCTCATTAGTGAGAGGACTTACAAAGAACGAACTCGGTGCCCCTCGGTTCCCTTGATAATATCGCTCTCTATAACCAATTGCGTCGTGCACCAATGTAGGAAGTAGAAAACTACCCAACGTTTTATTTACCACGAATTTCCACCAAATGGTACGGAAAACTATGCATGATTTTTCAAGTGTGCTTAAAATTGACATTCAATTTTCAATAAATTCGGGTCTCTTCATTCAGATCACTTGCACATAGTTATTGAATAGTCAAGTAATAGCGGCAGTTAATTTGTTCTAATTTCTTTGATAAAAGGAAACAACTCTATTATGGTGACGCTTATTTAAGAGCGCGGTGTTATCATAAGTGATGCGTCTGGCTATTGACGGAAGGGTACTCGTCATATCCCGGCCATAAGCCTTTTGACATCCAATAAAATATATCCTCGAAGTGCCAGGTGGTCCAGGGAAACGAACGGACCTACCTGAATGTGTGGGCATCTCTCGCCTATGGCTTCGTCCGGGTCGACCTCTACCTTCACCTATCCAAACCACAAATGGAAAAGTAACAGAGAGACGCTACTTCGTCCGACCACACCTGGGATATTCAGCGAGCACATGTGATCCGAGGCAGAAACATTTAATCCGTGAACTTAATAAAATACAAAGGAAAGCTTCGCGATTCGTAAAAAACGGCTACGGACGTACGGAAAGCATACGTCACACGAATGTTAAACGTGTAAGGCTCGGAGCCGCTAGAGAGTCAGAGGCTGCGAGCTTAAGCAATTGAGAATGGATATATTTCACAGCGACGCGGATAGTCATGTTAGAACCCCACTATCTTTACAGGTCCGCCAAATGGGATAAATTAAAAGTGATATTTTGTCGAACGGATTAGTATGGGAATTCATTTTCCCCAATCAATAAAAACTGTAATAAATACAAGGAGGAACTTCGTTTAAGCATTTCCTTTCTATTTTCCAACGCCTTGTGTCCTTGAACCCCCTCCACACGCCTATTTAGGCACCTTGCGGGTTAGGAATTAGATGTGGAAGCACCACCTTCGGGTTGAAGCATTCTTTGTGTGAGCGAATATTGGTAATCTTCTGTGACTTCTGGGCGCTGAATATTTTCTGAGTATTTACCCTCCCACTGCCTTCCGAATTTTCGCGGATTACTCAATACTCGGTACCATTTCCCCCTCCCCCCATCCATCCCTTCCGAAGATTTGTCGGAGCGGACGCATCCCTGCCGGGAGCGTGCTTCGAGGAAACAACCTTCCCTTGGGCTTCCCACGGCGAATTCACGCCAAGTTGAGCGACCCTCTCACTCTATTCCAAGAGGCAGCGCGCACGGGAAATGGCTAAATCCTATTTAACATAATGTCCCTGAATTGGATGAGCTCATGGTTAGGATTGCACGCAGAAAATTATAATGACTCTCCTTTTCATTTACGACGAATCATCGATATTCTGCTCCTGGTAATTATTTGATTACTTCATTATCTGATTACATATTCAATTGTTATGATCCCAAGATGTGCTCGGAACCGTAATGTAATTCGTCCTCAAGTATTAATTTCCATGAAAGGTAGAGAAGACTTTTATTTTTAGACAACAAAAGGCATGTTTATATTTTTATGCCTCATCTAGTATACCCCCTATGGATACCGGATGACATGGGAATGGCAATCACACTTGATTGATATTCATGGGGCAGCGATAAATATACCTTTTGTCGTCTAAAAATAAAAGTCTTCTCTATCTTTCATGGAAATTAGTACTTGAGGACGAATTTCATAACGGTTTCGAGCACATATTGGGATCATAACAATTGAATATCTAATCGAAAGGCTAGTTTTCGACATAGATTCCTTTCACATCCATTCCGTTCGCTCTTCCAATAAGGAGTCGTTAGGGACTGTTTGTGTGCTGACGTCATTGCGAAGGTGGCTATGGCCTTAAAGGGACGCGCTGGAATAGCTCGTGACGGCGTTTGAAAGCACAAGTGCGCCACTTTGCAATGCGACGTAATGTCCGTGCGGAATGCTTGATCTATGTTTATCCATAACCCTCCCCTCAACATCACCACCTTCTTGTCTATTTATAAGATTTTATCCTCGTCATTCACTCACTAATGTCTCTCGATTTGTGAAACATAATGTGTATTTGTAAAAACTAATGTTGCCGCTAGAGAGTAAATATAACGGCTGTGAATAACAGTTTAATTTGTTTGTGTCTAACTGTAAAAAACGACATAAATCTTTGCGCTTCCGGCTGGATTGTGAAAGGAACATATTTATGCCGGGTTGTTGGAAAATTCATGATTTTTCTCGGAAAAAAAAGAAAAACAAATTTAAATCCTCGAGGCACATGGAAGGCGCTCAGATCTAGTTTCAATGCTTACTCTTCAGTCTCGATCCCTTATACTACATTTTCTATTGAAGTCCACCTCTGAAGCATTCAATTCACTCGGTATTTTTGGCAAGATTATTTACCATAAATTGGTCGTTATAGTTGGGACACCGGTGGCGTGTATTGGCCCTCATTTCTGGGGGGTGGGTGTCCCCATCCTTATATTCAACACTGACAATGAGATGACTACCATCGTTTGGCCCCAAATCAAAACGAGGAGACGAGAGGCGATCAAGACACTCGAGGAATATTCGTTCGGTCTTTGGGTCAGCCTCTCTCTCCTTCTCTCGCGAACTCCTGGCCTATTACAGGCCTCGACAATGACTGAAGATGATGGGTCGATAATTTTAGAGGGGTACGATCGACGTGAGGATTGTTAGATAATATAAAATAAGATTAACTGAAGGTATTTTAATTTTAACTATGCATTCTTAAATTATATATTTGATGGCGAATCACTGGACGCCCTTAAGTATTATCATATAGTAGTATATACTTACTCTATGGTATTATTGGTAAGATTATTTACCATAAATGGAGTAGATCATAGAGTAAGTATACACTAACTCTATGGTATTATTCATTAAAATCATTCAAACTACGTTGCTCAAGTGTTTCTTTATTTTCCCCATTCACAGCTAAAATACTCGTATAAATATAAAATTCCGATTACTCGATTGATTGTGCGTTTGTGTAATGGGAGAACTGGTTTTAAGCTGATTTCCTGCCAATATAAATTATGACATACCATTACATGGAATATGGTTGTATGTGACTTTTCAATAATTTAATGATCAAATGTCTTTTGCTTGAAACCGATCAACATCAAGTTTTTTTTACATACACTTCGTAGGTTTACATTTTACGTAAATATGAATGGTATCATAAAAAGGCATGATTCGAGATACATGGATTAAGTGAGAATTAAATTTTCGCTTGAATTTTGGATACTTTTCAGCGGGTAATTCTTGGACCCCTCAATGGGGAGGATATCTAGAATCGGCATGCAAAGAATTTGAAGGCAGCGCGGGAATATTGATTCAGTGTATAGCCTTCTGCGTATTCGCGGTCTTGATAACACTCTGAGAGCCGCATTCTTCGACTCGATTTTCGCCGTACTATGTGGTGGTTCAGCGAAATTCCCCGCTCAGAAAATCAGTCGATATTTCTCGGGAAAAGGTATTCTCAATTCGTTATCTCTATCTTTCTATCTCCTTATACCTTGTGAAGGGTTCACAACATCAATTCACATCGTACAAAGAGTGATTTTGTTTTCTTGCGATCGACGAACGCCGTTGGAATTGTTATAGATTTGATGCTTTTATATTTTACAAACACAAGATTTGTAGATGTATCGTCTTGACCTTCGCCTGGCTTGGACCATTTTCCCCTCCAATATCGCGCTACCAATGAATGCTTAGATACAAAGGGCCCTGTGGAAAAAATTGAACTATTCCCCTGACTCTTCAAAGCACTGACGAGTGACTCCATATAGATTGAGTTTTTAAAAGTCCACGCTTTTCTCATGCACCAACGTCATAGAACTCGTCGATAAATGTGCTGGAATGATATGCTATTCCTCAAGAGACCGTATTTGGAAGGAAACCCGGTTAGACGAGCCTAATTTTGATTGTTCATTGCTGGAAGCTCAATCAATTGGCAACAATATAATATCCCCTCGTGAATTAAGTTTCTGTCTTCATTCTTTGACGCAACATTGCTCCTCTGGTACAATTCGTGAAAGTTTATATCGTTCCCTATCACTGAAAATTTAATAATTTTCCGTCTGATAGCAACAGGAATGCAATATATTAAGAAAGAATATAACATCCGTTACACTTTTCATTGAATAAATATCCACATTGGTCGCCATTTCTTACCTGAAGAAGTTGGAGAAACACCGCTAAAGCCACAAAAATGAAATGATATGCCTTTGGGGTGAAAAATTCGAAAATTATGGCACTAGATGTCTGCCACGAGGCCATGCATTCATTTCTCAGTGTTTAATGTTACCCGCTCAGGAAGTACTCGAAGGCACGTGCCAAAAGCCAGATAGTTCAAAAGTATAATCAATAAAGAGTTTTATACTTCTACGTGAGATTAGTCAGTGACAGATACAGCCTATATTGACAGTGAGTGACGGTGAATGCGTGAAAATTCATTTACCATGTTATCGCGTAAATTATGAAACTCGTTAAAAATCATTTTTAAGTCCACAAGGAATATGAGCAAATTTGAATGCAAAATATCTAAAACTATCTTTATCTTGAAACTAATCTCTCTTGTATTTTTCGGATTCATTACACAGTATGGTTATTCTAATGACTCGTTGTAATGTGTACACCTACACAATGTTTGTATTCTCACACACTCTTCCGCCTTGCCCGCAATTATTTGTGGCAAATAACCTGTGAAGGATCGTGACCCATTGAATTCACTGAATGCATGTTCATTTATATTCTCCTGAGGACGGAAATGTGGTTCAACTCCCATCCAGTGAGCTTCAAAATGAAACTTGTGCTAAATATCGGTAAAACTGTGCTATGTATGGGAGACCATCTAAGATTTACTAAAGTAAGAATTTTATCGATTTCTCTAGTAGATCGAAAAAGTTATATTGACATATTGTATGGATAATACTAATCAATTTTAATTATCTGTGAAATCATGTCATGGAAATGCAACTAGTCCCACTTGCTAAAGTTATCATTGGGCTTGCAAGTATGAAACGATTTCCGAAATTTTTTAAAGATACTCTTTTCCCTCAAGGAGATGTTTGGTACAGCAAGAGGACAAAATGATGTTACTATGTACATCCTTTTTTGGAAGTGTGAACACTGGTTTCATCCCTCGCATTGAAAGTGAGCGATCATCCAGTACTTGTGGAATTCAAATGCAAAAGCTTTAAGGGGCTCATTATGTCGGCGATATGTGTCGCTGCCCACCACCTCGATTTTCTATATCGCTGCCTTCACTTGACTGCAAAATGTTTCTCCACGAGACGCAACTATGGTGTAACTCCAATCCAGTGTTATTCAGAAGGCCTTTCTGTATATTCCAAGTTACGGATGAATTTGTGATGTTTTTGCGGGATGTTGTTCTTTATAGCGTTGAAGTTGAGGAAAAATACACATATTAAGAACGTTTTTCCCCAATTCTGCAACGTACATCCATGCGTTTTGACTCCAAAAATGAAGATAACACGTAAACCTTCAATTTGAGGTCATTTGTCGTTGAATGTAAAGAGAACGTATTTACAATTGTATTATAAATTATATATAATATATGAAGAGAGAATAGGGGACAAATGCCTCCTGTCACTGTTGGGGCGTTAGGCATTCCGCATAGGTAGCGCGTCTGCTTGAAGAAAGTTCCAAAATGACCATTCCTCGGGGAAAATGATGTAACGCCAAAGGCTTTCAAATGGAATCAAAAGAGCGGCTCTGGCTTCCTCACAGCCGCAGCATTACACGAAAATCGATAATGAGGCCACGGCGTTGGCAGTAGGTCAGGGTCGGCTTACCTGACGTAACATACCCATTGGTGTACCGTGATCTTGGGGAAACACTACGAATGCATTACTCATTCTTGAGGATGAAAGATAAATTAATTAATTCTTAATATTTTGTGTGAGCCATAAGCTGCCCTTAATCTGCCATGCTTCATTAACGAGAGAGTAACCGTGGCTGTAGTCACCGGTTAAACAATGAGGGGCTTCGCTCGAGGGAAGTGGGATACGAGCAAAATCCATTGACACTGAACTGAGAAAGCGGGCCACTCATGTAGTTTCAGACACAAGAAAACCTGTACAAATGTTTAACGGCATTGCATACAATGATGCGTAGTCATGTACTGTAGAGCAATAAGTAAAGTAATCGACGCGAGTTTGTGAGTCTTTTTCTGGCTTTTCACTCACTCAACCCGAAGGTTGGTATGAATAGGTGATGGTAGAGCTCGCCATGAACAAAGCCACAGGCCTGTGAATGTCGCAAATTCACAGTAGGGAGCAAGGGAGCAACAATACGTCGATTATTTTTTGGGAATAAAATTCTGTGGTTAGAAAATTTTGAACTATTATATCTGTGAAATTATGACCAAAGTATTGTGTACGAAATTCATTTATGTTTTAAAAATATAATGTAAACACAGTTTTTTCAATCAATGAAGACTTCTTTGTTTAAACTATACGAAATCGTAAATAACGATAAATGATCATGTATGAAAGTCAAATTTTGTTAGTTGATAAATTTCATGAAGGCATGGTGACATTTATTGTTTATATTTCGTATATTTCATGAACTCAGTCGAAAAGAGTGGTTTGTACGCGTTAAAAGGTCGCCACACACAAATCTGTGTATAGCATATTTGAGATATCAATTACCGCTAATAAACCGTAGTAAATTATTGTAACGAAATCTGCTATATATGCATCCTTCTTTCTTTATGGGCATCGAAACCATAACTTACCCACCCAATCTTGCCAACTCTAATGTAAGGAATGATAGCACTTGACCAAAATCAGGTAAACATTAATGGCAGAAATTGATGCTTGATATGATTTTCACAGCTTTCTTTAAATAGTAGAGCAATCCTTTAGCCTTAAAACTTGGGACGTATCCTTTCAAACTTAATTTGTCAATAGCTTCATTACACCAAGGTGTGGTTCAATGAGTCAACTGGCCTCATTTACTAAATACCCATAGTCATCCGCAAATTTATTGCTGTAATTACGGAATTAATTAATATTTAAATATAAATAAAACAACTTTAATATGCCCTAATTGCATTTTATGACTTTTATACCTATGTAATTAATATGTAACACGCATTTCAAAAAAAATATTTCTCCCGCATCTCATACTTATTTTTCATTCTATATCTCAAAATTAGGTGCATGAACTCGAGTTTAACATGAAAATTCACGAGGATAAAAAAATAAAAGAGAAAATTTTGGCACGATGCTTATTATTAGTGAAATCATAAATGTGAGGTAATTTGAAAATGCAATAGGCGGTTCTTTCAATGAACTCAGCGAAATGAAATGGAAGGTAGTGAATCTTGCACTTTGGTTGCTTTAATGTTCGGTTATCATTAGAAATATTTGACTTCGGAAAATAGAAGGTTACTGATTCTCTAGCAATGAAACTTAATGTTTGTTTTTTTGCATCTTTATTCAACAAAGACAGACAATTTTGATAGGATGGAAGAAATTGTGTACAATTAAATGTAAAATGTACGAGAGGTAAATATTTACAATTCATTGGAGGCAGTTTAATTGCAGAAGGCCAATGTGCTTCGATGTAATTATTGTCGGTGACATTTATGGTACGGTCAGTGAAAATTTAACTTAATAGATATTATTTTTTGGCTTCGTGCTCAATGAAATATTTGTCATTTGAGTGGAGAGGAACTCTTTCTGCCTTTCTGAACGTATCGCGATTTTAACCATTTGTAGAAAAATAAAAAATGGAGGAATTAATTTTACCTTTTTATTTTGCTCTAAACGGTGTGACTGAAATAGTTAGCCATGCTAATAACATTTTAATTAAATTTCTAGTTTTCCATCAAGTGAAAGAGTATGTTGCTAGGAAACAATGATATATTTAGGCGAAGACTTAGTCGGGTATCATAATTCTAAAAGTGCCTAATTTCAAAGTTAGTCTCATCGTCATGTGGGTGTAATATAATCAATACTGGTTCAAGTTTCCGGTCAGCACACTAAACTGCTGTGTGGCAGCGCCTAGGAGGATAATATTGGAATTAGTTCTCTGAATATGCGTAAAAGAAGTTGGAAGCTAAACAGCATTCAACATCTTCAAATAGTCGGAAATTCAGCGTCGTTATCCGCGGGTAGTAAATTTGCCTTGCGTTGCTGTATAAAATGTATAATGACTCGGCACGTTCTGATCAGATTTAGTGATTAGGTGTTGATATTGTGACATAAAATGAAATATAGGGCGTTTGTCTTGATATAAAATTTTAGAAAATCCCATTTTTATTACCTGGCCCATTAAGGTCTCAGTTTTTTGCTAGCGTTACAGCCTTCAAGAAACACTTCACATAAAAATGGAGTTGTGACTCGAATTCTCTACTCCATTTTCCTTCACAAATAAGTATCAAACAAGTATCACAAATAATGTAATTACTATAAACTAGCGGTAGAATGCATCGCTCGCAAGCACCAATAGACATCAAGTGAATCTTGAGTCGTACTGTCTGTTCACACCGGTTTTTGTTTCAAGCTATCACACATTTTCCCACCCGAAATTGTTTTTTACGGTCAATTCGAATGGGTTCTACTCTGCCTATTCTTTGAATGTAAATTATGATGAAATTAAGCCAGATTCTAGCAATAACTACGAAAGCCTTAAATGAATATTATCAATTGCTTGGGAAGGCGCTCTGGAATGTTCCAATGCAGCTCTACTTCGACTTTATTTTTTTGGAAAATGGGATACAAGCAAAACGAAATGTAAATGGCTGGAATACGTAGTTCAATGAAGCCCCGAGAGAAGTCTGAAATTAATCTGCGCAATCTCCATGACTCTCAATGTCGTTCTTCGTTCGAGTGAACTATGTTTCCGTGTGAATGCGTTGACTAAAAGCTGTGAAACATTCTCCTCGCGTGACGTGTTTCGCGGCAATTACGAAGACAAGGCGTGAACACCGTGTGAGCGCGGAAAGTACGAGAGCATTGATTGTTGCTCAATAGTTTTTCCGAGTGAGTCCAATTGTAAGTCTTAATCACACGATCATTTTTTCGTCCCATCCGAGCGATAGCTCTAGTGATCGCTCCAATGATGGCGTAGAAAAATTACTGTTTCACGCTATCATTTTCCGCGATGGCTCAATGGATGGGAATCCAATACCTTTTCCCATCACTCGGCACATCCCTTTATCCGTCGCTGAAACCATGACTGGTACTGTCTTTCAATCAATCATAATGTACGGCCGCTAACAGCGATTGTAATGCCACGCTTGGCATTTAATTGAATGCCATTTGCAAATACGAAAAGGGAAATGTGCGATGAAAGTATAGATCGTGGGATCACTCTTTTGGTCCCTGAAAACTTATCGCTGGAGCTATCCCTCTGAGGGAAGGATAAAAAGTACCGTGTGATCCAGGCATATTGAGTGCCTATTGATTCGCGGTCATTGTGAAAGTGGGTGGAGTAAACGGCTTCGCATTCCTCTGCCCGCTCTTGAAGGACGAGTCAAGGCGAAGAAAGAAAGAAAGAAAGAGTGGCAACGCGACGTTTGCCTTCGCCAGTGTTTTCACTGCGCGTCATACTTCACGGATGGGGAACGCCGCTGCGGAGCCTTAGGAAATCACGGCTCGGAGAAACCAAGGGGATTCCCGGAACTGCACATAATCCAAGAATTTGTGCACTTCCTTTGCGGATCGGGGAAATGCGGAGGGAGGCTGCTTGATCATCAGAGGTCACTCAGGTCGGGATGGCTCGGCGGGAAGAGGTTTGGGATGCTCATCGAAGGGAACCCGGTTCAAATCGTGGGAGAACCATTCGGTCACCTTCAAACAAATGTCCCCAAAAGTGTCCCAGGGGAAGCCGGAGCAAAAGACATTTTTGGGGACGGAGGGATTACATGATTTTATAGGGTGATCATTTGATACGGTTTTACTTCCTAACTCCTTATTCCAAGCTTATCGAGAGGAGGTTAGGACCCCCCAGCTCACTTTGACGTTAAGATCCCCAGCCCTGGATGCATGGAATCACACACCTGTGGCTATGTTTGAGGTGAGATCTTCACCGGGACCAGGACTTGAACCTATGAAAACCCACTTTGAGGTTACATTACTGAGTGAGTGAGCTCCTCTCGGTACAGAGCATCAGCAGCGTGATGTTGGCGGGCGATAGTGTGGTCTACGTTCGTTGAAATGATTAGAGGAGAGAATATCCATTTTGGAATTGTATGAGTATATGAGAAATATTCATGCGTATGATATAGATGGAGGAGATATTGAGGATTAAAAGTAAAGTAGTAGGGAAACGAGCAAGCTCCATCAAAGATTACATTACACGTGTTGACATGAAAAAGATTTCAACCTAATTGAAGTTCTTTTACCAGTGATTGAAAAATATAAATATCTTAGTAAATAGGCAGGCCATCGTTTTCTTCTTGACAATTAATTATCACCGGAAGATTCATGGTTTATTTAGCTCTCTACTAAATGTAGGAGATTTAAATTGGCTTTAGCGATACTTTACGATTGTCACTTTCCGCAAACCATGGCTGTGAAATTATCTTGCGTCAATCGTTGCTAGGAGGCTATTGTTGGCTCATTTGAGTTCATTTTTGAAGTATTGCAGGGGCGTGTCCTGCCAAATTGGGCCACCCCTCCTACTGAAATAAATATTGGTGCGAATGGCTATTTTTTCCGATGGTGGTGTTTTCTTTCATGTCGTTGGTGATAAGACTTATTTCACGTGGGAATCGTTTTATGGAAAAAGACGAGAATCGGTTCTTAAATTCTATTTGCTTCCTTCATGACATAAAAAGACTGGTGTAATCTCCAGTGAATCATGCTAGAAGAGACTATTTTGAACAACTCAAAAAAATATTCAATGCAGATACGGAACTGCGTCAGTTATTTTAAGCTAATGGTTGTGGAAAAAGTTTAATTGCGCTTATTTAATAATGTAAAAAGATAGTGATTAAATCTAAAGCATATTTATAAAATCAAAAATAATAATGAAGTGAATGGGATGAACATTACTTACCTCCCTAGCTGTACTGCACACACATTTCTGGTGGTATGTAAAATCTTTTCGGTTTCATGAGGCATAAAATGTTTTCTGAGATGCGTGTTACAAGGGCACTGCGGACTGATGGCGGTTAGAATGAATAATAAAGGAATGTTAAATGATGAAATATAATTCGTCATTATTTAAAAAATAATGATAATCATATTTTCAGCATCTACAAAATTCACAGAATTATTAGGATTGATTACAGTATATACTGCCAGTGAAAACTGAAAAGAGGATTGAAGTAATACCAATCAAAATAAAAGTTTGGTAATGATGGAATAAATGATAAAACAATGATGAAGTGGGTGTCTTTTTAAGAATGCGGATGAAGAATATAAAAAGAGTTAATATGAACCGTGAATTCAAGGTCCAAATTAATCGAGAGAAGGATCGCCGAAGTTACTCTTGCGAAGGCTTAAAAATGCGTACAACAGATGGCTGTCCACGCCTGGCATCGATCGCCCAAATAGCTCAGCGCGGAGCACGAAAAATACGCCCAAAATGTAGTCATTTTCTGCACTTGAGTTTCGCCGTGCACCCTGCGGAAACGCATGAGTTGAAGTTGGCGTCATTTGATGGAGGTGTGTGAGCATGCGAATACTAAATTTAGGCATTCACCCTCTCCCCATCAATGTATTCATTCTTTCCTTATTCGGGTCGGCTGTGAATTACGTCACGGCGAGGTGGAAGGGGTTGGTCCAGGTGGGAAGACCTGGCGCTTGGGATATTGCCTCAGTAGCGGAGGCCCCTTCGAAGGACTCCCAAAGATACATCGGAGGAGCGCACCAAATCGTGATGTACGCGGAATGCAACATATCATTGTTCAATTCGAGGAATAATTAATACGCATCATTTTCCATTCAGTGCCTGTTATATTCTGTTGTCAAGGGATGTTTATGTAAAGGAATCAAAATTATTATCGACAGAAGACTCGAAAAACAATGTGCTTAGATGTGGCAGGGGGATAAAATGAAGGGAAGACCGATAGTAACCAGTTCCGCAGAGCATTGTTACGTAGTACAAAACACTTTACTAATGATGAAGTTCTCTTGGATATGTTGTCGGCTGAAGGCATCTGCATGCCATACCGCAAGCTGCCTCAATAGTCTGGAATAATAGGTGGGTGGTGTTAAGGAATCAGCCATTTATTACATGAATTGTGCAGCATATTTAAAGCCTAATAACATCTATTTTTGCTGCTTTTGCATGCAGAAAAACTGAGACACTAAACCATATCTGTATTGTCATTATTGAAGTCACCTTTCTTATCAGAATCAGTATAACATCCAGAATTACCCAATTCCTGGCATCACACGGTGATTTTGGTCTACCATTCGGTACTTCTTTCGCATAAATCCGTGGATAGGACCATAAAGTATACTTACTCTATGATAGGACGTAAGCGACAGTCTATGAAAGATATCCTCAAATTCAGCTTTCCTTGAAGTTTTTCGAGAGCGATGTTCTCTCTACTTGCGAATGTATTTATGCCTGGACTAGAGGGTCTCTCCAGATTGTCACCAAATCGGGAGTATTGATACCATAGCAATGGAAGCCTTGGAGGAATAGCACCTGATAAAGTGTGCGTAGCATGAAACACCACGAGAAGTTTTACACCAAGGTCAGCGGCTTATGACTGTGAATGCCAAGTCTCAAATTGGGCATCCGCTTGAAATGGCTTTTAAAATATTCTTCTTATCAGACCCTCATAGGTTCCTAGTACAATTGATTTCCTGAGATAATTTAATCACTTCAAGCATTCCAGTACAAAAAGCCTTTATTTCCTATGAACACGAATTGCTATTTCCGATCTCCGAACTCCCTTCAAAACATTACATAAGCATTCATTTCCTAGTTTACTCGTACAGCATTCTCCTCGTATTTTATATATGTTGGCCTACGGATTCATATTCGATTTATCTTAGTAACTACAGATTAACTGAAGCCTTAGGATCAGTAGAGTGAGTTTTGTGGCAATAAATAATATTCGATAACTACTAAAAGATGAAGTAGTGTCTTAATATGTGCTCAGAGAGCTCTTGGTAATTCTGCTTTACATGCAAAACTATTCTACTAACTACTACTAACTAAACTACTCTACTATTAAACTACTAACTAAACTAACAAAACTACTCACCGAAAAATATTTGAATCCAATTTTCAAAGTCACTGCGAATGATTAATTTCGTATATGACCTTATTCGTTAAGAGAAATAAAGCACACTAGTTCCTGCAGGTACCCATGTTCTAGTGCAGTTAAAGTGTTTCGTATGTGAAGGGGCTTATACACTTATGCCTGGAGTGTTTCAGTACCTGCATCGAAAGTTAACAACCATATTCAAGTGAAGAGTTCATAATTTTTGTATGCCTTTTTACGGAAAAGGACAGAGCAGATGCGAGAAATTTTCATGCCGCTAATATATCCGTGACAACGGAAGCGACTTTCTCATTAGCGAATGTGCCAATGTTAAGGATAAACCCATTTTTTACCAAATATTTCAGAGGAATACAAAAAAAATATTTCGCTTATAGGAGGGCTTGATCGAAAAACTCTGAAAACTCATGCATTAAGCGCAGGATTATGATAGTATGTACTCCATTAATTCGAAAATGTGAAATTGGAGGAGGGCTTGTCAGGTGCTATAGGATGATCATTTAGGCAATTAACTGGGCCAAAGTTTGTACATAGTTGCTACTTGAAGTAAAGAGCGAAGGAATAGAATTTTCTGCACCTGTACGCTGAATCAAGAGACTTGTACCAAACGCTGGTTTTAGTGCTGAACGGTTGCTCCTCTTGATTGAGCAAGTTTCATTAGCATTGGAGCGGGGGCAAGTTGGAGCAAGATTTTACTTTGTGAAAATAAAGTGGAAACATTTTAATTTATAGGTGTATAATTCCGTTTCTTCCTTTTAAGTCCTTTTTTACCTTATTCGGCCTCAACAGCAACGGTAATTTTCGTGGTGGTGCGAAAAAACCAGGACCTTTAAAATTTAACCAATATATCAACTTCATCGGTGTCTTCTAATCTCAAAAAATGGTTCAAAAAGTCCTGGTTCCTTGTAGCATAGACCCTGTGTGACAATGGTGATGCACAAAGAAAATCCAGTCCGAAAATGAAAATCTTGAATTTTGGCCAGCTTTTTTCGATTTCAGCCCACTGGGCGTCGGTGCTCATGAACTCCTCTCTGTCCTCTGCCGGACAGAAAGCCCTATCGAACGCCGTTGCCAGAGCATGTCGGGAAATTGAAAATGGCATAATAAGTTGAATCCATGGTCGGTAATTGAGTTCTGAATTAAAGTGCGGAAATTACCACTTTTAGTTATTACCATAGATATATCGAACTTCCACCAAGTCAAGCCTGAAAAGATTTTATACTTACATACCCATGACACATCCCGCAATGATATGCTTTCTCATCGTAGATTTTAGGCATTTGAAATCTCTGATAACATCTCATAAGCGTCAAAATCTCGGGAGCGCGGATAAAGAGCTGATATTGGGCAGAATATTGAGTGCAAATCGAAAAAATGTGCGTCTCAATTTTCCTCTTAATGTATTGAAAGATTGAGAAAAGCGGACACCAATGACGATCTCAAACAATGCTACCATAATATTTTGGAAAAACGCTCTTTCAATAGTTTTTAATAATTTTTACTCCGATAATTATTAATCAAGAACTTAAACGAGCACTCTTTGGTTGCAATCAATGATTTTATTTTGCGGGTAGGTCGCTGATTGAACTGATTGTTTTCATTCAACCCGTAATAAATCGAAGAGCGTGTATGCAAACTTGCTTTCCTGAATCTCGGCATTTCGTCTGCACTATGACTCTCTCGGTCTCCATCGCCGCAGCTGCCTTTTTGCGTTCCATGAATTCCTGATCCATTTGCTGTCGAACTTCCATCAACGAAAACAAGAAAAGTAAGCTTGAGGAAAATATTGGCGGGTTTAGTAAGTGATAGACCATGTCATTATCTACTTATATGTCAGAAGGGCATAGCATTTTATGGACCTAGTTATTAATATAAATTCTCAGAGTCTGCAAACATGAGGTAAGGTCGAAAAGGAAATGGCGATGGAGCCAATGTCCAGACAATGGTCACTTCCTACTCCCCATGGAATCGGCCATTCGTCTAATCCGTGCGCTTTCCTTATTCAATCCACTCCGAATATCTCCGTCCTAGATCTTCGCTGGCAAACAAAAGGCCCGAAAGAGTAAGTAGGTCTGCCTGTTTACCATGAAAGAACTTCCCACAACAGTAAATAAATCAATGATTAGGCCTTTGCTCTTTATAGGGATGCCAAGCGACCCATTCCTTGATTTTATAGAAGAGATTGTAATGGAGCCCGTTGCTCGTGTCGACTTACGATAAATGTTTCTTCGCGGCATCCTTCTAAATAAAGTCTCCCAGGAACCCAACTCCCAACTGTTTCCCAACTACGATTTCGCGGGATAGTTTTGGGATACCCAGTGTGACTATATCCGTTCAATTGGACTTTCTCACTTTTTTCAGCCATTTTAGAGCTTCAGTTTCCTCCTATTATCTTCAGTCTCTTGGGCGCTAATATCCATCGCGCTAATATCTATCGCCGGAAGCGCGAGGATTATTTTGAACTACCTCTACAGGTTTTCCTCGTCACAGAACGCCACAGCTTTTTTGCTGGAATTGCGAGCTGAAGATCCTCCTGATTATGCAAGATGGGTTGCTCGGAAAGTGATTGTGGAGGCCACTTCATTTCTTTATTGACAGATGGAGGCGTAAACAACGATTTGGTATACTCCAATTCGAAGAAAAGAGCTTGGTATTTTGCGAGAATCGAAGGAAAATGTTCCGCTGTTTCCTCTTCTTCCGAGAAAATCTTTCTCGCGTGGATGATATCACGCTATACCATGTGTTTGCTGGATGCACTGCCTTTTACATCGTCGCTCGGTGGGACGAAAACCCAACGCAAGCCGGTTCCAAGCTAGCTACAATCGGCTGAAATGGTAACAGTGCCAATTTTAAACTAGCATTGGTTTGCTCTTCTGCATTCTGTGCCATTCCGTTTTACATTCATTTTGTAATATTTGTGAACATTTTTTAATAACTCTCTTTAGAGGTATTAGGATGGATTACTTTTTTAACCATGTATCACGATGAAACCTTCAAATTGCCACAGCGGTGAAGCGTGACAGTAAAAGCGCATATGCTGCGTCCATAGAGTACTTGTTCCGTGTTACGTGTGATGACTGATGCTCTGAAGACGGGACTCACCTCACTGGGATGGAAGCCACAGGAGTGATATTTTATCTTTTTTCCTTCCTCGGATTCTGGTTTGACTTACCCTTTAGACAGCTGCGTCAAAAAATGACGTTTAGCCTTAATGTTTGGAACGTGTTATCGGTGAAATTCGTCTTTTTTCTTTTATAAACCGTGTAATAATATTCCACATATTAAAATTTGTTAAGAATATGATATTTTTCATGCTAGAATTAGGGAGTGACTTATTATTAAATATGAAAAAATAGATCATAGGTAAGATTGTCAAGCATACCGTAGTTAGCAATTTATGATTATGACTTTCCTGGACGGTGGGAACATGGAAAAACGACTTTCAGAAATGTAGGTCATATGATAAATAGGCTCTACTCCTTCGATTTTGCACACCACTTATTGAGGAGGCTTGAAGGTAGTATTTGGGCATCGTTGAAGATAATAATGATTTGATGCTTCGGAGGGGAGAGAGCCTAAACCCTCTGCCCATGAAAAATCATCGCTCGAAATGTGAATGAATTCATATCATAAACCATAAGACAACTTGTTAAAATGGTATGCAGTACCTATGATAATATTCGGTGAATTGTTTTGTTCCTAGGGATACAACGAAATATAACTCGTGAGCCAGGTTTTACAAAACTGTATTCCTTTTCGACAAAACGCTCTTAGTACGTTAAGAGGCGCATCAATCCCTACCGACCCGTCGTATTTAGTCCTTTCTCGTAACCATTTAGAACTTACTTTATTATAGGGAAAATTTTAGAGCATACTGCGTACCTTTTTCAACATTTTCCGCATATATATTCAATGCACTGTCAGCATTTTCCAGTACCTATGATGCGAAAATTTCATACACTGTTACTGGGGTGAGTTTTCTCAGTCTTTTTCAGGCTACACGCGCGAGTGTTTATTTCCTTTCTGCCTTCGTTTTCGTGGCCTCCCTTGGCATTTAATTATATTTATCACCTGGGGTGCCCTTTCAAAGTTTTTGACTAGTATCTTCTCTATGTACCCCGAAGATTTAGAGATGATGGCTGATAGTAAGTTTGAAGCGATTTATTCGTCGCCAAAAAAGACTTGTTGAACTCGTGAATGGCCGCGAACGACGCGACAGAATGGCAGCGCAAAATGATGGGTGCATGCTGGCGGTTTGAGTGAGGCACCCGGTGAGAGGGAATGGGTGTGGCCGGTGTTGTTGGTGGCTCTTCTTCCTCCGACCGGGCAGAGAACTGCGTCAGCGCGGAGGAGCGATAAACGTTGTCATTTCACTGTCACCGTCGACTGTGGGGTTCACCCTCGCTCTTGGATGGCGATCCCGGAAAGATAACTTCATGTCCGATCATTAACTCACGCTTAGGAAGACGCACTCCCAGACGACAAGTCTCTTCAGCCTACTTGGCGACTCATAAGTTGATGAAAACGTAAGCCATTATCATGAAAATATCTGGGTAAGAAGCGGTGGAGTGAAGGCAACCGTTCCGCGTGATCGCTCGTCGACCCTTCCTTGTCTGGCTGTGCGCCCGCCACTTCTTTGAGGCGGCAACGGAGTGAGTCAGTGAGAAATAACGTTAGACCAGTTTTCGCGTGCTCACATTTTCTGTTGTGAGCCAGCTGTGCGGTTGGAAGTTCATTTTGGCGTCTTGTCGCCACATTGGCTCGCACTTTTCATCTTTGGACCTTTTTGGAGACTTGGTTAAGGGGTTTGGTTCACGACTACGCTATACAAAACAAATAATTTTCACGTTTGTTGGAAAAAAAGTTTTTTCCATTCATCGGGTTCAAAAATCAGGAGAGCACACAGAAATTTGATAATGCATTCCTCAAAGGTTTTGACGTTAATTCATTTTCGAATCTAGCCGACCATATCACCATTTTCATATAACTAGCGTAATTTGATTTCAATAGCATATTTAATCTGATGATAACTCGATGTGTTACACGATCAAATGCAATATTTTATATTGAAGACAAGCTGACCCGGCGAAATTCATGCCGCCCAATAATAATTATCAATGAACAGTTTAGTTACACCATTTATAAATGAAGAGTGGCTGTAGTGATTTTATCAATTTTTAACATATAATAAGTTAAGAAAAGAATCAAGAAAACTACAAAAAACAAGCATTAGATTGGCTTGGTAGGAAGGTATTTTATTTATTCAATCTAAATAGGTTAGACGGGCACGTATGCGCAGAGAGATTTTCCAATGAATTTTTTATTTTTTTATTATAACTTAGGAAATTTTAGACATTGTAGTTTTATAAAGTAGTTTATAAAGTAAAAATTCTATTCGTTCAATTGTTGACTTCTTGTGTTTTTAACCGTAAAGAAATGTGTTTAGATCAAAGTCTTTGGCGTAAACTTGTCCCCTCATTGGGGGAAATTTACGCATCGCTAGACCGATGCTTGACTGACGCTCAAAATCTCGTGAGAATAGCCTAGGGCGCAACATGACTTCGTGTCGCGCTGCTTATAACTCGGTTCGGAAAAGTGCGCTGCATGAACGTGCCTTGGTCTACCCTACACATTCGGGTTTATTCTCTTGAGTCATGAATCTTCTGATGTACAACAGTTTTCGTTTTATTAACACGCACAATAACAAATAAAGAAGGCGCAAGAAAAAATAACCTGGATGGTTTACCAACATGTGAGCATGCAAAAGATATTTGACCATGAGAAGGACATGGGTTTTCTAGATTCAGACCAAAAACACTCACCTTGTGATTTTTGAATCGTCATCGCGAATGCAGCACGGATTGGAAATGGATTAGTGTGAACTCAAAGGGAATATCGGTTACGACCGTGAAAATCTTCGGAATGAGAACTTACTCATCTTTGAATTTTCCTTTGAGCACAGTCGCGTGAATCATATTGATTAACAGTTTTATTTAATCACCAAACGCGTTCCATTCTATAGTTTTGGTCGGTTTAGGTTTCACATGACCACCGAGCCAATCTTCAGCTGTAAATTGTACAGCCTTAAGCCAGGAACATCTAAGAGGTTTAAAAATTCAAATAGATAGTTGGTGACTTGGTCTTTGTTTGTTACTCAGTAAGTAGATTTGAGTGAATACAGAGTACCAAAGATTTTATTCTGAATTATGAAGTGAGTCATCCACACCTTCGTTCTGAGCCGCCAAAATTGCTCGCTCACTCAACCAGCTGTGATTTTTGTGGTTATCAATCATATGAGGGCACACTTTCTTCATGAGCTCATCTTTCGATGAAACGAAATTGCAAAGGTTTGGAGGAATTGAAGTCAATCTACTCGATCTGTCGACAGGAACACGGCCATTACCGATAATCAACAATTTCTTGGAGATTTGTTTACACACACGGAAGTGACGTGTTTATTGACGAGTTAACTTGACCTAGACTTAGCGTGAATTAAATGCTTTTAATATTATTTTGATACTTTTTAAATTTTTTAACCATTAAAATGTTTTTAATATTGTTACGAATCTCAGTCATTAAATTGGTAAAAAGGAAAACAAATCATCTAGTTTAGGCAGACATGGCCGTGTTACCAACTCCTAAAAAATATCACGATAAATTTTTTCTTGAACTTTGACTATTTTTTAATGTTTACTCTTTTTCCGGGGCAGAGACGAATCAAAAAAAAACAAATATCATTAAAATGGGTACAGCCCTTGTCGCGTTATTAATGGTATAACCAACATGATTTTAGACTTTGTTTTACATATGTGATATGGTATAACGTGCAGTATATAAGTTTTTACGTCAAAATGTCACTCATATTTTTCAGTTTTAAAAATTTTTCTTATTTTACATTTTATATCATAAGGACGAGTGGAAAAGGGGGATTTTCAATTAAAATTTCCAAGGTTTTATGCGCGTAAGGCTTATTTTTGGTCCCTATTAGTTGATGAAGTACTGCTTGAAGAACAAATTTTGTAATTTTCATGAAAATGAAGCAGGCTTCGTTTCTTGCACCTACAACCTAAGAACGTTTTATATTTTGATAATTTGGTATTTTTTAAGCCGAAACCCACAGTAAGACGGTAAATTTAAACACAAAGGCAGATGTTTCGACGAAATAATCTTCAATGTACCTGTAATGTATAAACTAAAATATTACCTTTTATGCGTCACGAACTAGCTGTATGATTGAATTGTGTCAGAAGTGTTCCTGAATTTGTTCGTGGATCGATTCTTAGGGCATTTAAGAGCTTAGCGACTTGGTCAAAAATCCAATTTCTTGTGTCAGATAGAAAACGACGAGAAATGCATAGTCAACAAAGTTTACAAGCTTTCGAAAGAAAAAACTTTGACAAAATAAAGAGTTCCTCTATTTCTCGTTTTGGTTCCAATGGATCAGTGCACCTTTGAAGCGCACCAAAAATACATGCTTCGATAATTTTCCTAGGAGTCTATTTTCGCCGAAATATAAAACAATACGCTGACAAAATGATAAAACTACCCATTCACGACAAAAGAAGGGCACTAAAAATGAGCACATCCTCTTATTGTCATTACGACCTATTCACATATGTTTTAAATATTCCTGGTATGACCTACTAATGGTTTCGAAAAAGCCATAAACCTGGAAGAATGTCTTGCTTGTAAAGAGCGGGATTAATAGTGAGGTTTCATGCTTATCTTAGGATTTTGTTCTTTCACACTAATCAAGAATTCTCCGGACAGATAATATTCGCATAAAAATAAGGTTAAATGAGATATTTTAAGGACCCTTGCGTAGCTTGAGAAATATGATCCCCGCATGTCATAACAATTCTGCGTCGGTTATGACTGATAATTATAGACTTCAACTTTTTTCTTGGAAAACCTCTGACGCATTCTGATATCAGTGTTTCAATTCGAGCAATTATTAGTTCTTCCTTTGTAAAACTTCCTGTGAAGAAACTTATACCCGGAGTTCTTAATATATATTCTCATAGCCAAAATTGTAACAAGCTTCTCTTACAGTCTGAATTCCAAGATTCCTGTGGTCTAATTAAAGATACACGGCCGTATTCATAGTTTCCTTAGTGAGCTACTAACGCCTAAGTAGCGTTCTAAGCAGTAGCGTACTAGCAAAATGGTATTCATAGATCGTTAGTAAGGGCTACTAAGCTTAGTATGCTACTATCTCAGTAGCCGGTTCTTAGTCGCCCTCCGGCCTTGTCTAAGGGAGCTACTAAATATGGCGGACCGTTGTGGATGATCGAACTCCGGTTTTATTTGTATACTGTTATAGAGTTTTTATGCATTTGTGCCAAAATGGAATACGAGAATCCATTCTTCAAGTAAGGCAGGCAACGTATGTGGTGTAATTGTTGACAGGAATTGAAAGTTTTTCGTAGCTGCGAGGAAGCTACGACTTGCATTGAACTTGTGCCTCTAGTGTAAGTGAACACAATTTGTACATTCAATGCGCCCCTAAGTGAATTTATTGCATATAGACGATGGAGTAAAGAGTGAAGCGACAAGTGAAGTGATTTGTGAGTGTATGAGCTACGACAAAATTATTTATTTCTTTCATACTGGTTTAACCATTTCGATCAAAGGTATCTACTAGCTGTTGCGAAGGGGATATGTTTCATATTTGAAGCAGTTGTTCTTTAGGGATACAGCAAACGATTATAAATTTTCATTCGTGTGTACGCTTTTATTTGTGTTTGATTATATTACTTATTCTAGTAACTTTATCGTGAGCTTTCGGCAGTGTTTACATTCCGCGTATTTCGTTGCGCTGTTGTTTTTGTTTTGGTTACGGTACGAGTGATAGTGGAGAGTGAGATTGGAAGTTTGTTGATGTTACAATTTCTGGTTAAAAAATTTGTTTCAGCCTATTTATTTCATTGTCTACGTAATGGTAATGTGAAATAGCATCAACTGATTCTAAATCATTAGTGATGAGTGGGAAGAGAGATGTGAAGAATTCTTTCGAACGTCAACGAGTGCAAATTCGTTTGGTGCGTGCAGAGTGATTGGAAAACTGATTATCATTGTTTACTAGAGTTACGTTATAGTGTTTTAAATTAAGTGTGAGTCAAGCTTTTCATTGAACCAGTTGACTCAGAATGTACGGATTATAAGTGTCATAAAGACAGCTCGTGAAATGTGAAGTGAAATGTTGTGTGCGTTGTAGTGCTATTTGTGATATGATCAGCAATAAATAAGTAAAACAAGTTACGTTAATTATGCTTTGTTTTTTACATTAACCACCTCCAGTAAACTATATGCCGCATATTTCCGCACGCTGCCAATATTTGAAATATTTAAATGTAGCGAAGCAGATTTTTGTTCCCTTGACTAATATTTGAGGAGTTGCAATCATATGTTACTAATTGCTCGCACGTAGGTGTTTGTAACGTAATGAATATGTATGATTCACACATTTATCTTAACGTTATTTTCTTAACGATTCATTTCTGCATTGTAAAAGTTTTCGTTTCCACTCCGACATTGAGGTGTATCTCTGCTTTCCGATTACAAATGTGTATAATACTGACGTTGCTAGTTATGTTTTTCCATACTAATCACGCATACACTAATGGAAACAAATATCGGAAGTGCAAACAATATCTAATGTATATGATCAATGAATACTCGGCCGTTTGTACAACAATAACTGCATCTCAAACATACAAATGCTTCGGTATTACTCATAAATCTACCCTTTCCCAATGGTATTGCATAATTTTTGTGTACAGTAATCAAAAAATATGTCTGCGATGCGATATCACATCGAATTATCCATTATGAAGTAAAAATTTCAATGCATTTTGCTGAATCAATTGCTTTTGTTTGAAAGTTTTACGAATTTTCCGCGCCGCGGTGTTGTCAAGCGTAGCTTAGCGGGTTGAACCCAAATCGCTACCGAGTATCGACTGCCGACCTGGCTAGTAGCATACTAAGTTAGTAGCTCGTAGTAGCTCACGCAATAGAATCCATGAATACCATATCTTAGTAGGCGACTAAAAGGTCTTAGTAGCCGACTAAGTTAGTCGCCCTACTAGCGTGTTTTAGCGGAAATCTATGAATACGGCCGACAGAATCCAATTAATGAGGCTTGATAACATTCGTGTTCACTGAAGAGTATAAACACGTACTTCCCCGTCTCATTCTAAAATGTTACGCAAGGGTCTAGAAAATACCTCATATAGCCTTATATTTATTTAAATTTTATCTTTTCTTGGAGTTTCTGAAATATGTGAAAGAAACAGAATTCTAAGGTAAGCTTGAATCCTCACTCTTAAGTCCGCTCTATAATAGAAAGTTATTCTTCAGAGTTTATGGCTTTTTTGAAACCATTAATAGTTCACTTACAGACATTACCAGAATTATTTAAAACGTATGTGAATAGGTTGTAATGATAATAAGAGGAAGTGTTCATTTTTATAGCCCTTTTTATCATAAATGGGTAGTTTCATCATGATGCCAGCGTCTTTAATTATATTACCGCGAAAATAAACGTCCCGTAAATTTATCAAAGCAAGTGTTTTTGGAGCCATTAACGAGGGGACGTCCATTAATTACGAGAGGGGATTTCGGCGATTTTTGTACCTCCCCTTCCCTCTTAGTGAGATATCGTGAGATTTGGCTCGACCTCTAACCTCGCCTGAGATTGTTCAAAACGCGTATATTCAGCTTAAATACGTTAATCAATGCTTGATTTCGTTGGATTAAAAAAAATACAATTTGTTTAATTATTTTAATAATTTTGTAGAATTTAGTCATATGTTAATGGAATAAAACGTTTTGCTCAATTCTGCATAGTTTTATCGCAATTTTACACTGCTTCTGGCGGAAAAAGAATTACGTGATACCTCCCGGGACCGGACTAGACCATGATCACCATTATCAAATGCTCTTATCTTCTAATTGCAGCGAGGCGAATCGTAAAATATATCCAATACCTACCTGACATATTTTGAGCCTCTCTGTAGTAATGATTATTTGAGGTGATTTAGGCATTTAATGGAGGGAAAGGCAGCTTAGATCGCCACTAAAATATCATGATAGGCACTTAAAATAGGCGCTTAAAATATTGCATATCCGATGACTTGGTTGGTTATTCAGGGACATAAATTGACAATTACCCATACCATATATGAAAATGATCATCTTTCAGAGTTCCCATTTGTCCGAAGCCGTTAAAAGTAATAGCTGCCAGCATGATTGATGGAAGTCAGCCAAAGTTAGGTACTTCTGATTAGTGTTGGATCTCCACCCGCATCAAGATTCAGCTCTGCAGTTTTGAAATCAGGAATGCAAGTTGCTTGATACTTTGCCTTCCGCGGTTCTTTTATGATCGTATATTCTTCGGCGTTTGGCCGCGTTGACTCATTTTTGGGCCAGTAATGACCTGGCGACGCCAGCTGAAAGACAGTCAAAATGCTGTCCCCCAAAGTGAGTCAACGTGACCAAAATCCGAAGGAAATCCGATCAATGCAGGTTTCTTCTCCTTCATCCAGATATTGTGTTGCCTATAGACAACCAACTTATTCGTCATGATTTCTTGGTTTTCACATTAAAAGAATGGACATGTGTTATAAAAATTCTGTTGCATTAGCTTTCAAGTGGGCGAGAGACGTTCAAACAGGCGTATGTGAGGCGTATGTCATTGCTATGGCATACCTCTTGCATTTCAAACTATAATTTGTTGAGTTGGATGGATTGAAAGTCCAGAGAAATCATTCAACATGCTTTAGATTCGACGTGACTGGGATGGGAAATAAACCGGAGACTGCATTAACTCCATTTAATATTCTACAAAATCATATTTACTTGAAATTTAAAATCTAGTCCGTCGCGGTGTGACTAGCGCTGTTCCTGGGCGGAAGTAAGCTGGAAGATTTGGTTCCGAATCCCAATCGGTACGAAAGCTTTTGTGCCTCATGAATTCCACCTCAGACGTACATATCTATCAAAGAAGATTTTAGTTTACCCAAGACCTCGGACTCCGACACGAATCACCATAAAACTAATGTTTTTTTAAAGGAGAAGATTTTTGTACAACATTTTTAGTTATAATCGGACCTTAGGACCCCTCACCTTGCTGGTGGTCTATTTTTTATTATTGGCTTCAGAGCAGCGGTTGCATTTTTGCTTGGTAAAAGAGTGTCCACTCAAGATTGAGAGGTAAGACTATTTAAAAAAAATCATTACATTGATAGAATGAAACTCCTATTTTATGGAATCGATTTTTTTATGCGCTTCTTATTTTTCAAGACACCTTGCATTTGAATGATTATCTATCTCCTTTTCATCTTATAGTCAACTATGAAAATTTTATTGACAGCCAGTAATAATAACAATAAAAAGTGATGTTGACAATAGTTTGTAATTATCGAGAGAGCCTCAAATGTGATAACATGGCCATTATCATTGCGTGGAGTGACGGACTTACATGTGAATAATTTGATCTCTTCGACTGGTGCGCTTCCACATATCAAGAGGAAGAGAAATACGCCCAAGAGAGGCAGCATGTACCCCGTTGTGATGGCGTAATTATGACATTTTTGGGGGAATTTCGCAGCGACCGCATCTTCCTTGGCTGAGACGAGCCGAGACTTCGCGAGAGCTGAGAGAGAGAGAGAGAGAAAAAACAACACGGTCGTCATGCGCTCGTTTTCGTCGAAAGGGGAAAATCCGATGGCGAAATTTTTCCGCGCAGCTCCCGACCAAGGAAGCCGTCACATTCCATTTCTCCGCGAACAATGTGGAGGCTACTCTCGGACAGCCACTCGTCGCCGATGCGAATCGCTAATGATTTGTTTTCATGCTCGAGAGGAAGGGTGGAAACTCGGTGCACGGTTTGGGGAGAATGTGTCCTTGCGAGGGGCGGTGGGAAAGGGGGGGGGGGGCAAGGTTAGGTGGCGCCCTTGCATTGGCGGACCAAGAGAGAGAAAGTGCCTCCTTTCACTTCAGTTGACTTTTGGAGCGACGAAAGCTCCAGACGCAGTTCCCATTCTAATGCATTTCAATGGGATGCATCGCACTCTGCAATTGGGTTGTTTTTTTTGACATTTTTCGTGATAAATAACTTTTTAAAACTCATGGCAAAAAAGCAAATCTTGGTATTTTTGAGGGTGCTATGAGTAGTTCCATGTTAAAAATTTCCTGCACCTTAGATATAAAAAAATATGGGGACAAAAATTTCAAACTTGAAAAATTAGTCCATTCCTATTGTTAATCGTGATTACTTGAACATTCTTCCCTCCATCCTGTGTCGCACGTCCAGTTATTTAAGTTTATAACCCATCACTTCCTCTTCACTGGATCTGTTTTGTCCTTTTTCATGCATCTTGTTTTTTTCACCCGTTTGAATCGTTGACGTTATCGTTGTGAGCATTTTTGAGACGTTTGTTAACATCTGCGTGTATTTCAATTATAAATTTTTGCATCCGAGAAATTGAAATATATGAATTTTTAAATTTAAGATAAGGGAAATCATTGACAAAGTTTTACGGATTTTTCAAAGATGTTAGCATAAGTTTGAAACGAGTAAATAAAATTCGAGAAAAAGTAAAATGTTACCGGTGGAGAGGGAGAGTGAGGCTTCCACTTGTGAGGGTATCCCAGGGAAACGAAGGATTTGTCGATTTCATGAAAATTCCATAAATGATCTCCAAATTGTACTTCATCGACTGACGATAAAAATAAACTGCGGTGCAATCTGGAAATTGCCTCCGAGAATCAGTCTTCCTTGCGCCTTCTATGGTGATGCTTTCCCAAGAATGGGAAAAGTTTACAGTACAATTACATTATGATGTCTTTGAGACAGATAACTGATATAAATTCCGTACGTTCCTTATGCCAAAAGAGTCATGTTTCGTTGGAATCTCGCTATTCAGCAATCAAGCCAAAAACAAAATCAACACAGATTAGCAAAATAATGTTATCAAAATATACGACAAGTCTTTGTTATGAGTTGTTCAATTGCAATGAAACCTTCAGAAGAGGGCGCATTACGCCCAGTCGACACTTCTTATTTTACGGAACGGAGTAAATTTGTGCAACTTGCGCTATCATCGTGAAATAGTGTGGCTATTTAGAGTACGTACCCCTATCGACATTTTCCTATATCTCAAATAAAAAAATTTCTCACATTTTCGTGACATTTTTATATCTGAAATGTGGGTAAATGCCGAGGTCTAATCTGTAATTGTGTAGGAGCCTTAGACATATGTTCCAAAGGAACTATTTCGGATCCTTTTTTATATAACTAATAAGTGGTATTCCTTTCGTAGTTGTTTAAGACTGTGCCGACAGGGAAGGTTATTTTTTGCTTCACCCTTTGAAATTTCTAAATAAGTTTTTCCTACAATAAATTAATCAAGATAAAACATATACCTAGACTTCTCTAAAAATTCCGAGTAAGTCAATATTTTATGAGTGCTTCGATAAAGTCAGGGTTATCACCGAGTATTTCATTTATGTAATCAGAGTTCAATTACTGCATACCGTCCGATATTATCACATTCAATGAGGTTATGCTTCACACTTAGGGGCAGTCGTAATTTTCACACGGGGGGATTTTTCTTAAAAGCTAGGAGTACGTTGGGATAGAGTGCTCTTCTCAACGGAGCTATTGCAATCTCCGCCCGGATTTTTCTGATTGAAGACTGATTTTCTGAATAAAAATCTGATATTTCGATTACGATACCAGTTAAATTGTACGCTATTTATTACTATTTAAACTAGTCAACATGTCCGTCCACCTCTTAAAAGCTAGAGTACACAGCAAAGGTCTACAGAAAGGCCGTACGGCGGCACTGAAGACGTGGGCGGCGAATCGTCGTTGATCACGGGCGGCGTCCTTGGCATCGTCGTCCTCTCTTTCACGCCCTCTCCAGTCCGTGCGTCTTGGAATTCATAAGAAAAGTACGCTGACGTCTTTTTCCTCAAGTAGTAGAAGAAATTCATTTTGTGTGCTTTAAAAGATAAAAGAAGTTATTTATACGATTGCGAGTTCGTAGAACGAGGCTTTCAGTCTACACCGAAGCTAGCTTGATGTCTGGGAAGCAGTCTCTTGAGATGTCGTTTCGCAGTGACTACTCATACATGTTTGGGTACCGTGTTTATATACTATAAAATCTGTTTCAAGGATCTGAATATTTGAACAAAGATTGTATAGAATGTAGATTATTCCATTTCTTCTTTGATGGAATATTTCTTCGATTTTTCATTTTGTGCGAGACAGCGTAATTCAACTCGTTTTAATCACATGGTGACAAATCCTTATCGCGAAAGATGCCTGATGGCTGTTGATTTAGGGCATAAACTTGATGGAGGTGTTTACGTTTTAGTGGCAGAGAGGAAGGCTGCCTAAGATTTAATAGCTTATCCTCGATTTCTGAAATCGTTACCTCGAAAATAATAAGGTTATGGGTACATTCCTGCCCAACAGTGGCGTCAAAACACACTTCTCTTTCGGATGCTTGAAATGGCCCGTTGATTCCATCGTAGACTTGCTTTCGAAAACGAAAGATCACCAGAGCGTTCACAAAAAGCCATGTGCGTCGAAAGGAGAAGTTTCAAAAGTCCAGGAAGCCTTAATAAAAGTTGAAATATCCTCTCGTGGCAAGGAATTCAGGATTTTTCAACCGTCAAAGGGCGATGCAATCACTGCGTATACATTGAGTGTAAAATGGTCAGGAAAATAGTTGTTGACTGAACCACCAAGTAGAAATCAGAAATAAATATTCTGAAGAATAAAGAAACCTACGTCAGCATTATGTAATGCGACTATGTGCTCGATGAATTGTCGTCAATTTGTCGCAAATAAAATAAATTTAAGCTTTACTTTCCTTCATATGTGAAACTGACGATGTAAGCATGTTTTTATTATTGCCGTGGTTCACGTATTTACTCGTATTGATCACGATTGGACTAAATAGACATTTCTAGGGAGTAGTAGTTCAATTTTTGTGGAAAATTTAATTTTGTGCCTTTTGATTTCGAAATCTTACACATAAATGACGGCGGTGGTATGTTGAATTTTTTAGAACAATTGATAATGCGAACAGCGTTCGTGTTATATGCTATGGTCATTTGTTCCAAACACATTCACCCCACCTTAAGTCCTACCCCACATTGTTAAGGGGACATCAATTAATTACGTGAGGCGTTTAGGGGGAAGGGGTCAAGCCGATTCTCACCTAATCACACGTGAGGGGCAGGGGGGTCCTGGCAAGTATCGCGTAATTTTATTTTCTACAAGAAACAGTGAAAAATTACGATTTTAGTAATCTTAAATACTAGTTTTAACTAATCTTAAATAAAAATAATTGAACAATCTAAAACAAATCCTACGCAATGAAGCATAGATTAGCGTATTTACAATGAAAATACGCATTTAGAACAACCTCACGTGAGATGAAAGGGGTGGGGTCGAGCCACTTCTCACGGCATCTCACTCCGGAGCGGGGGCGAGATGCAAAAATCGCCAAAATCACCTCGCGTAATTAATGGAAGCCCCCCCTGCCAGTCCCAGCCGCAGTCTTTGACATTTACTCGCGTTCCTTCCCTCTTACTGTTGCAACCCTGGCCCATCTCCACGTTGTCCCTTCCTGTCTTCAGGCCTTTTATACCCATTATTACCTGTTTTAAATTTACCTTGGTGATGGCACAACTACTGCGACGAAACCGGGTCGGTTATACATTAAGTTGTGGATTTAAACAAAGTTATTTTTCATTTGCAGGTGTTTATTTTTTATCAAGTTAAATAATTTCTGACTTCAAGGTTGCGTGATGGATGTGGATAATTTTAATTTTGGTGCATATTTGTCATTCCGTTCGTGTAATCGTAAACTAAAATTCCTAATATGTTGAAAGATTAATTTTTAAGCTTAACAAATGAGAATAAAGTGAATTTATAATTTAATAAAATGAAGAAATTTATGAAAGAGACTTAAAAAAGTGGGGATCCCTAAAATTTTGGTGATCTCGTTCAGAACGTTTAGGGATCTTTGGTAGTTTTTTTATACCTTAAATGCATTCGAATAACTTTTAAAAATCAACTTTTTAATGAAACAACGACCCGAGTAACGATATGTGTGCATCATTATCATCATTATTTGGTCGAATTCTATAACATTTCAGTAGCAAAGCTACAGAATGAAGATATGAAAGAAGTATCGCAAAATATTAATTTTATGAGGATGGGGTAATTGTATATATCGTCATTCGCACGATATGAGTGGCTATAGTCGGAATTTCTGCTCATTCCGGCTTCTTTGCAACCCAACTTTAACGTATGCTAGAGCGTTAGGCTGTATCTATGGAAAGTCTTTCTTTTGTATATGTGGAAATATCGCAGCGATTACTTAACATGTATGATGAGATCGACAAATGAGTTTCATCAATGGAGCGCAATTAGTCATGTTTATATCACTTTTGAGCGTGATTTGCTAATGTCATTCACGAACGCTTCTTACCGCTTCGTGTGATTAGTTTTTTCTGTACCTTTATTCGTGGCCACGCAGCTGTGGCACTGTTGAAATATTTCAAGTCAGAATTTAAACGTTCAAGGAAGCGTGTTTGAGCACTAAGTTGAGTTCTTAATTTATTATATAGTTACCATCGTGTATTTAGTTATTCTATCGAGTGAATTCTATCATATTTTCTTGAAATTTCTCGGAATTGATGACTCTCCCATTTGAGAAAAATGATGATATAATTACTACGCTTGGTTTCTATAAATATATGAATCTTACTCAGAAGTTACTCCTTTTTAATCATTAAAGCTATATAAAATTGTATTTATAGGCATGGAAGTTAGAAAATTAACCTTCTAGAAGTGCCGTTTTAGTCTTTTCCATTCATGGGATCCATACTAGGTTATTGATACACTAGCCGAATTACCAGTCTCTGACAGAAGTCAGACGAAAGTTCATTGTAAAAAAGAGGATGATCTTCGTCTAGACTTTCAATAAAGTAGTGAAAGTTAAGAATTTCCTCTGTTGCTGCTCTTCATTGGATTGTGGGATTAATATTCTTAGTCACGACTCAGCAGTAATTTGTAAACAGAGAAAATACATGTGAATAATAGCACTACTTCATAGACTAAAATCAAACTGCAATGGAGCCAGACTTTCTTACCCATTCTTTGTCACTTAAGATGTTATCATGGGTTGTAACTACGTGATTCGTCTCTCAAGAACTGTCATGAAAGCGGTGGTCCAAAAGGTCGGTTACATCAATGCCTTTCTGATGAAAAATTCAGTGCGTATGTTCAATTTCTTACCCATACTCATAAAATTTAACTTTATTTTTGGACTGATATTGCATTTTTGTTACAATAATGATTCAGTGAATCACTTTATTTTCCATCTTCTAGTAAAAAATTAGCATAAATTCAATAGTTTCCAAATATTTTGATTAAATTTCACTCAAAAATAGTATCGTTCAACTATTTCTGTCCCTAATAGGTCTCTGATCACTGTGCCCTTGTCACAGATTAAATTACTTCAGAATAAAAAGAAACCCTCCCTTACCTACACGGTGAGATTCCTCGGTAAAGCTGAGTGAAAGCCATTTTATTAATTCTCAGGATAATTATAAAAACCGTTCCTTTTGCCTGACCACGGTGATAAGAGCTATGTGTATTATCAGGCGCAAATAAAATACAGAAGTCATACTATCTCTTCACATTTTTGCCATATATATACTGAAATAAATCTCTTCACATTTAAAAAAAAAATTATTTTCTCGTTGACTGAAAAGGAAATGTTCAAGTAAATTATGCAACGCAGAACCGTGTGACTGATATTGGGTATTATTGTGTCTAAATTCAACTGATTCTGGCATGATATAGTGAAAATTCGACATATTTAAATGAAAGATAGTTGCACTTTTCCACAATAATTTAATGCGTGCTTAAACTATCGCTAATTACTACCGAAAAGTCCAAATAGCTTTCATTTCAATATTATTCTGTCGTTATGCCATTGCTAAGAGGAAATTAAACGAATAAATCTCTTTTATCCATCCTCATATTTAATATGATACTTCAAACTATGCATGTATTTACATCCCAATTACCTGCTGTCATTCACATTTATTGGAAATTAAAAAGTTACCAAATGGAAACCTATTGCCGCGGTATTCGCTCATCGGAGAAGTCCTTGTGGGTTGCAAAGCCGTCTCCTAACGGTGGGAGGCGTTCGCTTCCTCGCGGCGGCGTTGTTCTGCTCGAGTGGTGATCGGGAGAAAATTCTTTTCCCTCGGGCCGACGGGGAGAAGGCGGGGGCGGGTTGAAATGAGGCCAGCGCCGGATTCTGTGTCACCGGTTAGGTCATGGGATTATCCGCGAGGAAAGAAAGAGAAAGGGATTTAATGTTTGGGCTGGCGCTCCGAATGAAGAAAGTTACGCGTGAGGAGGCATGGGAAACGAAAGTTTTCGGGGGGCAGAGCGGCGAATGCTAACCTTGGTGTCTTGGCACGAGCGAGAGGCACAATTTGGAGTGCTGTGTTGCAATCTATCGCATTTTTCATAAGTACTAAATATCTCGTAAAATGGTTGAATTTTCATCTGCTATGCGATTTATGCTAAAATATTTCAAAGTGATGAGACAATGTTTAATCATATTTTTTCCGTAAAATGGCGTTAATAATCAATTTTTTTAATGCCATGAATCCTAAGTTTCACAGATATCTTCCGTCATGACCATAAAGTTTTCTGAAAGCCATTGATGACTCTAATCCCAAGATATGGACATTTTAGTCGCTCTCGTCTGTAACCCAAGTTCCCACCCAGGGTTCTATGCGCTGTATCATCTTTTAGCTATGCACACTTGCGAGAAAATTCAACGGGTAGTGAAGACTAAAAGTGCCTTTTTAAATTTAAAAATCGGCTATTTCTGCTCCTTACGTTACCGAGAATTGTACGCAAAAGCAAACAAAAAACAAAATTTTCTCCAATGAATACAAAGTTAAGTAGTATTGTGGATGGAGATTTTTGTGTATTGAGATCCTTATGCATAGCCATCACAACTACTATCTGTACCATTGATTATGTTTTCCTTTCCATCAGTCTTGGAATCTGACCCTAGATGCGATTTAAAGCGGCACAATGCATTAGCTCAACGCAATCGATAGTTCTCACTTTCGCATTCCACATTGAGACGGCCCCTGCTAGTGAACGGTGAAAAGTAGGACAGCAGCGACTAACAACTGGCATTATTTTTCGTAACACCGAAAGTTCGTTCCAGATTGAATACGAAGGTAAGCTTTCGTCAGAAACTTTCACTTGCGAATTGAATGCGTCCGAATAAGCTAGATTTCTGCCAGAACATTTTGCATGCCTCTGACCCCCTTGGCATGCATTCACAAAACTACTTGACTTTGTACAGACTGGAGGAAAATGCGCTTCTTTTTAATTTAGTGTAAATCCGCCGGAAACTTGGTCATAAATAATGCAAGTCGTCCATAAAGTTAGTTCATCTTTGTAAAATGGATTTTGATGGCGCTCTCGTTTGTAAATACCTTTTTTATGGCATTCCAATGTTTCCCATGTCATTTTATCCACTGAAACGAAAATGACCTATAAATTCCAGCCGCTATAAGGTGCCTCAGATATATGAGAGTGCCACTTGGTTGGGAGAGATCTATTTGTTTCATCACTACCTTAGACTTGACCCTTGCCTCTGCTGAGAGTGATAGGGAGTCACTCTGGGAGTTTTTGGATAGAGTGAGATCAGAAGGAAATAGATTTTTTTTCTAGAGACAGGAAATGCCAGATTTAAGCGAATCAAGTTAGAATAAAGGATCAGAATTAGTAAAAAAAATTTGCCTTTTCAAAAGATATTTTGAGTGTAAAATTATTTGGGGGAAAATGCGTACTTACCATGCAGAAAAAACGTTTTGATGGATCGGTTTAGGTTATTATAATATCCCTTAAGGGGATTCGATGAAGTATCTCCATTGTGGCATAGAGGTCCACATAAAATTAAATTCACAAGCATTCAATTGCTTCACTCAGTTTTTTTTCGCGGTATTAATAATTACCTTTCCGGAAAGATTTTACTCAAGGTACAGCCTCATTTATTATCCCTGTGCAAACAGATATGGAGAGACTGGAATGAGATAGAGCAAGACGTCGTTGATGCTGTTGAAATAGCAGGTACCCTGTGTATGTTTCATCAGATTACTCTATTTCGTCAGCCATTGCTGGAAAGATACGGAAGCAACCACGTAGAAAAGATGCATGGAACATCCATGTTTACTTGGGCCCGTGAAGCGAATGAAAAGATAACGGCGCGGAGACTGGGCCCCAGTAACCTACATAGTTGGGAGGGAGCTCATTTTCGTTGATTTAGCCTCGACGCCATGCATCAAAGAGTTCCATTGGAAAATTCATAAACCTCCTCGCTTCAGGAATTCAAGATAGGCTACGTTATGACGCAATTCAATCTTTACCCCGATGAATCACTCTCACATTCTGATTTATGGGTGTCAAGCCTCACTAGCGTGATGATGCCTTGATCTCCGAATCTTAGAATCTACAGATGCATCGATTTCGTTCCAACCATACTTATGCTAAACATGATACATTCATCACATCATGAGATGCGGGAAAATTATTCATTAAAAATATGAGAATGGTATTCCTAAGATGAGTACTTAATTTAAAGGCTCTCGTAGATTCCTGAGCCTAGGAAATTCAGCGGATGCCATGAAAGACATGAATCCTCTTATTTTTATACTTGTCAATTAAGGAAATTCTACTTTTGCAAAGCTTTGCTTCGATCATATTTTATTTTTTTGTGGTTTATTTAGGCCAATGTTTTAAAGCATTAAAACAACACAACTCGGCCAAATTTTCGTCACAGTAGGTTACCAAGTGGAGAATTAGTTGCCATTCGTATTCTCTACTAGGGTAAAATTTTATTCATATTCCTCTGACATCATATAATATTTAGGACTACATCATCATTTTTCTCGTAATCAATTAAGTGAAATAAGTATTTAGATTATGAGCAGAAATATATATTTTTGGGATCCAGAGGAGCTTAGACATACGCCATGCTCGCAAGGCACAGAGACTGCCATATTTCCATGCACTTCCTTTTCCCCCATGTGAAGGTGATGTCGTTAACATACTTTCATCCTCGTGAGAGGGTGGAACTTTCTCTGTATCTTTCGAATTTACTTCCAGGAAAACAGAAGAAAAAATCTCATGCATAACCTTACGTTGCCATCATTAATTTATGATGCTGGCGCAACTTTTCCATCTATAGCTCTCTCGCAGCTGTATCCCAATCAATACTAATGGATTAGATACTATTTGTTCCTCGGGAATTTGATGACATATGCATTAGATGAAGGGCTTTATTCATCCTATTATTTCGTTAAGCCCATTTATTTAGCTTATTTTTCTTCAGCCACATGCTTTCATTAGCCACTTAAATCCTCTTTATAAATCATTTGTTACGTTTTTCACTACTCTTATAAACTCCGATAATTGTCTCTTCGAAATTCTCGTATTTCATTTTTACAGCGTGAACGACGGAAAATTCCCCTGAACCAGGAATCGAACGAAATTGCCATTGTAAAATTGCCACGGGAACTGAAGACCATGGATAACGTAGTGGTTATAATTTATTTCCCATGTCAATATGTAATATGTGATTATCGTAGAAAGTTAAGCTTTAGGGTATCGTGTTTCCATATTGAATAAATTAACATGCATATATCTATAATGCCTATCAACCCCAAATTTTTAATATCCGTGGGTTAGACCTAACAAGACAATACGGTAGTTTCCAATTTTTTTTCTTGTATCGAAACTAAGTTGATGATGGCCGTCACTGTCCGATTTTAAATAGATGTTTACTTTTTTATAGTTAATTGAAGAATGAAAACTTAATTCCCCGCGAAAAACGCCTTAATCATCTGGAGTATTGTAGGTGATCTTACGCATGCCGTTAATGACGGTTCACCCTCCTGCCGCCAGGTGATGTAGCGAGCGCCTGCAGGCGACGGGCAGTGAAAGAAACAGAAAGCAGGCATGACAGGAATGATTTTAGTCTATGAGCTGAAATCAATTTGCTTTAGTTAGTGCCATACATATCGTTTTTTAATACGAGAATCTTAGTGTGCATTATGAGGAGAATTAGTTTCAGTGTAATAGTATGATTTTAAATAAACACGCGGAACGCTTCGAAACTGCCGTATTCATCATGCTTCATAAGCTTCCGTTCATATGGGTACGTTCAGGGAAATCGGCGTATTGTTGGCTGGTTGACTTCTCTTTAGAGATAGCATAAGCTAAAGCGCTTTATTCATTCACCTACTATGTAAACGAATGTAAAATTATTCCTATTTTTTTCAAATGTCCGTCTTTGTTATAGATGCCTTAGCCTGGAATAAGTTTCCCCTTACTAATCTCTGGTGATGCGTCTGAGCTATTTACCAAGGTATTCATTCATGCCGCCAATTATTACGCTTTGCCTTTTCAATGTGATAACACCTCTGAAATCAGTCTCGGCTCTTCATCTGACTTACATTTCCTTATTTCCAACGGTTTTCGCCGCCATGTAAACACGGCGAATAGGGTCGCGGAAGAGGACTGGTCGGCCTCGTCAAATGCCGCTCACCTACTCTCCCTTCCCTCTCCCCTGAACATGGTCCGTCCCCCGTCTTTCTAACCCGTGACCACAACATCTTCCTTCCCATCTGCAATCTGCCGTCAGTCAATGGCATTCCTTCCGGTGCAGCGGCGATGCGGACGCGGGACGTTTTCCAAGGGAAGGGGGGAAAAAGGCTTCCCTTTCACATTCATTAGAAATCGGAGCGGAGAGCCAAAACTTCCGACTCCCTCCCTTTCTTCCGCACTTTCTTCCGGGCTAAAAACGGCTCGCTGAGCTGAGGGTTTGCAGATATTCCTCAATTAGAAAATGAAATGAGATTAAGGCCTCGTCAAACTGCCGATGTTCATACTAGCTATTTTATAGGCAGATAAAAAGTAATAATCTGGATTGGGCCACATATTTAGTTCTTTTATAATGGATCTTTCATTAAAATCACATTCATTGCAGCAATGGTGTTGCATACCAGTTCAGAAAATTGGCATGGCATTCTTATTCTGGTAAAATGAACCACTTTATTTATAAATATCCTGCTTAGCTCTATAATGGATGGGTGGGTTGAAAGAATTTCTCGTTACCCGCCATACTAAGTCTATATATAGTAAGAGGGCTTTTTATTTTCATTTTCTCCAATGCGCTTAAGTTTTTCGAATCACAGTTTATGGAAATTCTGGGATTTTTTCGAATAAAATACCTCATCTAAGAGACATTCACCCATTCGGCTTACGCACGAAATATGGCTCCATTAAACCTTGATATAATGGGAGACTGGATTATTAGTAAGGAAATGCTGATACTAAGCAAGGAATAAAATTCGGAAGAAACATTTGGGATATTTATAAACGAGTGCTTAATATTGCCTTAAGATTTGCTAATTGTCTTCGTTAAGTTTACTCATACTAGCTCCTATTGAAAATGTTTAAATAGTATCAACCTCTTATTTTTTCCGCTTCGATTCCACAGTGTCCTTGGCTCCGTTCTACCTAAATCTACATTCTACCTAAATCTCCACTCTACCTAAATCTCCATTCTACCTTAAAATATTGGGGTTTATTAGTGTATAAAAATAGGCACAGAATTTGAATGCCTGTGATAGATTTTCATGGTTACGGTTTGTTTTTCGTCTGTGAATTCACTATGGTTGCCTTGCTCCAAATTTACTAATTGAGCAGTTGTGGCCGCTGAATTGCACCTCCATCCCATATCGAATTAGCGTCTGATTACTTAGACGATGAAGCTACTGCTTTCGTCAACCGAGGGTGGCCTTTCGTCCTTCGCAGTGACATGCTTCTTTCATTTTTCCATCGCTTGACCCCAATTGTCGGGAATTCCGACGCCCAGCCTTCGCATTAGACTGTGGTGAATTAATATAGTGCTGGGCTTGTGCCGAGGTGCGTGGCTGTTTGACAGCAGGCCGAGATACGTCCATAAGCTTCCTTTATTGTCTTCTTCCGCGTTTGAAGATTCGCGGCGAGGATTCGCTGGGTAAACATCCGACGCCGAAGATTTTCACAGGTTTTCCCAGCCGTGGTTTCGTTTCTCTGCGTCTTTGGGAACACTCCAGAATCCCCCTGCGTCATTGTAAAGTAGTACGTCATCCTCACTGGCTTCCTTTCATGTCGGAAATTTCAGGAAAAAACGCCGTGCTATTGGCAACTTAGAAACTCCTTAGAGATAAGCAGAAGAAGATAAACAGCTTCATGGCAACAGTAATGTAAATATTTATAAAATAATCTATAGTTTCTTTCGTCTTCTTGTCTATGTGACGCTTTAACTGCTTTTCAAAGAGGTAGGTACGCGTGATTCAAATCACAACCTTTTCGCGAATGTAATTTTAAATTAGTTTTGCCAACATGGATGACAACCATCGAGATGAAAAGGCAAAATGAAGCACTGGGAATGTGGGCAATTCCATCCTTATATGTTTAAGCTAACACATTTTCTGCCTATATCAGCAGAACGTGGCGCCATTTTCATGTAACCAACTATGGCAATAGGGTGGTTTCCTATTATTTTTTATTCCCTAGCGCGAAAGATAATTACTCATGGGGTACATATTTCACTCTTTTAGATTTTTAAATGACGATATCAATTTTTCGCGATTAAATAAAAAGTGAAAAATTTCAAGCGCGCGGAAACGCGACGGCTAAGTATGAATGCTGGGAAAACCCCGTGTGACGTCGTTCTGGTTCCCGCTGCCGCAAGTAAGGTGACCTTGGGGCGAGGCTTTGAGCGCTGATACGACGCAGGATACTAGCAGGTAGCAGAGTACCCTGCTAGCTGGTAGCGCTTGGCTTAAATAAGGATTATTAATACCTTATCAAACGAAGAAAACTTTCCGACCTTAGCCAGTTTTAGTAGGTGATTATTAAGACATGTTTCCCTGAGCTCTGTGCCTCATGCATGCATTGGTAACCTCAGACGATGTAAAACTCCTATCTACTCGTATAGAAACTAGGTCCCTGTGACGTCACGTGGAGTGGCATCGCATGGGCGCCAATCTGGCCTTTTTCAAATGAGGATAAAATTGACCATTGCCATTCGTTTAAACTGGGATTTCTAAAACCAAATAATTTGTATATTATGAATACCCTAATGGTGGGTAACGAATCGCAATCAATGCCTTTCGTTTTCTTTTATGAAGGAAACTACCCTATTGCTGGTATCTCTAACAATTTTACCGTTTGCTCACGGAACTGGCCACGGTTTGGTTCGCAGTTATGTATTTTATTCCATATATTTTTATTTTTCTTTTCCGTAATTTTGTGCTTTGTTTTATTCGACCCGTATGTCAATTCCGGGATTCGCGGAAAATGTGTTACGAAAAATGGCCACTTAATATTGATAAATCCGCTGTGATAATCAGATATTTTCAACCCGAAATAAGCCGCAGTGTATCATGGCCGTAAGGCTGAACGGTCGTTTACATCGACCGAGAGTAAAGCAAAATTCGAAGGGATTCATGAGGCGTGCGTGGTGATGACATCGTCTGCCTTGCAAGTGACGCCGCCGCGACTGTGAAACATTCTCCCCCTCCTCCACTCATTCACTTCATTCATATTCTTTATCGTCGCGCACTCTCTGGATATTGATCATGGATGGGATGCCCACCAAACGTTGGAGCTGCACGCATCTGCCAATTGGGATCAATTGTTTCCTACCATTAAGAGGACGCATCACTCCCGTTCGCATTTGGTCCTTTTTCGTTTCCTATTAATAGTGAAACACTCCCCATCATTGAATTCACGAGATGCGTGTAATGAACCCTTCGTCAACGTTTCCCCGTACCTCGAATATGAATATTACACATTTAGGAAAATACTGGTGTAAAAATTTCAAATTTAAGTGTTTTTAAATGATAATAAAGCCTTACTCCTTGAAGAATACCAGTAACGAAATAGAATAAATTTATGTATGCGATTTCATAAATAATTTCTTAAGAAATGTTTGCATGGGTTACCATTTTCAGGATTCTTAGATGCGGGGTTAATATTTGTCCAAAGCTTGGTATGAAGAAACAAAAAATATTGAATTTATTACTAAGCGTATTCAATAAAAATAGAATGAGGAATTGTTTGAAAAATTAAGCGAATAAATCATAATATATGGCGAAAGGGAATGACAATGATGAGTCAAAATGCCTATACGTACATTAGTAAATACGTAACATTAATACTTTTGGCCACAACTGAAAATTTTAAAGTCGTCTGTCATTTCAGAATGTTTGTATTATCGCTCTGAGGTTTTTTAAACAATTAATTCGATATCAATGAAGACCAGTCGATCGGGTATGGTGTCTCGCTTTAGATGACCGAAGGTGGACTATGACCGTGTGCTTAAGTGAGTGATGGAGCCAGAACCGATAACGTCAGATGGTAGTGTGAGATATTTCTACGGCGTTCTCTCGGCTGCCACCAGAATCACAACATAATCTTATTCGGAAGCTACGCCGTCTTCCGAAAGCTACGGAGCTGAAGATATTCCGTTCATCTGTCGTGCCTGGTACGAGAACGAGTGTTGAGAAAGTAGATGATAAATCTTGCCACGGAAGTTTCTGCATTTTTCCTCGGTTAACCTTCGACGGTATGTCGCCAGTCAACTCTGCATTTTCTCTATTGTCAAATCTCTCCAATGCCTTCGTTACCAAAACATAACATTAAACATTCTCTGGCCTCGCTCTCGGTCAACAGACCAGTCGGAATTTTCCGTTTCAATATCCTTGAGAAATATTCCGATGAGGGTGGGTATTCGCTTAGTGGCGATGGCGGTGCGAATCCAAGTACTCAACTATGAAGTGGCCTTCATCTTTCGCGAACACTCCCCCTCCCCATTGGGAAAGCAGCGGAGAGAATGCATTCAGATCTTTCGCAAAAAGTCATGCAGTTGTTAAAATTCCTCGCGCAACGGCGCCCATTAAACGCGATTGCCACTGTTTGCGGCAGAACACCAAGGCCGCACATGTTCTTCTAAATCCATCTTAATAATTGAAAATCTCACCGCATCAATACTATTTTCTGCGGAAATTAACGGCAAACTATGAAAATTCGGCGTCTCATGATAGCCAATGAAAGTGAACATTTTTGCGAAAACGGGATATTGTAAATGTAGTAGGTATTTATTATGTCCCCCTCAATGCCTTTTTCATTTTTTGCATTGAATTTGCTATTAATTCTGATCAGGGCTGAGGTTTAAACTGTAATAAGTCGTAATTTAGGCTGAAAAATACGGAGATTTGATCAGTAAAACTTAAAGACAAAGTCTGAAACGTGGGATAGACAAAGCATTCTCTCTTTTGGAATAGTTATGAATTTAAAAATTGAATTAATGGTGTGCCAAGAATAATCCTACGTAAACACATGAATTGCTGACTTATATGAGCTGAGTTATGAGCACTTTATAACGACGAATTTATTTTGTGTAGGCGGGTGCACAGTGCTATAGGTAACAAGAAAGAAATTAGCTGGAACCAATCATTCAAAATGATCGGGTTCAAATCCGGATATCCCGATTTGCAGAAATGGTATATTATAAAAATCTGTATTCTGATATTTGGGTGTTACCATTCTAGCTCGGTGCAGTTTTCTTAGACGGCGAAGTGAGTGATTGCCTCTTGATTCACGTGATACCATGCAAAGGACTGTAGAAACTTTCCATTGTACCCGCAGGCGATTCTACACCGCTAAGATGAAACCGCTATTAACTCTATTATTAACGTGTGGGCTGAACGCCTACCGTGATTTTAAGTTATTCGCACTCGGCGCGCGTCGTGATTAGCTGATTTTCCACTCATGGTGGGGAATTCCTGTGAGCTGCTATGTGCGCAGTTACTTTTTGCTTCACCGGTACTCGTTTGAAGAAAAGAATACTTCTCATGATGAAACAACTTAGCTACTCATTAGAAATACTGCAATCATTTTTTTTAGTTATGCCATCACTGAGCCATGATTGATTCATTCGTGAAGCTAATGATTCACATGACCGCACAGGTTTTACGGCAGATGAATAGAGACTTCTGAGAATCGGGTAATGTTTGATTGAAAAATCGATGTAAGTATTTTCCTTGCGTCACGGGATACCATCCTCCAAATTACGAATTGTTGCAATTGATTTGAACGATCTTATTTTATTCTATCGTTGGCTGTACTTTAGATTTTAATTTCGAATGAAAATAACAATTCACGAACATTAATTTAACTGTCATGTCCGGCAATGTGCGTCATGTCACTTGTTGGTTACATATCTAAAAAAGTTAGGGTAGTCTTTATTGGGAATGCTATTTTCTGAATCTTATTTGAGATGTTTGAGCTTTAGATGAAGGGCAGTATAACATTTACTCCGCAAGGCCGCTGACTGAAGGTTGCACGGTTCTCATGCAATGAAGGTCCTGAATAAGTAGATGAAATACTATGCGATATTTTTTCCAAAAATTTAAAAGTTATTGTTTGTTAAGGAAAAGGAAATGCTCCCTATACTTTGATTATGTGACATTGCTATAATAAGGACTGGATTAAAATTTCTCGAACGCGATTTATCCATTTAAATTATTTAATCGATTATTGCGAGCATGTATAGAATATCTTATTTCATTGTTACTTTGATTACTCTTACCATGAGTGTATGCTTCAGCATTGTTTATGCATGCTCGACTCCATTCCACTGACAATCTCTCAGACTTGCAGCAGATGAAGTCCTTCCCATCCGTGGTAAATGTTTGGTATTTCCCCAAATATTCCAAGTGAATTCCTTTCAGATGTTTAACGGAAGTGAAAATGGGAGAGTCTTTGGCTCCATATCATCAATTGAGTCACCAACACGCCCTGGAGTATTTGCATTCAATATTTTGGCTCTTTGTGCGGGTCGAAGGTCAAAATCCCGTAATCGGTACAGTTAGTGTCGGACTTACCATCGTAAAATGAAGTGGCTGATATTCACGGTGAAATACTCTTCCGCATAACTTTTAAGTAGACTGCGCCTTAGTCCCGGGCACCTCTAAAAACCAGCCTCGCGTTGAAACTGTGAAAATGGCACTGCCTTTCAAAAATCTATAAGTTTCCTCGTTATTTTTTTCGGAAAATTGCGCTTATAGATTAGTTTTTTCCTCTAGGTTCTGAAAAAGTCCTAGGCTCGAGTTCAGGTCAGGCCAAATTTTTACTTCTACTTTCTGGCTTCTATCACATCCCCGCTGTCCTCGTTCATATTCTGTTATGTGTTCCTGTTCCTTTATTTTCCCTTCCCTGAATTTATATGATTGTATTATTATGCTAAAGGCGTTGAGTAGTCATTTATAACACTTAGCGGTTAGTCCATGAGTTTATTTAGATATTGATGGTGCCAATGAAATGAATAGTATCTGGAAAATATTTTGTGAAATACTTTTAAATTGAAAGAAAAATAATTTCGTTTATACCATCTGATAATTCATATGATTTCGTCATCCTTTTGTTATGTTGTGGTGTTTTTTATTTGAGTTATATTAATCTCTGCTTTATATGAAATATATTCCGTTAAAGGCAAAATAAAAACCATAAAATGCATCAGTGATCTTAATATTTATAGTCAATTCTCATATAGCTGGTACCCTAAAATGGTATTGAAAGTTCTGCTCATGAAAATTTGAATTATTTTCGATGTGATATCCACGTGCATGTTTATCCGCCAAGGGAAACACTTTTTTTCTTAAAAAGCAGCCGTTAAAGGCTAGTAATGATGTAAGGCGAGTATTAACCAATGGCAATGAGGTTGAGATAAAATGCTACACTTTCTTGGAGTTCCAACCAGATGAAAGCACTTATTGTATTCTCGGCGATTTGAAACTAATCGCGATCTTTACCAATTCTTTGTAAAGTTTTTTAAAATTATCTATGAAAATTTTTCGTACTAACCATTTAATTGGGCAGGAGACTAAGAATTGTTGTTTCCTGTTTTTAAACATCTCTTTCACGATTGCAATAACTAATTTCTTTGGCCGTAATGGTTTTTATTGGATTAGAATTAGGGGCTTGACGAAATACCCCATTGTTTCCATTAGTCAAAAAACCCTGAAATCATGTCGTCCAAATCTATCTTTCGGTATCTGTATTGATTCAACGTCAGGCCTCCGAGCAAGAAAACATAACCTTTTAGGCTACAGATGATTAACCATAGCATGAAATCTTGTGGTTTGTATTCATTCTTATGTGAAACCACAGATTTTTAGGCCAGTGGTGATTAACGAATGGAATCATGGGATTTTTTGGTCTTGTATTCGTTCTTTAGTGAGTTTTCAGCTGGGATTTTATGAATGATGATTATTATGTCATATAAAACTTACATTACAAGTTGCTTAAGCTGCAGTAAGTTGGTAACTCGTCACAAAATAGCGATAGAAAATTCCCTTCGCAAAATATCCAAATATCTCATAAGAGTTAAATGCAATAATATCTATGTTGATACGTTTTGACCATGGCCAAATGATTGAGCTTACTTTTGTAATGAAAACCTATAATCTTTTACATATATACATAAAATTAAATGTTAGTAATATGAAAATGTATGTCTAGCATAGCCTTTCGCAGTTTTTTTTATTTATTTCGGCCACGCATCACTTTAGTGCCATTATTATGGCCTTTATAGGTTCTCTAAAAATGCTTGGGAAATTATTGTAGTGGACATGGCTGGCGGCGTGGAGGAAATGCGACGCTTCTGTCGCGGCCATTGACGAGAGAGTTTCGAGAATTTCGGGTGGGCCTTGCAGCCTTTCTTCTTGTCCGTCCCCGCTCTCCCACTTTGCGGAAGAGGCCTCCGTCAGTTAGATCACGGCTATCGCATTGATTTTCATCAGGAGACCCGCAGCTTCCTCGTGCAATCCTCATAATTCCATTAACACTTCGCTCTCCTTTCCGTGTGGCGTGATACGATGCAAACGGAAGATTGATGCTATGCTCCCATCCACTCATTGCCAAGATGTCACCCGTTATTTTCATGTGTGAAAACGCAGTTACTTCTCACAATGTCCACAATCGCTACTCACCGCGAAGGCTGGCTTGGATAGGCGAGGATAGAGCTCACGATAGAGGCACAAGTGTATGAATAAATAACACACATTGAGGGAAGGTAAAACAGTGCCTCTCCCTCGTCCACCTCACTCATCGAGCGTTTTTCTAGGGCTCTCCAAACGGTGCACCCGCGATTCGAACCTAAAACTCAGGTGGACTCCATTAAAGGAGGCCCATGAACATGGCGGATAAGTGTTATGTACGTTGCCCTTTCGCGCGCATTTTATTCGATCGCCAACGATGGCCTTATAGCGGTGCTGGATAAGCAGCCGTATCACGTTCTGTGTAACTTTCGCCACGAACCGAAGTGGTAATGATCCTGCAATTTCCGTCTTAAATCGTTTTCTTTTGCTGTGATTTTCCTAGTGATTACAGTGGTAGATAAATTTTTTTGGCTTTCACAATGGGATCTAACCGTGGCTGATGCGTACCTTGGTGCAGAGGAGGCTACGCAAGTCAAAAGAGGCGTAATAAGGAGCTGGGCATACGCAATGCCTGCCAGTCGTGGCTCCTAAGTTTATGAATGAAATTCTTCAATCCCTGGCTTTCCTTTGTCCTGCAGCTCCATTGCTGGTGTATGTATTCTCAGGGAATGGGTTTCGATACTCTGTTGAATGATAATTCATTCCGAACATAACTGCATTATTAGTGGATAACATCCAGAAATATCATAGTTGGTGTTTTTCTCACCCTCTTGATTATTACGTAGACTAGGATGCTTGTGCTTCGATTGATTGAGTGGTATTGAAAGGCGTCCCCATTGGGTTGAAGAGAAGGGTTCCTCCAAAACATGGGTTCCATTAGCCACAGTAGAGGTTAAAAAAATTTGTTTCCAGCCAAGGACTATTACTGAAGCTTCAATGCCCTTGAATGGTACGACGGAAAGGTTCTGGGCGTGATGGAGACATCAGACGGTAAGAGATTGCTAGCGCATTAGATGCATCCAGAAAATGCCCATAACTGATTCCCCTTCCATTTTTAGCTCCAGTTTTACGTTGTGTTCGACGGCAGAAAAGATCCGATTGTTTCATATTAGCTGAAAATCGTCTCGCATGTGTGAAATGTGTGGTTAATATGATTTATTGGCTCATTTACGTATTACTTCCGTGATTTTCCTCGTGAAAGGAGGATTTAATTACGTGGTAGTATCGCGAGTGGCATATTTGAAAACCGATTATAATGAGCACGGAGCGACAACAATTAGGTATATCGGCGGAAATGAGAATCCTTCAATGAAATTTTCGTGCCAAAACTCCGCGGTCTGCCATACCCTATTCACACAGCTGTGATCGCGGAGTGCGTCTGGACGTGGGTTGACCAAAAATGCCGTGTGAACGTACGTCCTTAGGCGCGTAACTTTTTTTTTGTAGATGTTGTAGATAAATGATGTGTGAATGCGCATATATGACCCGCTGGGCTGCCAGTCTGCCACGCTGCCCTGCAATGTTTTCTCAGCTGGGGATTATCTCTCACAAAAAATCATTGCGAAATATATATAACCATGAGAGCAATAATAATCATACAAACACAACGAATAGGGGAAATCAGTCAACATGCTTGTCATATCTTTGTGTATACCTTAATTTGTGCTCCTCTGTTTGCTCCACACAGGGCGCGAGATGATTAATCCTTCAATCTCTATGTTCGTAGTTTTACAGAGATATAATGATCCGTCCGAATTCTACTCTCGCTATTGCTATTCATAAATTCGAAAATGTCGAATGTGCTCCGTTTGCGCTCCCGTTTGCGCGGGTTTTATTTCTGAGCGCGAGTGTAATGGGAGAGACGGGTGATACACCACCCCGTGACTCTCTGCTCGTTCCATCGTTTCTGTTTTAGATGACCGACATATCCGCCGATCTGTGTGAATTATGGTCGTAGATGTTACACCCTTTACTCTATGTCGATTACTCTTAACCTACCGACACACCAACCAAAGAATTTGACCACGGAACTCCAACTTCCAATTCCTCAGCTTGCAATCGCTTGGATGGATTTTACAGTCGCATCGCATTCTTACGCTGATGGAGCTCGGAGAGATCACAACGTGGTGCGTGGTTTCATCATACGTCCATCCAATGCATCAAATTCTGAGTGTTCTCATTGATTGCAATGGGAAGAAATTCCCATTCACCGCGGACGGGAATTGAACCACGAACCTTTGGCTTTCCGGGCCATCGGGGAGATCACTACCCTTTCCAGGTTCTCGAGGGAAATGGGCGTCCAAGAATCCTCCACCCACATGTGAACCAAATTCCAGCGCTAATGCCGTGTTTGGCGATAAATGTGGTTTATTTCAAACGTGAACGGAGGTGAATTTCACATGGATAGGTATGGGAAAAATCTTCTGTACTAGGAATCGAACAAAGGGCCTTTAGCTGAAGGAACCTTGGTCGTGTCGTGGTCTGTAGAGTGGAATGGAAAGCGAAAGACCCTTGGTTTGATCCCTGGTCCAGGTGGATTTTTTCCCATGGCAATCAATATGAATTTCATCCTCGTTCTCGCTGTAGGTTTGAAAATAACCAAGTAGCACCTGAGTTTTGGTTCAAAAAGTAAAGTATTGTCATTGATGCACACTTGTAAATAAAGTGACAGCATATCAGGAGGCCAGCTGCAGAATCTATATACATATACCAAGTTTGTAGCGTGTCAGTGTATATGCATTTTGCGCAGTCACAATTTAGATTCTATCCCAGTCGTGCCAAGTGCTACAGGGATGAGATTTGATGTGTTCGACGCAGAATCCCTGCACGCACATTTAAGACTTGGTCCCAGCGCTGTAGTACGACATTGTGTAAATTTTCGTGCCAAAAACGTGCACAAACTGGCCAAAACAGCCTGGTCACAAAACGGGAGACAAATAGTGGATGAATGAAGAGTTCTCGGGTTTCCTGCTGGGTCCAAGGGTTTTTCAGCACCGATGTTTCGAAGGCTAAGTCTGCCATCGTCTTCATATTTCACCCTGAAAGCTCTAGCAAAGGAGAGCCAGGCACTGGCATGCCACAATTCCATGACCCCAAAACCCCATGTGATCATTTATCGCAATTGGCTCACGATTCTCGCGATTGGGCCATGGCAAGCAACAAGGTAACAACGGGTAGCCCCGCAAGGCCAACCTGACTACAGAGCACGCAGGTGGGCACTGTAAGTCTTCCATTGTAATATTCGTGTTTCAGGTTTGGCTCAAATGGGAGATGGCATTTGGTTTGCAGTGACGCTTTTCGCCGAGGTTGGTGAGGCCGGCTATGCACGCTCCTTGACGCCCCCGTGGAAGTGTGAATGAGTCCGCGATCCCACGTGAAAAGCGAAAATGGAGACGTTAGAAGGCGGTCCGCTCCGCCTCCGCACTGGACGGGGCTGCTAAGTGAACGGCCCCCTCTCCTCATTCACACTTGCCCCCGCTGCCTCGTGATGCGCCCCCCGGCCTACGCAAGCGGCCTCCTCTCATCCTCCATCTGACGCATATCCTCAATACGCGCCCTCCCCCATACCACCACGAACTTCCGCTAGCCGCTACGCATGCGAGACCACATTTACACGGATTTTGGTTGCCGATGAGTTGTCCGTGGTATTTTTATTAAAATACAAAAGGTACGCCTCTGTGCAAATTGGTTCAGATTCCTTGCCTACAGCTTGCTAAATTTTATTTTTAAATACCTATTTCAGCAGTGAGGTTCACGGATGATCCAGCATTGGTTAGCAAGTCGGCAGAAGGCACTGGTGGATGCGTTAGAAAGACGGTGCGATGAATATGGCATGATAATCAAGAAGACCGTGCAGCTTTATACGGCATCGCGAGCTAGGAGTGTGAGGCTCAAGATTAAAGTAGGTGGTTACAAACTTGAGCAGGTAGAGCAATTCCACCTCTTGGGCAGCACACTAGTGGAGATCGGATACAGCAGCGAGAACATCAGGAAGAGAATTGCTACAGCGAAGGAGGAGATCATGAATTCGAAAGAGCTGATTAGAGGATGATAATGTAAGGGTTTAAAGAAAAGGCATGTGAAAAATCTGTTCTGGAGTGTAGCGCTTTGCGGTGAGGAAACGTGGGCAGTGAGGAAGCAGGAGGAGGAAAGACTGGAGGCGTGGGTAAAGAGAAGAGAGTAGGATATGGAGTGGTCGGAAGGGAAGGAGAGCGACGAAGTGCTAGAAATTGTGAGGATGGAGAGGAAGATTTTAGATGGGATACGCCCGAGACAAGAAGGTTTGGATTGAGGGGATGTTGAAAAGCGTGCTAAAGAAAAAGGAAGAATGTTCGGTAGGTAGGGCAGGGGAGGAAGAGAATCGGATTAATAGACGGAATGAAACATCGTGCATTGAAGGGAACAGTCTAAGATGGGATTGGAGACGGCCAGAGTGATTCTCAAATGATCCATGCAAACCTACCATAACCGGTAGAGTACTTTGAATGATAGTTATCAGTAATCTCTAAAAATGCTATTGATACTGAGTGATGAAATTAAATGACTCAATCTCACCCAATATCATTTAAAAGACGGTTGAGAATTTTAAAACGCAGCGTTTAGAGAGGATATTTTATTCTTGTGGCCTTCCGAAAGCTTTGAAGGCGGTTGGAGCGTTTTTTTTTTAGCTCCAACAATTACAGATTTTTTGAAGCTACATACTAATAATAAGCTAATATTTTCAAAAATTTTATAAATCAATAAGCATTCAGAAGTGTTGGATAGCCTCCTAGTAGGCAATTTGTTGAGACAAACCTTATATTTCATGTCTGCAATGTATAAAAATTGATACTTTAAAAATTCAGTGAATTTATCTCACATTATAGCGTGAAAAAAGACTACCTGTTGGCCTATCACAAGGCACATTGTCTTCAATGCTTGCTATGCTTCTCTTGTGGTCAGTTGCTCGCAATTCCCCGGCAATTTTGTATTCATCCTTCCATGAAACCGCTTTTACTTTGTTTCCAATCTCCTTTGTCTTGGTGCAGCTGTCTTTTTTTTAATGAATAATCGCTCCTAGTTATGAGCTCTTTTCATTAGCTTGATTTTCGCTCGTCCGTTATGCGTGCAAAACAAATGAGAGGACGAGGTTCTTATCTTCCCTCTCGGAGACGAACGAACGGGTTCTCACAAGTCATACGTGAGCACACTTGAACGTGAAATTACCGTAGTCTTCTTTCATGAATACCATTAGGGAAGAAATGAAGAGCACGTCTCGAGTGAGTTAGCCCGTACGAAACGATTCGTTAAATTTGAAACTTGTCAGGGGCATCATGAGGGCGGAACGAAACGAGACGCCTGACGAACGGATGGCGGCCCGCTCAGCCGCTTTGCTTTGCATCCAATCACGGACGTCTGCGTCGAAATTTACAGCCATCGCACTACGCAGAGTGCTCATATGCTAATGTAGCCGCTGCCAAATCTGGTATTATTGTTCCGACGAACTCCCACTCAAGATCCAAAAATACTGCTTCAGGAATGAATATCAGATTCTCCACAGGGTAATTGGCTACATGTCCCCGACGTATCGAAGAACGACTTGCTTTTCATCCTTAGGGGATCTTCTGAACATTCAGGGGACATTCAGAAGATCCCATGAGGATGAAGAGCAAGTCGTTCTTCCAAACGTCGGGAGACATGCAGCCAATTAGCCGGTGGAGATCCCGAGAATCCTTTCTTCACCTGATACGCCGGGAAAATCAAAGATATTACATGTTATTAGTTGTATTTCGTAATTCATAGCATTGTTTAACATGCTGAAATCTCGAACTTCAAGTGATAATAAATTCCATTCAGCATACTGATTAACTTTTGCTCTTAAAGCTTGCTTATCTCGGCATTAAATGATCGCAATTATGTATTCCCACAAACTTACATACATTTTTGTTATTTACAGCCCCTAAAGTTATCTTTCATTCCAAAAGATATGCCATTACATCATTTAATCGTACTACTCTTGGATGAATAAAGAATGAGACGACGAATTATAGAAGATTGGCGTGATTAGTTACTTATGTTACTTGCTCAGCTAAAATCGCTAACTTGCAGCTGAAAATTAAAATGTGAATGAATTCGATGGTTTAAATAAAAGGTTCATCATAAATATCCTATCCGTTCTCATACCGCTACGCACAAAAGCATACCAGAGTCGATATGAGAAGAAAAATGAGGTGGAAAGTACGGAAGGGATAAAGACAACGGTGATGTGGAAGATGCAATGACAGAGGTGGATAAATGATGATAAAAAAGGTTAAAAATCCAATCGTATCGAATAATAACTCTCGAGGATCTCTGTCCGTTGGTGGGACTCCTGGCCGCAATTCTCAGTCTTCCTCGACCATCTCCTCCGACGTTCATTGGCCGCAGGTCCGCAGTGACGTCATCAACCCATCTGATTCTCCGTCTTCTTTGAGAGGTACAACTCTCCCCTCATGATCCTCGTATCTTTCTTCGTCCATCCTCTCTGCATGGCTTCCTTTCTCCGTTCTCCCTTCTTCGTCGTATGTCTTGGCCTTCAATCATTTGATTAAGCACTGCAATACATTTTATCCTCCCTTCATCCTTTTCATTTGCAAGTTTACTATACAATACGGAATCCAATTACCAAAAATACAATCATTTTTGATTTGAAATTGGACCAAAACCTGCCTGAGGCCCGAATTATTGTCTTCGAATTCATTCTGCGAGTTGTTTAGAGTGGTGCGATCACTGTGCCGTGATTCACCGTATTTTTGTCGGGACGTGACGCAGTGTCTTTCCTCGCGGCGCGTGATGCTGTTGAGTTTGCCTTGGGGGAACACTTGATGATATTATTGGCTGGAACCCAAACTAAGGGGTGAATCCCAACGCTGGACTAACGAGCCTTCGCTGCCGGCTGAGATCCGTTCAATCTCTCCGTTCGGGGACCGATTAGGCGAGAGTATTTCAGTGCTAATTAAACTGACGATGAAACGTCACGGTGCTACATCCTGGAGAACAATTGTTGTGCCAATCAGGCGTCACACAAACCCACTTTGGCCCCTCGTTGGCATATCATGTATTCTTGTACATTTTTTCAAGATTAAATTTTTTTTTGCGCGCATTTTAAACAGAAAGTGATTATCCATAATAATTCATTCAAATCTGACCATTCTATTGTCCCACCTTGCGGTAGTAATAATTATCATGACGATTCCCAAATTAGTGCTATGACCTCGTATTTTTTATGGTTTATGTGGGAACACGTTAAAAATTTTATCCTTCGGAAAATTATTATGTAAGTCTTTCCTTAACTCATACATCGCTTCTCGCTTCTGCCACGCCCCGAGTTATAGCACTGACAACTCTTCCGCGCAAGACTTATCCTAGGGTCTTTACATTACGAGAAATCCTATGCTATTCATAATAAAACCACTGCCCCATTTAAGTCAAGGAATTACGGTAAGAAAGTTTGGATTTATCGGCTATTTAATTTATTAACTTTCTTCTGCTCTCATGACAAGGGAAGTGAGTTCATTCAGCTCATCCACGAATTATAGCCACCCTTTTGTAACCAACCATATGATCCCTGCAATTGGATTGAAAGGTAGACAAAAGTAATCAATCAAGTAGTATGCAAATAATTTATGTCAGACCCTTCATATAAAAGACGGCCACTCGGTTTCGATGAAAATTACTGGTAATCTGCGAAGCTGCTGAGAAATTTCATCCGCGCTGAGCCCTTAGAATGCGTCAGCTGCATTGTGATGTGCGCCGCACACAGTTCACAATGAGTTATGTGCATTTATAAGTGATTAAAAATTTGAATGTATCGATACATTAAAGGACTTAGCAAAAAATGTTGACATATTTTTTAAAATTGCTTTATTTATCAAATATTTTGCAATAAACGGTATGAAATTCAGTAAAAGAAGCTCGACGTTAAGAATTACTGCTTCAGCGTAAACAATTAAACATTTTTATAGAGAACTTATTCTAATGTGGATCGTGAAGATTTATTATCGAATGGCTTGCTTCGGCTGAATTTTAAATGGAGGAATTTTAAATTTTGAATCATATTTTGCTGACAGACCTGTAATGCGCGGCTATTCCGAGGAGCTTCAACGGTATACATGTATATAGATAGTTTATTAGAATATAGCTCGAGGGTGCTGAATTTAAAATGCGCCAATGAATGTATTGATGTTTGAATGGCAAAATCTTCCATCATCATGTGCAAAAATGTGTTTATTCAGGTCTATATTATATGTGCGGAATAGTCATTCATATTCCTGCCTTTAAGGAATCTTATTTCTATCTAGCTTCCACGTAGCGTAAATATTGCCGTAAAAGTATGTTATTTCATACTTAAAAATATCCCGAATAAACCACTTTAAGCTAATTGAAGCGCGCATAGTAGTACCAGAATTAATTCCATGTAGACGTTACCTCAAAAAGACACCAAAATACTACAGTTAGCTACAAACTCGACATCAGTTTGACCAAATATAGATGTTGGTCTATTCCTCTCCTATGGTTTGTAGCGTAGATTATTGATCTCATATGCTTTGGACTTCGATCCTGCGAGATGAAATTGCTCGTAAACTCTCCCCCATCTCCGCTCACCAAAACAATTGCCAATCGCGCCACTTTGGCCTCACGTGCCCTCAGATCGCCACTAAGCGCGTCGATTGCAATTCCTTCAGTCTTGTGCTAAATCCATAGCGTTCTTGGCTGTTGAAAGTTTTCATTGAAGCTCACATTCATGCCGTTTGGGGGGAGCTGATTGGGAAAAAAACCCTTTCCCTCGCACACTTCCTTATTGACCGATTAATTATCACTCTTACGCTGATAGCATTTCCTCGAACCCGTTTTCCTGAGGCCCCGGAAAACTATATTGTGCTCAAGGGCTCGCCCCTATAAATACGTGCAATCATGAAGACTATGCGGGAAAATCGTGACGGTGGAAAGATGATCCATGGAGCTGTGGCTGCACTAAAATTTAATGGTCTCTCTTATCAGAGTGAATGGGTGACGGCGCGACGTATCGCCTAAGATTTTGCCCACGCCATTAGCCCGAGTGGAAATTTTTCTCGTGTGAACACCAGGAGCATGATAATATATTTTCGATCGTAGCCGTAGTGGTTTTGTTTGAATTCCGCTTACGTCATTCATTTATATGTCAATTCAAAGACCGATTAAGGAAGTCTTGTGCCGTTTTACATCACCTCCCTAAGCTGTGGTCTCCAGAAAAGATTTTGGTTCGCGAAATGAGCGAAAGCTGTGCGTTTATTGTTGCCGAGGCAATAGATTTAAATGCCGGTAATAATCTGATACGTTGAACAACGAGATAATGAGTGCCATCCTCGGAGTCATAATATTTAATCACTAATTAGAAATGCCATTTGTAACTCCAAAAAGCTTGCGTGGCTTACTGAAGGCAATAAAAATATTTTTTAAACGTTGACCCAGCAGAATACGTTATAAGTGTTATAAAAGTGACTATTGTTATTGCTATTTTGATTAGCACAAAATTATCCTCTCACAAATTTAAATGATTCTGAATACAGACCCTAGTGATTTTATATCTTCATTATCAGGTATAAATTATTTGTGCACAGGTCGATGTTCCCGAATATTTTGATCCGTGGGAAACGTAAATTATTCGGCATTTGCTCGCCATGTCTGGACTGTCATCATAAAATATTACCCGCGCCAACAATCTGCATCAGTTTCCCAGATGAATGCTGTTGTTGATGAAACTTCATGACTTATGCAGGGCCGTATCGTTTCACGATTATGCTGCTAATGAATGAGGCCAAATCAACGCGATCAAAATGTTTCTATTTAACAGGTACCTTAATATTGGCGCTTTACGATTCCTCTTGGCATTTTGGAAACTCATCCGATTTTTCCCAGCGGAGATAGTAAGTGCACTTAATGTGCAAAATAGCTTGTTGATACTGGTCGATCTAACGATTTGATCGTTGGATTATTCTTCCTCGTAGAATAATCCCCCAAGGTCGTTAGAATATTAATTGCATATTGCTTGGTTTCGCTTATAGTAGGACCTGCCCGCCTTTGTGACGGTGCAGGATTCCTCGTCCCGTCCTTCCTTCCCCGTCCTTTCCCTGAGGCGTCGTCGGGCTCTAATCGCGGCGATGCCTCTAATCCTTTGTTCCTATCTGTCCTCCCCCTCTCGAGAGGCTCGGGCGTATAAGTCTCAGACTTGGTTCCCGGTCCTCGAGAGCGTATCCTTGCAGGGGCCCGCCCTGGACCCCTGAACACATTGTTGATACTGGTCGACGAATTCAATATGAGCGGACGCAGAATGTGGTGGAAAGTCCCACTGGCCCCTGAGCGTGATTGCAGGGGCTAAAGCGGAACAGGACCACGCGAGGAAAGCATGGCATCAACAGCGGACGATTCTTACCAATCAGGTCCGATTATTCAGGAATTAGAAGCCAAACATATTGACGTCAGCCGTTATAATCGGTTCGAGAGAGTTTTCAAGTCAAATATGTGGTTCTTAAATCTTTACCGATTGGCTTCATGATGGAGAATACCTTTCAATTCACTTCCTCAAGGACTGAAAGTAATGAGGTACCGACAAAGGTTTCAAAGAGTAGATGTAATTGTCAAGGTACATCTAAAAACTACCCCGCGAGCTGCCTCAATAGGTGTATAGCACCTACCGTTTACACTTAAAAAGGAAATGTTCCAACGAAATTACGATTATCACTTATTAAAGGCCTTAACGGTTCGGGGGAAAGACAAATTTCCACACCAAACCTTTCGACAAAATATCTCTCTTAATTTAACGTTTCTGTCGGATCTGGAAATATACTGAGGTTTAATTTTTATGGTCTCCGTGTCGCTCTAAGTATCTAGCGGCCTCCGGCCTAATTCGTGCGTAATACCTTCTGTACAAACAAAGCGGTATTTGACGAATCGCGCAGCCTTCCTTTGTATTTTATTAATTTCACAGATTAAGTCTATCTGCTTCGGGTCCTACACGCTCGCTGCATATTGTAGGTGTCGCCGGGCGAGTGCGAAATAGCACCTCTCTTTTAATTTTTCATCTGAATTCTCAAAGATATTTCAGTAACACGGCAAAGCAATTGAAGTGAATATATTCATTTATACCAGTGATAACTTTAGGGGGGATAAGGAGATCAATCCTCCCCAAAGCCTCAGAGAAATGAAAAAATGTTTTAAACTATTGTCTAGTTTTGAAATATAACAACTGCATCTGCTTAACGCAAAATTTTTAGTGCCAAAATGACGTAAAATGTGTTTCGAGACATGCCATTTTTCAAAGATTTTCCCGGAACCCGTTACCCCCGTTACCTGGGAGGGGTCGCCACCGCATGCCGTCTCATCCCCCCTATAGCATATGCCTAGTTACGCCACTCATCTATACCATGCAAACTTGAAAACTGGTGGATTCTTTCGTGGAGGTTTGAGTTCAGTTTGCACTTGAAGAGTGGAAACAGGATAGGGTGGAAACCAGTATGCGCCACACTATCTAGCGCCTTTTATAGCATTGAGTTTTCTTTAATTATTTATAAAATTATAAATACTATTTGCTGCCTGTTTAGTGAGTTCTTTAGGGAAATTTTGAGGCCTTTCATGTAATTAATCGGGTGCTAGCTAATCAAGATACTGTTTTTTATAAGTGGCTAACATTTTCGCAAGTCTAAGATTCCGTTAGGAATATCTGCGGTCGGATACTTCACAATTTTTCAAGCGTCTTCATATTACCGCCTTAATGTCAGATCTTAATTGTAGTCCCTGAAATTTCATTCATTTTATTTGTACGAAGTATTAGTCCACCATGATTTCTAAAAGAGGTACTACTCCCAAGGCGGGGATCCCTTTGAAACCAGAGGCGGTGAAAATAACTTACGGATTAAAAAACGAGGTGAAAAATCATTTTTCGCAATTTTCCTTCTCATATTACATTCCCAACCATATTTTTGATAATACTAAGAATTCCGATAGTATTTTTATCAAGGTACAAAGTAGATAATCATACTGCGATTGTTTTTGCATTTTTTCCTTGCTAACAACTTGTTGATGCCTAAATCATGGTTGGGGATCAATTTTTGGTGTTGGATGTATGTGCAAAATAATGTGAATTTCCGGTCGTGTAGTTCCTCGTTGGATAGCCGCAAATGTGTAACGGAAAAACGCGCACCTTCTTTCCCAGTTTTCAAAAGTTCAACTGTTGCGGATTCATACTTTAAAATGCATTTCGGAAAGAAAAACGCACAGTTTCTTTTCCATTTTCTAAGCATTCCTTAAGTGCATCCCTAATACTCATAAATAAGGAGATTTTTATGAGCTCGAGACCATTTTTTGTTCTTGAGACATCTATTGAGTTTTGTTGCAAAAATCCGAGCCGAATTTCAGCAGTTCAATAATTTTTCACTTTCAAGCGGGTCATGGTAAATGGTAAAATATCAATTAAACTCCTTGTGGGAATCAATTGCGGTTCGTTTCCGTGGGAGGGGAGTTTGAGGGGGTGGGGTGGGGACTGTTAGGCGTAGTAGCATCTGCCGAGGAGGAACATCTGCGTTGCGACATGCCGCACGTATTTTGCGTATCCTTCTTCTCGGAAGGAAACTTCTCATGAATATTGCTGGTGCTAAGAGAGAGACGCTTCGAGCCTTTCCTTCGCTGAAAATCAATTCGATGAATTGGGGCATTCTGTTCACAAAAAATGAATTAAAATCCCATCGCAAATTTAGTCGCTGCCAACAATTTTTTTCCTTTTTATTTGAAATTTTTTTGTCTTCGTTACATACTTATCATTTTCCTTCTATCTTATTTCTTCCTCTATTAGTACTTCTATCTTCTACTTCCGTAAGTATGCCCGAGTTTTAATATTTCTAACTTCCCCGTAAACAGCAAATACGGCCTTTGCAAAGAGGGTTCCCACTTCAACGAACCACAGTACAAACACCCATGCCTTCATAGGAACCACCTAGCCACGCGGGATTCGTACCCACGACCTACGTTTTGGCAGGGGAGGAATTTGCCCCACCCACTACGGCTGGTTTGACCGTGGTACTTTGAGATAATTATGCCAATATTTCCTAGCCTTCTAAAATCTAAATCTACGTTTATTGACGAATGAAATCTGTTCAGATGACTTCTTAAGCATCAATTGGCAGCAAATATTTTGCTTTTTTGTGGATATACCACTTCAGGCACTTTATTTAGGAAACATGTGTATTTAACGTACGGATAATATATACGCATAATGCATGTTTTGTATGATTGCGTAATGAGCAATGTTCGCGAAAATAAATGAAATATTGATCCGTTAAAACCTTGGTGGCACAGAGATGTGGTGGAGTCCGTAACCAATCTTTTGATGTTTGCTTGAAATATTATTCATTTAAGTTTTGTACCACAAAGTCATTTTTTTCCTTAAGTGAGGATGTGCGTTGATATGTGTTTGTGGAACTTACTTGAATTTTGGGCAGTGAAATGAATTTTTCCCAAATAAAAATGGCTTATTGGTCGTGCGGATTGGCTACATCACTTAAATTTAACATCATGCCTCTCATAAATATACGTTAACAGTTATCCTCAGTTCTTGTAGTTAGGTACCACTGACGTACTTGGTTAAATTTAATTTACTTTACTTTGATCGATAAACTTAATTAATTCAAATCGATTAAACTTAAGTAAATTTATTAAATAAATGTAACACTATTTTCTTGTGGGGCTAGCTGTGGATACAGAGTCAGTTTTCTTTTTTTTTTCAGAGTAAACTTAGCAAGTGCAAATGACTAATTTTTTTGGCTTCTTTCCACGAAACAACAAATAAAAAAATGGCACAAGGTAAAACTGTTAAATATTTTTAGCGGTTATTCGTCGATAGATTGATATTAAATCCCAAGGACGGTTATTATGAATGCCAATATTTGGCTTGGTTGTTATTTTACTTCTTGGTATATCTTAGTCTATAAAGTCCACGATGTCTCAGAAAAAATTCCCCTAATTAAAAATGGCTACGGTACACTTAATAGGTATTCGAATGCACTCGATATGAATCCCAATATCATTCCATGTCCATTGCCCTTTAAATTTGGACAATGATATGGGGGCATCGTGCCAGAGCGTTCAGGAGATAAGATTTCATTTCCCGAAAAAAAGACCCTGCCCGACGGATTGTTACCATAAGTTTCCTTTTCTTATATGATCTTGATCCGCAATGATTCCCTGAATAATGAGATTTTCCTGATACACATATGGCTTTGCAAAACGCTCGCTGGTTGAAAATAATGAACGTAAGCTGATTCCTTTAGCAGAGGGATTGATCATTTGGATTGGTTTTTGGGGATAGATTCAAGCAAGTGGAGACTACAAATGTATAATGAGAGAAAAATCGCTCACCCTAACGGTTCGTTGAAGCATAAAATCATGTTATGTCTACGAATTGAGTTACGGAGGCCAATCAGGAATACAGCTTCTTCGCTTACTCTCGTCGCATACCATTAATTGATTATTGAGGGTGAAACGACTCAAGAGGAGGAAACAGTGGCGCAATTGTGCTGAATTACTCCCAAAAATGATCTATCGCTATATTCGAGTAATATTTTTTTAAATTTCAATTAAAGATTGTAATCCTTGACATTTAAATGATGATTCCACTTCGATAAATTCCGATACAAGGCTCACAGTGATAAACTTCGTTGTATTCGCCCAAACACTAACAAATCTAGACAAAAATTTTACTTTCTAGCTGGTAAATTATTTCAATGCATTTGATGTAGCTTTAGAAGCGGCCTATGGTTGGTGAAAGATGATTTCGTGCTATCCTACGCTAACTATCATCGCACTGCCTGGTGAGGGAAGGGAATGGCATAACCTGAAATTAACTTCCTCGATCTTAGGTATTTAAAAAATCAAAATAATGTTTTAAGCATATAAATATCCAATTGTTCTGCATGCAGCTTTCGTTGAAGTTCAAGTTTCAACTCAGAGCAATAATTTTGAATTGGGAACGGAACTTCCATTTTAAGTAACTCGGTTATATTTTTATTTGCAAAGTTTCTTTAAAATGATTCACTACAAATCCCACATAATCGGTTTACCATGTTATTGTTTATGTGCTATACGTCATTAGGTTCATGATTATCCGATAGAATAGAGGATACCAAGTCATGTTCATTTTTACATGTAAGCAAGGAGTAATAAATAATAAAAAGAAGGGAGATGCTCATTTTCACTTTACAAAATATTTGTTAGCGTTAGGTTCTGCGTATAGAGATAAATATTATGGGCATTTATAAATAGATTCTGGTTAGATGCGCAGTGAAACCTCGTCGTAGGAAAACAGACCACGTATTCAGTTTGAATTTTTATGGGTAAGACAATTAAATTTATCTTTCATGAGATAAAAATGAACTGAAAGAATATTCTACGCCCGCAAGATGAGCTTCAGAAATCACTTATGGAGAGAAAAGGACGTAGCCTGGAAGTCATATTCACAAGTGAAGAAAGATTAGGAGTGACTGAAATATCAAGAATAAGATTTCTACCCAAACTCCCTTAGTCAGTATTTTAATTACAGATTTCTGTACGTGACGCATCAAAATCATGTTTACAAAATGTGTTATAAAAAAATTCTAAAAGTGATATGATTAAAAATTATAAATTAAATTTATTAAAAACACTGAATATACAAGTGAAGGTAGGTATAAAAGATAAAACCATGAATTCTAGAAGAGCATAAGTCCATTAATCAAGGCTGTGAAACTTTTATGGCTGTAATAGCTCCAAAGGTTTTCTGCTGAACAAAAACGCTGGCCATACGTAATTCTTACTGATGTGAGTGGACTAGTGGCATCTTGGACATCATGGCTTCAGCTGCACATCGTCTTCTAAAATGAGACACGTTGTTTCAACTGCATAGGTTTGAAATTAAAGAAGCCATATCTATTGATTTTATTGGCAATAAATGTAAACATAAGTAGAATAAATAGGGATAATGGTACTAAGGGTTTCACCCCTTACAGCCGACAAAAAGAGTGAGCAAAATCCATCTGACTATAATTAATCACGTGATGATATGCCTTCGTTTACACTGTGAATCCTATTTTCCAATGAATGGAAAAGCGCGTCGCGTCCGCCAGCCTCCAAGCCGACGTGAATAACAAACCATGGCCGCGTGTCTCGAATTGTCTGGCGATTCATTTAGAGCATAGTGCGTCTTGGATCCGCGTGGAAATTTTCCTCGGGTCGCGGCGCCGACAAATCCATGGTGCAAGCAAGCGCCAGACGAGCTCTCGCGTCACTTTACGACCGAATTCTCGATTGGTGCGCTATCGGGACGAGATAACCCCTATCGCACTGCTCACCGTCCGCGGATGAATGAATATTTGAATGGGCCTTGGCGGACACTTCAGTCGAACGCAAAACCTTTCCGGCCGTCTGAATTGCGCGTCGCTGTGACCTTTTTCATTGGCCGCGATTTATGTAAGTCCCCAATGTTTACTATCCCGCGTGGATGCTCTCGGATGCCACATTGCGCAAGCTCTTTCCGCTCCCGCGACGTGGGGGAGGGGCGCGGCAGCTCCCCGCTCCCCGGCGTCGCCACCCTGAGTCGCTCAGAAGTCACTCACTCCTCGTGGAGAAAGATCGGCGGCACTATTCATAGATTTCCTGTTAACCCCAGCCTCGAAAGGTTTTCGTCTCGTCACGAAGAAAGGGATCATCCGAAAGCGATGAAAGTTTCAACCTGAAGTCCACTCTGCGTTGCAGGACGACACTGATGAAAAAAAATCACGTTTGTTGCATGAAATGCGGCACGATGTGATGAAAGTTATCAATATTAGTCAATAAGACATAACAAAATTTCCACTGAATGTATTTTCGCACGACACGCTTCGTTGTGACGTGGTGTGCTGTGCTAGCCACACGAATATCTTGCATGTATGTGGAGCGATGTGATGAAACTTATTAATGCTCACTTGAGAATGCTGCTTTAGCAAAAAAACACGTGGAGTTGAAATAAATTCAGTGGAAATACAGCAATTTTTTATTTAACTAATAAAAATATGTGCATTAAAATGCATCGTAGATGAATGGGCTTGGCACCTAGCACTAGGAACCATCGTTTAAGACGTATCTGGCGATTATAGAACCTGAGGAGCGTGGTGTTGTGGTGCGTGCGTGTTCCCACGGCCATTACTGTGAATTTCACCGCCCCTCACGCGGCCGATTTGAAATTGATCTAAAACCAAATGTTTAACCTCAGGTGTGGACTATAAGTAAATAAAAATTCCTGCACAAAAACGTTTACGAAACTTAATTTCCATGGATTAACAAATCTCAGGAATTCATCGAAAGATCTCATAATTTTTCATTTGCTTTTGGTGCTTGAGTGCCAACGTAAGCAATGAAACGAATTGACATTCCTCAATGGCTAGCAAGGTTTCTTCCCCCTGGGTCATCTGAAACAGAAAAACTTATCGGAAATCCTCGAAAGTCATGTGGATATGTGAGCAAAAAAACGCAATCGCTTCAACTCGAACGAAAGGAAGATGTGTAACGGAAAATCATAAATCATCTCCCGGGTTGCATTGTTGTATTTTAATACCCCCTGCCACACGCCTGTTGACGTGGTTGGCGGGTTAGTATGAAGAGGTAGATGTAAATATTATTTGATGCATCTAAAAGTAAGGCTAGTGTTTTTTTCATTCCGATTGTTATTATCGGTCAAAATTACTGGCATTGGTTAGACGCTGCTCTCTTTAATGAAGATAATTCACATAATACTCCTCACGATTCATAATTTTTCCCAGAGTTTGAGTCGTTTGTATCTTTTACTTCATTCAAATGACAAAACTCTATCATGCCAGCAGAGTACATATTCCATTGTTATAGTCGAAAACGCCAGAATTGAATGTGAAAATCATTTCATTTTGCCATTGAGAATTGAGCAATTCATCAGACAAATCTCACTCTCTTTTCATGCGGCATACCGCAATGTTGATGAAAAAATACAAAATATATAAAATTCGATAATTTCTGATAGAATACTAGTCAATACCAATTTTTAACCATTTTGAATATATATACATTTATGTTGCAAAATTAAAAAAAGAAAAAAAATCTCTCCGGTTCGCCATCGACAAACTCGCCAAATGTAATCTCGGGGTGTTAAGCCCATCCTCAGGTTGGAATTAGAGTAAATCCCAAATGATAGCGGAATGATAATCCTTATCAAATCCATTCTTAATTTGCACTCAGGATAATCCTCCCTTGGAAAACATCCACTTTGTGTCAATTGTATACTGACTATCAATATTCAATAAACACAAGGTAGCATGCTTCTCCGTGATTCTAAGGCAGTAAACGCACTTCAGCGATAAGCGCATGCGCGAACTAGTCTGCTTCGTAAAACTTCTTCCGAAGACCACTTCCGAAGAAGTGTATAGCTTTTTGGCAATCGAGAGCCTTACCGAGTGGAAGTAGAAAGCTAAAAGTAAGTGATTCACTTTTTCTGATATGTATTGCGGCTTCACTGCCCTTCGCTCACACATCCCGTGCATTCGCAATTCTCAAAACATCGGATGCTTCACAGGAACGAAATGAAAAGATGACGAAAATGTGCGCCTTGATTCCCTAAGCTCATGTCACACTGAACAGGCCAAACCATTGCTACATTGATCAGGGGCGCAGCTAGGAATTATGGGTAGGGTCTTAGTCGTAACTAATACAGGGAATTGTGGGGGGTAATTCCGGCTCTCCCCCCCCCCAGAAAATATTTAAGGTAAATGGTTCAAAATGGTGAGTTTTACGGCTTTCTGAGGGATATTTTATTAATACTTACAATATTCTATAAGAATAGGGTGGTTTCCTATTATTTTTTTATTGCCTAAAGCGAAACATTGTTACTCCTGGAGTACGTATTTCACGCTTTTAGATTTTTAAATGACGGTATCTATTTTTCGCGATTAAATGAAAAGTGAAAATTTTCAAGCGCGCGAAAACGCCACGGGTAAGTTTGAATGCCGGGAAAACTCCGTGTGACGTCGTTCTGGTTCCCGCTGCCGCAAGTGAGGTGACCTTGGGGCGAGGCTTTGAGCGCTAGTTTTTTTATTACTTGTGGGAGTTCCATAGAGTAGTTCAATGTCTTTCGTCTATAATATTGTTTACAAATTCAAGTATTACATGCGAATCCCCTTTCTGCTTTTTCTACGCTCATGGAATTTTAATCGAAATGGAAACCATGGTTTTGACTGCGGTCACTTGAGCAGTGGCATTTGCTTCTTGTAACCGAGCAAAAAACTTTCAATTTTTGTTGTTTTTTTTTATCAATCCCGGGTTAAAAATTTTAATTTTACTAGCATTACAAGAATCGACTCTTGTTTCGATTTAAGGTTAATTTCTAGGATAGAAAATCTATTTCTGTAAGTTTAAAATTTCTTTGCGGGTGGGGTGCGAGAGGTAATATCAAATCCCTTGTGTGTTATTGAGCATTCTCTACCTGTTTACTCAGTCTCGAATCTAAAGAAGAATGCTCGCTGCCAGGGTTAGTTTTTCCTTGATCTTCGTTCGGGTTACCCATTATCATCCGTCGACTGTAAAACGACCGCGCAGCGGAGACAAGGCATCGAGAAAGGTTTAGCGGGAGGTTCCTTTCCGTCTCCCCGCCCGATATTCTTCAATTATTTGCGTCTGAGGGGGAAGGGGGGCTGAGGGCATTGCTTCTTGCTCGCGCCACCTGCTCCCCGTCCACTGGCTGCCCCCTCCCTCCGCGGGGGAAGCGATGACCCGGCTCAAGGTAAGCGGGGCTGGCCGGCGCAATGATTGGCCGACGCCTCCGGGCTTCAGCCAGCCAAATATGCGGAGTAGGGCGGGGCGGGGGAGGGGAAGCTATATTTAGACCCCGCCGCCGCCGACCCTTCCAAAACATGTGCTCGTATCTACGCTTCCCGCCGCGTATTACGATGGGCCGTGGGAGAAGCGTAAGGCGCGAGAATTGGCGGGAAATCGTTTTTGGAGAAGTTTCACTGGATGGCGATCATCAAGGCTCCTCTATGAACGTTATTATTTGACCAGATAAAAAAAATGTTAAAAATAAGTGATGAATATGTGAAAGCCACTCCTTAGTGTTTTTGCTGCATTGATTTTGCTTTACGAACGAGGTGAAATAAGAAGAGCATATTTTGAAATTTTTATGAAAATGACATGTATTATATTTCTCGCGCCTACTCCCTTCATGAGTACCTACCGAAGCCCATCTCTCAGGACCGTCACTATTTAATCGCTGATCACCATTTAAATTGGGTTGACCTTCACATTCTTATTGCTTTTTACTTAATTTATTCCTCCATTCCATTTTAAAATCATGTCACTGTTCAAGATATCCTTATTCCAATATTTACAGTTTGAACTCGGGCTGTGCACCGGGTGAAAGTCTCCATTGATGCCGACGTTTCGTGAACCGATCCGGTTTTCATTTTCAGGGCGAGTGAAGACGAAAACCATACACAGCTTTAGGAACGTCGCGACGCGTCGGCATCAATGGAGACTTTCACCCGGCGGACTGCCCGAGTTCAACTAATAGGCATCATTCGCCGGGAATCGACGGAGAATACTTCATAATTTACAGTTTGAGTTTCCAAAAGACGAAAGTAAAGCGCATGAAATAAATAAATACGGTACAGCGCACCTAAATCTTTTCACTCTAATTCAAAATCAACCAAACACTTTACTTTAACCAGATACTTTTCCATTGACACCACCATTGACCTAGAGTGCTATAATATGACGCTAAGTGCTCCCTGGGGAGTATTTATGGCCGGTATTTTCTTAAAACCGACCTGAAAGCACGAGGATGAGTTTGCGTTTTGAAGAGTCAATGGCGGTGGAAGTACCTACCTTACTGAACTTGCCCCTCCCTACGCAATATACTATAAATTTTAGTTTGTCTTAGGAACATTCAGTTTTATCGACAGGCTACCCCGAAAGTCACCTCAAAATGTGTGGCGAGAGGTGGTACAAACCCAGGCGATAACATGTCCTTTGATTTAGTTGGTATTTAATTTATTGTGCAAGCCCAAGAATAAGAATGCCAGCAAAAATTTTCAATTGACACTGTTCTTACCTACATGGAGGTGTGTAACCCCCGTTCTCCCTTCACGCTTCCCGTGCCTCGCTTCTCTACAATAGGCGTGCCCTAAGAGAGCCCTTACTCACTGACATCGGGTTAAGTATCCGTTTTAACGAGTCAAGTGCGGTAGGAGTGCAATTGAAGGACGCATCTCTCACGCTCACGCGACCGGTTTTGTTCGTGACGCATTATTTCTTGATTATTTCAGGAAGCGTAGCGGAGACCCCTTTCAACATTGACCGCTCTCTCAGCTTTGAAAATGAAAAACTCTTTGAATACTATTTATTTATTCACATGTAAAATTTCTTCGTTAAAATTGAGATAAAATTCTTGCTAGTTTACTCAGTAAAACCAGAAAATTTTAAGATGATAGCGTAATTTTTTGCAACCAATGCGATGTGAGTTATTAAATACAGCAATATAATATATAAGTATTATATGTCCCGGAGGAACCTTAATACATTTTAATGAAATGGTGACTAATTCATATTATTCTCCGAAAGGTGATATGCAAAAATGAAATTGAATATTTGCAAAAATAAAGGTAATTGCAATTTTTCCGCAGATATTCCAAAATTTAACGGGTGTGTAAAGCTTCATTTAAATCCACGAGTGATATAAAACGGTTCCTCGCATTTTTAAGCGTTATGAAGCTCGCTTCTGCGTGAGTTTAGAAAGTAATATTTGCACACACAGAATGAGCATAATTCAATCCTTGTATTTTGAAGCCGCCTTTTCCAACTATTTGAGCCAACCTTTGAGTCCCTTCCATGATCCTAAGGCATGAAACACACGATTATTTTTTCCACCCCTTCCGAGGCACAGCTCTTGCGATCGCTTCAATGATGGCGAAAAATGACCGTTTAATGCGATAATTTTTCGCGATGGCCCCAGGGATGGAAATTTAATTTTCCATCACACGGCATGACCCTTTTTTCATCGTTAACACTATCTTTTGTATCGCCTGCGGGAGCGCACGGCCGCTAACAGCCACGTTTGGCTTTTAATTCAATGACAGTTGTAAACACGAAATGTGACGGTATAACCGATGAAAAAGCAACGGTGGGAATTACCGTGTGGCTCAGAAAATGATGGATCGAGCGAACACTCCTTTCGTCCCTTAAAACCTATCAGTCTGAGGAAGGGAAAAATAATCGCGTGATTCAACGCGATTTGAACGAGGTGTTTCAAAAGCAACTGCAGGAAACTGTAGCACGGATAGCCTAATTATTTGTGGCCGTCAGTCGATGATGTCCAGTGAGAAGCCTGATATAATTTTGAATTGCTCGTGAGAATACATGTGACCACACTCCTTTGGAAAGCCATAATAGCTGACGCCTCTACAACGACCTCTGTGGTGTCCGAGGCTCTGTCCGTTTGAGCGGGCTGGCTTCGACTCCGCCTCCCACCCCCCATAGCACCCTCAAAAGCGAGCCGCCAGACGGAAGTGACGTCACGCGCGGCGTCACGGTGGCATCCGAGCGAGAAGTCAGGCGGTGGCGGAAAATTTATCCGCGATTTATTTTTGCGCGTCCGGAGAGTGTGGCCAAGGAATCCGCTGGGGTGATGAAGACAATGAACGGGTGATATTTAGCCACCACGCGTGCCGATGAGGTTACCTCCAGCCACTCAAGATGGCCGCCGAGTCTCGTGGTCGCGTTGCAATCCCAAATAGATTTGGAGCAAGAGTGAGTTGCGGCGTGGGATAGATTTGTGCCAAGAGTTCCCGACAGAACGCACTTAGTGGATATAAAGCATTTGAATGGAAAAGGAAAGTTAAGGAAAGCGGAGTAATTGAAGACTTTTTCCTTTAAAAATTGTCAATATTGAAGTTAGATGACAATTTTTACTGAATTTCTCGTGGAAATCAACGTCAAGTATTCAAGCCTATAGAATTTATCAGAATGTTATGTCATTTTCCTAAAACTATCCCTCTACCTAAATATACCTTTTGTAGGTGTTTTTTCCAAGTAATTGGCTGTATAAATACCAATAATCATGTGAAAAATCCCGGCTGAGGCAAATGGTTTATCTTTTGTGGAATTTTTGCCCTTTATGTTCATTTATTCATACGTACGCCACCGTTGGCTAGTCCGCGCATACTCCTTGAATGCGTGACATGACTTTATTTTTCTGGGAATAAGTACCTTAGAACTTCATTTGTAGTACCTAAGTGATACGCTGTAATCGGTAAAAAAGAACTTTGTAAACTTGAGACAATAAAAAATAATTATATTGATGAAAAGTAAATAAAAGAAGGCAAAGCAGCCTCTTTGAAACGAGCTAGCACACGTTCCAAAGGTAGTTGATGCCATGATATTAAAAAGCAATAGAAATTATATGTTTTATGCTCTCATGTCATTTAATGTTTTAGTTTATGTTTGATTGGATCTCTTTAAGGGCATTACATTTAATTTCTCCAGTTATACTGTAAGAAGCATCAGAGCTTTCCTGAAGCTTCGATATCTATTCTGAAAAATACGTCATCATTTTCAACTTTGAACGGGTTCGATCCATGGGTAACTAATCTTTATTACCTATCGTGTTTACATCATTTTTTAATAATGTGATTTTTATGCACCTCAAAATACTAAAAAAACAATTTATAAGAAAAAAATTCTATATTCGTCAATCACTTCTTTTATTTAGTAATTGATCAATAATTTACCACCTCGAATTAATTTAACCTATTATCGGATATTCCACCGCAAAAATTCATGAAATAGGAAGATAGTACATGGCGATACCGAGACTAATTTTTTTTATGAGAGACAGAAACTCAGCTGTGATTCATTTTACAACTTACTCGCGGTATTCAATAATTATTTGTTTATTATGTTTTATTACTTTTAAGCTATTAAGCATTTACACATCTTAAATGAGGCAAATTACATTTTGAAGCCTTTATATAGCCATCTTTTCCATTTCGGATGCTGTGACTGCGCACCAAGGTTAGCATTCATTTTATTCTCTGCGTCACGCTCTTACATAAGAGACTTTCCAATACGGTTCAATAATCCCGAGGCTTGTATCCCACCGGATGATGCACGGACCAGCCAGTGCTTGAAAAAAAGGCCAAAAATAATGGCGGGTGATGATATGTTCACATTGGAGGGGGCGTGGTCTTTCGAGCTCGTCTCTTAAGGATTTGAATATTTTTAAACCTCAGTCACGTGGTGAGGATCGTTTTCATTTATTTTCCTCTCTGGGTCTCGACGTCAGAGTTCTCATTTTGTGTTTGAAGCTGGCATGAATATTTTATTCATAACAGGGAAGTAGGAGACAAAAGGAAGGATCGCTGGTGTTGTTGCCCTCAGGAAATTATGGGAAATGATTGTTTTAGTTTTACCGATAACTTAACCTGCTTTATAATCTGGAGCAATAAAATAGGATTTTTTCTCATTTATTCCTGAAAATTTTCATTGAATGATTGTCTGAATTACTCACATCGTGGTTGTGTTGTATTCATCTGTACAAGCCCTGATATGACCGTCAATTCGGGTTTACTTTGGTTATTGATGTAAAAGCTGGTTTGACGTTGAAAAAAAGGAATCGGGTATTAATCTGAATGAGTGGATTCAATTTCATTAACCACGGACGATGCTTCATTCGACTTACATGCTATCTGTTTTATTCATGTGTTATGCACACATGAGGATATATTACCATTTTTATCGCATTTTAAGTGTGATACTGAATTCTGGCCACTCTTTATGTTAGTGATGCTAAAAGTTCATTTATTGCAAAATTAGGACTTGGATATTAGATAATAGTTTGCCTCAAATGAGGAATTTCTTGTATTTTTGCTGATAATCAGAGTTTGATTACAAGCATTCGCCATGTTGTCCATTATCAGCTTGTACAGTTACCCATATTTTTTTCCCTACGACACAAAAAATACATGGTTTTAATTATTTTCTTTACCTATGAAAAGCTAGCCAGTTCATTATGACAAAGGTCCCTGGGTATTAAAAGTTCCTATCTGTGCACCGGATGAGTGAAACTCTTTCATCATTTAAATGCCATCACATTACAAAGCGTTCTAAATCTCGAAAATTATACGGGTATCATGAAATATTTATCTTATCAAAAATGTGATTGTGAGATTTTTATCCGAAGTGGCCAGTTTTTTTCGTCGCATATGTCGATCTGCACCCTTATCGATGGGAATTACTTACACCTGCTTTAATCGAATTTACAAAGTACTTCTAGGATGTCACGTAAATATTTTTTTCTTTATAATTCTTGAATGTAAAAAATACGTTTCAATTAAGACTCCTTTGTTTGGTATTGCAAAAATATTAACGGTTTAATTTCTCAGCCTTTATAATTGAAATTTATCACGGGTATTAGCTGGTGTTATTGGAAATAGGTTGCCAAACCAGAGTGCACGCCAAAGGGATTTCTCACTAGCCGTGTATTTGGGAGGAGAAATAGAAAAAATACTGATGTTCTCTCGTCGCCTCTTTGTCCTGCAGCCACCAATTCTTCCTCAGGCGCTATATCCCTCTCATTGGTTTTCTTCGCATTTAGCTGATTGCCTCTCTGCCGTGAAGTGCCAATCTTAATGGTTCATCTTCATTTAACGTTTCATAATTTTACTCCCCAATAATAAATTTATTCCGAGATTACATGCTGATTTAGTTGAAATTATTGGCGTTTAAAATATATATGTCCCTGATTTTTTATTTTTATCATTCCATGTAAGACTTTTTCCGCATAAATATTGTAGCAATGGTATGTGGTATTAATTGTTTTCGTTTTTGGTGTAGGTTTTCACCCATCAGGACTCTTCTCAAACGAAGTTACTTCGTGTCATGACAGGGATTGTGATAATTTATTATTTTCGAATAATTTTTCCCTGTGCTCTTATGCCATTTGTTTTAGTTTGGCTTCTCCAGAAATTTATCAAATCCATCACTCCTGTAGAATGATAGATTATGTCTGTTATGCCTGTAGTCTACGACAATTTCAGTGTATCTTAGACGGAACTAGACTCATACTTGAAGAAAAATATCATTCAAAAATCCTGGAATTTGCATGAAGTCTGCGTCAAAATGTACCGGCAAATTTTACTTCACACAAGTGGCTCATGAATTATTTTTATTAAAGCCGATTACGTTAGGTTTACATGGAATATTTAGAACTAATCTGGCAGTATCCTCTCCCTTCATGGACTTACTTACTCCAATTCACAGTAAGGCCTACTCCCTTTCATTATATCTAAAAATTCCATTCTTTGCCTTCTTTTCCCTTGTTTGCCCAACATTTTCCCATATCATGAAAAATGACAGTATATAATATATATCCCTTTGGAATCGGTTCAAGGGTCGATTACGTATCAGTGAGCGTTTAATGACTTGTCATGGATCAGAAAAATCGGAGGGTTTGCCACGTGATTGGTCCTGGAATCATTTCACGGCTCTAATGTACAGTGAATAAGTTGACAGTGGTCTTGATTGTGTTGGATTGAAACCAGGGTGCTGTGCACGCCCAACTCTCTCTGTCGAGTAGTGAAACTAAGGAATGCAAAAGTTTGCTTATTAAAATGACCAAGTAAATAGCATCCAATATTAAGGTCTAGATTCCAATAGGCATGAAGGTGTTCTAAGCCTAAAGAAAAAACACTCACGCACAACAAGAAAATGATAAAAATGGTTATCTAAAGGTATTTTCTGGAGAATATTATGGCATTCTCATGAATTAGTCTCTCATTTTATGTAGTTTGTAAATACCAATAGCTGTTTATAAGTAAGGAAATACGATTTTTGCCTGAATAGGTGTTTGCTCGATTTATTTACCACTAAACTGAAACATTTCATGATCGAAACAGTAAACTGATAAATTTTTTCATTATTAAATTTATCATTTAATTATATGGCATGCATGGGATTAAAAGCATACCATATCAAGATAATTTAGGCTATATAATGGGTTATTCAAACCCCGTTTACATGCGGAAAAAGAAAGATAATATTATGTAATGTATATCAGAATATGGAAATAAAGATGACGTTGATTATTTTGAAAAGCTATTGCAGCATCTAAGCAACGGTCAAGCACTACACTTTATTCTTTACTTCACTCGAATATTATAACGAGCAATGACTTTATCGTATTTCTATTATAGATAACTCTTCCACAATATACACTGAACTGTGTCCTAATGACTCGACTACAGTGTCGATTACATTCATCGAGAACTGTATGAAGAGTGAGTTATGCCTTAAGGGTAAATATGTCCAAGAATCGTTTTCCAGCAGCTGCGGCGGTTAGCCCCGTGTGCCAATGGCTTCAGAAATTATACTCCAAATGACTCTTACCTTTTCTCTCTTGGTGAAATTCGATGAATAATATTCACGGCTTTTTTAAGTTGGTTACTGACTATGCTTGAAAACTTATTTATTTATATGAAAAGCTATTTATGGTAACTGTTTGTATAAGTTATTTTCGCGATATTCATCCATTGCTGGTAATCGGTGTATGACCTTTAATTACCGTGTGGCGTTATTGTTTTATGTGGCTATTTTTAGTGCTCAACGGTGTGTGACATGTTATTGCATTTTTGGATCTGTTAAATTTAAAATGCTGGTTTTCGTGGTAACTCCAGAACGGTTGCAATAGAGTGTTATGTGTTTAGTTCAGTGAATGTTGGAATGATATGAGGCCTTTCTCTTAATTTTTGTATGCCAATTATTCTACGTTAAATAAAGATTTTTATGCATGTCTTATAAAATTTGGGGAATAGGCAATTGTTCCCTTGAGTAATGCGTTTTATTTTGGAATAAATTTATCTGTTTTAATTCAAAGTATTCCAAGACTCAGCTTTTATATCCTCCAGTGGCATCCATCACATGATTTTGAAATGTTCCCTTGAGGCTTGAAAGATCCTACACTGCTCACTCCTGATATTTATATATATATCGGGCTGTAATTTGTTAACGCATACACTTTCTCGAAAGATTGTTTGATTGGTAGCACTCTAAGAAACATAAGTGAAATATTTGCGCGTGCAGCCCTTTGCATGGAAGTTATGGGCGTTGTATTCCTGCTCTCGTCAGCTCTCTCCCTGAAGAATGACAGCAACATTTCCTTTGCGACATCCGCGAGCGGTTTGGAGCGCACATTCTTTTAGTATTGCACAAACGCAAGTGTCAAATGGAATACCGTCAAACTTGTGGGTAGTTATCACGAGTTTTCATGTGTCTATGAAGGCTGTAAAATATGATACTGTCGAATCATTATTATCCTGTTAACTATCCAGCATCATGCATGAATAATGTAAATAATTTGTATCAGTTAAATTTCTACGTACGATTGGGTAACTGAACGAATTTGGTGGATATGGTATTCAACCGACAGGGATAGGCATCTGTTTACGGGGATAAGTGGCATTAAAAAAATCTCAACATAAGTAATATTAATATTTTTGGTATTGGTATTTTAAATTTTCGATAGTTTTCAATCAATTGTCGCGGTGACCCTGACATTTTCGATGAATTGGAAAGAATCTTCTTTGAAAACAATGTTTTGATTTATGGATTGAAAATGAAAACTGGTCAGGAAAGCGATGGGTATGTGTAGAGAAGTCTTTGGATCACAATGTTGTGTGGTTGGTGCGTGATATATCATCGGAAACTTCTTGGGCAGTGCTCCTGTCGGATAAAGGATGGATCTCATGTTAAAGAGACGATGTTCGATACAGCATGAATTCCAATGCCTTTCCTTCGTGAGATATATCTTTCCCATTGTGTCCTGCCCCTCCGAGAAATCTCATCTCCATGACTGCTCCTCTTGAATAGATGGGATCAGGGGACGGGGGGGTAAGGGGCGCATTCCGTCCCAGGGGTCCCTACTCCATTTGGTCGGTGACATCAGTGGACTGTGTATCATTAATATATTACCATGCTGATGCACTGTTTGGTCGGGCGGTAGGAAAACAACCGCCTGCGTTTCCCAGTTTTTTGCATATCAAGCATCAAAGACTATTGTCACCTCTTTAAATTTAAGGAAAGCCCTTAAATAAACGTTTGTCTTATTTGCATGCGGTTAGACAATATCTGAGGCTGCATTTGAAAAACCCCGATGGCTGTTGAGGCAATGGCATTTGTATTGAACCCTAAAGGTTCTCAGTAGCTCTTCCCACGCAATCGGCGAAGAGAATTTATTGTGGACGACTTAGCACAAGTATATGTTTCTAATGTGAGTTTATTTTTAAAACTGATTTAATTGTACGTCCAACGTTTGTAGATGTGTGGCTTTGAAGGGATTATTTCATGACTCTTTACTCTATATTGACTCTTTGAAGGGATTATTTCTTGATTATTTCTTTAAGGGACCGTTTCTTGGATCGAATCGGAGATACTTCCTCATTTAAGGCTCATGTGTAGCGAGTTTACTATTTTTGAACAAACTTTTCCCTCGGGACCTCGGGTGGCACGCTGGGTGGAGCCATGGGCAATTGATTCAAGGGTCACGCATCCTTCCCTTCCTACCCTGTCCTTCTTTAAATATCACACCGGCGGAAATAGTAAATGTTTTTAGTTACTATTTGTTTCCGGTAGGCCGCTCATCACTTGCAGATGAATGAACGGTAAGGAATCTTATTACTAGTAATTGGAGCTGACGATTAATCACTGCGCTTCTGTATATAGTGAAAGCTATCCCTAATTATGTATTCCAATTACTTTGTAATGAATAGGTTGATGATGTTTGATCCAGACATCCTTATCGTCCGCGTCATCATCATTTCCGCCCCACTAACCGTTACTAAGGCCCAAAATGAACTTCAATTACGTGAATTTTTTAAAATTTATTTTCATCCTTTTATGCGGCTAATATGGCAATTAAAAGTTCAATGAAGTGGTTACATGAATACCAAAAGGCATTGATTGCGGTTTGTAATCTAACTACATTGATATGTTGAATAAATAGTATTTTTCTTATTTGAATGTCGATTTAGGTGAATATCATCTCACAAATCTTCTCTGTATTATTAGCCTCCTCTTCTAAATAGTATATTTTTAATTCAAGAAAGTTATTTCATCCTGGTCACCTAAATACTAATTTTCTTCCGCATTTACCAATGGGTCTTTGGAGCAAGCTTTCTAAATGGCCATTATGAGATCCATGTGAATAGTAAGAAATTTAAGTCAAAATTCTATTGTGACAGATAATTGATAATAGATGAATAAATTCGTTAAATTACGGTTTGAATGAAAATAATATATAAACAAATCTAGTTTAACTTATTTAAGGTCATTTTAATTATTTAATTACCGAATAAATGTATCATTTCATCATCTTAGTGGCCCGATAGTCCGTCAAGGAAATTCGATTCATGTTTCAACTACTGGTTCATCAGATACCTGAGTATCGCGCAGTGAATGACTGTCACAGAATACTCTCATGACGTCGAGTTTTCAGCAATCGCTCGCTCTTTGCGGAGGCAGATAATCTCTATGGTTTTAACAGCTCATAATGTCTTTTCAAATATTTAAGGGGTTTCCAAATGTATAGCATTATGAAGAGAATTATCGCATGGAGAAATTCTTCCGAAAATGGATGGATTTGCGTCTATATTTTCTACACTTTGCCATAAATACCAAATTACCCTTTCGATATCATTTTAGTTTCGTTATAGGTGATAATACTTCACCTAAGTTTTGAAATAAGATCAGTTTGTGGGCCCTAATGCGTTAAAGAAACCCTAATGATGGCCGTTTTTATGGATTGTATCGGATATCCTAGGCGTAGCAAAGCATTTTTTACGTGCACTGCATTTAAACACTCGTTTCTTTTGGGAAACAGCTGAAAGATAGGAATGAATCATCAGGATTTTCTCTCAGTAAATTCTTCCCCTTTATTCTGTACTGTTATTGTTGGTATATGAAACTTCACTGATTAAAAACCGTAAAACTAAATAAATTTCGACCGGTAAAATTCGATTAATAAAATAGAAAAATTTGTCCCTAAAGCGTGCTGATAAAATATCCAGCTTCTGCAACCAAAGTAAATACCGCTGTGTTGGTATTGTTGAATTGTGACTTTTTCGATGCCTTCTTTTGTCATGGGAATAGTTACATATTGAGTTAAGTATCTCGTCAATTGGGAGGGTTCCCAGTTGAGGAGGGAGTGTCTATCGTGACGTCATCCCTCCGCGTCACGTCCAGTACGCCCTCGCTGCGTTCGTTGTTTTTCACTCCACCGTCCCGTCGCGTTTCAGCGTAGGCGGGCTGCTATTTGTGGACCCAAATCACGAGGGTCTGCCTGAGTGCAGAGTTTTTTATGGAGCTTTCATCCCGAGATCCTGGAAGGCTCTGCCTCCACTAGTTGTTGACTCGTGTGGACCATTTGGCGAAACACCGTGAGTTGGCGAACACCAAGTATCGCGTCCACTAATAGTTTCCGCCACCGCTAAAGCGCCCGGAGCACGGTAGCTGGAACATTCGTGACGGCAGCACAAAATTAGAGAAAAGGCGTGAATAAGAATTTACAAAGAGAATAAGGATTCCTGCAGAGTTCCTCGGGCTATCTGGCTGTGGATAATATGTTTCAAATATCATAAAATTTTTCATTGGTTACCTTTCATAGGAAATGCATATTTTTAGCATAATTTGACTGCGAAGTAAAAGGCAACAGTATTTAACAGCATTTCTTTTGTATTGACTCGTGTTCATCTGTATTCCTTCCTTATTCCCAAGCAATTACATCCCATTCCTCGTCCAGGAAGCAGTATTTATTGGTATTAATCCCGTGTTCTACGGAATGAGAACCACTTTGCTTAGGGTTAATATCGCAGTTATCATATTCCTCGAATATTCCGACGTATTTCGCTCCTCTATTTAGTTCAAGCTCGACCCTATTGGAGTCAAACGATTTAAATAAACAATGGAATAAAATTTTTACATAGAGTCGTCCATGGCTTATAGATTGATTTCTGCCATCTTAGCATTCATTCAGTTCATTTAGAAGTTGGTAATCGGATTTACAAATCTATTAATATTTGTCGGAGAAAATATTCTATCGGTGTGTTTGTCAAATAGGGACATTTTATTGTTTTTTAATCGTGAGATGTGCACGTTAACAGGACGTAATTCTCTTCTTCACAGGATTGGAATCCTGACCGAACTATAGGCCGATCCTGTAGCAAATTCATTCCCGAACATCACGCAGACGAGACTTTATTTTACATGACCATGGTCTGAGATTTAATGCGTTCCTAATTTTCTTCTAAGAAGATAGAGTTTTCATGTAATTTTGCAACGATAAAATCCTACCTCAAAACAAGGGCGGATCTAGGATTTTTCAGGTGGGGGCACAAGGGCCTGACAGGCAAACGGTCTTTTCATATTTGAGATTAAGAACAACACAAAACACTTGCTGTACGATATATTAACCTTGTTTTAATATTAAAGTTATTAATATGAAATAAAATGATTGAGGATCCGTAATATACAAAACAAAACGAACATAGTGATTCAACATCATTATGTAACATCGTATTAAAAGTCTTGTCCATTTTTTGAGCGTCGGGGGGGGGGGGGGGGGGGGGTAGGCGGGGGGCAATTGCGCCCCCTAAATCCGCCTATGCCTTACCATTTTATAGGGTAGTCGACCAACTTTACAAATTGTTTCAAGGCAATGCGCCGAAATCAAATTGATTCAATGAATTCTGATAATTTCTCAAATGACATTCAAATCGTATGATTAAATTTCACTTACCATCGTCCGAGTGCTTGATGATGACCTATCTTCCTGAATTGGTTTGCGTGCTGTGGAGTAAACAGCAAGTAATTCCCTGCGCATTGGTTTCTGTCATAATAGATTGAGGAAGGTCCGTGCTGAAAACACCAACAAGGGTAATAGAAATAAGGAATTCTGTTCAAACCGTGTTACCCTATGTTCCGCCAAAATTTAGCTGCCAATGTAATTCACTCCTGAGTGGAAAATCTGGGATGAAGTCTCTCACATAACGATTTTTTTCATCATGTCTTTTTGATTTTTCTTTCGCGGTTTCTGATGCACCAGTCGTTTTATGGGTTTCCTTGCAAATTTTAATTTTCCGCGTGGTGATTTTTTTCTTTTTTGATAAATGCAGAATCTATATAGTATTAATACCGAGAAATTCTGTCGGCGGAACACCGATGAATTCAGTAGGAATCGCAAGAAATACTTTTAGTGGAATATTAATGAAAACAGAATGAGAACTGAGAACGAATTCAGTATGAATGCTTGGTGGCATTCCAGAGTCTCAGTGGTCAACGCTTGGATCGTGGAATGCTGGTGCGTACCAGAGGAATACTGTCTCCGTTTTCCTCGGGTCCGATCATCATGAAAACAGTAAAATTTATTTATTTTTTCAATGAGAAGTTTTTACGTCATTTAATGTGTTGGAATTGCTCTTACGAGGCTCAAAGATCAAAGAGTCCATATGCTAAGTCATGGGCTCAACGCAGCGGTTTAATTTTTCAGTTTGTAAAATTACTTTCACTCGGGGTAGGGGGTTTAAGTTGTTTATCGAGCTGCTAAATAAAAAAAAATCACTTTATCTTGGTGGATTTACTTGTCTTTTTCTGGAAATAATATTATTTTTTCTGAAAAAGGTTATATTTTACTCTCAAGTCATAATTGCCGGATTTCCTTGACAACCAGAGGTAATGATAATGAATGGTGGCTGGGATTTGGTGAATCAGTTTGTCATTTTATTAAGCTTTCGTTGCATTCTCGTTCAGAACTGGATGCGATATGAATAAAATTTCCTCTTTGGATTACTATTAATGGGATACTAAATAGTTGCGGCATCGATTGGTTGATGAATGAATGTAAGATGTCGTTATATTTCTATTTACATTGCGTCGAGAGGTGGGCAGTTTTATGCTGGACAGCTTCCCCTTTCGAACTGTGTGCTTGACATCGTCAGCATGAGCTAGCAATCCGAAGAATGTTTTGACATTGCTCTCCACTCAATGCTCGGATCGGCTAGTCTCTTAACACTCGGAGAATTCTGATTTACATCCTTCGAGACCTTCGTATGCCATTCTCCCCTCCCACCCGACCTTAAACGACTGTTTTCACCAGATTATCCTGACTCATAATGTCGCAGATGAAGTCTTCCACCCTAAATTTTCAACAGGCGTATCTTCTCTCCTACTCTTCGTAGAACTTCCGAATCACTCCACGATTTTCCTACTTGATCTTTATCATTCTTCTATAACACCAGACGTCGAAGGCTTTCAAAACTTGGCTTCTCTTGTTTCTCGTGATTTCAACCTTGTATTTCTGTCCATCTATTCCTCACTAGCGCACAGAAACATGCTCGTATATGTAAATTCGATTGACAAATTCATTACTTCAAAGGCTTACGACTGAAGTTGTTAAGGGACACCTCTTTTTGAGGGAGGTCTTGTTCGCTAGGTCTCTTCTGCTGGCCCTTTCCTTCTTGCTTCGATGGATGTGCGTACTTTCTTGATCATTAGACTACGGCACCGTTTCAACAATCACCACGTAATACGGCACACCATTGTATTGAAGTATGAGGAAGGTGTTTTTGTACTCCATAATTTTCTCTGTGCTGTCATCGATTCATTGAAGCCATCGATAACGTCTTGGATACATCGACGAAACCCTTTCCTGCGAGCCCATGTAGGAAGCAACCACCTTGGCCCTCCAACATGCTTCATAGGTGATATTTTTGGAATCCGCCCATCCAGGCCCCGCCGACGCCCCCTCCCCACCCCCTCGCCTCCCCTTTCGCTTGACAAGAACAAAATGCCTCTCCTGTCGGCTAAGCATCCGCGGCATCCCGCATGGATTTCCGCCCTCAACTGTGGTCGCGTGTGTGTCACTATTTGTCCCCACTCTTCGTTTACTCATCCGCGCGTATTTATAGTCGTCTGTTTGTGTCTCGATCCTCTAGGACGCTTTGGTCACTATCGAGTTTCCTGCCATTTTGGAACATTCAAAATAACTCCGTTTGGCGCGCGCGGGACTGTTGTGCGGGTCCTGGCCCTCGAGGGACGTCTCTTGCGAACACACTTCGGCCGCAGACCTTAAAGGTCGCATCGGGCTTGACACTATTGTGACCCGAAAAGTTAATTTAGTCCCTCGCGCACGCAGTGTTTGCATCAAAATTGGTATTTATATGCAAGGGTTGAGCGAGCCCAAATCAAGGTGACTGGTGCATTTTCTAGACAGTGCAAAAGCATGTTTATTTTTTCACTCCCCTGGATAAATGCGAAAAAAGTATGCTTCGCTGATCAAACATGGTTAAAACTACGAACAGTTTCACGTAACAGATAATGCTGTCGACCGATTTCGGCATGTAAATCGACAATGCGGTCATATTTGCTCTTGAAAATGACGATTTACAACCTAAAAGACACTTTACAAGTCGAATCCGGTCGACGGTGTTAAACGTTATATGTGAAGTCGATAAAAATGAAAGATGAAATTTTTATTTCATCCGTAACAAATGCCCAACATATTTTTTGAAACTCATTCATAACGCCCTAGTAAATACCAGGCTAAACTACGGTGTGTTTAGTTGGGGTGCAGCTTATAAAAATTCTATAAGATCCATTGTTGTATTGCAAAAAAGGCTTATTAGAGTAATTTTAAAAAAGAGCCGTTTTGAAAGTTCCTTTCCTTTATTTTATAGTATAGGCTTGCTTCCCTTGAGACATCTTTTCATTTACAAGGTTTTACGTCGTTTTTTCATGAGAAGTGGAAATACAGTTAAGGGGTCATTATTATACAACCATCCTTCCTTCACCCTACGAAGATCATGTATTGCTTTACCTAGGACTAACCTTACGTTGTATAAACGTTGTTTCTTGTTTATAGGGCCAAAAGTGTACAACTTATTACCCGTATCATGTCTGAAAACAAAAAATAATAATGTAATTATGAAAAATATTCAGTCTTGGCTGTTTAAAATGCAAAGTGTGGAGGATTTTTTTCTATGATGTAATTCCTTGTAATATATATGTACGTACTTGTTGCAATTCAAATGTTGTGCTTGCTTCAATTCAAATGTTGTTCTTGCTTCAATTCAAATGTTGTGCTTGCTTCAATTCAAATGTTGTGCTTACTTCAATTCAAATGTTTATATATCAGCATGACCCTATGCAAATGATGGTAGCCAAAAAACAGGTTGTCCTTAATGGCTACCTAAAGTTACTCCGTTTTCGGTAATTAATTCTATTCTGTACTTTTATTTTGTGGAGTAATAAACAATTATTATTATTATTATTATTATTACCTTGGCTTCCACGGCTACGTGATGAACGTTGCTATGAAAATTTGCTCTCGGAGACCACGGATCAGACACCTTGAGCCACAGGTGTGCGAATACTTAGATTCAGAGTCCTGAGCGACCGCCGAGGGGTTTCTTTTTGTTTTATGAAAAGGGTTCACGTATATTGGGATCGAGGACCCTTTGATCAGGTGCCCTGCGGTTTTACTTTCAAGGCCACCACCCCCCTCTATAATTTATTGCTGAGATGAAGTATCTTCCTCGCGCTACTCATCTCGTCTGCAACTGGGAGCAAAAGGCGCCGTGGATGCGGACCGGGCCGATCCGACACCAGGAGCGTGGCGTTTGGTTTCTCCGAATATATTTTCGATTTTGAATGGCCATGCAACTCTGGTCGCTCGGCCTCTCTGTGGCGGTGGGCTAAAGACCTCACCAGCCAAATCAAATGTCGTGGGTTCGAGTCCCGCCTTGGAGGATGGTCTCTATCTAGGTTATGGATGTTTGTGTTGTACATTGCCAATATGGAAAAATTCGTTGCTAAGATCGTAATATGCCGTGCTCGGAGACGTTGGCAATATATGAAGTACATAACAAAATTTTGTCTAGTTTTTGGCTTAAAAAGGGATGCTTTCTTGCTGATATGTCATGAAGATGGCTTGTTTTTCTTTTGATATGTACTTATGACGCATTTCACTATCGTTTCATTAATTTATTTCATGATAGACCGCCCTTTTCTAAGGTTTTCTCAAATCGATTTAAGGAAGAATTTTTTGGTATCCCAGTCGATTGGGTGAAAAACACGAAGTTCCTATTTGTTCCACTGTTTGAGCACTGCGTGTAACTAAACGTTTGATTCTTTCTGTGGCGCATCGCTATGATGCTGTTGGCTAAAAAAAGATTGCTTGGAGCTGCGAGTAGGCTGAAGTGAAATTTAGAAGTTTATCTCCTAAAGCAAATTATATATGAAATAAATACAAACATTTTAATTTTTTTTCCTTGCGAAATGAGCACGCATGGGATAACATTGATAGAAAAAGTGAGCATTGAAACGTCTTGGCTTACCAAACCTCAAGTTTTGTATACTTTTATTTGATGCTGCTTTTATGAGAAACCTTTTCTCAATTCCTTTGTTTTCCGAAAAAACTTTAATACTACTAGCTTATGCATCCCAAACTTTGATGAATAGAACATGTATAAGATTTAGTGGTTTCCCGTTGAATAGTTCTCGGGATTGCCACCGGGTAAGGAACTGCATCACTAAATCTAAAAATGCCATTCAATTAAAAAAGAAATGCAATGAAATATTGCTACATGTGAATTAAATATTGTAAGTTAGCTGAATATTGTGCTACAGTTAAAAAAATCAGATGATTTTTGTGTGTATTCATACGTTTGACTTGCTGATAAATATTTTTTGTTATATTTTGTCAAATATTATGTCACATTCTGTAAAATCGATGTTACGCGTAAACCATCATATTGTATGTAATATTTTAGGCTCTAATATATTTATAATAATGTATACTCCTGAGGGACACACTTTTCCTGGAATAAATAATTTCATTTTCTTTTCTATTCTATTCTCTCCCCCATGATACGGTCATCATCATCATCACTGGTCAACAATCCTAGGATTGGTTTGACGCAGCTCTCCACTCAGTTCTCCTATCAGTTAATCTTTTCACTCCTACGTATTTCTTCTCTTTCACATCTCTCTTTACTTGTTCCATATATTTTGTCCGGGGTCTTCCTTTTCCATTCTTGCCTTCCACTTGTCCTTCGACGACGATGATACGGTCAGCCTGTTAAAACCTAGAGAATACCTGGAAAATGGCACTTCTAATATAAATATGGCTATTTATTTAAGTTTATTTTCTTCTCCCAGTCACTTGGCAATTAACAGAACAACATTAGCGGATTTTTCCCTTTAAAACTGCGCTGCTGAATGAAGAGACATTTACCTTCATATACCAGCTGGAGCTAAGGCGGCGTTATAATACTACTGCTGCGCTCACAACTGTGATGACTCACTGTTCTCTTGTTGGAGTGATTTCGTTGTTTCCATCTCACACGTCAAAAGCATCGCTTTGCAAGCACGTTATTAGCTTCTGGCATCGTTGCAATCCATTGCATGCGCCAATGCTAATTGTTTCCTTCTCTATTTTGTCTGCACTCACCGTAAGATATGAATTTATACGTCGTCCGCGGCTCATCCGTGTCCTCTGCTCATTCATCCATTTTCTGTTGGTCCTCCTCCAGATTCCGGCGTGTTGTTCACTGGTAATTATGCAATGATTAGTCATGAGTATGGTTTGGTATTGCGATTCGGTATTATTCGGTGATTGTGATTCATTTTCCACTCGTACCGTCACTTTCTCTGGCTCCTCTGCCTTCTTACGGTCTTACTTAAGCACTCCTTCTGCTTTTTTTCTTTCTATAGTCTTAACCTGGATCATGGACCCATAGGGGAAAGACTAGATGCTCAGGTAGACATTAGAGTGGTCATGTGAGATTGATTTGCAATGGGCAAAATATTACATTTGTTACCAAAATTTGTAATTTTTTGTGTCATATAAATATGTATCATCTTCTCACTATCATGTTAAAATCTTCTTTTGCATAAATATAAATAATTGTTTATTATTGTTTCTAAAGATTTTGAAAAGCGATTAAGATGGCCAATGCACATACCAAACATAAAAATCGCCGCCATTTACCTCCTCTAGGGTTTTTCTGTCCCTTATGAAGTGACTTATAATGCAATATTTGAAACATCTGACTTATTAACAGTCAATCGGTATTCCGGCGTTTATAAATGGTGGAGGTTAGGGTCGGTATGCTCGGGGGGGGGGGGGGCAACTGGTCTTCCCCGTCCTAACTCTGTTCCCCTGGCTGTCTGCATGGCATTCCACGGTTGTGAAGGCATGACTTGTGCCGTCAACTGAAGGAGGCGCCTTTGACGGTTTGAATACCTTCAAGATTGAGTCGTTGAGCGAAGGGCCGGCGCATGCGGGCTCAGAGTCGCGATGGGAAGTGGCCATCACCGCTGACACCGCCAGCACAAGTACAATTGGCGAGCAGTAAAACAACACGCCCGGGCTGAGGTTCGACCTCCGACCACGTCCACTTATTACAAGTCATTACATATCCTAGAATTCTCCTTCGCTGAAACTATTTCCAGTCTCGGGTAGGTGTGGTGACTATGGTTAAAGGTCGCCATGCCCTGGTGCGAACTCCGGTCGCGGTGGAGTGTTCTTTGAGGCTGCCCCTGATAAAAGCTTCGAGTCAAGGACAGCACTCCGTCCGTAAGATGGGATACTAAGTGTTAGACAGCTAAGGTACCTACTAAGTGTGAATAAATTCGCGAAATATGACATCGCTCTTTTGCTGGGAACTATGAACACCAGATTTTCTTGCATTTCTGAGCCATGTCAGTTGACGACGAAGTCGCTTACTCACACCCTTAATCGCATTTCGCGTGAATAATTCGGTGAATGGAAGGGAAAGATAATTTGAAATAAAAAAACTTTACTCACGCAGTCATTATCTCGTCCATTTAGAATAAGAAATCGAAAAAGTCGCCACTGCCCAGTTTTCATGAGTCGATGACGTCATTATATTTCCAGTTTATTAAATTATTCTTGGATAACCACGCAATGAGGGAAATAATCGTTCATTAGACAATTAAAAGCAACAAATCAGGCTAGTCCGATGCGAGGAATGGGGATCGATGACCTGATCGGCGGGAAGGTTTGAGGTCATCAACTCGTCTGCGCAAGATTTGAGGCTATCAACTTTTCGCTGCAAAGAGAAGCTGGCGACGGGTCGAAAAACTGAAAATTACGGGTCTTTATACTGTACAACGTCTCTTAAAATTACAAGAAAAAATGGTGAACAAGCCTAGTACCCATCTCTATTCAAACTAATACTATTTCCCATCATTCACCGCTAGATTAGTGACGGCGTAGGGATAGTTTAAGGTTAATATATATTTCCCTGCAATATCCATTTATTTCTGATTTAATTACTATATCCTCAAAACTCATTATGCCAGGAAATAAAGGTAATTATTGAAAAAATCCGGCAACAAACCACAGTATTTTATCCATATTTATTACTGTCGCTGTTTATGCTATATATTGTATTTGCTACTTAGTAATTTATGCTGTTAAGAATGCAAATAATGTTAAAATAGTAAAGAGTTACTTTACTTTTCTTCATAATTAGCCTGAGACTCTCATGATTTTGCTAGTATGAAAAGTAATAATAATTTCATAACTCCACATATGTTAACATAAGTGAAATAAAATGACTTCTGTGGAATAACAAATTTATTATTATTAATTTTCATCACGACATTAGTAAATTCCGCGCAGTCACGTCTGAAACCCCGCCATTGTTGTCAAACTTGCTCCTATAGTTATTCTCACCATTCAGGATAAAAATGCTACAGCCATGCTGGAAAGTTACTTTAATTTTCTTAATCCTACATAATTTACCTTTGGTTCAGCTTTTGCCATTTATTTCTCAAAACTTTATTATGCAAATAAAGAAAAACTGCTACAATTATACTGGAAAGTGACTGTGGTTTTCCTACTTCTTCATAATAAGCCTCGTCAATTCACCCATCTCGAAGGATGGCCATCGGAAGTGATATCTCCGCGAACTCATCTTCGGATGCTGAGGTCCACCACACTCGCTCGCCTTCCGCCCGGCTAAGGCTCCGAGCCGCGAATAACCGAATCCGCGTGCCGCCCTGCCCTCCCCCCTCCCTCAGCGCTGCACCTAATCCTGCCCGATCACCAATCCCCTTGAATCCTATGACCGTCCGCAAATAGACGCGGCGGCGGCGCGTGGGAGGGGGTGGGGGCGTGTAGGCGAGTCGCGGCGGCGCCGCCCCCGTGCGGCGGCAACTCACACACACACACGAATCCGATTTAGCACCTCGCTCATTTTACACGTAGGGAAAGTGGAGCGGGGGTGTAGAGAAGGGGGAGGAATGCCAGTCCACCCCCGCTATTGATTGGCTCTCTCTTTCCACACTGTCGGGGGCGGGAGGGATGGAGGGAGCCACATCTCTCGCTGTGATTAGATTCAATGCATATCTCTACTGTCCAGCCTCTATCAATATCACAATTAAAGTGATGCATGAGCCCTCTGCCCATCCCTATGCAAACTAATTAAATTTACAGTCATTCAGTGCCGGAGTAGTGAAGGAGTGGGGATGGTTCCACTCGAACCTTTCCTCAAAACTTTCCTCCAGCTCCATAAAATGCGAACGCCTGCGAAGCGATTCGTTTAAAACTGAGTGGAGCGAGCAGAAACTGCAGCACCGCTATGTCACCGATTAGGTTGTAGCCACTCATGACTCGGGTTGCAGCTACCAGCATCTCATTCACCCATATCTTCATTTTCATCGAAAGTTTGACTGTATAAATAGTTATCATGGATATATTTTGCACGACATGTTCAACTATTTTTTGACCATTTTACCCAACATTTAGCATGCCTTTTATCTTCTCTTGTTTAATTTAGGGCTCCGAAGAAGTATTTTCCAAATTTGCTTGTTTTATTTTACAATAAGCAGCCATAACTGTTGCCAGATTATGTCATGCATGTCAATGTTCTCTTATCGATCATACAGAAGTGAGTTTAATGATAATACTAATACTTACATTCACCAGATGAATATCCTGCGGCAGTTTTATTGGTCAACAAATACTGCTTATTTGGCTAAAGGCAGCTCAAAACTACTCATGCATAATATTTATCCGATTTAAGTACATAGTGTGAGGCGTTAACAACTGTTTATGCGTAAGTAATACATATTTTATTTATTAGCTCCCAAATATAATGATATAGAGTGTAGCGATATACGATGTGGAAACTGGAAGGTGAGGTAAGAGAAGAGGAAAAGAATGTAGCCATTGGAGATGCGGGTATAGAGTTGAATTGAGAGGTCAGGAGTCAGATCGATGGAGCGGAGAAGGAAAGAAGAAGCGCCATACATGGTGGGTGAGGAGATGACGTTGGAGGTAAGCGGTGAAGGAAGATGAATAGCGTAGGGATATGGACGGTCTTTCTGTGAATTGATGTGGGAAGTAATGCACAAGATGCTCTATGCCAGAGGTATTACAACTCTTAATAATAATTAATCCTTCAATAATAATTAATGAAATATATTCCTTATTTCATATCATTGGGGCAGGTAATTTATGACCATCATATATGGTGAATTCACAATCGTAGATGCCGTTAGGGCTTCTCTGAATAAAATTCCAAAAATACTAATGCACGAGTATTGCTATGAAAAATAGAATCCCACTTCCTTCATCTCCTGTCCATTTCTTCCCTGAGGCGCTCCTCTATGACCTCTTAGACCTTGTCTAAGGCCTTTGACTTACCTCCATAAACTCCTCTTCCTATATCCCCTCGCTGCACGTCTAGAAATTCTGTTCACGGTTTCTTTCGCATTGACCAATTAGAGCTCGTCGCAGTTAGAGAAAAATTACATTGGAGGCATTAATTTCCTTATAAACTGTTGTCATTTTTCTGTCACTCACTCACTCAATATCTCACAACACAAGTTTACAAAGAATATGCTCGGGAAAATTTTTTAAAATCATAATGGATATATACGAATGCTGTCGTTTTTCCTTGTGTTTCTTGAGCGGAAAAGTCCGAATCTAAATAAACTTCTGTGGCAACCAGAACGGACTATCGTTTTTTAATCGATCAGTTTACTTCAGCAGTCTGCGTAAAATGAATTAAAACAAAACTGTAAACCGACGAAAAAGTTCGAAAAAAGTGCATTCTGAATGGTCAAGTTACTATTCTTTCTAAATATTAGTTTAATTCAGGCTCAACCATTCTATGATTTTGAAAAAAATCTGGTGTTTTATTAGCAAAAGAGGGTAAGAAACATTGTAGTCAAATGTCGTTTGCTTCTCTGTCCACAAATGTCGTAACGCTATTCGGTGAAAAATTAGACAATCTTGAATTAGTGCTCAACGTTTTGTACAGCTTCTTCACCGCACTATTTGTTTTAAACCCAGAGCCGTTTCGAGCAGGTAAATCCATGCTTAGGGTTTCAACACCAATAATATGATTTTGATTCTAGCATAGAGCTGTGGCAATTTATGGCCTAAGTCTAATTTCTAGCTGATTTACGACTTTACGTAGCATATTCCGAACAGCTCTGACTTAAGCCGTGACAATAGTAACCTTCAGGTATCGTGTTACCGGACCTATGGATTTTATCAAACTTGATAAAAATGCGCGTATATCCACTTAGATAAAATTAAGGTAAGAATAGACACGATGCTTACATCACCCGAGCCCATTTTTGGCTGATTATGTAAAATTTTGTGTATCCGCTGAAAAATCTCATGACTTTTGACGAACTTATAAGGTCTTATTGAGTAATAAATGCGAATTTGTTAACATAAATCTTTGACCATTGACTTTGAATAGCAAGCGAGTTATTGCAATATTCTGAAATTCTCTACTCCCTTCGTGAAAAGCTTGTATTAAAACAGTAAAATCATCCCTGTAATTTATCAAGCAAATTTTCTGCCAAGGGATTCTGCGGCGTTTCTATGTAGTATTTAAATTTAGATAGACGAGTTTCTTGAATTGCCTGAATGCATAGCCTTATGCACACGCTAATGCAGCATTATCTTTCTTCACTGGAATCTTCACATACCTGCGCACCATCTCAGGATTCAGTTGTTTTCAACCTCATGCGGTGATCATCCGATTAAAACCTCGTAAACAGTCGCATAACCTTTACTTCAGAGGCGTCAAACTGATGAGCAATCTTTGGGAGCAAAGATAGACGAGCAACAAGCAAGGCTGCGCCAAAGCAGACGGCCCACGACATTTACGTTTCCCGCCTCGGCGGCGGAAGTTCTCCCATGAATATAAGTATACGCGTTTCCTTTGCAGAAAAAAGCAGCTACGCTTCGACACACGCTATTTATTCTGGACTTCGGTGAGAGCTGAGTTGAGAATGATTCCAAACGCTCGTTGCAGAACAGTAGAGCAGCTTAATGGAATTTTCATCGCGGCCAATATTTGGCAAAGAGGCTGTTGCTACTCGTTGTATAAACTTTTCTCGGGATTCCGCGCCGGAAAGATTTTGCAAGAGCGCCGACGTTTCGGGCACAGACTTGCTACTCATTCGCACGGCTACTGACGAATTCTGTTCGTCGGGAAAATGTAAAATCTTGCATAGGCTGCTACTCCTTTACCCTCTGAAATTTCTTTTACTTAATCTATTGATCAGTTAATGTAAATAGCAGAGTGCCCAAAACCCTGCGGTACTTGGTTTTAGCTACAGGTAAAGCGCGGGATGTGGGGATTTAAGGGAAAATATGTGGTCCTCTTGTATTAAGTTTCACAATACCATGTTCAGGGTGCTTTTGTGCGTCTGAGCAGTTATTCCAAGGGTAATAATTGTCTTACTGTTGAAAGAGTACAAAAAATCATTTCCACTGTTAAATTATCTTTTATGAACAATTATTGGCTGTAGAGACCATTACTGGCATTTCTTCGTGCTTCTGCTCTATAAAATTTCAAGACTTATTTATTAACATTTCCCCATGTAGAGGTGGTATAATATGATCGGGTTTCTACCTTTCTATTGCTTTTCCTGTTTATTTCGCTGAGTATTACCATAGAGTAAGTAATTATATTATATATAATGTATTATACATATATTATATATATACTTACTGTATGGTATTACTTTTATTGCCATAATTTTCATCGGTACTAATATTATTTTATGGATTTTGTTTTTGAGGAGACAGGGATTAATGTCTTAGTTAGAAGAAAATTCTCAAGTAGTTCCCATATGAAATAAAACGTGCGTAAATGGCAATTGTTTGCTAAAATTCAGGTAGTATGAAATATTCAAAATGTGGTTTTTGTAAAAGTTTCATCCTATTGAATACTTTGAGCGTAGAGTGCTACAAATTTAAAAACAGTGATGTTAATTTGGGCATGAAAAAACAGATATACAGTGTATAATGGAGCATTGTGTAAACGAAAAGGGTAAAGGTAGAGTTTTCTGAGACACTAGAAATGCCCTTTGTTTACAAATGGCAATTTGTAGCAAAAAACCCGCATGAAAATTCAATATAGACTTCGTCCTAATGTAATTCTGAGAGGAACTACTCATTCGTGTTTCGGCAAGATTTTTTGTCTATTTTGAAATAGAAATACAAAGATTTTTTCCCCTGATATCAAAATTTGAAGACGGACTGATATGGTGACTATTTGTGACACAAAGATCTTAGAATTCAAGAAGGATCAATTTTTTCTTTTTGATTTGAGAAATAAACCCAGCGAATATTTTTCCCAACACATGGGATGTTCCTTGAAAGCCTTGCGTGCGGCTAATGAATGGTGAGACGAGGTCTCATCTCCTCCTCCTGCCATCTCCTCCTCCTGCCATCTCCTCCTCCTGCCATCTCCTCCTCCTGCCATCTCCTCCTCCTGCCATCTCCTCCTGCCATCTCCTCCATCAGTCCTTCTTTGAGCCTCAGAGGCGAGTCCACGGCGCACCAGGCCACAGCGCCAATGCGCTTCCCATTGCCATTTCCTCTGCCTGTCTTTCTCTCTGGGCAGGTGGAGTGTTTGTTGCAGGGCTGTGGCATTGCGTCACTAGCTTCTCTGGTGAGGAACATCGCAGGCCTCTTTGGAACGCAGCATTGACTCGTCGGGATGGGGATTCAAGCTTCTGAACTTGGCGATAATTGATTGCAGCCGATAGCAATCGATATTGGAAGGCACAGTTAATTACTCTGAGATTTCTGTGATAGATACCTTGATATAATAAAGTGAGTATTTTGCCTCTTTTCTTGGGACTTTGACCGTCCAAAATTTTGCAATGATACGCTTTTGGTTTTCATATGAAGTTAGCAAAATACATTTTTATGCCGTGATAATTTTTGCAAGAGATTTTAAGATGAAAGAGAGTAATTCTTGTCATACCTGAACATTAGTCTTTATTTTTTATTCATTGTGTCTTATCCTATCGTTATAGCCTATGCAGCAACATTTTCATGAATACAACACACTTGCAATAGTTTTCATAGAAATAAGGCTCAAGCTCACCGGAATGTACTGGGTTATCATAAAATAATGGTGCGGTTTCAGTAATTCATAGTGAGATTGTCGGGATGGGGTGGCAAAGGATATTTGCCAGGGGCTGGCCGATCCATCCCTGCCTGGGTGACTTGAGGAGGGAACTTCACCCGCAGCGCTCCTCCCGTCGGATGGGACGTTACGCCGTGGTCCCCGCGGTGGCTTTCTTTAGGAATAGCTTAATGTCGACGCCGGGTATCTCTCTTGTCGGGAGGAAGGGTGAACCCATTGAAATTATTAACAGTTATGTAAAATAACCGTCTGAGACGACAAATTCGAAAAATTAAAGACATAAACTGTAAGTAAACTGTTCTCTTCCTCCCGAGATTCCAAAAAAATAAAAACTTTGCAACTTCACTTCAAACTAAAGTAAATACTCTGGTTAAAAAACTTTTTAAAGAAAAGAAAATAGACTTAAAGACAAAATGTACATTAACAAAAAACAATGGTACTCCTCCAAAATTGTATGGTTTAGTTAAAGACCATAACCTAACATACCCCTAAGACCGGTGGTGAGTTTCATAAATAGTCCCACTTATGAATGTGCCAAATTCCTTGCAAGCATTCTTAAGCATCTATCCTCAGACAAATATAACTTAAAAGATTCATTTCATTTTATAATAAAATCAAACAACAAACAATTCCCTTAAATCATAAACTATGCTCTATAGATGTTAAATCTCTATTTACAAACATCCCACTAGACTTATTAAACAACATTATTATAGAAAATTGGCTTTTGATATCTGATCATACAGTATTAAACAAGGAAGAATTCTTTGAATTGTATGATATTACTGTCAATCAAGGCTATTTACAATATAAGGACCGTCAATATCAAATAAAAAATGGAGTTCCCATGGGTTCCCCAGTAGCGACCATTTTAGCTGATGAACCATCTCTTAGACAATATAATCACTAGATTGCCTTTCAATATTCCTTTCATTTACAAGTTTGTTGATGACTTATATTTCGCACTTCCCAATGATATCCAAGAAGACACTATTTTAAATTATTTTAATAGTTTCCACCCTAAATTACAATTTACAATATAATTTGAAAAAAAAATAATACACTACCATTTCTTGATATGCTAACTATTAGAAATCACGATGGACCGATTCATATAGATTGGTGGAAGAGACCACACAAATCGGTCAGATTTCTAAATTTTCAATCACATCACCCTCTTAAACATAAAATAAATGTAGCCCTTGCACTAAAATTTAGAGCTCTGAATTTGAGCGATAACATTTTTCACGAAAAAAACCTTAAAATAATCGAGGATATTCTAAAGAAAAATCATTTTCCAAAAAAAATTATACATTCTATACTTCACAAAAACAACGCTATATTTTCACATGCTCAAAATTCACTAAACAAAAAAGATTCATCAAATACCACATCCTCATACCATGGCATCATCTATATTGGTAAATTATCAAATTACGAAGGTATTCAAAAAAATAAATTATAAAATTGCACACAAAAATCATAATACTCTAAACAAGCTCCTATACACAACATTAAAATCTGAAACCCCTAAAAATCTGAAAAGTAATATAATATATAACATTTCATGTCTCCATTGTAACACTTGCTATATAGGACAAACATCACAATATTTAAAAAATAGGATTTCACAACACAAATCATCAGTAAAAGGTGGTATAACACTGTGTGCTCTTGCGAGCCACAGCATTAGCAATGGCCATGTTTTTGATTTTGACAACGCCGAAATTTTAGATCATGAGATTATATTGAAAAAAAGACTTTTCAAAGAAATGGTTTACATATCAAAAACAAAAAACAGTTGTAATAAAAAAAACAGACATTGATAACCTCAGTAAAATTGATTTTTATTTAATCAATCAATTTTTGTTCGTTCGCCTCGATCGGCCACATATTTGTATATATATGTGTATACTTTAAATTATATTACTGTATAAAAAACGCGATCGTAACATTTTTATGTAAAAATATTGTATATCGTTGTCATCTTTGTATTTTATATTGTTCATGTTTTCTCTTTCATAGCCCTGAGGATGATTTTAAATAAATCGAAACGTTGGCTATAACTTGTTTTACATTGGCCTAAACTCCAAGAAATATTATAAAATGGAAGGAAAATGCTGACAAATGAAAATACTTCATTAGGTATTAGCTCGTGGGGGGAAGCAAGGACCAAATTTGAGACGCAGTTCAGGGGATAATTGATTCTCATGTTTTGAGTTGGCTTTCAGGGATGTTCGTGTGCGATGAATTCGATAGCCCATATAGGCTGTCTTGAGAACCATCCCCAGAGCATAGGTCTAAAAAGTCATAGGTCTAAAAGCGCGAAGAAAGCAGCCATGTCAAAGGAAAGGAATGAAATTGGATAAACCAAAGAATGGAGGAAAATATGCCTAGGTTATTCGCTTCTTTAGGTTCCATAGATAGATTCTGGGGTGTAGGACTCCATAAAATGTTATTTAGTAAAATTCCTTTAGTTGAATCAACCTTGCGTGAATGCCTTACTCGACACAACAGTTTTACATATTTACGAATTCCTGAAATAGAATCCAAACTGATGTTGAATCAGCCCAGTAATGCATGCATATTCTCTGCAACTTGTGAAAGGAGGAAAGGTTGTGCTCAATCTCACGTCATAAAGACTTGCAATCAAGCTGTTTTTACTTGTGCTTTTACTTCCACCGAATGGCTGCAATCCGCCATGACGCTATGAAGACACCATTGCCGCCCTAATAACATCGGTGTTGGGGGTTGTCGAACTCTACCGGCCAGCCCCTCCATCCGCCCCACGGCACCCCCCTCCCCTCCAACGGCAATCTCCCTCAAAGGGCCGCGTCCACAACATTCAAATCAACCCTTTCTCACATATTTTTAAATACGGTTTTGCCATCATAGACGGACGACAATAAAGTGAAATAAGGTTGCCGAAAATGTGGATAATATAATCATGGTGGCGGCATGGTAAAATCATCGCCTGCCAAACCGAAGGTCGCGGGTTCGAGTCCCGCCAGGGTAAGTTACCCTTATCCAGAGCATTGGATGTTTAAGTACGGTTGATTGTTAAATGGTATCAACCCTCATGTAAAGGCCGAACAGTGCTGTTTTCGGAGGTGTGTGAAATAAATAAATTATATTTTTGAGATAAACTTTTTTGCCTATTGGAGCCTACCGATGAGCCTATTTCCTTTAACCATCGAGGTTTAACTTCAATTTCAGCACTCTTTTAACCATAACTGAAATACATATTCCGGTGACGAGCTTAAATTTTATTATAATCATTATTATCAAGGCGAAGAGAATATTTTATCAGTTCATTTTGTGAAAACAATTAATACAATTACACCAATCAATTTTTTGGTTGGAAAGGTATCGCCGTGAGAGCAGTTGTAAAAAGTGGAATTATAAAACGGAATTCTGAAACATTCGGCACAGAAAGCATATTTTTGTGTAAGATAAGGAATAATCTCTAATCGACCAAAAATGTCAGTAACAACTGAATAAACTTTATCCAAGTGAAGCCTAAACCCGAAAATTCCGCGTAGTGCGATTTGGATAACAATTTTCATGAAATTTCGTTGAATGCGCGGCTCTACGCTTTTTCTGGACACATCCACACGCATTTGCTTTGAGTGGCCACCAAGCCCTTCACCGTAGGGATAATCTTGAATGGAAGAGATTGATCAAGTAGCGAAGTACCGCAAAAGTCGTAAATATAAAACTGCTATGACGAGTTATAAAATTCATACATGCATTCAGGTAATAATAATGTTTTATGTAATTATAATTGGTTTGAAGTTCCAAAATTTTTCTACAATAGATTTTAATGATTATTCTGGAAACTAGTAAATACCGGGAAAAATAAATACTAGATCATCAGTAACAGCAAGATCAATTATTTGAAATCGAGCGTATCAAAAGAGACTATCATTAATACTGTTTTTGTCCCTTGGCCATAAATAGGTTTTTCAAAGAAAATTAAGCCAATCGGCGACAAAGAGACAATTTTATTTCAATTTCTAAGATATGCTAAGCTGCCGTAAGTCTGAGATAGTGTTCTCGCGTCTATTTGTAAATATCAATCGATACAAAGAAACGTGGAGGAAGCATGATGCAAGTCATGGAAACTTTCGCTTATCTCTGTTACGTCAGCGATAATCTTCATTCATGGAAAAGGATAGAGGTGGTGATGCAACGCTTTTTATCAAATTCCAAAATAAACAACTGCTAGTAAAATCGAATGAAACGATGCCGGCGTTACTTGGTGGAACGAAGTGATATTTAATGGGAGAACAAAAGTAAACGCGATATACTGTTCCACAAACCTTTTAATGCTGTCGACGGCTACATCAGCATTAAAATAAGTATGTGGAACAGCATTTGGCTTTTGTTCTACCATGAGCGTATGGTAAACTTTATGGAGTTGTCAGCAGAACTTTATAGCTGTTTTCTTGATTATCAATATATATTTTTGAGACTTTGGTTTCAAATTTGTATTTTCAATTAGTTTTTTTTTCTACCTAGTGTGCCAAAGTTTTTCTTGTTCTTTGGAAGGCTGCTGGGAACGCCAAGACGTGTGAAGTAATGCTCGGTGCCCCGTAAGGCGTTTCCGGCGATAGGAGCATTTCTTGAAATGATATCAACACTCAATTGTTACGGAAACTTTATCGATGAACTGTGGCTTATTATGCTTCAGTTACTTTGACTCAAGATCAAACTCCGTACCATCCGTGGCGCGGCTCAGTCTTTTATATTTATCTTCACTGAAAAAGGCACATATCGGTTGTGGTTGTGCTCAGTTTTCACCAAAGTAAGTGAAAAATTTATCCCCATTTAATTTTCGCTTAGTTTTTGGTGAATGGTGCGCACACTTTTCAGTTCCATGAGTTTCTATGGAGATTTTTCGCCTGCAAGTCCGATTACCTACTCATTTAATTCTTTTAGTGCTTGAAATGTGAACTTAATAGAAAGTGAAAATGAATTACATTACATGAGCAGCTTAGGGAGATTTTCAAATTTTCCCCCATTTTTAACTAAATGGTAATTTAAAAAGTTATTTCTTTAGTAAAACAGGCTATGAAATGGTTGAATCTTTAGACATATGAGTCAATAAGCTCCTCAGGCGAAATTATGCATAATAAAATTTAATAACTGACTGAATGGTGTAGCGTAAGTAGGGGTACAACTGTGTGCCCTTATCATTGAAGCTTACATTTTTTGGATATGCTCTCACTAGTCCATAATTGCTAGGGTTTTGCAGACAAAACAGGTTCAAATTAATGCCTTCTATGGATTACAGGCTCAAAAATAAATCTTCATGAGTTTCTAAAATAAGTTAATCATGTAAAGTGTAATAACCGAGGAAGCATATTCGAACAAAAATGATAAAATATAATTCATAAATCAGAAAAATGACAATGAAAATTTATGGGGTTATACTTGGTTTGAATTCAATTAAAATGTAGTTTCTCATCTCTGATAGCCTTAAACCACTCATTCATGATTTTTTATTTATAAAACTGTTACATGTTGCTGGATTGCCTTAAAGGTAACCCATGGGAATTCGTTCGTACGTGAATACATTAAGTAAAACGATATTGGAATGAGGTTCAAGAAAGTTGGAATAACTTCCATTGTTTGGTCATTGCATAGCGTTACCTACTGCATAGACATCCTCTAGACAAAGATATAAACTCACTTTCGTTTTTCATGGGTTAAACAATTAAAAAGCCTCGAAATAAATAACTTATGAGGAAAATGTTGATTACATAGAGACATGATGAGAGAACAGTTTTAGGTATTTTGTGACTCACGTATTCGTTACTCACACACTATTCTGGCTTCACACGAAACACTTCTTTGATATCCTATAATGAAAGCGTAAATACTTATAAACCGGACCTTTCCCTCTAAACCTTGGTTATCAGTGCTAGAGGGAAGGATTAGTCTCCCGTTTCGTCACTCGTTGGAATTTACCCTGGACCTAGATGGCGGCACGGATTATCTTGATGGACCGTTGAGTGACTAAGCAGTGCATTCCTTTGGCCGAACCTTGAACCAAATATGAGGCCTCCTTAGTGTTTGAAGTCCAAGAAATAGGCTGCTAAACAGGAGGAACTGGCAGTGTTTTTAACTGATGGGGATATACTCCTTGATAATGTCTCCGTTAAGAGCACCTCATCTATTATTTCATTTATCCTTAATCGCTGGCTGACTTATGGAAAAAGGCATTTGCTATTTGTTGACCAAAGCGGAAGACTAACATCGCCTCGTAAAACTCGAAAAAGTTTGTTGTTACTAATAGTAACAGGCTGCTGAGAACTACTAACTCCTGTGATTCCAACGGATAGAGTAATTTCCAATATTTTTCCTAAGGCAATGGAATTTTACCATCGGGTAAGGTAACCTCATGACCAACCACGCTCTCTCTTATATTGCCTATATTAACTTTACACTTACCTTTCTTAGACGCGCTTTTGGTGCAAAGTTTGTGCTAATTTTATTTTTGAACCTAAAATATTAACCTTATAAAATGTCAGGGAGGCGAAATACAATTTAACAAACGTAATATTTCCAAAACTCACTTTTTAGGAAAATTGAATCATAATTCCAACAAGAAAAATGGAATATACCAAAGCGATATGCTTTCTTTCGTACAAAAATGTTGCAATTTTACTGTTTTACTTCTCGAGGAACTGGGATTTTTCCACCCTCGATTATACAGTTATTAACCGTAATTAAGGTTCCATTAGGCTGGATTTCTCGTACTCACTCACTTAGCGATCTAACGCGAAGGTTAATGTAGGTGGTTGGGGGAGAGCTCACTCCAGACTAAGCCACGGGCGTGTGCATTCCACGCATTCGGGTAGGAGATGTATTATTTTCTCCGTGCTGCCCCACTTTTAGAAGATTTTTGTTTGGGGTCTCCGAAGGCTTCTGCCGGGATTTGAACCGAGTATCCTTCGGCCAGAAGCCAAGTGCTCCACCCACTTGGATGCCGCGCTCCCCCAGGGAAAGGTTAACAGACAGTAAGTTCTCGTTAAATTTCATCTAAATGGCTTCCGGTGTAAACAACATGCAACAGACCCCCCTGCAGGTTTAGATTTGCTAATTACCTTACCTTTCTCGTCCCTAAGTTCCTGAATTTTAATCAGAAACGAGCGTGCTGCGCCCGCTCCCAGCGGGCTTCCCCCGCTCTTTTCAATGCAGGTCCACAGAGGGATAGGCGCGTTTCTAATTTTAAAATGCTGAAAAAAAGGCCGGGTCTTATGCACAAATTTAATTGGAATGTTCATGTACAAATTGAGGTCAGAGGACCTCTTTAAACACAACATTGGAAGTAATTACACTCTCCCCTGTTAAACGCGCATGATTACTCACTCTTCCGTATCAACAGGAGACTTGAATGTGGAATAAGCAGCATTTTGATAAAAGTTATTTAAAGAATGCGAGATATTGTTGCAAATGAACAAATGTATCAGTTTGTGCGCCGTTAACGTCAGGAATAGTTACCGGTTTTTGTTTTTTTTAATTATTTAAAAACCGATTTTAGGAAACAATAGCAATATTTAGGAAGTATTATATACCGTCGCATGTTCTCTGATAAATTCTGTGCTTTTTGATACCTCATTTATAGAGTTTGGTTGCGTATAAGTTGAGAATAAGGTATCTATACAGTAGAAATAATATAGAAGATTGATCGGTTTTCAAAAGATAGGTTTAAAATGATCAGAACTGATATGTTTATAATATAAAAAAGAACTTAATATAAAAGTACAAATATCTATAAAAATAGCATATAAATCAGAACCCATATGTTTATAATGGGCCTGTTTATCCTGAAATATTGTGATCTTTTGAATTATAGGTTAGTTTAATCCAGGACCCTCCATTTTTTAAGTTTACACAAGTCATGTAGCGCAAAGGTTCAGAAACGTTCACCCTGCTATCAGTGTACGTTCAGCGTAATCATTTGCTCCTCAAAGCGTGTCTGCGTACCGCACTGCGTCTAGATAGTACCCCGTAAACCGCGTGCGGCGGAAGGGGTTGGGGCGGCGCGGCGGCCTTTTACCCATGTGCTTTAAGAAAAAGTTCGGGGGTATGTTGTTTGGTGGATTTGACAACAGTTTAACAGGTATCAAAGTCCTCTACTAATCAATTGAAAAAAACGAATTCCTATACCTATGCGTTAAGAAAAATGTCTCTCTTATTTTATCGTTTTTGTCGTACCAAGAAATGTGGTGCGGTTCTAAGATTCCGTTCTCCGACTCTGATAGTTATCTGTTCTTGATTGCTCCAGCAAATGAAGTCTACCACGTACCCTCCGAGTCTCTAGTGGCTCTCAAAGTAAATCGTTTAGAAGATCTGTGAAGCTGTCAGTTGACTTGCGTTTTTGACGAATCTCTTGGCTTTCTTTCGTCTTATACTTTGCTCGCGGATTGAAACTTTCTGCGACGGATCGCACATGCTTTTATTCGAAGTGTGGCCAAACAAGCACGAAGCATCAACTCTCTGTCAATATTTTAATACCTTTCCACAGCACGATTCCCGAAAAATATTTCTCCCTATTTATCACTTCTATCGGACCTGGAAATAAAGCGGGGCTCTATTATGATATTGTCTCTGTCGCTTTGAAAGATACCTATTCTCAATTGCTCCAGCAATCTAAGTAAGCCAAGCGCACAACATCCATGTCTCCAACTGCTCCCTGCGTAATGCGTTTAACATATGTGTAACGTTATCTGTAGCCCTGTAGCAGCTTAGGACGAATATCGTAACTTTCATTTGTATTTTATTATGTTCACGGATTAAAATTTTACGTGCCAATGATACTGCGTGGTACACCATCGCTCTGCCATGGCCTATCCTCATCTAGGAATGCGGACCCGGCGTGGTTTTCCCTAGCCGGATACGAGAGACAGTAAATTCATTGTGGGATTTGAGCTCGCCATCAGTGAGAGCGACGCTGGGCTTTACATCCTGTGCCCTCTGGTGGCAGATAACGCGCTCCCGTCTGCCTCATTTCCGCTGGAAAAAAATTCCCCTCCCAAAGAATCCGGAGGAGCGATCCAAAAAAGGACAGGTACGGTGGCAGACGTCCTTGCGACTGACCGTAGCCCTTGACCTCCCGCGTTCCACTCCGTCTATGGTCAGTGGCCATTCGCCCCCTGGCCAACCGTCTGCGAAAAATATAACTGCGCATTCCAGTCTCTCCCATCACGGCAATTCCCCGTGACACCACAGCTGCTTTATTCCAACGAGTAGCGAAAATGATCGATGCTCGTTGATATGAGTTCGTGAATCTGATGAGGATCACTGTTGAAGGAGGTGGCCGCTGGAAAGTTGTTGTTCCGTAAATGTTGTTATTCAGCAAAACTCCCCATTTCTAAAGGCTTAGAATGAGCTGTTTTCGGGGAGCTAAAGATAAATAAAATTTACATTGCTGGAACGGTAAGTACATTCAGTTCCAAGAGAAAGAGGCTGCTGAATGTTCGTAACAGTTTAACAGTTTGGTCAGGTTTCTCCGAATTTTAACTTCTCGAGAAACTTCAACAGCCGATAAGTTTTCGTTGATTTATTCGAGAAGATTTCGTGAATTTCATGATGATTTTGATTGAGTTCATTCCCTATGCAATTCATAAAATTGCATTGAGAATCAACTTGGCATACCTCTCCTACCTTTACATGACTGCTTTCACATTTCGATGAACATGTGCTGCAGACATTTGCATTTGGAATGGGATTAGTGTGCGCCATTGCTGTTACATAAAGCATTTCTTCGTTTCATCTCTGAGGTTGCTCTCTACTAAAACTAATATTCATAGATTTATCGCGATTACCCCTTGCACACGGATTTCTTCATATTGTCATTAGTAATAATGAATTCACTACCGATACAATACACATCATCATAGGTACTCTCACGGATAATGTTACATCTACCATGTATTTTGTCAACATCGTACAACTTGGAATGTACAAAACTCGTACTTTTTATACTTATTCACGTCTTTGTGTAACCAGTGCGACAAAACACTGGAAATGAATTTAAAGAAACAGTATGAGTGCTTCCCAGAGGTGACATTCGTGGATATATAATATCAGTTACTTAGGTAATGGATTCATCATCTTCTTCATGAAATAAAAATGGATGCACTGGATTAAATAGTTATTAATATCGTACGATAATGTTTAGTCGATTTTTTAGAATAGGGATCATTTGATTTTATTCTTGATATTGGATTTCAAATCTTGCTGTGGTGTTGACAGAGCTTATTGAATTTTAGGACTTGTTATTATTTTACTAATTGATTAAACGATGAATTAAGAAAGATGTTTTCCCGAGCGGAAAGGTATGGCAATTTTTCCCCGAATAATAAAAGACTTTAATAAATACTAGGCGGAACTTTCTTCGAGCAGTTCCTTTTTATTTGTTAACGGCTGGTGTCCTAACACCCCCTGCCACAATCCAATTGAGGCGACTTGCGGGGTAGTATGTAAATGTAGATATGCACCTGCTTAGTGCTCCGGTGATCACCTCTAGAGTTTTCACTCCATAGTAACTTTGTTAAGTGCTGGTTACACAGACGTGCTGTGTTGTAATTTCGCTGAATACGCGTCATTCTTTAAGATTTATTACGAGTATTATCCGGTGATAAATTATTGAGTCAATATAGTTCAAACAGCAAAGATGTGATATGTAATACTTGGTAGATTTACTATTCTGCGTAGTCTTTTACGGTTAACTAAAATAAGGGATATTTTTAACCCCTCAGTGCTCCATTGTATGGTTATAAAAATAGTAAATTCATTTTGCTAATAATCTGCTACGCCTGACCCATTCAATTTCACAACTCCGATCGATTATGGTTTGCCGAGTACAATGGAATGAATAAAATGAATTATAAAGGGAAATATAAAGTGCCTATTCGAAAAAAGTGTGCAATATCTCATTTTTTTTATAATATCCTTAATACTTTCACAACTAACTGGCTGGCTTCCCCTTTCCACACTGTCGTGAAAACCCAGTGTTAAAACCATGAGAAAATGCCAATGAAAAGAGACAAAATGAGACACTTTTAATTGCTCTCCCTTTGGTTCTTTGAGGGCGTATGTAGGGCAGTGCTTTGCGCCAAACGACTGTCACTCGTTTGAGCTGGCGAGGAACCGTTTCGAAGATAAGGCTGTGTGGCGAGAACAGAGCATCCCGGGTTTTCCCCGCCCATTGACGAGAGGAGGAAATCATCCTCCCGCAGAGCACTTGCTGCCCTCACCACAGTTCCTTCCTCCCTACGCGCACATTTCTATACAAAAATTCCAAGCTGTAAAGCTAAATACATTTCAAAACAACTGGCATGCGTAAATTTCAAAGGCATCGTCCATGAGAGGAATACTGTGTACCCATATGAATTCCTCCGTAAGATTCAAACACAACTTGCAGAAAGGTAAACTTATGACGCCTTACTTAAACAAGCTCTCCTGGATGGACATCAACACAAGGAGAACATTTAAATAGGCCTATTTCGTGAATTCGTTACCTAAAAACTATGAACCAGAGTACATCCTTGACTTCTTTCCCAAGGGAACATAATTGCCCAATGTTGTTACCAGTGATGAAAACAGCTATTTACATGTATCAAATAATCGGTCAACAACTTTAAAAAAATCATGTACCGTTGCCACCTCACAAACATGGGACAACCTTCCTAAAACAATCAAAGACTTCATCCCCGGAAAAATTCAGGAATAAATTATATCTAATTGACCATTTCAACGCTCTATAGTCATGTATGTATGTTCTGCGTTGTTGTTGTATATTTTCTTTGTTGCTGATTTCAAATTGAAAAGTTTCTTGGCAATGGTTTCTCGTCTCTTTGTGGGCTCCTCTCACAAAACATAGTCGCTTATCAGTCGCAATTATGATACCATGACACCACATCCTTCACTCACAATGATTCAAATCGAAGTTTAATTTGGATTTGCCGTAAGGTTAAAATCTTAGAGCAATGTCTTATTGCATTCATGTACAGAATTTTGTCGGGGAGTAAAGTTAACATCATGAATGCGAGATACTACCACGAAATCAACCTAATATGGTTGGTTATTGTAACTCGAGTGAAACTGAGGGCCTTCGGACAAAATTTAGTTTTGAATTTTAGGTCATGCGTTTAGCATTAAGATAATTAATTTTCATCTTATAAATTATTTTAACTGTATATAAAAGAGGCAAAATATCTTTTCAGGACTTGAGGATGGTTAGGGGCCCCACATCTGGGCATTAGTTCGAATGCAATTAGAAATGAAGGCGTTGAAAGGTAATTGCTGGAAAATCATAGATAAAATTATTCATTATTTAAGTATGTACTTTGCCACTAGAAAATTGTATTAAAGTACAAAATTGATCATGAATATATGATTCTTCCACCTAATTCACTGCAAAGTTGGTTGAATGTATACTTGAAGGCTATAGATAAGACCCTAAATACTGACACTTACCTTTACTATTTGGTATCCATTTCTTTCTGATATTGGTTTTTGGTCTAGGGCTGCTGAAGTCCTATTAAAGATGCCGAAGAAACCGAAACGGTTGCAAAATCCTTTTGATGACCTTCTTGATGCACTATAAGTGCCTTATCTGGAATGTCTTGAAAGGTATCACCAGGTAACTCTGAAAGCCTATTGTCTATTTTTATGTAACATTTGTTTCAGAAACGAGAGAAGACTGTTACCTTGCCTAGTCGACGTTCTTACGTAGCTTCGATAAGGAAACCAAGCATCGACGAAATTCCCTCAATTCATCTTGAAATAAATACTTTTCCACATGGTGTGTTCATTATTTGCTTGATAGGCCCTCAGCGTCACCATGTGAAGGTTGTATTTGCTTACATTCGCTTTGTATCCATATTTCACGAAGATATTCCCCCGCCATAAAAAAATCAGAAAATTATTTATTAAGTAGAATAGTTAATGAGAAATAAAAAGATGAATGTATAATAATGTATACCTTACTATCAGGTATGAAGTAGATGGGCTAGTAGATGTGTAGATTAACCGATTCCAGACGTTTACGCAAGGTAGGTAAGCGTAAAAAATTGATCTGAGAAAATTACAATACACTTCATCCTAAGATAAAAGTTTTTTTTTAGTTTGAGAATAAACTGCTTCAAAGAAGTAGATAAAAGCGGCATTTGAGGCTTTAAAATTCATTCTTCTCTCAAGCGTTAGCTTTCAATATATTTTTTCTTCGGCAAATAGAAGGCAGCAATGTTAAAACACCCGTGTCTTATTCCTATTAAAACGTTATCATGCCGCAGAGTGGTTCAATTAGTGTGTCAGAAAGACAAAATAATAATTGAGAGGAAAGTGAATGTGCATCGACTGAAATTGAACTGTACTTCGTCAAGGACCGAGAGATGCCGAAATTAATTATTTTCTGAGCAGTGGGTGTGTTTCTGCAAAATGCTCAACAAGACGTTTGTTTTGATGGCATCCATTTTCCGAAAAAAACGTCACGGATTATGAAAACTGGTGTTGATATACCTGAATTTCTAAACTCGGTGGTAATAATTCCTCGAGTGATAGCATATTGAGGAAAGATATTTCCCACATCGTTAGTCGTCGGAATCCGTGGAGAGATCATCAGTATTAAGCTCTACTATAACCGTCGCTCATTGCGATTGCCTGCTGAAAAATGCTTGTGTGTCAATTTTATTTGAAAACAAATGAAATTATCGTAAATATTTCAGAAGATGCCTAGTTTTTCACGCCCAGCACGCTCACATTCCAAATTCCATGGGATTTTCATCGCATCTATATTTACTAGCCGCATGCTTTTCCGGCGAATTTTGCCTTGCCTCAAGGTTTATCGAGAATTGGGTATGGAACATGGAATTATATAGATGTTATTCTACTGCTTACGTATTTTATTTGAATGATTCTTAATTGAGCTCACGTCAACAAAAAAGACAATTATGAAGTATTTTGGCGCTTCTAATGTTTTGTGGATTAATTTGTACAAATATCACTGCAAATTAATCCGCAGTTATTTCTTAAATAAACCAAAAAGCGAAATGTATTTGTATTTATCGTTCAGTTGAAACCTTTGGACTGTGGTGCAATGCCGGCGAATTTAAGTGTAGAAATATCACCTGTATATAAAATAGTGATCTCATTTAGGATTTGAATGGATAGCTAGCATCCGTAAATATTTCTATCAATGGAGGTGCAGTAGCTCAATTCCCAATGGCCATACTCTTTTGTGGGACATTATGGGAAGGCATTTTCAAAGTGATAATGAAGAGACAAAGGGGAAAACACCGCTCGCTCTCGTTATCCCCAGTTAACAAATTTCCCCGTCGGTCTCAAGCAGGCCTGCACTCAGGTTTACGACGGTTTCTCCGATATCATGATCATACTCACACCAATTAAAAATATCTGAAAACTTTATCGTTTTGAAATAAAATAAAAAAAGGCTTTCATATAAAAATCTTAAAATAACATAGGAAACTTTTGTTTCTATTTTTTAAAAAATATTGGAGTATGGAGTATATAGCGGTTTGATTAGGTTCTTTTTGCTATACTATGGATTTACTTCTTTGGTTTCCTTCTTAAATTTTACCCAATCCCTTCCTTTTCAGGATTCATTAACTCTGCTACCAAACAATATGGCCATTCTTTTTATTCAACCGCTGTAAAGATTATATACGAAAATCAATATCATCTTCTTCGGCTTCACATTCACTGCCACTGTGTCACAACTCTTTTCTGGGGTGCGTTAATGAGTCAGTGATGTGTCGTGGCATCGTGACCGTGGTTGTTGGACGGATGACGGAAGGCAGGGCTCCAAGATGAGGTTCATTCCACACCCAACCGGTTCAGAGGGGGCAGGAAAAGGCTCGGGATTTCCTCTTAGCTGCGAGATAAAAGATATTTTTTCGGCTACTGTTTTCCTCCAACGCATTTGGTAACACAGCTGCGTGTTGGAATATGGAAAGAAGCTCAGCTGTGGGGAGTGAAACGGTATGTTTGAATATATAAGGAAATAAATAATCAAATGACAGCAAAGGTGACCCATCGATATTGTTATTCAATCAAGCTGGCTGTTTGCTGTGATTATTTGAAGGGGTCGAGAAACAGAACCGACGTATCCGATGTATGAGGGTGAATACACTCGCCGATTGTTGTAAATAACTTGAAACCTCTTTGATAATGGCACCGTTGGGACCGCAATCTGTGTACCAATTATTTTAAAAGTGCTATGGACTTCCACAATGTGACGGCTGAACTTTTCTGCATAGCAGTTAAACCTGCCCAAAGCACTATCTCTCTCCAGTGGCCACCTCCTTGAAACGTACACTTGTGCCTCGTAAGTTTCACCGCAATTTCATCTTTTACAATTCTAAAACGACCAGCCTTTGCTTTAACAAAGTTCTTAAGAATTTCGTTTGGAAATTGACCTCTTTAGATGTTAATGTTCTAAAGATGATCTGAAGAGCTCGAATTTAAGCATTACAAGACAACCCTCCGTGGCTAGCTATAAGTATTGCTTTATTTATAACCCTGGCGTTTGTAAATGAAGGCAAATCTTTGAAAATAATGCCAATTTTATGAATCCTTCGGACCTGATAATATTGCCAGATTGAAATAGAAAATTCAATCAATGGCTCCTTTCAATACCTCTCATTCCTGATCACCTTTCTCCAACGGTCATCTCCTCCAGCGGCCACTTTCTTCTAGCCCGTTCGTCATCTGCTGGAGAAAGGTCTCACTGGACAATAATTTCCAAAAGGTTGTATGCAGCCTTGCTCCACTCACCGTTTGAATGAATCGAGCGAATTTCTGAGAAAAAAAACTCTGAATGGCTGGCACACAATTCACAGCAACTTCGGCCCTCGTTGGAAGAAGCGTGCGTCGCCGAGAGGGGATGAGGAAGGCTAGCCACGATGCTGGAATACCTGGGCCGTGTTCCAATGCATAGGGTGCACTCCACGCTCTTGCGCTCTTAACGGCTCTTTCGCTCTTTCCTGCTCTTATTGCAAGTAGTGCCACCACTGTCAAGTGGCAGAGCTCGAAACTGAAAAAAGTTGAGTAACAAATTTGGAGGGTAAGAAAATAGTGCAATGTTGTTGTTGTTATGGAGTGAGTGTTGCAATAATTTAATGCCTTATAAATATATGTACTTATATATATGCTTACATGTACTTATAAATGGAATTGCAGAAGTTAAAACGAATAAAATACGGCATAGGCGAGCTTTATCAATTGTAGGCTACTAATTTCGTGTAGGCAACCAATTTCGTACATTCAGACAAATTTAAGTGGTTTTTATATCTGAAAACAATTTATTAAAGATGTCGTTAAAATGAAAAATTATCACTGTAAATAGGTATCCGTCATAATATTTGAAATACGGTAAGTCGACAGATTTAGGGCATCCAGCCAAAGCAGAAAACTTCATGCATAATTCCAGCTTCTCCAGGGAAATTTTACAAATTCTCAGATTAATCTTACGTGATTACTGCGATATATTCGAATTTTAATACACCCGAATCTCTTACATGATTTTTAAACCATTGAAGTGATTTCATGTTATATCATATTAATGTATTTACAAGGAAAAGAAATACGTTTGTTAGCATTGACATTATTCAAAGCAAGCCTGACGAGCTGCTTCAAACTCGTAACTAGATGTCGACGTCACCTGGCATTCTTTTGAGTCTTACTTGAGTACATAGTTAGATATTTACATTCATTCAGATAGAGTACATATATTAGTATATTTCGGTTCTGTTGTCTCGTCTGACATTGCACGTTTCGTTGCGGCTGAAAAAACTCTTCTTAGCTATTGCACCTAAATCTACAACAATTACATTTTAACCAGATAATGGGCGTTGAACTGGAAAAATTATCTGTGAAATGAATTTGATATAAACGTTTCTACAGTTCCGAATCAAAAATCAGGATCAGGATCAAAAATTCATGCATAATTCCCGACTTTCCCGGTCACTGGACACCCATAAATTCGCATCTATTCAAGATTCATTCGGATTCGATATTCACTCGATTCCTCATAAACGATTTAGAGAACCGAATCATTGCTCCGAATCAAATCCCATCCGAATCCACGAAAATTCCACCTCAACGGCGGTAAACGAAGGGCTGAAGAGCGAGTAAGGGTGGATCCTTGCGCTCTCTCGTGCTCTTCGACTATGCGCTCTTCAGAGCAGAACGTAGAGCGGATTGGAATCGCACTACGTGACGTCACTTCCGAAATGTGACGATCCAAAAGTGCGGGTAAGAGCGCAAGAGCGCATTTACGGTGGATTGGAACACGGCCCTGGAGTCCAGGAGCAGGAGTGGAAGCCCTAGCGGGAGGATATGGAGCCGAGGAACCTCGCTTTCACCGATCGGAGTTTTATCTTTCGGGCTCTCTGCCGCTCCTTCCTTAGATTCCGACGAATGGAAACGATAGTACACAAAAATCTAATACGCTCGCCTCTAAGGAAGCTGCTGAGTCACGATACTCTAGGTAATAGCCTAGTAACCTGCGACCTTCCGCATTACCATTCGAGGTCAAATGGTTGGCAATAGTGAGCTAAATACATTGCCTATGTTCTTGGATACCTTCCAAACCTATAATTTGTCACCTTCAATGCCACGATACTTATCCTAATACTTTGGTGACAAACACCATTGCTTGACCATTAGAGCTTGAAATACTACTTGCTGTATCCCCGATCGGAAGAATTCCCTAGGGTATCCAACCCCTTCTTCGCTAGGGTGCCTGACAAAAAATCTTTCTTTTCATTTCGATTCTTGGATTTTCATTTTTTGCGTCAGTGTAACTGCTAAATTTGTAACCGATAGCCTCATTACTTATAAGCTCGGATTTTAAGAATCCATTAGCAGTTATTCCAAATGAAATGGAATGCATATTATCGGCATAACGTTAAACTAAGATGGCATATCTAATGCGTTATGCTACTCAACGAAATGGAACAAAATAAATAGAATTAGTATGCTTCCCTGTGGGTTACGTTATGCGTCATGAGCTCCTGCTCCCTGCCAGTGAGATGATTTTCATTTGCCTCTACCTTTGCCATTCTCTCACTATTATCCTCTCATCTCTAGCTAGCATGTGATTAATATTGTCCCCATTTTTATTATCATAGGGCAAAAATGAAAAACAATGTGCTTTAGATTCTCTCGACCATCGCCGAGTGATTCAGTGCGAAGGATGGTTGGGATAGTTGACGATAGAGATCGCCCCATTGGCACGTCATTGACCGTTAAGGTTTCCTTTTTCTGAGCCATCTCCCGCGGAGAGGAGTTGTGGTTGGTGGTGCTCCACGGATTCGAACTGAACAGAAGCTAAGCGCTCCCTATGCTCGAATATTAAGTATAAGATTTTATTACACTTTTGAAATGGGGATAATATTATTTTTTGGGGCAGAATTTCATTTTTGACACAATTCAAGTATAAATCTGTTCATGGAAGCTATTCTTTTTAAAAAACTTTGTCGACATAGTTTATTATTGTGCTACTTAATGTATTTTGATTTCTTGATTCACCCTGCCTGTATTACTTCAAGCCCAGTTAATAATTGTCAGAGCAGTCATGAAATTAGCTTTATCTAATTTTTCATTCATAATTAACTGGTGATTATCATAGAAATCTTGAAATGCACTTGTAACCCACCACCGGATATGAACTGCATGGCTTATCCCTCTTATGTTCAAGCTCCTCTCCATACCGCCATAATATTCGTAATTTAACCCTAACTGTTCTATTGCATACTTAATCACAGAATAAATGACAGATGCATAATAAAGATTCCATTAATCACCCCCCAAGAAGTTATCAAGTCTGTGGCTGCTTTGACATGTGAAGTCAAGAGTCCACTCTGTGTTAAGACGATTGGCGCGTGCCATAATGCTTTATGGGCGCAGCTAAGAGGATTTCACCCTTTGTGTCATTTAATTATTCATTATACCAAAGCAAGTTAGCCCTTTGGATGAAGCATCATGCTCGTTCTGTCAATCATCGAAAGGCTAGTTGGATGGATCATCACCCTGCCACGAGCTCTCAGCATGATTTCTTTATCACAGCTTCTTCCGCTGCCATGTTGTCACTTGCTCTGCGGTGAAGCATCCTCCATCTACACTTTGTACACTGATCTTCGTCCACTCCTCTTTTCAGCATCTTTATTTTCATTACCATAAAGAAAGAGGGCGACAACATAGTAAAAGCGAATATCCTTAACTCCTTCTTTGTAAGCACCATAACTAACACAGGATTCTCCACACCCACGGTTCCATTGGTTCCTACCGGTCGCTATAAATAGCGGCGCTCCAGTCTCTAGGATACATGTCAACATGCGTATTAGCTAGCAAGATATACGCTACGCGTAGATTGTAATCGTATATTGCTAAAGGTTAAGCGCAATTAATTAATATTAAGCTCAATTACATAATTAATATTTTAAAAAGCGCAGTTAAACATTCACAAGTGAAATGTTCTCCCTTCAAAACGGCATGTAAGTACTTGTAACTGTGGTCCAGTGGTTTCGGTTCTGCAATATTTTGTTAAAGTACCATGATCGATTTCCGTCTGCGGTAATTTTTTTCATAATTTCCTTATACTTTTTCTTTGCAGAAACCTGCTATTCACAATTATTTTCATGATTTTCACTTAAGATTTTAATTCTGTACGAGGAAATGTATTTGTATACTTGCGACGTCTGATGTTTTTCTATTTTTTCACACGGAAGCTTTCTTTGAATTATTTCATTTTCGCGTCCCAACTCGATGCATTTTTAAGATACACATTTATTTGGTTTCCTTTTATGTTGTGGCATGATATTGTGGACTCATTCTCACCATTCATGCCTATTTTTCGATTCGGATTTCGTTATTAGTTGAACTTGTAACACCCTGCGGAGTAGGAGAAAACATACCCGGAAAGGAAATATTCTTTGGTGATTAAAATTGATAATCCTCTTGATGGAAGAAGTATAAGCAAAATTTACCAATAAGACGCTTCTCTAGAGCCTCTTGTTATCGAGGGCTTGTATTCAGATACGTGACCGCTCATTGAAAAGATGGTTGACCGTCCCCAACTCCAGAGGAAAAACCCATTCCATCCTTGGCTCGCTCTCTCTGGATTTTAACGATTCTTTTCCAACGATTCAAAAACTAGGCCTGAATATTAAGAGCCCACAATACCACATTGCAATATAATACGAATCCAAGTATAGGTATATCTTAAAAATGCGTCGTGTTACGACAAGGTAATAAAATAATTCATAGGAAGCTTCCGTGTGATAAAATGAGAAAACATCACATGCCGCATGAACACAAAAATACTCATCGCACAGAAAAGTGAAAATTTCAGTGATATAATAGTGAAAACCAGGCTTCTATACAAGAGAAAGTGGAAAGAAATTATGAAAAAAGTACGGCAGACGTGATTCGATCTTAGAACCTCAGCGTGGGAGTCGAAAACCGTAGCCACTGGTTCACGAAAATTTATATTCTCATAGAGTTCTGAAGGGAATTAAAGCCAAATACATTGACACCTACCTATCCTCGCGCCACCAGTGACTAAAGTTGGAGTGCGAATTAATGCCCGGAGACCGGTTTCACAGTGACGCCGCAACTGCTCCTCAGTGGAGCCTCCTATAGAAATATAAACTCTATGGTAAGCACATCCACTGCATATTTTCAGAAAAATACCACTACCTTTCCTAGCCCGTATAAAACTCCAATTCCGTCAAACAATACTTCATGTCACGGTATGGAAAGCCATCTTTAATCCACCAACCCCAAAGATCCCCACGTCCCGATCAAATTCGTGCTAGAGTTCGTTAAGAGCTGGAACTGAAATATCATAATAAAAATTTGGAAAATCTCTCGCGGAGCATCTTGTTCCTCAATATTGGAAAATAGCTAACGTTACCCCTTTCTTTAAGAGTGGTGATACTGAAGATCCTAACACTTATAGATCTCTTTTCCATTTTTAAATAGTAAAACATATTGTGGTCAGCATTATTGGGGTATTTAGATAGCGGAAACTTTTTCACTCAGTCTGCATGGATTCCGCAAACGTACGACACTCAGCCAGCCCTCTTTCTACTTGATATTTTTCTTCTACCTTCAAGTAAAAGGCTTTCGATAAAGTTCCGCAAGTGAGATTATTAATTAAGGTAGAAGCCTATGGAGTACATGCCAATATCATAAGCTGGATTAAGGATTTCGTAACTAACCGCGTACATAGGGTAATTCTAGATGGCGTCTGATAAGATGCGGTGAAGGTCACTTCCGGTGTACCCCAGGGAAGTGTTATTCGTCCCTTGCCACCCCGTGCCACACACCCTGGTCGTGGCTTGCATTCTATCAAGATGTATTGTAATTTATTTATTTAGATTAGATCAACGGGTTAAACCTTCAAAAATGCAAGTAAAAATTGTTTGAAATTTTAAAGGAGAATGCAAAAACAAAATTATTTCGCACAGAAATATAAAAATGAAAATTACGTGTTTAATGTGATATTCCAAATGACAGTAGTATTCCCAAACCAAGTAACATATCCATCTTCCATTATGAAAATTTATTCCTGTTTCTCGCAAGTACTTGCATCACCCCATCCTCCACCCATCCCTATCAAGTACCTCTCCCTCATCTAGCCCCCTCCGCCTCGTCTAGCCCCCTCCGCCTCGTCTAGCCCCCTCCGCCTCGTCTAGCCCCTTCGTACTCATTCTCTTCCTCACTCCCTCTCGCCGTGACCTCCATTTTTCCGTCTTCCATTTTTTTGTCTTCCTTCCGGCATCCATATGAGAACTTCTTTGGCAATTCTTTCTTCCCACATCCTTTGGATATGTTTACGTATCATCGTAATCTTCTATCTTCCTGATTATTCAATATAGCCACCTTTACATCCATGATCTGTCTTAATTCCTTATACCTTACTCGCACCACCACTACTTCATTTGGTTGTGGTGAGCACATTTTTGATTTGGGTCCATGTATGCATTCAGAGTGTCTCTCCACTCTCTGCGCATCAATTAATTCGGGTCGGGATCCGTCGCTGACGTCACACGTCAGCGGCTGCACTTGTGCCCCTCGAGTGCATGTCGAGTTCGTGCATGCGTGCAGGTGCATCCTTCATCCCCTCTCGCTTCAAAAGGCACGAATGGGCGCCGTGGCGAGGCTCACCTCTAATCACATGGTTGTTGTTGTTGACGCGTGGGAGCGGATAATGGGAAATTGATACGATGCGATGACGTCGCCATCAAAGGAGAGCGGCCGTGCCCAATTGAAACGCAAATTTGAGCATTCATTTTGTCACGTAAATAATTTGTTTCTCGCGAGGTATTCTTCGGAAGCAATTAAAGCAATTATCATTTGAATCTTGAGATAAAAGCTTCATTCCAAGTGGCGTTCGAACTCTGTACGTCATCAGAATGGAATTGAGGAAACTTTTCACTTTTGGTGAAACGCCATTCGCTGTCGTCCGTGTGCGCATGAAATTGGTGTGCGATGCGTGCAAGATTTCAGAATCTCACGCTTCGGTCATGACGGCATCCGATATCTTGTGATCGGTATCAATTAAGAATGCTTTTGTTTTTGAATGGTGTTCAAAGGTTCAATAAAAGTTCGTTCTTCAATCGCTTTCATTGTAATGGGTGAACCGTTTTTTATGCTAGAGAAGACGGGACGAGTACTGCAGAATGCCTGCCGTGATAGTCGGATTGTAGTTTTACAGTATCAAAGCATTAACTATTAGTTCTATTTTCGAGGAAAAGTTAAGGGCAATATCAAGGGAAATCGGAATAAGCAAAGCGTATGGAAATGAACCATAATATTTTCTCTGATACACTTTTCACGTGAAATATATTTAGCATGATCTTATGGATCGCAACTGTTTCAGGCAGAGGAATTTGCTACGGTGTTCCCTAGTATTAATTTTGTTTTTATTATTAAAAACACGCACTATGACCGTCGTAAATGAATGTAATTATTTGATCAATAGTGGCGACGATGGCTGGTAAATCTGGGGTACTTACGACGAGAAAAATCTAAGAAACCTTTATCGAGGTTATTGAAGTAACACGAAATGTACATGCGTGAATGTTATAGTAAAGATTTCTCCATACTAATGCTGAATGTAATACTTAGAAGGCTAGCCATGTATATAATGAATGAAAAAGTATAAGCCAATCACAAGAGATTCTGATTTGATGTAGATTGTGACTTATAGATTTAAATGTAATTTCTACTGTTGTGTTACTGAAAAGCTTAAAATTAATTTTTCCTGAACTACACGACTTTTCTTAGCCACATGGAACTATTTATTTAAGATACATTTTACTGAAAAATTGAACTTTGCATGCCGGTGTGTATATTAAATTCCTGTTTTCTTTGCCTTGCCAGTCTCTATATTTTGTTAAATGACTGATAAAGTTCGAGCTCTATTCTGAAATAATTTCGAAAGCATTATGTGGAGCCAAAGGAGTTCCATCTTGTGATCATTCATTCTCACGTGCTTCTCAAACAGTGGTTACAACACACCATCTAAAGGAATGCTTCAAAATGACATGTTTACCCTTTGATGCAGACCCCTTGACATATTTGACGAAGGTCCCGCAAATCATGAAGCTTTGAAAACTTTGTAGCATTCTTTTCTGAGCACCTCTGGTTTCTTAGTAGTAACGAGGTGCAGATTATGAAAAATATTTACACATTGGAGAAAAATTGCTTGTTTTCGTTGCTGTGACGGATAGTTATTCTTATAATTTATTTTGTGTGATTTATTCAGGAAAAAGGAGTAGTATTTTAGAAACATTGAATCATACAATATTGAGATATTCTTGATAATTAATTGAGAGAACGGAAGGGGAGGGTGACCATTTGAATTAGTTTCTTAAGAAGATTCTCTATGCAATAACTGCCTTGCATTCCATTTATTTCTATATAAAAGTTATTCAGTGCACGCTAATTATGAGACACGCAATGCAATGTGAATTCGTATCTCAATGACGCTCGTTGTTGTCGAATTTTATTAAATGCTCCTTCACTTCTCTTCATATTTGACTCAACTCCCGCAAATTAACTTTGAAAGTGTTTTTTTTTCTGAACACTTCTGGTCTCTTTGTGGGAACGAGATGTAGAAAATGAGAAATAATTACAAATCGGAGGAAAATGTTTTGTTTTCGCTACTGTGACGAAAAATTACAACTTTTTTCTCGCTATATTTGTGTCTTTTTTCCGAATAGAACGTTTCCTTTCCCCTTTCGTGACTGCTTTATTTTGAGTGAAACAACAGCGTCTGAGATCGTTTCGAGGTTGCAGGTAGTGACGCACGGGAGTCGAGCGGTTCGTCTCACATGATGCGATTTCCTGTTCAAGTATTCGTGTCGGAGAGGTCTTTTTCTGTGAACTATGGACTGAGATTTGCTGATAGGTGTTTTTTGAGGTTCTCTCTCTCAACTAATCGTTTCATTCCATTTGTTTTAGACCGAGGTAGTGAAGTCCAATAGAATTAGTTATTAGAGCGCAGAAATGAAGAAGCAACCACAATGTCATTCAAAAAGGCAATACTAATGTAGGGAATAGAGGAAAGGCATTTTATTTGTTTATAATGGAATCATTTCAAGGCGCTGAGCGTATTACAGGACGGACAATAAGGATGCGAAGATGCGGCTTCAACACAAGGAAAAGTGCCATACGCTAACTAATGGCACACGGAAGACTGAAAATATTTTTAAATCGTTTCCTAAGAACTTTGAAATTTTATGCCCTTGGGAGGAAGTTTTCTTGGCTCATCTCAGGCGCCAGTCTACCTAGAAAAAGGTTCATTCTGAACAATCGTGCCGCTAAAAAAGTGGAGATAATCTGGAAGCTCTATTTGTGAAGGGACGAATGAATGAACGCTAGAAAAAACAACGGTAAACACTACCTTGAAAAAAAGGTAGCTCATAGAGCAATCCCAGCTCACAATGGTTTGCTAATCGCTTTGAAGAACAGGAGAGGAAATATATGAGAGTGGAGGGAACACGTGAGGGAGCTAATTATAGGCATCGGTGGTCATGCATTATAGTTATCCTTGACTTAGCATTGCTAGAATAGCGTGCCATTTACTTTTTTTGACGAAGTCCCTCATGGTGTACTGCACAAACAGCTCCATCACTGTGCTTCGACAATTAACTGGTAAAGCACGAATATTACAGGCGAGGATTATCCAGTCAGCCGCTCAATGTGCTGCCACCCATTATGCATTCAAATGGCCACTACAGAATGATCGTCACAGGCGGCTATGACGGTTGAGCGATCCAAATTGCCCGGGGAACTAAACTATAACTAAGAATGTAAACAGAAATTTATATTTGAGATCACATCATTTATCGAATTCTTAACTTTCGAATGGTATCCTCTGTGAATGCATTTACTTTATTGCAAGCATTAAGATCAAATGGATCGCTCTGAGCTCAGCGCCGTGCTGCGAATACTTTTGAAACCCAATTCAAAAGGTAGCGAAGTGCCAGCGGAAATGGAACTTCCGTGGGACGGAATCTGGCCTCCTCCGTGAAGTCTTAATTTATGCACAGGCTGTACTCTCCGATGAGGCATCGAGAGGAGATAATTACAAATAATCGAAATGTCGATGTTGTCGATACAAAGTCATTCGCTATCGACGGCAAGTACGACTGTAACCAACGGCCATTGTCAATGTTTGCTTATTGTTAATTGCCGATTGAGGTATTCAGTTGGCCATTAGTAGACCACTGATCATCATTGATCAATGAACATCGTTAATTACCTTCTTGTCTATTATATGCGACCATTTCGCATTAATCGACCATCGGCGAGTGAAGCCATGGTTTCCACAACGACACACGGTCGCGTGCAGGGAGTGTGGGATAAACAGTTTGAGTGTATATGATTGATCAGTGACGTAACTAAAGGGGACTTAGGGGTAGATCCCCCCCCCCCCCCAAACCCTCAGAGAAGTAAAAATATTATTTGAAACTAATGTCTAGTTTTGACGTATAATAACTGCATATGCTTAAAGTTAAAGATCATTTATCAATATCATGGCAGTGAGACTAGTCACTGGGCAAAAACCGGTGACTATAAAAAAAAACCCTCGGCCCCTGAGGGGGGGGGGTCGCCCCACAGGCTCTTCCATTCCTCCCCCAAAGCATATCCCTAGTTACGCCACTGTGATTGAGGCTGCTCGAGCTGTTGCTACAATTTTTTCTGATGAATTGATTTTACCAATGTTGAAATATATTCATGCGGGAAAGTGAAAATAGTGATTTAGTTTGCTTGGGAAATGAGCCGAGGAATTGATTTGTCTAAAATAATTGCGGAATGGACTGATGCAGCTTTGAAACGCACGGATTCTATTGATTTTGGATCAATTATAGGCTATGAAGCATCGGTTGATCGCCTATAAACAGGTTTATATTACACATTGTTTTATTTTAGATCACAGAGTATGAAGAGACCATATTTTTTTTCTGTTGGCCCGGCTAGCTCAGTCGGTAGAGCATGAGACTCTTAATCTCAGGGTCGTGGGTTCGAGCCCCACGTTGGGCGAAATTTTTTTCTGGCTGATATCGCTTTTCTTTAATGATAAAAACGTTTTATGTAATTTTTTGTTTTTCATTTTTATTGTTATACGTGCACTTTAAATTGGCGTGAATAGACTGAGGATTTGAAATAGAAAAATCGACCCGTGATGAGATGGCGGTGATGAGGACTCAAGTGGAGAGGAACCTTGAGTATAACAGGGACGTGAATGTCTACTTCTTGAGTTTTGAAAAAGCATTTAAGCGAGTTGAATGGGTAAAGTTAATAATTTCTTAAGATAATAGGCTTATTGTTAGACTGGAAAGATGAGCAAGTCATTAGTAATCCGTGTAAGTTTCAGAATGCTCAAGTGAGGGTAGCGAACGGAGAGTTAGGGCAGGCAAGATTGGTCAAGGTGTGAGACAGAGCTGTCCGCTCTTGCTTTTGCCGTTTAACGGAGACATGGGTTGACTTGCTAAAAAGTACTTCTGGTAGCAGCTGAAGCAGGAGTTGAAGTTGGGGGAAGGGTTTCAGGCACTGGTGGATGTGTTAGAAAGATGGTACGATGAATATGACACGAAGATTAATCATGAGAAGACCAAGGTTATTCGGTTGTTTAAAGAACAGCGAACTAAGCTCATGAAAAATGTAGGTGGTCAAAAACTTGAGCTGGTGAATCAGTTCAACTATTTGGGCAGCACATTAGAGGAAAATGGGGGCATAATTTGAGACATCAGGAGGAGAATTTCGTTTGCAAAAGGCGCTGATGAAGAGGGAGGAGATGATGAGAGGATCGTTTTGTGAGAGTTCAAATGAAAGCTTATCGAAGTCTGATCTGGAGTGTAGCGCATTACGGTGAGGAAACGTGGGCAGTGAGGAAGCAGGAGGAGGAAAGACTGGAGGCGTGGGTAAAGAGAAGAGAGTAGGATATGGAGTGGTCGGAAGGGAAGGAGAGCGACGAAGTGCTAGAAATTGTGAGGATGGAGAGGAAGATTTTAGATGGGATACGCCCGAGACAAGAAGGTTTGGATTGAGGGAGTACTGAGCGAGGAGGGGATGTTGAAGAGCGTGCTAGAGGGAAGAATGATTGGTAGGTAGGGCAGGAGAGGAAGAGAATCGGATTTATAGACGGAATGAAACAGCTGCATCGTGCATTGAAGGGAACAGTCTAAGCTGGGACTGGAGACGGCCAGAGTGATTATCAAATGCTCCATGAAAACCTACTATAACCGGTAGAATATTTAAAATAAAATTGTCAGTAGCTTTTAAAAATGTTATAGCTACCCCAACTCAACTGCTTAAATTCGCCCCGTGGATGGGGCAAATGTGCTCACTACCTGCAGCTCGATTCTGTAAATGTGATATGGCCGTCACAAGCGGATTTCGTCAATGTATTCACGGCTTTGACGCTGGAGCGATTCTGAAACTTTTTAGTGACGTCACTCTCACAGCTGCGTCCGTGAAAGTATTCACGCCCAAGAGGGCCCGTGGTAGCTTCGTCGCGGCAATGCGCTCTAATTTTTCATTATGAATTTACGCTGTGATTGATAATTAATAGCACATTATTCATTAATTACGATGGTGGCTATTTCATATTGTCACTTCCCATAAGTAATATGTATTAAAAACAAATAAAAGAAATGCGTAAAGTTAAATTTACATTCGCGTCCTATTTAAATTGATTGGCCTTCATTGCGATTGAAGTTGGTGGGAAGTTAAACCTTGCGCTGAGGGTTTGACAATTATCTTATATTTGTGCATCTTCTAGAATGTACAAGTAAAATACTCACAACTTAATGTTCATAATAATTTGGAGTAGAACCAATGGTAAAAGTATTGTGCGGTACTGAATGCTAACAGATTTATTTAATATTAGTTTCGTAAGTTCAAGCCTTCGATTTGTTTTTATTAACGAGAATGGAGGCTCTTTACATACCTCCGCTACTTTTGCATGAGCATCAATGTCGACGGAGGCAATAGATGCACATACTTCGGCGGCAGATACGCGATATCAACAATCCCTTCGAGACGCGAGATTGGCGATGGATCACTGAGTTCACACCACGATTAATTCGTAGACGATTAGATGGCTTGCCGGGGCATACTTTAGTACGTTAAGATAAACATTGATCATCTATTCCATCTCTTCCATGCATTATTGCTGCCGTTCAGTAACACGACCAACATGATTCGTTTTTCTGTTGACACAATAGAAATACTAAGACATGTAAATATCTCGCCTTCTAGCAGAAACTGTTAATAATCTACTCGTATTCGCGCCAGAAACATTTTCATCAGTATAAATCGTGAATAGTGGCATGTGCTTGCACAATCAGACATATATGTATACGCACCACAGCGCATTTAAAATTATGTACTGAAATGATGAGAACAGCTCAAACGCATACGAGAATGAACCATTATTAAATAATAAAATAACACTTGTTATCATTCCGCGTAAGCATTAGCTCCATACAATGAGGAAATAAGAGCTAATTTGTGCAATTACGAGCCCGCTACGTGATAACTGACTTCGATACGCAGCACTTGACAACATATAAAAGAGGTAATATACAGTTTATAGCTACGAACTAATTAAGCAACCGTAAATTATCATTAATAGGTACTTTTAAAAGAAAAGACCTCACTCAAAATTGAGTAAAGAAGTATTATTTACTTTGGGAGTGAATATTCCACGGCATTGTATATGTTTCTCTATGGTAACTGAAGTTGCAGTTGGCCGCTGAAGTAAGTTTGTATCGGAGATTCTGATTCGTTCCTCGCGTCCGCACAGCTACCAACATAAGAAACTAAAGTGATCGTTCGCAATCCGTCAAACATCTCACGACGCAGGCTTACAGGATCGCTTGAACGTCTTTCACGGTGAGAGGCGTGAGAACTCCACTGTGGTTCGAACCACGCGAAGCACAGGTATGACATTTACAGAATCGAGCTGCTGGGGCTCATTGACGCAACTTAAGTCGCGTTTACACGATGCATTGACCCGCGCGAATGGATGCGTAATTACATTCAGCATCAAAATTGCTCCACTTGGACAACCAAATTTGCGCAAATGCGTGCCGAGAAAATATACCATGTTCTAATTTCGTGAATCAGGTCAAGCATTTGACAGGCCACGTAATGGAATGGCTAAATGAATCGTGAATACACGGCTTTAAAAATTTAGGGTTTGTGAAATGAAATGGGTATAAAGCTTTTATATAAGTCAGTTCCAGTGGAAACGGCCAGAGCGATTCTCAAATGCTCCACGCAAACCTATCTTAATCAGTAGAGTACTCAAATAATATTTTCTAAGAAACAAGTCAGGCTGTGCGCGGGCGTTGGAGGTCCAATCTCCGATGTCGGGGCAGCCGGCCGTGTCCATTCGGCGAGGAGTCAACAACCTTCTAATGCGCCAGACGGTGATATGTAAACGAGTGAAGTACGCTTTCGGGGAACTGTGTTCGGGACAGATGGCCGCGCGTCGCCGCGAGGACAACTAGCGTGCGCCCGTGGTCCGCGCGCCTGGCTCCCGCTTTCCCGTCACGCCACCTTCACGGAAACTGCTCCCTGCGCTGCTCCCCAATTAAAATATTGCACCCTCTGCCCCGAATATTGTAGCAGAGGGCTCTTCAATCGGCCACCAAATTTGCTGCCACCTTCCTCTGGTGCAGGGAATTAGGCACATTTCACATTCTTGTAACTCGCGAAAGGTACTCCTCTAATAGGGTGGTTTCCTTTTATTTTTTTATTGCCTAAATCGAAAGATTATTACTCCTGGAGTACGTATTTTACGCTTTTGGATTTTTATATGATGATATCTTTTTTTCGCGATTAAATGAAAAGTGAAAAATTTCAAGCGCACGAAAACGCGACGGGTAAGTATGAATGCAGGGAAAAACTCCGCGTGACGTCGTTCTGCTTCCCGCTGCCGCAACTGAGGTGACCTTGGGGCGAGGCTTTGAGCGCTGATACGACGCAGGATGCTAGCAGGTAGCTGAGTACCCTGCTAGCTGGTAGCGCTTGGCTTAAATAAGGATTATTAATACCTTATCAAACGAAGAAAACTTTCCGACCTTGGTCAGTTTTAATAGGTGATTATTAACACATGTTTACCTGAGCTCTGTGCCTCATGCATGTATTGGTAATCTCAGACGATGTAAAACTCCTATATACTCGTATAGAAACTAGGTCCCTGTGACGTCACGTGGATTGGCATCGCATGTGCGCCAATCTGTCCTTTTTCAAACGAGGATAAAATTGACCCTTGCCATTCGTCTAAACCGGTATTTCTAAAACCAAATGATTTGTATATTATGAATACGCTAATGGTGGGTAAGGAATCGCAATCAATGCCTTCCGTTTTCTTTGATGAAGGAAACTACCGTATTGTGCTTCATCGACTGACCACCACACAAATCTGCTTTCCAGGCTAAAAGTTTCCAAACCGAATTGGAAACTATTCATTTTTAAGCATACTCTTCATGGCAGTACTTACTCCAACCGGAAAAATATTTATTAATCTATAATATGTGTGTCTTTTCGTCAAAAACTGATGTTAGGTTCGCTATACCATAAGATCACGATGAAAATAAAATGCGTTTGTGGGAGATGCGTTGACTTGAAAATATAAGGAATATATTATCAAAATTGTGTGTGCCCAAATATGTATTTCAAACCTCGATGGATGTCGTCTATGATGAGATGCCATTTTTTGTAACAATCGCCACAAGTATGTGATTTGGAAGGCGCAGTCGCGAGTATTACATATCTAGGTTTACAGAAATGGTTCCTCGAAACCCTAGCGGAATAGCGATCCGGATATCACGGAAAGTAAACTACAATTAGGAAAATTGACTGGAATGTATTTTCGAGATAATATTATCAATCGTATTCATAATTTCTCAATCATCCCTCACAAGTGTATTGCCGGCCTCGGCGGCGGCAGGATGAAGTTCTTACGTGCCATTCAAGGGTTTGCGAGTTCGAGTGCCTAGTGGGAAGTTGCCCCTGGTCAGGACATGGATTTTAGTGTACGTTTAATTTTTAAATTAAAAACCACACAGTAAAAGGCAAACGGTGCTGTAATCGGTGGCACAGTATTAAATAAAAAGTGCAAATACTCAATTAAAAATGTACAGTGTAAAATGAATGGCTCTGCTTTCATCGTGACATTCCTGACTCCCGATGTAAAAGACTGCATAAAAGGTGCTTCTGCGGGACGGACTCTTCCATGTGCTTGCTACCTTTGCTTTCGGGCGGCTCCCCTCCCCCTCTCCTGCTCCCCTCCAATCCGAAGTCCGGCCGAGCGATTAAAGTCGACGCAGGAGCCAGAACGTTTCCCCACTGCGCTCCTCACCATTGAACACTTTACTCCTCTCATTATCCGAGACGTAACGAAGCGATAACATGCTACGCTGTCTGCCCTTCGCGTATCTTACTTTTCCTTAAATGTCCTGTTTAGGTATTTTAATCGTGTGGACAACGAAAAACTCGAGGTTTGAACAGGAACAATGATGCCAATCTCAAACCTATTTCAAGTCCATGATGAGTGACAACATCGCCTGGCTTGCGTTGAAGTGATTTTCCCTCATTCGATCTCTTAGCGCGTTTTCTCCAATTTAGTTAGACTTTCTGCCATACATATGATCAGAATAGCAGGCTGGCGCTGAGGTGTCGGGGTCGAGTCTGCTGAAAGTAATATGGTGTATCTCACAGAAAAAAGTCAGCACTAAGGTTTAGTTGCAAATTTTAATTCCTAGTTTTTTTATTTCTTAATTATTGGAACTCAACTCCTAACTCATATCGACCAATTCGTGCCATGTTGACGATTTGCATGAACAATGGCGCGGGCATCAAAAAATACGCCCGGATACTGCAACCCCTGCCGCTATCCAATTTTTCTGTCAGCGAATGCTTCTGGTATCTTAGCGGCCTTTCACTTGGGTTACTGATGCAATTTTAAGGTTTAGTGGATGTCAGTAGATGTGAACCGAATACAATGGAAGAATATTTTATGAAATCCAACAAAAGTCCATATTTTAAATCGTTTATATGAATCACTTTTTTGTCTGGCTGTTTTTTGTCCATCCGAGAAAAATAATATTACTCAAATTCAACCCACTTCCCGATTAACTATTGGCTTAAAATTTTTAGGACGGGTCAGGACTCGATGACGATGCATTCTTACGCTATTTCTAATTCTTCAGAGGCATCAATTTCAACATCTAAAACTAAATTCTTTCACGGTTAATGTTCATTATAATACTCTAACTAAAAGTCAAATAAATGGCGAGTAATTTATATCACTCCAGTGCCTAGTGCAACGCGAATGCGCACAACGTTTTTGGGTTTGTACACGTCGTCTTTTATCTGTAAAGTTTAAGCGTGGGTCCTTGGGTCTTGGCAGGGTTGTTTTTTCATTCTGTTTTGAAAAAATAAAATAAAAAGGTGGGTTTTGAAAGAAACTTTTTAATTAATCATAATATTTTCTCATTTTTAGCTTAATTTAAAACGTGCTTTTTATATTAACTTTAAATCTATTGCAATTTAAATTTATTGAAGAACGACGAGTTTACGCAGCGGAACACGATTTCTTAAAAATGGTTTTCACTCCACCACTACTCCTTCGAGTAGGAGAAATAATATTCACGATTTATTTTCCAACCAAATAGAACAAACCTGGGGGCGTCCCAAAAGAAAATCGAAAACTTCAAATTAGGACCACCCTAGTGCATATACTTTGGCCAGTAGTGATTACTGTAGCTCATAACTTTATTTTCTAGGTATTGTCTGATTATGAATTATATATTTCCTCTGCGCATAAAAATGTATCGTCATGAGAATTAACAAACTTACAAAATTTAAAATGAAATTACCAAAAATATGCGAATGGCGTTGAGTTGAATATTTCAATTGGAGTTGTTCGAGTCCAATGAGATGGAGAAATTTATTTTTAAATTTATTAGGAATTTATTTTCCTTCATTCCTCTCTAGAACATCGGAAATATGGCAAAGGTTCGCCCCACAGCAACCAAGTTGACTCATTTTGGAAGCTTCTGTCCTCGATCTGCGTCGCAGGTTGCGTCCGTCATCAGCATTGAAGGAAGCGTGGGGACAAAGCACAAATTTAGGAAAGCACAAGGAAGCAAAGAGGGCCGTGGAAGCATGCAGAAATGCGAGGAAAGTAATTGAGTCGTTTTGGTGAGTAGAAAGATGTGTGAATGTGATGGATGTGCGGTTGTTTCCAAGAGCTCCTCAAAAGATGGACACGAGGAATATGGAATGATTTACACTTCGACCACGACAGGTTAGGAGCTGCATGAGCAGAAATTAAACCGGTCGAAAATTTGGGAGTATCTGAGTGGAGCAGACGTTTTCTCGAGAGAACTAACGTTGGGAAAATACCGAAGAAATGAAGAAAGATCTGGAAAAAATGGTTATGTAACAAGGTCGTATACCCTATAGGGACAGTGTGTGGGGCGGAGCCCGGGATTCATTAGCCCAAATGTTGTTATGTAATCACACCTTTGTCCCTTGCGCTACTGTTACCTAACAAAACAAAGTTTATTTTTCTTTTGTATGCTTTCTTACTTGTGCATAGGAACATTATATCTTTTTCTTAAGTTATAAGTAAGTTAACACAATTGTAAGATAGATCGTATCAGTAATGTGTGGCGTTCGTCAACTCCTTATTCTCAGGATGGAAATACGACGGCACCATCTTTTTCATACAAATATTTACGAGGAGAAAGTTGAATTTGGGTTTTGGAAACCTGATGGCGGTTAAAATGTCTCACTGTTGTCACTTTTTTCCTTCTCTGGTGAAAGTGAATTCACAAATTGTTTTTACGCCCACACATTAACGACAGTAGGTCTCTAGATGGGTATTCGGTATTTATTCCTTCAAGATATCAGATCAGGTAAGATCAGGAATGTGAGATCGTTGCGACGAATGCCATAGTGAAGAACTTCAAATCTTGAATCAACTAAACGGCTGACCCCATAGTCATCAAAATGCGTTTCTTTATGACGGGGAATTATCACGATTAAGGATGCTAGTATGGGAAACAAAAGAAAAAATAATTTCTTATCTCCGAAAACTATACACTTTAACTTCAACCATACGGATTTTATTCAGCGAAAATCCATGATAAATCGAATTCAGTTAACCCTGAGCATCTAAATACTAATGTGACACGCCAATGAAAATTAAAAAGCAATCCAGTGGAAAGGAGGTTACAGAAAAGATGACGATGTAAATTCGAAATCTGTAGGCCGAGTGTGGGATGCTTTAATATTCGTGAAGAAAACAAAGCAGCACTGCCATGCGCACTGTCGCCGTCGGCCGAGCGGACTTGACGCCACTGAGGAAAAAACTCGCGTAGCCGCGAGTTGTTTTTTCCCCTCGCTGGCGCCAATGAGCAACCGTTATCTCGCTCGCCTCTCTGTTCCGGGGAAGTGTGCGGCATGGAGCGGCGAGGGCGATAAGGAGGCCTCGCTTGCGTGAGCCAATCTTGTCACGGCGAGTGTCGCTTCCCCGCAAACAGGCATCGCAAGTGCGCGACATCTCCGGCCGGGTTTTGCCCAGTGGCAACGGTCACAGTGGCTGCCAGCCTCCGAGTGGAAATTCAGATCCCACTTCATGAAGATCTAATCGAGGAGTAATGCGTTGTTTTGCCGATGAAACGCTGAGACTCATGGCTGGCGCAGTGGGCCGGCGAAATCTGCTGGTAAACAAATGAGATCACCATCGGTAAGAAATCAAAATTCACAGAAGCACTTCAACGGGATAGAAAAAACCTGGGCAATGGTAGTTGGAAAAATGAATTTTCATAAGTTTACATTTTAACTGCTTTCAGACCAATCTCATTTACAATTTATTTTATTTTTACGATAAAAGTTATCTATCGTGTAATGGTAGCATAAACATTTTACTGAGATACTGCAGCTAGCTAATATAGAGAAACAATAAAATGGTAATATCGAAAAGTACGATAAATGGCAAAGCAGACTCTTTAAAAGCTACTAAATAAATCTAAAAAGAACTAGTCGTCAATTGAGAAAATATATTTTTATAAAACGTTCCGAGGTAGGATATTAAAAATTGCTTTGGAGAGCTTATTTCATTTACTCATTCCTCTTTCTGTGAGTACTCTGCTGTGAATGATCAACGTTTACTGCAATCAATTGCCACCTCCTTGTTCAGCTAAAGGATGCATCATTTCGCGGTAAACGGTAGGTAATTTGCTAGGTACGGTGAAACTGGTACTTAGTGTAGATTTGCTCATCTTGCTTGAATGTATTGGGCAGTTCATGCCTAGTTCCTAGCTTAAAATAGATCGGCTAGTACTGCTGCACTTCCTCGTTGTCCAGGTAAGGCTGGGCGTGTGATAACGGCGGTAGGTAAACGTGCTCTCACACCCTTCGCTACTGCGGCAGCTACGTTTAGCGCTTTCCACGCGACCGCCTTTGTGGCGACTTGCTCAAGCGTGCGACCTCATTGAAGGGTTCCCAAGCTACTTAGTTGCATTGTCTCACTCATTACCTAAATCTTAGACCATTTAAGTAAGTAGACGTGCCATTCGGGCGGAACGCTGTGGCCAACATCGCACGGCGGGGAAGTGAGTGGGATGAGGGAGCGTGACGTCACGGTTGGGACTGCAGACGATATTCCGTATGCGCGCTTGAGATATTTTAACGCTCATTCGCTGCAAAGTCGCCGAAAAGTGACGATATTGGGCACGCAAAATGATTATACACTTAATAAATATATTTTTACGATGAACTAAGGCATTTTATAGCCTTGACTGTGCGCAAAAAGCTAAATAAATCAAGATAAAGCTAGAAGCGATCGTATTAAATAAATTGATTAAGAATGTCATATGTAAACATGGGCGTACCCAGCGAAGGCCAGGGGGAGCAGCTGTCCCCCTAGAAGCAAAAATCGCAAAATTCTTTAAGCAAAATCAGTACTGAATTGGAACGAAAGTATTCAACAAATTTTCTTCAAACCAACGGAAAATGATATGTATTAGTATAAGTTAAGTATCTGAAATAAAACTATTTTTTCAAGGAAATGATCTCATAAACTAATAAAGCGCTGTTATAATGTTCTTCATTCATCTTTTCCATGCTAAAATGTCTCAACTTGGCTTGCCCCCCCCTCCTAGAACATGGCTTCCCCCCCTAGACCATGACTTTCCTCCCCCTAGACCATACCTTTTCACCCCCTCTAGGTAAAAAGAAGGGGTCCTGGCAAGTATCTCGTAATTTTTTCCGCAAAAACCAGTTTATTGCGATCTCGGTAATCTTCAATAAAAATAATTAAACAAATCGTTTTATTTATAAGCCCAGTACAATGAAGCCTAGATTAACGTATTTACACTGAAAATACGCATTTTGAAAAATCCTACGTGAGATTAAAAAGAAGGCGTGGAGCAAAATCCCACGATATTTCACAAAGGCTGAAGGGAGGGGTCCATAAAAAGGCAAAATTATTTTTGAAATATTCCTTATTACTAGTAGATTAACCTAACGGTGACATTCCTAGAAAATGAATATTAAGACTGTCCCAACGGTCGTGTGTCATTTTTGACCCGTAATTTTAGTAACTTTGCATCGAGCAATATTCATAAAAATTGGAACACTTATGGGGAAAGGTCCTAAGTTTTGTTGAGTTTAAGGAGAATTTTTACAATTTTGACCTTTTGACCTCGCAATGTGGGTCCAAACCAAAAATTTTAATTTGCCTTATGTGATTTTAATGTAAAAAATCGAGATTGAAAAATGTCTAAATTTCATTGACCAAAAATGTCAATTCTTGGGTTTTCGGACACAAGAAACCCGAAAAAAAACACTCAAATTTACGAAAATTTAACCGTTGACCCAGTAAGGTCACCGTCAAGGTCATAAGGGTGGCAAAAAGAATAGCATACCAACAAAGGTGTCAATCCATGGATTTTATAGGGCACCCAAGTCATTGATATTGTCCAAATACCCGTATTATTCACTAATTGACCTCCAAGGTTAATACGGAGGTCAAAGGCCGTAGAGGTAAACGTCCGGCCATCGTGACACCCAGGTATCGAACCATATGTTTTGAAGGGTGCCAAAGTCGATTTTTCAGTTAATAGATCCGTATTGTTGATTTGTTGACCACCGAGGTCTCAATGGGGGTCAAATGTCATAGAGTTAAATGTCTGGCCATCATGACAACCAACGTGTCAAACCATAGGTTTTGAAGGGTCCCAAAGTCGGTTACGCAGTTCATTCATCCGTACAACAATTTATTTTGACCTCCGAAAGTCATAATACGGGTCAAAGGTCATAGAGATTTTAGTCGACCGCTTTGACTTTCTGACCGCTTTTGATTCAGATATTTTAAACTTCATTCGCTACTTCGATTACCAAAATTTTATCTCCCTCAATAACTTCAATAGCATTTTAAAAAAGGTGATTGTTTGTTTTTAAACTCTAGCTAAATTTGAGGATTCTTTTTTCAAAACTCTCTTCTACAATTCTAGGCCATTAAGCCTGATATAGAAAGTAGGAATTCATGGGGTGGTATAATTTAAAAATTCCATCTACAGCTGACGAAAGAGGTAACTAGCGCGTTTTACTGTAACCAAGTATTTTCTTATACATGCGACTTCCGCATTTTCACAAAATTCGTTCAGCATTTGAAGACGCACAGTGTAATGTAGAAATATAAATATATTTTAATGACAATATTTTCCACATCTGCGGGCAACAAAACAGCAGCTGTTTGAACGGCCTTATGTATCATGTGCGCTGCAAAACCGATTTGATAACTTGTGATATACAGACCTTAGATCTGAAGGAATGACTATAAAAAATAGAATGGAAATACATCCTTCTGCTAATGCTAGTTTCTTTTCTTCGTTTTCATAAATTGTTTTTACTTAAAATTTCTGTATTTTGGAGGAAGATAGAGCAGTATTTAAATATCTTTTATGGTCTTGCGTCTCCAAGTGCTTCGAAATATCATACTGCCGTGAAAAATAGAAATTTATCCGTTACATTTCACACATTCTTAACAAATTTCACAGAGTAATCGCGTCTGGATTTTTTTAATAAAATGAGATTCACTTCTTAGATGATCTTTGAATCCACATCCTCTTTTCTTACGTATTGTGACAAGAATAAAAAAAATTAAATTATGTCGTAAATTGTTTAAAAAAATTTAATTGAAAACTCTGTAAGTACATACGTACAAAATTACATAAAAATATTTAATAAGTTATTCAATATATTAAATATAATTGATTGTTATAAAGCACATTTATTTTTAAAATTATTTTAATCCAATCCTCTCTTTCTTTCTAATTATAAATATGTTAGTAGGTATTATTTATTCCCAGAATTTTCCGTAGCGTAGGTACGTAAATCGTAGGTGTCACTTGCAAAGCCGGCGCTAGACCTTTTTCCACCATCGCAAAATATATATAACACGAGAGCTGTCTGCTAACAGTAAGTAAAAAATTATGCATTTATGAAATAACTAAATTACTTACCTGAATAATATGAATGCTGATTTGTTGACATCCCTTTTTAGTAGCGCTAGCGCGCAGCTCAATTTGCATCGCATAATTGACCGTTTAAAAATTACTATATGCGAAGGCGTTGCCGCGTTACTTCGTGGACGACCGGCTTTACACCATGACCCTTTTCCTCTCTAAAATTCCTCCCGTTTACAACTTTTGTACAAGATTTCATGTTTTTATAACGATGTTCCGAATGATGCTAGATCGCTAACGAGATAAGAAAAAAATCTGCGGAAGTTTACAAAGGGCTTTGTCTTCATTTTACTGCCACAATATTTTTTCGTCGCTGCCAATGCCGAAAAATGCCACTGTTCATTAATTGTAAGTTCACCAACCCAACCATGGCTGAGAGAATACTTGTCATACATAACGCAATAAATATTAGTACTTTTAATTGAAAAATCGCGAAGAAAATGGTCAAAATACCGCAGTGATACAGTGAATCCCCATTCGTAGCCATGCGCTACGACGATGAGCGTCCCAACCGTGACGTCACGCCGCTTTAAAAGTGGGTGGGGAAGGAAGGGAGCGGAGGGGAGATGTTGGCCACACGGCGAGACATGGGTAGGGGTGGGGAATGGCGGGTCTAGTTCTTATATGGTCTAAGACCTAAATCAATATTTTGATGTTCATTCTTTGACTCATAATTGTAAAAAAAATCTTAGGGACACAATCGCAGTGCTGTCAATGAAAGAACTTCGCGTGTACTTTAATAGATAGCACTGCGATACTCTCCCTAAGGTTTTTTATAATCATGAGTTAAAGAATGAACATCAAAAGATTGACACTCGCAAGGCACTTTAATAGATAGCACTCCGTTCAATAGATAGGTCACCTTCTCAACTCTTGTGATCATCAAAATAGCATAAAACTTAAATTAGATACCTCAGATTGCTAATTTAGAGAAAAAATAATTGGTATGGTTCGAAATTGAGATAAAGAGTAAAATAGAGAATTAAAAAGGACATGGTCGTAAATGGTGAGTGATCAACGTTAAGTGCAATGAATTGCAACCTCCTTGTTTCATTTCAGAGATTAATTGAAGCCAAAATAAAACACGAGGCAGAAAGAACTGAAAATGAAAAAGAATCGTGAACAACGAGAAGATTTTTAACGTTTAATTAAATGAAAAATAAGAAACTTTGTGCTTTCACATAAATATTCATGTGAAAGCACAAAGTTTATTATTTTTCATTTTTCATAATTAATCGCTTTCACAAAGTCGCGCCTCAAACAATCAATTCAATTAAATATAGGAATCAATAAAACTTGATCTATCTCCTAATTTAAAATTCAAACATCACTAAGAGATTCACTTAAAACGCTAAGTTTCATTTATCTGAAGAGTAGACGCTCAGCTGATGAAATAGTTGATCCTCATTTCTCACATATGAGTTTAATGGTTACTTATGGTCGTAAAGGTAATGAAATATCTCTCCGTGAAGTATAGGAAAATATCTACTTCTACTTAACAACGTAGTTTTCTGCTGGTATCGTCACCTTTAAAGGGGCAATGATGATTTGATAGCAAGTGGATTCTAAAGTTGAAGTTATTTATAAAATTTTGAATACGAGAGAAATAATAATCGCATTTTCTCAGCATTTTTACAGCTACGAAGAATTTTTCAAAATAATCATCACTATTCAAATATTATATCAAGTGAAATAACATAAAATGATCAATAAATTAGTTAGTCTATTCTTAATCTACTACTGCTCCATAGAAATATATATTTCCGATTAATATTACTTTAGAGAGGACATTTAATTATCCCAAGTTTAAGTCAATTTTATTACGGAAAAATCCGGTGTTAGTGGCTTGATATTTCACAGTAAGCCTTATTTTTTATTGTAGAACGTTAGCATTGGGTGAAACTTTTCTATTAATATTGATTAATTAAATTAATATGAGTTTTTGTATTTTTATTTTACTTTGATAAGTTTCTTAGGAAAACATACTTGTGGTCAACCCTTACTCTATATTTGTCTTTTTTATGGGGTTTCCATCTGGCGATAAGAATTCTTCTTGGAGTTAAGATAAGCCCGTCACTTCACAAGCAATCGCTCTGATAATGTCACTCCCGTGACGCCATCAATTCTTCACTCATTCCAGGAAATGTCTCTCGTCTCACACAGAATTTTGGCGAATTGAATGCCGCAAATATTATTTCCCTCGAATTGTGAGTTTAATGGGGCGACGCGTGGCGCCCCAGCCTTCCCTGTTATCGGAGTACAAACAAGTGGAACCGCTGGGCAGAGGGCAAATATTGACGCTTTGTGCGTTGAGCTGCAAGCCCTACTTCCTCATGCTTCGCTCGCTCTCCAAGGGAGCGTTTGCAACGCTTCCGGATGTATTTTTTAGTGTACCTCAGTTACCTTCTAACGTGCAACGACGAATCAAGGAAAAACCAATATCCTGCCTTTGACTTCGACGAAGTGCCCATGTAGAAAAAAGTTTATGCGGCAAATATTTTGAAACCAAGTCGTGATTACATATTCTGCACCAAAAATGCTGCGTCAAAATGCTCGCACATTGCTCGTGGGTTGTCCTTCGTGCATCGTGGAGAGCGACTGCCGAGGAGCAATAATATTATTTACACTCTAATGCCATTTCTCCACTCCATTTCATTCTCATATCCGCAGATATATCCTTCATTGAACTAGGAACGACGTCAAGTCATTTAGCATCTATTTGAATAACTTCGTTCCTTGTGATAACTTTTTCTAACATAAAATGGCACGAATTCAATCGATTCGGCTTTTCCTATGTGAAAATACATGTTGGAATGAAAACACACAACCCTGGTAACTTTACGCGGGAAAATTATTTATTGGCACGACGCGTTTCGACGCTGAGGCGTCATTCTCACATTCACACGGCACATTAACCTTTAACTATAAAATGGCACATTAAGCTTTCTTAAAATAATTCCGCATTATCGAACCGATTCTGAGGCGCAATTATTGGGCCGCAGAAATGATTTATTTTCGTATCCAAGGGGCGTGCTTTCCAATCCAGGTACACGTATCCTTCGTCCTTAGGTCTATCTCGGTCGTACCTCTGGCCTATCCCTGCCTTGGTTGTGGAGTGCCTCGAAAAATTCAGGAACCTTCAGGACTTTTTTCGCAAAATACCAATATGGGTGTCTCCATCTTCCACAGGTATCTCAAGGACACGCTAAAATGGCCTGATTGCCTTCAGATTGCAATGCAAACCCATCCCTATGTGGTGTATCACTTCGTCTCCTCCTCGAGCATTATTGCCACGCCAGCTACAAAGCTGGCGTGGGAGATATTTGTTTTCCAACAGTGATCAAAATTTGGAATCCCCTGCCTTCGGTCGTCCAAAATACCACTTGTATTAGCCTTGACGAAAATTGCTTCCTCATAAATTGTTGATAATTAAACTTTGAATCTAACTTTTCTGTCTTACACGAGCCAAGGCTTTTTTTGATAAAATGGTACGCATACAGAAAGAGTGCCGATTTAAAGTACTCTAATAACAATTAAAAGTTAATTAAGCTAATTAAAATTTCAAATAAAACCGTAATTAAACAACAAACCGATTTTAGTGGTAAAAACCTCAGTGTTTAGCAATTTATATAGTCATCATGCGTTAAATGAGATGATGCCAAGTGAGTAAAATTTTGAATTGATAACGGAAACGCATAAATATCGGTCGGAAGAGAATTTATCAGGACGGAAAGTCGGCTGTTAGCAGCTGGCTTATTCAAAAATGAAAACGATGGCCAATTAAGACGATATTCTCGGTGGGAAATCATTTAAATAAATAAAAGATCGTAGCACTTTTCCACAAATTTTTTTACTGCGTGCAACGCGTTTCGGCTCACTGTGCCATCATCTGGCACAAAACCTCAGTGAGCCGAAACAGGTAGTACGCAGTAAAACATTTTGTGGAAAAGTGCACTGATGTTTTATTTATTTAAGCATATCTAACTTCCACCAATTTAAGCCTGAATCTGTTGAACTTATTAGGAAATTATTTCATCATTCCATAAACAAATAAATATAAAACGAATTGAATTAATTTTAAAAGCATTTCAACCAAACTCTCACTGTTGTTCCTGAAAAACGTAACAAGAAAACTATTGCCTGGACTCTCCAAATGTTTCCCTTGTGATTAGATAACCTATGGTCATACGTTCTCATCAATTTTTATTGAAACCAAGTACCAAATTTTGAAATTTATTTGGGGATACTTCTGCTGAAATTGATGGAAATATTAATTTTTGAGTACTGAATCTTCTACTGGTCTTCAATAACGAATATTCTTCAAGGATATAGCGTTCAGTTGAAGGTGGTTCTGATCACCTTTGAGAATCTCTTGCCTTTCATAATACACCGATTTTGTTAACATAATATTCTCACTGCTACCCCAGTCAAAGTCTTTATAATTAATAAATTGCCGTTATACTATCCCGTTTCCGTTCAGAACTTTCCATCCGATTCTCGTTGGAAACACGGCGGCAATGAAGAGGCATCACAAGCGGTAAGTAATTATCCAAAAGAGGCACTCAGCGTGAAATGGGCATAACCCAAGTGGTTTTATGACTCTCACGTCTCGTGGCGGACCCGTCGAAATAAATCGTGGCGGATCGGTACTACCCTTGGCTAATGCGGAGAATTTTGAAACACCAATGGAACTATGCTTGCTCAGTCGAAACGACCACTGTTACCAGTCAGCACACAAATCATTCTCGCCCGTCGATTTCGTCTGCGAAGGTGACAATATTATTGCTCCTGGGCCATCTTTCCGTGACTAAAACCTGGAAAAGAGATGCTTGCCCTCTCGCCTAACTTCAAAGATCTCGTAACCGCCAGAATCATCTTTGAGTCGAAGTCATCGACATAGGCGGACGAAGCAAATAGTACGCCTTGGAGGTGTTTTTCCTCTAATTATGTCGTTATTACGCACGCGGTCACGTAGGAGAACGTAGTACGCGTCAATGATAACTTGAACAAACAGTCGATTGAAACAGTTTTTTCTCCCCACTATATAGAACACAGATAGAACACGTCAAAACTCATTTTTCAATGAATATTTCCTTGAATTTATGAATGAATAATCATTGGATTCATATCTTCATTTAGCCAGCTTCATTCAGCCATCGCGCTATGTTGGTTATACACTAATATTCCCATCGCGGTATTTTGAAACCAACCTTCTTTTAGTGTTTGCAAAGTGTCAGGCTAATATGCATATTGTATAAATGGTTTAGATGTAAATATTGAAGTAACAAAAATTTGCGAAATATAAAATATTAATTATATGGGTATAAACTACGAGAATATTAATTTAATCGTATGCAGCCTAACTGTAAACTTGATTACAACAAATTTTTGGAATTTAAGCATGGGAGGAATGGTGTGAAGTTAGTAATATTCCTCACAACAATTGTGAATTTTATGTAGTTTCTACACTGGTGCGTCTCTGTCATGGACCTCAAACATCTTGGAATTTATCGAAAAAAAATTTGAAATGACTCACCACCGTTTAAACCGTCCGGGTAAATACTGTATCGAATATTGCGAAGTTGAAATCACTTCCCCTACAGTGGATAAATTCATTCTTCGGATTCAATTTAAAATGGAATAATCCGTGGATATAGGATATCAGGAAAGAAATCATGCTTCCCATCACTCCCTCGCATTTCTCTTTTTCTGTGGTTCCGCATTTCCCAGCCGAAGGTGTGTTCACTTATTGTTAATGTTACGCAGAGTCGTGGCATAGGTTTATTTAATTCGGGTTAGGTTGAGGGCTCATTTAGGGTATCTGTATTTTGGTTTTATAGGAGGGTAGTAGTTCCAGAGATTACTTAGAATGGAATATAAAGATAAAGATAAAGATATTTATTTCACTGCCCCAAAATATTACAACATATGCATACATTAACAGTGAAATTAGACACCCCTTAAGATGAGTCTTGATTAGGGGTTGCCATTACATACAAATAAGGCAATGCTCGGCAGTACATTTTATAATAACTTTTAAACAAAAGTGGCTCTTCTATGAGTCCTTCATAGAAACATTTGTCCATGTGCATGTATACAATCTTGAAAACATACAAAATATGATTAGAATACAGTAATAGGAAAATTAACATGAAATGAAATTATAATAAATTTTGTAACAAAATAAGTTTAAGCAATTAAACGAACAGATTATTTAATTGTCTCAAATAAAAATTCAATATTTTTATGACTTAACAACCAGTCTCTCAGTTTTTTTGCAAATTCAGATTCGCTATTACAACCTTGTAATTTTTGCCAAAGATTTACATACAATTTTGGTGCTAAATAATTAAAGAAATTTTTATAAGCTTCAATTTTTGGTTTAGGAATACAAGTAATTTCGTGGAATCTTAAAGTTTTTGTGCAGGGACAAGGTTTATTTTTACGTCCACCACGATTGTAAAAAATTCTTAATGTTTTATATACAAACAAATGTCTAACTGGGAGGATTTTTAACCTTACATACAGTGGGAAGGATGATTCATTCCTGGAGGTTCTTAAGATCACCCTTAGGATTTTATTTTGAATAATTTTAATTGGTTTAACATTAGAGTGATATGTGCCTCCCCAACAAGATATTCCATATTGAATTCTTGAATTTACCAGAGCAAAATACACCGTCCTCAAAATGGATACTGGGCATTTATACGTGAGAAGATAAAATTTTCTCAAGGAAATAATCAGCTCAGATTTCAATTTGTTAATGTGCATTTTCCAGTTACAATGGTTATCTAATATTAAACCGAGGTACTTTATATGATTTACATGATCAATTTTTATGCAATTGTTACAAGCTCTAACTTTTGAAGTCAAGCAATGAGAACATCTATAGAAAACGTCATCTGATGGCACCAGTATACTTTTCAAGCCAAACAACATAAACTTTGATTTTACACTCAGAACAAAATTATTACACAAGAACCAATAATTAATTCTATTCAAATCATTTTGCATTTGTGATACAACATCGGAGACATTAAATGACGAATAACACAATGCCGTGTCATCGGCAAAAGAAGTAAGTTTTCCATGAAATGTCCCGTTGCAAAAATTATTGACATAAATTAAAAACAAAATTGGTCCCAAGACGGAACCTTGAGGGACACCACATGTGAAGGACACCTCCTCACTAGTACAATTGTTAATTATTACCCTTTGCGACCTTCCCATCAGGTAACTCTTGAACCAATTGTTTGCAACACCTCTAATTCCAGCCTCCGACAGTCTTGAAAGCAATATCTCGTGATTAACAGAGTCAAAGGCTTTTGTTATATCAATGAATAAACCACCAGTCTTATTATTTCTGTTTAAGCTCTTGTGGCGCATCGTCCGTCACAATGTAGAGTTGGACCAGTGGATAAGTGTCCGCCTACTAATCGGACGGCGCGCGTTCGAGTCCTGGCGCCGGCCGGTATTTTTTCCTATATCTTTTCAGGAATTCTAGAAGGTTCGAGGAAGATCCGGCGCGGCGTTCCAGAATATTCGCCGCATGTATATAAGCTAGCCATCTGGGCTACCCAAGTTCAGTTCTGTATTGTCAAGTCACAATAAACGCCTCTCCGCAGATAACCGAAGTGTGTTATTTAGCGTAGCCATCGCTACAGTGGTGACCCCGACAACACGCGACCATGGCAGACGCAGATCAACTCGCCAAACTGCAGGCTCAAATCGCGGGACTCCAGCAGCAACTCGCCGCACACCAAACGAACCACAGCCAACAGCTAGCGCTCCTTCAAGAACAGCACCAGCAGGCTCTGCAGCAACAACAGCAGCAAACAACGCTGTCATCGCAGCAAGCCTCACCGTCTCCATCATCCTACGGCGTCGACACTGCTGCCGTCTACCGCGTCACTCCGAAACTGCCTCCTTTCTGGCCAGCACAGCCTGAAATATGGTTCGCCCAAGTCGAAGCACAATTTTCTTTGGCCAACATCACCTCGGACAAGACGAAATACGATTACGTCGTGGGAAACCTAGACCATCGTTTTGCCAGTGAAATAAGCGATCTTATCGTGAATCCTCCGGCCGAGAATCGTTACCTAACGCTGAAAAACCTATTGATACAGCGCGTCTCTCCCTCCGAGGATCAACGGGTGCGGCAACTCCTCACAGCAGAAGAGCTCGGTGATACCAAGCCTTCGCAACTATTACGACGCATGCGGTCTCTCATCAGCACCACCCTTGTGGAGGATTCTTTCCTCCGCACATTATGGTTGCAACGTCTTCCGGCCAACGCTCAAGCCATCCTGCAAACGCAAGTTACTTCAATGCCTCTTGATGAACTTGCAAATATGGCCGACCGCATCGTCGCCGTGGCTCCGCCTCCAACTGCACCCGCCATCCATGCAGTACGCCATACCAACGATGTTTCGTCATTGGCCCAACGGGTTGAGAAACTCTCAAAGCAGCTCGAAGATATACAAGCCCATCTGAAAAAACCTCCGTACTCACGGACTTGGAGCAGATCTCTACCCGCGCCGCGCCCCGCTCAGCCTGAGATGTGTTACTACCATCGCAAATTTGGAGCCGAAGCCAGACGTTGCATCCAGCCATGCACCGCAAATGCAGTGAATCCGGTAAACTCCAACAGCGACTCGTAACGGCGGCTATGAGTCGTTCTATCACAGGCTGCCGCCTCTTCGTCACCGACCGCCTCTCCCAGCGGCGTTTCCTCGTAGACACAGGATCGGATCTCTCAATCTACCCTGTAAAATTATGCACCGAACAACGAACCTGCACTGACTACGAGCTCTCCGCAGCCAATGACAGTAGGATCCGTAGTTATGGTACTTTACTTCTACGCCTTCAGTTCGGCCTCCCGCGTGACTTCCTTTGGAGATTCATCGTTGCCGACGTTACCGAGCCAATCATCGGAGCAGATTTCTTAACCCACTTTCAACTCATTCCTAACATGGCCACTGCTCAGCTCATCGACGCAATCACTGGCCATTCTACATCGGGTCATCGAGGTCGAACTTACCAGGACAGCGTGCGCGCTCTGTCGGGCTCTTCATCCTACCACGACCTCCTGGCCGAATTTCCTGATATCACGCGGCCATCAGGGACTCCTCGGGAGATCCACCATAATACCAAGCACCACATACGCCTACAACCTGGACTGCCAATCTACCACCGTGCCCGCCGTCTAGCCCCGGATCGACTCCGAGATGCACAGGCAGAATTCGAGCTACTAGTACGCGAAGGCACTGCACGTCGCTCACACAGCCCTTACGCCTCACCACTACACATGGTTCGCAAGAAGGATAGTAGCTGGCGACCTTGTGGTGACTACAGGGCTCTCAACGCACGTACGATACCGGACCGCTACCCCGTCCGCCATCTGAAGGATTTCTCCCACGCTCTTCAGGGGTGCAACATCTTCAGTGTTATCGACTGTGCCAAGGCCTTCACTCAAATTCCAATGGCTCCCGAAGACATAGAGAAGACAGCCATAATTACACCCTTCGGCCTTTTTGAATTCCTATTTATACCATTTGGACTTCGAAATGCCGCCCAAACATGGCAGCGCTTCATCGACGAAGCTCTCGAAGGCCTAAATTTTTGCTTTCCTTACATAGATGACATCTTAGTATTTTCCCGTTCGCAGGAAGAGCACCATCAACACCTGCGGATATTATTTCAGCGCCTTTCTGACTACGGTGCCATCGTCAACTCAGCTAAGTGTGTCCTAGGATCTTCCAAGGTCACATTTCTGGGCTTTTACGTGAGCGCTGACGGATGCTCGCCGTTACCTGACAAGGTAGCTGCTATCAACAACTTCCCTCCACCGAAGACCATAAAGGACCTTCGGAGATTCCTCGGTATGCTGAATTTTTATCGACAGCACATACCACACGCCGCATCCACACAGGCCCCTCTCAATGCTCTACTTCAAGGTCCTGATATCAGGAGCTCCACTCCAATTTTCTGGACACCAGAACTTCAGCAGAGTTTCGATGCCTCTAAAGGCGGACTAGCCAAGGCGGCAACCCTGTCGCATCCAATCGACTCAGCACCTCTGGCTCTTGTCGTCGATGCTAGCCAAACCGCAATCGGCGCTGTCCTACAGCAAAATTTTGGGAACTCTTGGCAGCCACTCGATTTCTTCTCACGCAAGCTGACACCTTCCCAGCAGAAGTGGAGCACTTACGACCGCGAACTCTACGCCGCCTACCAAGCAGTGAGGCACTTTCGGCCGATGGTTGAAGCCCGCGATTTCGCCATCTTCACCGATCACAAACCACTCTCTTATGCCTTTGGCCCCAGCAAGAAGAGTAGCGACACCTGCTCACCACGACAATTTAATCACCTGGAATTCATCTCACAATTCACCACGGACGTGAGACACATCTCCGGACTTGACAACGTCGTCGCGGACTGTCTCTCCAGGGTAGAATCCATATCCACACCGTCTCCGATTGACTTCGCCGCTCTCTCTCGCTCCCAAGATGAAGACGAAGAGCTCCAAAGACTACGCCACAGCGGTACGGCTCTTCAACTTCACCGTAGGCCTGTACCCGGAACGAACATTTCACTATGGTGCGACACCTCCATGCCAACCCCACGCCCCTACGTTACTCCCTCATATCGCCGGCAAATCTTTGACAACATCCACTCCCTTAGTCATCCTGGTGCAAACTCCACCATTAAACTCGTCTCCCGTCGATATGTTTGGCCATCCATGCGAAAGGACTGTCGCGCATGGGCTCGCAGCTGCCTCTCCTGCCAACGTTGCAAGGTGTCTCGTCACATCACAACGCCACTTGGAGACTTCGTTCCGCCAACCAGGCGTTTCGAACACATACATATGGACATCGTGGGACCTCTCCCGTCTTGCTCCGGCTACCGGTACCTCCTCACAATTATCGACCGATTCTCCCGCTGGCCAGTCGCAGAACCCCTAGCAGACATCACCGCAGACAGCGTCTCCCGCGCCTTTCTCCTTGGATGGGTTGCTCACTACGGCTGTCCTCAACACATCACCTGCGACCGTGGACGACAGTTTGTGTCATCTCTTTTCCAGAGACTTTGCACCACTCTGGGAACAACGCTACATCACACCACGAGCTACCATCCCCAGGCAAACGGACTCGTCGAACGACTACATCGCGTTCTTAAGGCGGCCCTCATGTGCTCTTCTTCCAACTCATGGATGGACGCACTACCCACAGTTCTTCTCGGCCTCCGCACAACTTGGAGAGCCGAACTGCAGACAACACCTGCCGAACTCCTCTTCGGGGAGCAACTGCGTCTTCCCGGGGACTTCTTTGTCGACTCTGCCCAGCATCTGGACTCCCAGGATCTTGTTTCTCAGCTGCGTAACCACATGAGCCAGCTGCGTCCGACCCCTGCGTCACGCCACATCTCATCGCAGCGTGTCTTCATCCACAAGGACTTGGCCACATCCTCCCAGGTCTTTGTCCGCCAAGACGCTTTGCGGCCAGCCCTGCAACCACCTTACGCGGGACCATATCCTGTCCTCAGCCGCGGTGAGAAGACGTATACCCTGTACATCAATGGCAAACCAGCCACTATATCAATCGACCGTCTCAAGCCAGCCCATCTTCTTGAGGAAGACCCTCCGCCTACTCCGTCACCAGATACCACCACTCGCTCCGGCCGCGCCGTCCGTCCTCCAGAACGTTTTGTTGCCAACACTCTGTCTCTCCTCCAAGGGGGGGAGTAGTGTGGCTCATCGTCCGCCACAATGTAGAGTTGGACCAGTGGATAAGTGTCCGCCTACTAATCGGACGTCGCGCGTTCGAGTCCTGGCGCCGGCCGGTATTTTTTCCTATATCTTTTCAGGAATTCTAGAAGGTTCGAGGAAGATCCGGCGCGGCGTTCCAGAATATTCGCCGCATGTATATAAGCTAGCCATCTGGGCTACCCAAGTTCAGTTCTGTATTGTCAAGTCACAATAAACGCCTCTCCGCAGATAACCGAAGTGTGTTATTTAGCGTAGCCATCGCTACACTCTCATATAGATCAGAGCAGAATTCCAATAGGGCGTCCTCAGTAGATTTGCTTTTCAGAAAACCGAATTGCGCTTTACTGAAATAATTATTTTTTTGTAAAAAACTTAATAACCTAGATTTAACTATTTTTTCCAGAATTTTAGAAAAAAGCGGAAGAAGAGAAATAGGACGATACTGCTTAATATCCTTTCGATCACCATTTTTAAAAATTGGTACAATAAGTGCGCATTTTAGTTTATCAGGAAACACGCCCTGCTGCAGGCTTAAATTAACAATATAAGTTAAGATGGGTGCCACGTTTTCGTTAATAGCCTTAACAGTATTGGTGGAAATGTTATCTAACCCCTCAGACTTATTGGAATTTAAACTTTTGATTATATTCTGCACCTCTTCAATAGATGTTGGAGCAAGAAAGATAGAGTGCTGAGAGCAGTTTTTAGGAAACCAACTATTATAATCAGGAGGAAATGTATAATTGACTGCATTGATACGGGCCGTATTTTGCTCTATGATCTGATTGAAAAATTTGCTTAACTCATTAGCAATACCTTGCGAATTCGTTATAAGTTCACCTTTTTCCAAGGATTTGATATTTTCAACATTATTTCTCGACGATTTTGCACCTATACTATCATCCACGACTCTCCATTGCTTGGCTATATTGTTACGATTGGCTTCAAAAGTGCGCAAGAAATAATTTTCTTTCCTTTTGCGAATATCAGCATCTAATCTCGTTTTATAGGATTTGTAGTAATGCACCAATTTATCATTATACTGTTGTTTCTACATTTTTTTAAACAAGAAATTTCTTTTCGAAATACGTGCACAAAGATCATTAGTTATCCACGGTTTGATTTTCCTATGATTCTTTTTTAGATTAAATTTTACAGTGGAAGTATTAATATGAAAAGTGAGTTGATGAAGAAATATCTCGTAAGCTAATGAAGCATCGTTTTGACGGTATACTGCAGACCAATCTGTGTCTTGCAGTAGACTATTGAGAGTGTTAAAGTCGATTTTAGATGTGATTGTTTCGTTTTTACTCGAAATAAGTTTAAGGTTTATTTCCATGGAACAAATTGTTAAGTGATGGTCAGTAAGTCCCAGATCAAACGCGTCGCAGTGCATAGGGAAGTTATCTCTTGATCGAGCAAAAATATGATCAATACAAGATTCACTAACAGAAGTTATTCTAGTTGGAGTGTTTATCATTTGTTCCATCCCATGACTAGCCATTAAAATTAAATAATCATATGCCAATCCTGCCTGCTGTAAAATGCATAAGTTCATGTCACCGATGATTAATAAATTCTTTTCCGTCGACTTATCTAATAAGATCTTCAGCTCTTCTAAAAATATTGCCACACGCTGGGCAAGCAGTCTGTAAACGGCAACTAAAGTCAATTTCGTTTTTGGATCAATACATGGCCACCTATAATACAGGCCGGAACATGCATCTCAGCCTCAGCATCTCAGCACAGCATCTCAGCCAGATCGGCCTCTCAGCTGTTGACGTTAATACGGTTGGACCTCCGTTCACCTTCCCTTAAGTTAAGCTAAAAATTACCGTAGGGTTGAGTTATTCGAGTAGTCATATTTCGTATTTTAACAGCTATTTATTAAAAGTAATCGTGAGAACTAATAACAAGCCAAGGGATACGAGAGATTATGCACGGAAATATATTTAAGTACTGCGATCGACGTCCCAGAAGTTCAGACCAAGGAGGAAATACCGTTTAGTTTACTACTTAACCCATTGGTTGTTAATATGGAAGAACACCCTATAAAATTTATTGACTTAGAAATAAAGAGCGGCTTTTAAATAAACATCATTTCACCTCCCTGCATAACCTAAAAAATTAACATGTTAAAAAGTAATGCGTTATTTTCTAGCACCTTTCGTCGCGGTATTTCAGGAGGGAAAAATAATTTATGAAGTTCAACAACATTTATTTAAAATAACAATCAGATATATACATTTTCCGGTAAACATTTCATATTGAAGAGGTCAAACAACCTCACAATGTCACAAGACATGGCCATTAAAGCATAAATATTACTCCAGAAAGTGGAATAAATAAAAGCTGCCACAGGTTCTTAATTTCAATTTCAGCTGGAAACAACCTCCATAGATCTTGCCATTTGAAGTTCACCGATGAACCGTCACCAGCAACAGCTATCAGTTTCACAGGCACCACATTACCTGATGGAAAAAAAATGATCAGTACAAATGTTAGAGCTAATTAGAAAACTATGTGATATAAAAAAAACTAGTCTTAGCATTATATAAATTGGTCAACGTTCAAAAAATATGAAGCCACAAGGAAGATAAAATATATTCAATCTAATATTTCTTAACAACAAGATCAGTATAATGAAATATTAACGACTTCCAAATTGGAAAAATGTCTCAACAAATAACATTATACTAACATTTAACTCAATACTTATTAAAAGAAAATCAAATTTTACAAACGAGAGGAAATTATTGAATTAATCTCGATAATGGTAGCCACAACAGGTTCTTCATAATTGATTATATGACCAAATTTTCAAGGTTCACAAACAAACGTTCACTCAAAAGGGAGTTTTAGCTGCAGAGAAAATTATTATATTGTTCTAAATACTACATACATATATGTAATTTCACTCAGCACTCATGGATTTTCCAATATACCTACTGTATTGGAAGGCGGCTAGACGTCAATTTACTAAGTATTTTCAATACGAAAACTTATATAGTCATTTCCTCAGAAGTTCTTTCATGTTCCACTAATTCATACAATATTCGTTCATTTCATCTTTAATTATTTCCGCAGATTTTCATGCTTCACTGATCACAATAAGGAGTTTTACCTGCAAGAGAAAGCTGGATTAGTTCAAAAATACCACGTATAGATATATCACTCAGTACCCTTGGATTTTCAATATACCTAGAGTATTGTAAGGCGGATAATTATCAATTAAGGTGCCCTTATCGATACGAGAACAAATATTGACATTTCATCAATGTTCTTTCATGTTCCACTGATTCATAAAATATTTGTTGATCTCATTTCCAAGATTTACATCTACTTATGTTCACAGGTTTTCATAGTTCACTGATCACAACAAGAAGTTCTACCTGCAAGGGAAAGATGAATTAGTTCAAAATACCACTTATATATTCCGTATCACTTAGTAGCAATTGATTTTCCAATGTACCTTCAGTAGTAGAAGGCGGCCAGATGTCAAATTAGCATGTATTTCGGAAATAATGATAAATATTATCATTTCATCAGCAGTCTTTTCCTGTTCCACTGATTCATACAATATTTCCTGATTTCATTTCTTAGAAGTACAACTCATCTACTTATTTTCACAGATTTTCATGGTTCACTGATCACAATAAGAAGTTTTAAGAAGAGGAGAGGGCCTGAAACACTGTGGGAGTAGCACCAGGGGACAACTTTAGGCGATCTAACTCGTAACTTTTCACTTCAACGTTCTTATTCATGTAAGTTACACGGTGTAGGATATCCTGCTCAGCAAAATGCTTGACGCAAACTATTGCGCTTGAAGAAAGATTCCAATCCTTCCGAGGGATATTCTTCAGCCACTTCTGTCTACTGCGTTCATCTTTGGTGAACTGGAACACAGTCACATACCCCTTGTTCTTGGTGGATAGGTAGTTGCTTCTGCAATATGGCACACGATAACGTTTGGGCACCTTAAATGAAAACAATGGAAAGTTGCATGAATAAAAATAGTTTCGCTGATCATAGAAAAAAAGGAGTGCATTCATGATTAGTTTGGAAACTATGAATGACATTAGTACCTAGAAACATTAATAGAGTTAATGAGTAGCCATTCTTCCTTCAATAATATACGACGTTATTATAGATACAGCTACACATAGTTATTCATAAGGCAACCAAATATAGCAATCACTGTTAACCCAAGAATAATAATATTATAAAAAACAACGCAGCATTTAAATACCCGACAAATACACTTCGTTTCATTTGTGTTCTCTTAATGTTCCTTCGTGGCCGGCCGCCAAGAGACGCAATGCTTTGGATGAAATACTGCTGAATATCCACTCACAATACACTGAGAATATCTTTTAACTATTTTACTTGCCGTAAGGCAAAACACAGTACAGAAAAATAATTCTTTTTCCCCATTTAAAACCAGTATTGTTGCACTCTCAATTCCCCTCCATTAATGGCCGGCCGGCATGTGATCACAACACTTTTGAAGTAATAAACGTGATTTTCCTCCTTCAGCTCCCAAAAATTATCTTTAAACTATTGTACGTACCTTTAGCCAATGGGATATCCACAAAATAAGTCCAGTTCTGCCTTTTTAACAAGAGATTTAATGCTTCTTTGGTCACACGGACACTCTTCACGCATAAGTCGCCATGCTCTTAAGCAAACACAATCGCACCCCGGCACAGCGTTGCCAAAATTCCATGTTCCGGCCTGTATTATAGGTGGCCATGATCAATATCAATAGTAAGAGAAGCAACATCAGCACTCGTGAAATGAGTCCATTTATTAGAACAATGAGAAATATTTTCCATGATATAGATTATCACTCCACCAGCTCTGTAGGAATTATTGCAAGAAGCAATAGATATATATCCCGGGAGGTGGAAAGCATTTACTTCACTGTCACCTACCCAAATTTCGGAAAGTATTATCACGTGTGGTTTGACATCCAAATTTTGAAGTTCGATTGTAAAACTATCGAAATTGGCCCGAAGACTTCTTATATTTTGATGCACAACAATGAATTCATTATCATGTTTTACTAAAAAATCATTGAATGCATAGCCAACACTGGAATCAAGCATATTTAACATAAAATGAGGATTTACTACTGAATGTAACATGTGCGCCCTTGAACATCCTGTACTTTATGATTAAATCAAATAAGAACAGACTGCGGGCAAGAAGCGGGCAAACAAAATTATAACCCATCAAAGTATAAATAAAACCTTGACAATAGTAAGACAATGAACATAAAGAACAGAAATCTGAGTTCTGGCCAACGAAAACTGATTTCGTAACAATATAATTACAATAAATCATCAGAAGAATTAATATTTGTGGCAGGAAATGATTTTTGATAAAAATTCGCGCATTTTTTAGATATATTAAGATAGGGGTTGATGCTAAATCTTTCCGAATGTTCCGGTTGATAACGAACCACGGAGCTCCTAAGATTCGTTTTATAATTTCGTTCTCTGCAACCTGTATTTTCTTCTGTGTGATGTAATGTGATGGAGCTGCGTGCAGCCATGCCGGAGAAGCACAGGTTAAAACTGGCTTGATGGTGGAGTTGTATAACTAACGTTTCGTTTTGAATGCAAGCGCTTCCCATCAAGGGCGTAGCCAGAATCAAAACTTGGGGGGTGGCAAGCCGTGGTTGTTCAAGTTATAGGCAGTGGTGGCTGGTGGTAATTTATCTAGGGTGTGCATTAGAGCAGATATGGGATGATTTAATTATATTATGTTAATCCTAATCCATGAGCATCATATTTCGTCGTAATAGAATACATAGCAATCAAAACATTTCACTGGTACATTCTACCCTTAAAATTGCATGAATAGAAATAATATTAGCATATTAGCATAATGGACTCGCGGCTGAGCTTTAAGCCACCGAGTGCGTCCACCGGGTTGCGGATGATGGGTCAACCTCTAGATATAAAGGTCAGCTGCGATATAAGCAAGTTTACTTGTCGAATAAGCAGTCGTGGACAAAAAGCGGCGGTTATCCGAGGCGGTATGGGTCTATCCCTGGGTGAGATAGGCCATCTAAATGATACACTAAACCTGTGAAGATACCGTGACTTGGCGATGAGAGGCCGCCAACAATGATGCCTCACATCACCCGGAGGAGAGGGCAGCAGCTCTTCTTCATATGAGTGAAGGTGGAGATCACGATGGTCAGTACAGCGACACTCATTGCACTTCAGGCGTGGTAACATTTACTTTAACGGCTGTAGTACTGCGATGTGGAAGGCAAGGGGAAACCACCACATTATTATCCCGAGGAGGCGCAGCTACTCCAACTTTAAATTGTCTGACATGATGGAATTCTCTCAGGTAAAAAATTCCGGAGGTAAACTAGTCCCACATTCGTATCTCCGGGCGGGGACTACCCGAGAGGGTACATCGGTCAATTGTGATAAAGTTATGAGGATAGGTACATGGAACGTGAGATCACTCAGGACTTGCGGTAAGCTAGAAAACGTTAAAGTGGAAATGGAAAGATTGAATATCGACGTGCTAGGAATCAGCGAAATGAAATGGCCTGAGGAGGGAGACTTTTGGAGTGGAAGCTATAGGATTATACACACAGGATCCCTGAACGGTAATGCTGGGGTTGGGATAATGCTCAGAAAGAGCGCCGGAATGCGTGTGAAAAGCTTCCTACAGTACAATGAAAGGATAGTTATGGTAAAGATAGAGACTAAGCCAGTAGATACCGTAGTGGTACAAGTCTACATGCCCACGACAGACTACGAGGATGAAGAAGTTGAAGACGTCTAGGATGATATAAAGGATGTAATCAAAAAGGTAAGGGGTGAAGAAAACCTAATTGTTTTAGGTGATTGGAACGCTGTCGTCGGCGAAGGCCAGGATGGAAGAATAACCGGAAAATATGGATTAGGAAATAGAAATGAAAGAGGAGAAAGGCTGTTAGAGTTCTGCACAGAGCACAAATTAGTGGTTGCCAACACTCTATTTAAGAATCACATGCGAAAAAGATACACATGGAAAATGCCAGGAGACAAAAGAAGATTTCAACTAGACTATATTTTAGTGAAGCAGAGGTTTAGAAACCAGATAAAGGACTGTAAAAGCTACCCGGGGGCAGATATCGACAGTGATCATAATCTAGTGATGATGAAATGCCGTCTGAAATTCAAGAAATTAAAGAAATCAGCAAAGAACACCTTGCAATTAGAGAAACTTAACACGTTCACTGCGGCGTGCGACACTGTGTCGCGTGGCAAGTTTGTTTCTGCCGGCGGGCGTCGACAGTGCGTCGCTCTTGACTGCTTTACTTCTTTAGTGCCCGTATTGGTTTCGCTTGAAGCGAATTTCTTTCCGATGCATTCTTAGCCCTCAGAAAGGTCGACAGATAGTTCCGGTGGTTTCCGCCGTGAGTTTAGAGTTTTTTGTTGCCGGCCAAGATACTCAATTTGTTAGGTGGGTTCATTGGCTCCTGATTTTTTTTTCGGAATTCGTTACCGCATACATTTTATTTAGATTCATTTCACTTGGTAGAAATTAATTTGTATTTAATTTCATCTTTCTTGCCCGTATCGTGTAACATTTTCGTATCTTATAACGACTTTACACACAATGTCTACATTTTTTTCGTGGAGGTGTTTTCTGGACATCGATACATAATGTGTCAATGTAGTGTACCCCACCTTCAAAGGCCCGGTTCTTTTTGCCAAGGAGAAAAATTTAGTTCAGTGTTTGCCAGTGTTTGCTATGATCCCGTCAAGACCGAAGGATATTACCGGCGGCAGTCGTCTTGTTTTTTTCTTTTCTGCTCAGTCCACTTTTTCAACGGTAAGTTTTACTTCTTTTCTTATAAATATTTGGTGTGATTTGATAAACTTATATAGTATAACATGATATCTTTTTGCAACGAGTAATAATGAAGTATTATTCTGTATATTTGCACTCATTGAATTAAGGATTCATTACATTGGATTATTTTTCAATGATTTTTTTAGACATGGATCATCCAAAAAATGGCGTCAAACGGCACTTATCTAATTCCTTGAACTTTTCTGGCGAGCCATCCCCCGTTGTTAATGGCACTTCCTCTGCACTGACGTCGCCTGGACCCTCATCAAGTGGCCTGCTGTTCGGATCGCCTTCACCTAAGAAAAAAAAATCCCGTGTGCTGGTCAAAAAGCAGTGGACAGACGAGGAGCTACTCGATGCGTTGCAGAATTCTGACAGGGAGGAGGATCTCAATTCTGATTCGGAATCCAGCCCAGTGGAATGCACCGATGATGATGAGGAAGGTGATGATGATGAAGAAGAGGCAGGTGATGTTGATTTTTTTCCAAATGCAACTCCATCTATTGCCGTAACAACCGTGATGTCAGCTAGCCCACCAGCCATACCATCTCCCGGGAGTCAAGTGTCCCAAGATCACGGTGCAGCTGTTGTAAATGTACCACCAGCTGCAGCAGGGCAATCATCAATATCGACTTGGTGTCAAAACGCGCATCCTTCCGCACAAATTCCTTTTTCAGGAAATTCTGGGTTTAAAATAATTCCTCAAGGAAATAAACCTCAAGATTATTTTTATTTGTTATTTTCTGATCAAATATTCGATTTAATATTACAGCAGACAAATTTGCAGGCACAAAATTTGTCATCTAAGAATGTTTCACCTAAAGCTCGCATAAATGGATGGAAAGACATCAACCGTGATGATTTTGAGCTTTTCTTGGGTTTGCTTTATCTTTCTGGTCATATTCATGTACCCAGTTTTGCACATTATTGGATGAAAAATTCGGTGTATAACTTTCCCCTTTTCCGAAATGCCATGGGGCGCGACAAATTTTTACTTATTCTTAGAACGCTTCACTTTGCGAGAAATCCTCAACAAGGTGAACCTAAACCGTCAGACCCACTTTTCAAAATCAACCCATTGGTGGAGTTATTTCATCAAAGAATGTCAGACATTTATTATCCCTCTAAAGAGTTGAGCATAGATGAGTCAATGTTGTTATGGCGGGGACGCCTTTTCTTCAGGCAATATACCCAGAATAAGAGGCACAAATATGGTATCAAACTATACATGTTGACACAGCCTAACGGTCTCTTATTGAAATTAAGAATATATTGTGGTTCTGCTGATAAGGTAGTAGGTGGAATTGGCCATGTTGAAAAGGTCGTGAAACACCTTATAAAAGATCATCTAGATGTAGGCCATGCAATATATATGGATAACTATTATTCTGGGGTTGGTCTAACAGCTTACTGTCTTGATCGTAAAACATACGTAACAGGAACCTTGAAGGCGAACCGGAAAGGTAACCCATCAGATATAGTGCAAAAAAAGTTGAAGCCTGGTAATGTAGAAGCAACTTACTCTAATAATGGCATCTGTGTTCTCAAATGGCGGGACAAACGTGACGTTCTAATTGTGTCCTCAGAGTTTGGCGCCCGTATGTCTGAACACAAATCCCGCTCTGGTAAGGTTACTCAAAAACCTGAGGCTGTCCTAAAGTATAACGAGTTTATGGGAGGGGTCGACAGATGTGACCAATTATTAGCATACTACCCCTGTGAAAGAAAAACTCTTCGCTGGTATGCCAAAGTTGGCGTTCACATATTCCACGTTATACTGAACAATGCCTTTATACTGTATAATATTTTCAGCAATAATGAAAAATTGACTGTTTTGCAATTTCGGGATAGTGTGATTCAATCACTAATTTATCAACATCGTCCACCTCTTGAATCTTGGGCAGAAAATCCCAAGTCAAAAAACATCCATGTTCCGAAAGAAGTTCCCCGAAACGAAAAAAATAGAAAAATAAGAAAGAGATGTGTCATATGTAAAAATGCAAACATGCGAATAGAGTCGAACTATTACTGCGATCTATGTCCAGGCAAACCAGGATTATGTATTGAAAGCTGTTTTGAACGATTTCATGGTTATAAATGAAAGACTGTACTGATATTTTTACATATTGCTCTTTGTAAAAAATATCTTACCTATTTGTAATTTATGATTATATGTTTTTCTCTTGTAAAAAAGTGTTCATAAGGATGTTGAAATAAATATTTATGTTTCTGAAAAGTCTACTTGGTTTCAATGTCCAAAAGTAATGGATGGTAAAAAATGTGTAATGTTACTGAAAAATTGATTTGGATCTCAACTATATACCTGTAGTTTACAATAAACTTAACTTATTGATCTGACATGAATAAAGAGAGAATCTGACAAAGTAACATTATTTGGAAAATCCAACCGAGAAAATGGATTTTTTACATTTTACGCTTTTTTACAATAATTTATATTTCATGTATAAATTTTTATTTGGTTGTATGTGTGCGAGTTACTTAGATTAACTATTTTTAAGCGATACACTAGTGAATTCTTGTTGTTTTATGAGATATATTCTGCGTGAATCCAAAAAACTATGACGCGCTCTTGGCGGTGATCTACGCTCACGTGATCGTATGCCACTTTCGAATGCTTGCGCATGCATAAAAATGACTCGCACTAAAATAATCTATAACTATTGAGCCCGTATACAAATTCTTAGGAAACTGGATGGATACAAAACCTGCCACAAATACAGTATACCATAGCGAATGTGAACAAGCAGGAATTCCCGTGTGTTGCGGGACTGCATAAGCACAGCCTATTCGAGGGGCTTTCGTACGGCGGCAGTCGACACTGTGTCGCAAGTCGTTTATTTTTATAAACAATGTCCAAAATGCAAAAAGATATTTAGATATAGTTTCTATACGTCAAAAAGAGAATATTAAAGAAATAAAACATTTCAGCCATCGGGGAGATTAAAGAAATTTAGCCCAGCAGTGAATGTGTTAAGGAGCCAAAAAATCAACAGGCCTTTCAAGAAGTAGTGGAGCGCAAGATAGGACTAGTCTGAAAACTCAGTTGAGAATAACTGGACTACCATAAAAAGTGGATTTCAGGAGGCCGCTAGAGAAGTTCTAGGGATAAGCAAATGTGTTAAGAAAAAGCCATGGATCACGGATGAAATCCTAGACCTCATTGAAGAAAGGAGAAAGTATAAGAATACGAATACTGAGGAAGGACAGGCTTGCTACAAGAGAATAAGGAACGAGATTTGCCGCCAAGCGAGGAAAGCCAGAGAAGCGTGGATGAGGAACATATGTGAGGACGTACAAAATAACCTCGTAAAAGGGAAAGTGGAAGCGGCCTATAGAATAGTGAAGAACCATTTCAAGGAACGAAACACAAAATGTAATAGCATAAGGGACAGGAATGGAAACATTCTAATTGAAAACGAAGACAAAGCCGAGAGATGGAAGGAATAACTGGAGGAATTATACAACGGGAGCAAACTTAGCTCAAAAGTTCTCGAAGAGGAAAGTGAAGTTGAAAAGGATGACATTGGAGCAAGCATCTTAAGATCGGAATTTGACGCTGCAGTAAGAGACCTGCGAAAGAATAAGGCCCCAGGAATAGATGACATTCCAGCAGAGTTAATAAAAATGCAGGAGAAAAGGTCTTAACTCAACTGTATAAAAATATCTGCGATATATACTCAACAGGAGATTTACCTAGTGACTTCGAGAAGAACATCATCATTCCCATACCCAAAAAGAAGAGAGCTGAGAAGTGCGAAGAATTTAGGACCATAAGCCTGACGACACATGCGTCGAAGATTCTTACAAGAATCATTTACAGGAGAATTGAACGAAGAGCAGAAGAAATCATCGGATGAGGACCAATTCGGATTTAGGAAAAGCAGGGGCACAAGGGAAGCAATTTTGGCTCTTAGGATGATCATAGAGAAGAGAATGGAGAAAAACAAACCAACCTTCATAGCATTTGTCGATTTAGAGAAGGCCTTTGATAACGTGGAATGGAATTCAATGCTTAGAATTTTGAAAGAAATCGGCGTACTCTACAATGATCGTAGAATTATTCATTGTTTGTATAAAAACCAAGTAGCTGTGATCAAATGTGGACCAAATGGTGCAGAAGCGAGAAAAAGAAAAGGGGTGAGACGAGGTTGTGCGCTTTCCCCCTTAATTTTTAATGTTCACATAGAGAAAGCCATCAACGAAATCAAGCAGAAAGCTTCGGGTGTCATTATCCACGGAGAAAAAATTAGTTTGCTACGATTTGCTGACGACATAGCAGTCATAGCCGAGACAGAGAAGGATTTGAAGAAGACGTTGACAAACATGGAAAGGACAATGGCCAGATATCAGCTGAAAATCAGCAAAAAGAAGACTAAGATATTAGTTTGCAGCAAAAGAGAGGAGGCTAAAACAAACATCAACCTAGGACAGCATAAGCGTGAAGAGGTGAACGAGTTCTCATACCTGGGAAGCCGAATTACCAGCGATGGACGGAGCAAGAAAGAAATACACAGTAGAATAGCGCAGGCGAAGAGGGCTTTCTACAAAAAGAAGAATCTTCTTACAGCTGAAAATACCAGCATAGAAGTAAGGAAACAATTCATCAGATGCTACATATGGAGTATGTTTCTCTATGGAAGCGAGGCTTGGACGTTGACAGCAGCAGAGAAGTCAAGAGTGGAAGCATTCGAAATGTGGTGCTACCGAAGAATGATGAAGATAAAATGGATTGACCGTGTGAGTAACCAGGAAGTGCTAAGGAGAGTAGGAGGAAAGAGAAGCCTCCTAAAAACATTAAGCAGAAGAAGGGACAACTTAGTTGGCCACATTTTGAGGCACGATGGTCTGATGAAGACAATCGTTGAAGGACTAGTGGAAGGGAAAAAGGGCAAGGGACGGCCCCGAATGAGTTATATAGGACAGGTTATAAAGGATGTAAAAGAGAAGAAAGATGTAGCTATGAAGAGATTAGCGGATAGGAGAGAGAAATGGAGAGCTGCGTCAAACCAATCTTAGGATTGTTGACTAATGATGATGATGATGAGCATAATGGAAATAATTATTCTAAACACACCTTTACAAGTGATGGTAGATGAAATTCATTCTCCTTTCCTTCTTATGAGCGAACTTGTCTATCACCTTGTCGTTGAAACCTTCGATACCATCCAGGAACTTTTTTTCAATTGACAACATCGCCAAAGCAGTGAGCCTGTCCTCGTCCATCGTGCTACGTAAAAATGTTTTAACACGCTTAAGGGTTGAAAAACACCTCTCTGCTTCACTGGTTGTCGTCGGAATTGTCACCATAATTTTCAGTAGTTTATTTGTTTCAATGAATGTGTTTTGAATGTTTTTGTCAACAATGAATCTTAGTAAAGCAACGACACTAGAGACTTTCCGGAAGTCCTTGCGCATGTAAATTATTTCAAGTTTCAAAATGAGTTACACCCTATGAGGAAGTAGTGTAGAAAACGGCCATACAGAGGACTCTATTTTAGACGGACTAGGATCCTGGGCGCATGTAGTGTAGGTGGCGGCTACACCACTACACTACCTGCGGGTCACTCACCAAAAATATGCGCGTGCGCACTCGCATCGTTTTGAGTCTGCTCCCATCACCCATTTGAGCAGTGCATACCTCGCTTACCTCGTCCCGCCCGAGCACCCATAAGCGATCACATAAACCGAATATGCGGCCGGCGCGATGCCGCGGGATCGCACACTGGTAGAGCCGTGAATTCGAAAAGGAGATAGCTGTAGCGTTCTGAGGCTCATGTTTATTACATAGGTAGACAGGATAATTATCCTTCTCGTTACAAAGGAATAGTTTTCTTTTAAAATTCATTCATCTTTGGGTGTGCACTTGCTAACATGCGTATACGCACGCGCCGCCACTGGTTATAGGTAAGTTTATTGCATGGAAAAGGTGAATGAAACCAATATTGTAAGGAAATGGTAACAGCTTTTTATTAGTTTTTAAAATTATTTGCTTGAAAAATATTATTTTCATTATCATTTGCGATTCTTGCTCCCGGGGGAGGGGGTGGGGCAGCTGCCCCCTCCTGCCCCTCGCTGGGTACGCCCATGCTAACTAACGATCGAGGATAAAGAAGTTGAAGGCGTCTACCAAGGCATCGCGAAGGTAATTAAACAGGTAAGAGGAAAAGAAAATCTGAATATATTTTTGGTGATTGGGACGCTGTCGAAGGCGGAGGCTTAGATGGAATTAACAAGGGAAATTGTGGACAAAAATATCGAAATGAAATAGAAGAAAGACTCCAAGATTTCTGCACCGAGCAAAGTTAATGGTTACCCGCATGCAGTTTCAATTTCAAAGAAGGTGATGGTGCACGTGGGAAATGCCTGATGACAAAACAAGATTTCGACTAGAATGGTGGAGGAGAGGTTTAGGAACAGGTGAGGTAAGGACTGCAAATCCACCCTGAGGCAGAGGTTTCTAGTGTTCATAATTTAGTTATTATGAAAGGCCTTCTTGAATTTATTTCCTTATGTTCATCACTCCGAATAGCATTAGCATTATCTGGCATTCGAATCTAGGGGCTTAACAAATAACTATGGTCGACCGCAAATAACCAAGGGGTATGGTACCAAGGCGGGACTCCAACCCGTGGTCTTCAGTTTGGCAGGCGAGGACTGTGCCAATGAGGCCGACTTTAATTTAAGAAATTATGGAAAGGGGTGATGATCGTATGGCAGGTAGAGAAACTAAAGGAGCCACAACATCGACGCACATTTCAAGAGATAGTTGAGAGTGAAATTGGAGTAGATCTGACTGAGAAATCAGTTGAGGATAGTTGGAAGAATATTAAAAATTGGTTACAGGAGGCCGAGTAAGAGACAGATGTTCTGGGGAGGAGAAAAGATGATAAAAAGATAAAAAGCCATGAATCACAGTTGAAGCCGTAAATCTCATTGATAAAGGAGAATTTACACGAATATGAAATATGAAGGACAAGCTTGCTACATGAATAAGGAAGGAGATTTGTCGCAACACTTGGAAAGTTTGAGATGCGTAAATGATGAGAAGCGAGCAATTATGCGAATATGCACAAAGTAAACTCGTACTCTGTGATGAGAAAACTGGTTATAGATTACTGAAGAATCATTTCAAGGAACAGAGAACAAGATGCAATATCATAAGGGACAAGAATGGAGATCTTCTGAATGAAAGCGAAGACAAAAGGTAGAGGTGAAAGGAATATCTGGAGTATATATAAGGAGTTACAAAAGGGAAGCAAACTCAACAAAAAATTATCAACGAGGAAAAGAAGTAGACAAATATTACTTGAGAGCCAGTAGCTTCGAATGAGAATTCATCGCTGTAGTGAGATACCTGCTAAGCAACAAGACTTCAGGAATTGATGAAATAATAATGATAATAATATCGTTTATTTTCGTAGGCACTGGGGCCCATGAGAAAATATAAGTACAGCTTTCTACATTTCACATTGAGATAGATAAATAAAAGACAAAAAGTAAATAAATAAATATACATATTATATATATATTAACAAATAATAGAAATTGAAACAAAGAGATAGAAACATAAATTAAAGTGAATATTAACAAGAAATATGAATATAAGAAGTTTTCGGAAATACCTGCAGAGCTAATTAAAAAAGCAAAAGAGAAGACTTTAACACAGCTGTAACTTAACATCTGCGAAATGTGCTCGACGACCGATATACCAACTGACATCGAGGAGAACATCGTCATTTCTATTCCCAAAAGGAATGAGCAGAGAAGTGAGAAGACTTTACGAGCATAAGCCTGGCAACACATGCGTCAAAGGCTCTGACAAGAATCATTCACCGGAGAATTTAAGGGTAAGGCGATGAGTTTCTGGGTGAAGAAGTTTTCGGATTCAGGAAGAGAAAAGGCACAAGGAAGCAACATTAGCCCTCAGGCTGTTCGTAAGTTGGATAAGAAGAAACCGACGTTCTTAGCATATTTTGACATGCGAAAGGCCTGTGACAGGGTGGATTGGAATTCAGTGCACAGAATTTAAAAGGTATTTGAGTGCTTCGCTATGATCGAAGAGTTATTCAAAATCTAAAACAAAAGCAAGTAGCTGTGAAAAAAATCTGGACCCATATGTGAAGAGACAAAGACATGGAAAGGGGTGAGACAAGAGTGTGCCTGTTCTCCGTTATTTTTACTGTCTAAATTGAAGACTCCTTCAATGAAATCAATGATAAGACCTCGAGAGTCATTATCAACGGAAAAAGAATTAGTCCGTAGCGATTGACACACGACATTGCAGCCATAGCCGACACAGAACGGGATTTGAAGAAGACTTGTGCAAGTATGGAAAGGAAAATGGCCAGGTATCGAAAAAAAAAGATAACTCAAAAATTAGTATGTGGCAAGACCAGGACTCACATACTTCTAGGTAAAAACCGATAGAAAAGGTGAAACATTTTCTGGTGGAGAGCAGAGTGGAGAGTCGAGTGCAGAGCTGCGTTATAACAATCTCCGGAACGTTGCCTAATGATTTGTCATAAAAATTGAGCACGTATTTTTGTCATTATGCGTAATATTTTTATTATCGAGTGGAGTCCATGGTGGGATTGTTTTCATGCTGGTGATTTCGCATCCCCTGCCAAACACGCTATATGTTTCGCGGGTGGCTCACAGGGCGGAGAAAAGTTATGTCACGAAATTATAACCTTGGATAGCTAATGCCAATGGGAACCAAAATTGCCATTAATGTATAGGATCCCTTTGATGCATCGCGATGCCCGGTAGGGAAAGCATTCGGAGTCATGAGTTGTCCAGAGCATCCGGCAACAGGCCAAACGCGCGGCCAATCAGAGCGCTTTGCTTAAACTTTCAGTAGTTTAAAAATGGTGCGTTTTCGACCTAAACATTATGAGTACCTTTGGGTACTACTGGCATCAGCCATTCCGGGTGAAAATTTCATCAAAAGTTTCAAAAGAAATCATCCAACGATTTGATCGCTGGGTTTTTCTCTTTAATAGGAAAATCCTACAAAATCGTTAGCACGTTAATGGCTGACGCCGGGTTTCGCCATTTATTGGGCCCTTTTCACTTCTATAGCGGTGAGGTGTTTTTCCCCGTCCCTTCCCTTCCAACCCTTCCCCTACCCCAGAAGCGCCGATGGGCTCCTATCGCGGCGGCCCCTCTTTCCTTGTTCCTTCCCATCCAAACCCCTCCCCGGGTGATCGGGCGTATCAGTTGAATGACTGGATCCCGGCCCCGGTGTTTCGCATCCTCGAAGGCCTCCCCTGAGCCCTCCCTCACATCTTGGCATCAGCTATCCAGGTTTAAAATTTCGCGACACAATTTCTCTCCACCCTCTGTAGATATGTAGACCGTAGGAGGAGTATGAGAGACGAGGGGGGGGGGAGGAAGGCGGGGTCCGCGCCATCCAGCTGCTGCTTCAGATGCGGTTCAAAACGTCACTCCCCCCTCCCCCTCTGTCCGTCCTCACGGAGGGGAGGGGATGGGGGTGGGGGGGTCGCTAGGGAAGGATGCATTGGCACAGGTCAAGAACTCTTTCTCCGCTCGCTCTCTTTGGGGTTATTTTTTGGCCAGGAGGCAGGAACGGGAGTGGGGGAGGGGGGAGGAAGGAGGGAGGGGAAGGGCGGAGAGTGGAGGGGGAAGAAGCGAGTGCTCGTGCACTTGCCAAACCCCTCCCCTCCCTATTCCGCGTGCGGACGACACAGAAACAGCCGCCCAAATCAATGCCGATTCCCTTTCTCCCATCCAGAAGAGTGTTGTGCTCATTCGGTGTCTACGCGTATTATATTGTCCCAAGATGCTGGTACGAACCATTTGAAATCGGTAATACCGAAGTTATCGCCATTAGCCGTCACAAAGATTTCTTGAAACTTGTGCTAGAACTACTATGAAATTTTTGCTGATTTTTCTGAAGTTTACGGGCAAAGTTATGTCTTGATCGCAAATTCGGAAGATATGTGTATCGTGTGGAATCGTTACGACACCGCTCCAAAGAAATGGTAAGCTTTCCAATTACAAAAGTAGAAACATTTAATTACGACCTAGGCTTCAAACAGTATAGAATCGTATTAAAATTTGTGTTCAAAGCAGGAAGAGGTGTAAAGCCAAAGTGTATATCGACAAGGCTTCGATTCGATTCTATTTCGTAGGTACTTAAAAACATTAGTGAATGTTTATTTAATTTTTACATGCGCTGATACTTATTTCATAACATCTTGCCATGGCAGTTTAAATCTCTCTCTTTTGCAATCTATTTCATTTATTGATTGAGATTGCTATACATTGAATTTATAATTAATGATGGGCCTATCTTAAAACACAAGCAAACGTTAGAATCGTATCGCTCGTAGGCATTTCATTCACTCTTTAATCCTCAGAGAGTAGAGCAGGGTCTCGATTAAAAAAAATGGATTTGTTCATGTCCACTCCATTTTGGCCATCCCATAATTTTATAAGAGCCCTACGTTTGAATTTCATAAGTTTCTTCGTCAGAAACGCTACTAATCTTGAAATTGAATTGCCCACAAGAATACCCACCATCAATTTACCCTTGAACACTGTCTTGCGAGGGAATTAGAAAATTTACCGCTGTAAAATTATTCTGATTCAAAAATTCATGATTAATCATCGTCATTGGCAGAAGCATCTAATGTGAATGTTGTGTTTCCGAATCTCGTTAAATCATTTCTTTCAAATTTACTTCATCACTTTTCCGAAAAAAATTATTGCTATACTTTCATGGTAAACAAACAGTTTAAACTAGGTTTAAACCTTGATACCTTTTAAAGGTTGAAATATTAACTTTGCAAATAACTGGTTAGTAACTATTTCTATTCTGTTGATGAAATTTTGTCTTTTAAGTGGGGATACAAGAGTGATATTTTGTATTGTTTAATGACACGCGTATATTTGTTTGAATCATATGTTGTAGGTCTGTTTATGAAAATTTGATGTAAATGACTTTTTTATTATTATTTTATACATATGCAACTAAATTATTTGTTCTATTCATGTTAACCTCAAATACTGGAACTTATGAAAATATTATTATTAATAATATAACTATTATAATTATTACTACTATTATTATTTATATTATTATATTAAGTGGACGTCCAATAATTACGTGAGGTGATTTTGGTGATTTTTGAACTCCCCCTTCCCCCTTGGTGAGATATCGTGAGATTTGATTTTCTCTTCCCTCTCCCTCTAATCTCACGTTATATTGTTCAAAATGCTCACTTTCAGTCTAAATAAGTTAATCTATGCTTGATTTGGATTTATTAAAAAACAATTTGCATAATTGTTTTTATTTACGATTAATTAAGACTAGTGTTTAAGATTATTAATATGGCAATATTTCACTGCTTCTTGCGGAAAATAAAATTACGTGACACTTTCCCGGACCCCCCTGTCCCTCTCGTGGGATTGGGTGAGAATCGGCTTGTCCCCCCCCCCAAAATTCCTCACGTAATTAATGGATGCCCCACAAATTTACGTGGGACTCAACAAAAGGTGTAGTGGAAGGAATATTGGAGTGTGCGAGGAAAGCATTTGGTTCAATCGAAGGCATTCTACTTCTTATTTTCCGTCCTTATAGTTCGTCCTTTTCCTGCTCCATTCTTATGTTACTCATGTTGTACTTGCGTGTGCGGTGCAAGGGACTTCGGACAGCACTAGCGGATCGATCGCATCTCTTGCAATTTCGATATTGTGTGGGTAGCCGAACAATGCAGGATATGGAGCGGCGAAAACATAAAGGTCATAATGACGTAAATGTGCAAAGATAATGATCGCTTTCCTGGAAACGGTTCCCATTTTTACCTCCGCATTGTGATATTTTTGGCGCGCTTCCGAGTTTATGCTTTCAAAAACTTTTCTTTGTTTTCGAGATCTTCTGAAGGCCTTAAAATATCTCAAAAATGGATATTTTTGCGGTTTATTTCAGTTAAAAGATGCCCAAAAATTCTATAATTACATTTAACCTTTCTCGGGCAGTAGGGTAGACCTTAGGGTGGCCAGTCAATGTGGCTTAAGCCTCGGTTGAATTGGGCATTTCTTTCTCCTCGGACATAGGTATTCATTTCGTACATCATTTCGTTCATTCATACCTTACCGTAATGAAAAAATTACATATTATGATTTGATGTATCATGAATCAAAATTTTATTTTAAACCTTGAAAGTAAAGTTGACATTTTAAGAATATTGCAGGAAAGGTACCGTCAATAGCAAGCAGCTTACTAAAACCCATACTTAACAGTATGTTATCCTATAATAGTCGAATGTGACGGTGAAAATTGGTTTGATTGCTAATGCCCTGAAGTTAATAAAGAAAACCTTTAACATATTTTTCAAAATTTCTTACAATAGTATTACATATATAGTGATAGTAGAGTTCCAACAGTTATTGGCCCTCGCCATTATTTTCATCTCTTTTAATATATAATTGGATATGAATTTTTTTCATCTTATCACTTGTTAGGTGGTAAAATGGCAGCCGAGTACTTGACTGTGAGCCCTGGGCTGCTCACCGAAGGTTAATGGGCTCAAATACCGGCTGAAGTTTTGGGATGACTACGAAAGACCTCAAAGTGTGGTAGGGTGGCCCAGGGAAAGTACACCTCATTCTCTGACAGCGTGAAATTCACAATGTCATGATTTAATCCTGGGAGAGCTCTGCCCTCACCTATCCAAACCACCCTTCCGGTTGCATTTCAGAGAAATTGAGTTGTTTTCTTTCACTGCACAAGCCTCCTCTGCGAACTTGACCCATCGGTGACCGCGTTGACAGCGAAAACTTCCTTCGTTCCATCGGCGGTTCGAAAGGCACCTCTCACCCTGCGATCGTCCTCCGCCAATCATGAAGGGGATGCATGCACGGGGGCCGATATTGGAAATGCATCTATGTTGAACTTAAAGGTAGAGCAGTAATTGATTATTGAGCCTCAACATCGTCATATTGCGAGTGAGGTTTCATGATGAAAAATAATAGATGAAAACTTTTCTCAAAGGAGAGAAGTTTTCACTCCTAGGAAGTTTCAATAACCATAACACTTAATACGCAATAGTCTTGCGGACCTTCAACGATGGAAACAGGAGGGAGCAGAAGATTTGAAGGGAGCCATAGAGAGTGCTGAACCTCATGCTACTCAGACTTTTGCTTTGAATGTAAGAGGAGGTCGTAAGCAAACGAAAAATAATATATATCAGATTCATATCAACAGTTTGTGATAAAATTATTACCTCGAGACAATTCAATTGAATTCAAGTGGGTTACCCTATAAGGAATAAATTAATTAAATGTGTGCAACACACCATGCGCAAACGTGTCAAGTTTAAGAAGCAGGGTCATTGCTTTCCCCTTCCATCATGTTGTAAATGATCTCTGCTTATTCTCCAATCCTCCCAATACGTTCCTAAACTTTATGTCTTAGCCTATATGTAACTAATACCCTTCCGGTCACCTCCAGGGTGTTTGGCAGGGAGTGATCAATCACTAGCGTACAGCATGCAAGACAATCCCTTCATGCACACTACAATGTCATAATAATGTTAAGCATAACAGCAAAAATTATGTGCACAATCATGAAAAGGCAGGCAAAACTTACCGACGGTTTGTAACCATAGTTAATCAATGCTATGTATTAACGATAGAAAAATATCAACATGCAATGAGTCGTTAAAGCGAGTGACGCTATTAATTTTATTAATCGTGACACCGTTTTTATCCCTGGTGATACGAGAAAAGAATGAGATTTTAAGTCTCTCTGTTTCGAAGTGTATTTCCTTCATTTTCTTCCCGAAATCACGTCTCCCACAGAGCGACGGAAATCGAAGGTTAGTTTTCACTTGAACACGTCAGTCATCTGCGGCTAAGATATCACGAACAAAGGGAGTTAGCTGGGCTCCACGAGACCTAACCTAAACTCGTACACTCAATCACGGAGTGCTTCGATACAAAGGTGTGTTTGGATAGCTGAGGATAGAGCTCGTCGAATACTAAACCTCTGGAGTATAAATTTCACGCCTTCAGGGTACGGGGGTCACCTTCTTTCCCTGAGCCATCTTGCAGTGTGAAGGTTTGGCTTGCATGTTTCTTCAGCAGGATTTCACCTCGTGACCCATGAATTAATCCGAAGCCAAATGATACGCACACTACTTACGCCCCTGCGCTCCCGAAATTTTATACCTATTGACAAATAAATTGAAATATAACTATATCCTTATTTAGGACTCTTTTAGTATAGGATATAATTGTAATTGCAATGCAATTACGTTTTTCGCACTACGTTCTCAGAAGTGTTTTGCGCCTCAGGGATAAATCTCGTCTCGAGGCTTCCCAACTCCCTGCGTCATTGCATTTGAATGTAACGACTAAATTGCAGCTCACTCGAGCGAATGCGTTTCTTTATCGTGTCCCTTGACTATTGCCTTTCCGCAAGCAAAGAAAAAAACGTGAACTGAGATTGAATTCCTCCGTCGGAATAATAAACCTTCGTCTTTTATTCCTACGTCGCATCACTAGTTGCTTCTGGCGAGTCACACGAACTAATTGTTTTCCTCGTCGCCGCTGGAATGGATAGAATGCTTGCTTCAACAATGGATAATGCAGGTGAAGTTTTTAGCAACCTTGCATACCCCTGAATCCATTGTTTTGGCTGACTGGCCGTTTCATTTTGCGCCTGGAACCTGTACTACATCAGGCAGTCTTGCCAAGGCTGTTGACAAATCCATTGTTGTACAACATGTGCCAATCGTGTCATTCTCGTTTGCAAGTCTTGATTGACACGAACCGACGCACAGCTTACTTCATGATTCTACTCGCATATGGTATTTTAGATATCGTAAAAATGTGAAGATCGTAAAAAGCAGTTGAGTAAAAATCCAATGTATGGACAATCTTTCTATTAACGTCCTCATCGGTAGTAATAGATTGTCACAAGGAGACCTTAAAAAGCATTATCACCTGTCCATTCCTTTTATTTCTTAAAATGTAGAAATTAAATTTATGTTTTGAGTTCGGTTGCCTTACCATGTAAGTATATAAAGGAGGATGTTTGACTCCATCAGCATTCCACTGATAGCATTGAAACTTAGCAATTTCAAATCAGTATCAAATAAAAATTAATTATAAGGTTTTTAGGAAATCAAACTTGGTGTAACTAGTCCACAGGGCTCCCATGGCCCTTTCCCCATCGCTAGTGGTCTACATGCAAGCCATTTGCAATAACATGTAGCTGGTTTCAGCCGAGCAGCTTCATTTTTTGCTTTCTAAAGCGTATTCAATTAAAATAGAAGGCTGAGATTTTAAAATCACGATCAATTTGCATTTCTATAGCAATCTGCATCTATCTGAAAACCATGTCTTTATGAAAAAACTCACCTTTTCTCCAAATCACCAACTGCATATTACCTTAAAATCCACTGACAATAAGTAATGATTGTGACTATAATTATTAATTGTTGAGTTATTTTGGAATATTTTATATCTGTATTGCTTTGTCTTCGATGTTTTAATGAATACAAATATCTCTTTCGATGCTTGCTTTTTATTTGTACTGAGGTAACAATATATACTCTGGCACGATTGCGTCAATTGGTGAAGCTAGTTTCACACGAATTTATTTAGAGGATGTTAGACGATATATTAAGGTACAAACAGGTCAGGATTCATTAAAGTCTATGATGAGAGACTTGTGTCGAGATACCTTAAAATTTGACTGTACGAGTCACTAATTCTACCTCTGCTTCTTTATGGTTGGTGAGGCTGGAGCACAAAGTGACAAAACTTGAACAAACTATTGGTTCTTGAGGAGCAGGTGCTTAGGAAAATGTATGTATGGCCCAGGACGGTTCAACAGGAGAATTGAGAAAACTACACAATCAGGAATTATATAATCTTTATAGGAACTATACGATAGTTAGATTATAAAAAATGGAGATTGAATTAGAAAGGACAAGTGGAACAGATGAATAACGAAAGATGCCTTGTATAAGCTAATAAAATGGTCGTGGAGGAAAGAAGACAAAGAGGAAGACCGAAGAGAAGGTGGAATGGATGACGCAATGTAAGATCTGCAACGAATGGAAGCCCGGGATGATTGGAGGGAAGTGGCAAGGAGTGGAGAGCCGCCATTTTGACGTCGCGCGATCCATTGGGCCTTATCCAGTAATGTGAAGTAATGTCAGTTTGGTGAGAGAGAGCTCAAGGATCGGAGTGATTGGGCCAGATGATCAAGTGCTGCGCCAAAACTCGAGCCGTTTACATAAACTTAGATGAAATATCAAGTTATTGATCGATATGTTAACTTTATTTAACTCATCTGTTCGCAATGAATGAGAAAACGTGAAGCAGTTGACGCATTATCTAAACTGTTCATGGTTTTGCATTGCTAAATGTATTGCTGCTTACATCCTGCTGCCAATCGCTGTGTCCGAATCGCATCGTTTAGTTGTTTTAGACACACGAGAGGCATTGGCATGCTCGTGTGCAGTCTTCGAATATTATTTGCGAAAAAGAGGACACTGTAAGCCATATGTGTGGTGGAGCCAAAGACAAGGTGCGGCGCAGTACATCTACGTACTTTACAATCGTTAGCGTTTGTTTCTCAGAGCCACTTTGAAGATTTTCAATGATTCCTCATCACTCATCTGCGGAGGACTCTTATAATGAGTATGGCTTAATCAGAACTAGGCCGAAGTGGGTCGTAAAACAATAAACGTAATGGAAGGTGTTGTGAGGACAAATGAGATATGTACGTTCGATAATAGTCGCAAAGTGGCATTAATACATTAATTAATGCATTGATATGTACTTATATAGTGAAGAATTATAACAATCAGCTCATATGGTTTTGATTTGAATAATTGCAGGTAAAATGATACTCCTTAAGTGAACAGTCTGCCTGAAAACTATTTTTTATCCGAAAAAAACTCACCTTTTTCTTTATATCACCAACTGCAAATTAACTTTAAATCCACTGATAATAAGCAATGATTGTGAAAATAATTAATAATTGTTGAGTTACATTGAAACATTTTTTTAATTTTCATCCGTATTGCGTTGTGCTCAATGTTTTAATGAATACACACCCTTCTTTATATGATTGCTTTTTAGGTATACTGGACTTAATTTTAATCATAGCTGAATATCAAATCCCTCTGACGAGCAGCCCTTCATAATAACTCTGTGAGTCCCTTTGCAGCTCTCTTCCTCATGAGAAGTTCTCTGGTTTCGAGTGCTAATGAGACATCCATGGGCTTGCAATCCGTGTGATAACTAGCGTGTTGATTGGAACGCCAAGTTGGGCAGTGCTCTCCCCTCGGGTTGGCTGCAAACCTTGGCGCCTTCCCCCTTCCCCCCCCCCCCCGCACTCCGTGGCTCACAAGGTCGCGGGAATTAACTGTGTCGCACATGCACAATCGTGCGAAGCCATAAGCGAACCACCGCTGATCACTTCAGTTACGGCCAGTGAAATTTCTTCGCGGAGCAGTGGCGTCACTCGGCTGTGGCGTAAGGCTGGTGAACTTGAATCCCAGATCCCAATTGGTCTGGTACCTTGGATGCATTTGTTATTCATTCATTTTATGGTCTCAAAGTGGCCTTGGTGCTTACACAAGGTGAGTCAGCACATTGGAGCACTGAGTATGCTCAACCCGTCATAATAATCGTTTGTATTCAGCATTGAAATAAGGCATTAGCCTTTTAAGGATTGTTCATGTCACTATACAAATTCGCTCCGTACCAAGGTGAAGTCTTCAGAATTCATCTTACTGAAGTCTTACTTCTCCTGAGATTTCTATGTGAAATTTTTAGCATGATAATCATTTCCAGCCGGGTTTTGTATTAAGTAAACGAGGATAGCACCGCAGAGATAGTATTTCTTCATGTAATTGCTCATATCTAAGGAATTGGCGAGAGGGTTACAGAAATATTCTATATTTATTACAAAAAGACCTGTCAAATATGAGGTTTTAATATGATTATACTCGACATGATTAGTATAAAAACAAAAAAAACTATGAAAGCCCTTGGGCACATTCGTTGAATTCCGCTGGCATGCGTCTTCAATCATTTGACCAACGTTTGTTTCCCAGGGAAAAATCCTTCTGTATTCAGTATCACACTCGTAATTTGGAAACGATATTCACAAATTTAGGCACTCTTATCCAAAACTTCGGGATCCATATCAATGGTTCACTAGCATTCGTCGTGATTGCTTGGGAGCAGCGGGTAATGTCGTTTGCTTTTTAGCATTCTTCGGTTAATATGGTTGAGGAATAGTTGTTCCGATAACTCGAGGTTGGAGATATGGTGAATGGCTAAAGAACGGAATTATTTCTTTGTATTTGTACCACTTTATTAGAATCAACAGCAATAAATATTGACGGTTGAACCCTATATTAGTGAATGCCTTTGTTTATGTTTGCTTACTTATAAAAGCGGCGATGAATATGTAATATTCTACAGGTGAGTACGTAATCCTCGCAATTCCTCCTTCAGTTTAATTAAAGTAAGCGGATTAGTAAACAAAAGAACACATAGTAAAGCGAAGCTTTGTCATTGCAATAAACTATTCACCGGAATCGATGCTTGCTGAGACGTATGGGTCATTGCACAACGGCTGTTCCGAGATCAAGGAGAAGACACACTTGACGCGCAAGGGCACGCGAGATTTCCTCTCGTGAGGTCAGCTGAGTCGCCATTTCTTGTTTTCGTTTTGCTGGTGGCGAACTGCGCGGGGGAGTCGTGCACGAGCGTGGCCCACTTTCGAATGGATTTCGGACACGGGGCTCCACTCTTCCGTCGGCTATCTTTTCTGCAGTACTCAGCGGACCGTCGAAGATGGTCTCTCGGTCAGTGCTTGTGTCAGTGCCTTGTGTTAGGAGGGAAAATGACGTCTTCAAACAATCGTGCTCTTTCAATACCTACAATATAGTCGCCATTCATGGGCGCACCCAGCGAGGTGCAGGAGGGGGCAGCCCCCTAGAAGCAAAAATCGCAAATGTCTTTAAAGAAAATAATATATTTTCAAGAAAATAATTTTAAAAACTAATATAGAGCTGCTACAGTTTCCTTGAAAGTTTGATTACATTCACCTTTTCCATGCTTAAATCTTGAACAACCATGGCTTGTTCACCCCTAGTTTTAATCCTGGTCGTCATTGGCTTTGAATGTTTTAATTAGATAATTCGGATTTAGGACACGGGAAATTGGATTTATTCATCGCTGGTCATTGATTTAAGATGGTCAATATCGACATGGAGTTTGGTAGCCATCAGGGTAAATATTTGTTTATCTCAAATTTGAAATTAGTATCACAGTAATTTCTCAGATGTAAATTTTTTTATGTTTGAGATACAAGCAAATGCTAACGAAATTTTACTTCACATACCAAGAACATTTGAAGAAGGAGACGTACTATCGAAATGAATAGCTAGCCACGAGCACAGACCAAATACGACTGGTCGATAGGGAATGACTGATGCGTCCTCTTAATTGCTCTAGCAATCTAAACCCTAGACTCCGAGTCTCTAGCGGCTCCAAATCTAAATATTGCTAAAACCGTGTAACACTGCCTGCTCATCTGTAGCATCATTTGGCCTCTTTCTTTTGGTTTATTCAGTTTGCGCATTGAATCTTTCCATTCGATTAATCAGACCACCGAAGTAGACGACCTCATGAGGACGACGGGGTGTCTGGCGAGAGGAGGAGGTTGGGGAAAGAGTGGGCTTGAGGAAAGGTTGGGGTTTGTTGATGGAGGAAAGCGGCGGCGAAAGTTTTGGAGGAAAGGTCGCGGGGATTGTTGTGGCGGGGGAGGCGGAGATAACAGCGGATTTGGTCGGCGTGGCGGCCGAATGAATGGGGTCACGACTGTACACAACGACGGTGGCGCCGCGCTCGCGGAAGCGTGGCATTTTGGGCAATGGGAAGTGAAAACGCGGCGCGTGGAATGCGGCCGCCATTGTGGGCGGAAGGAATTGTATATGTCTGGAGCGGGTGGTGAGGTCCTCGGCGGAAAACATAACCGTTGCTCGGGCAACGCTCTCTTCCAGAGACGTGGGAAGTCTCCGAGTGGCACTCTCCCACTTGAAGCTTGATTTTTGCAGTCAAATTGGGGGCATTTCAATCGGTTTTCATAAATGTATCGCGGTGATGAGGTGAAATAGGTACATTCATTCTCAATATTTAATTAAAATATTCACAATCATGAATAATAATATCGAAAAGTTACGAACTTGATAAATCATATCATCCATATTTATAAAAGAGTATGTCTGTTTGTCTGTCCGCTATGCGTTTTCATACGGCTGCACGAATTGCAGCCAGAGTTAGTGAATAGGAGCATCTTGTGTTCCAAAACCCTGTAGTATTACTTTCGGTTGCGTCCGACGCGTCCTTACGGTCGTCTTCCCATTGTCGTTCGTCACTTCACGTCAATCAAATTCTGTGGTTGGACATCCTGCCGGATAGGCACACCTCTTGACTCGCTCAAAACTTAAAAATCCTGCTATTTCACTATGAATTCCGCGTTCCAAGTTTCCCGCTTGTCTGGGTACTATCCTTCCCGAGCAACGCCGCGTGCCCTGCTAGTCACTAATGTAAATTTCGGCTCACAATTCTATCTAAAGCTTATTTCTCCAAGAAATAAGGATCGCTATGCCCGTCAGCGACGCGATTGACGATTTGGACAAACCTATTAACATGCGCGTTGGTTGATAATATGTATTGTGAACGATTGGAGAGCCTTTATTGATATAATGGTGCTTCCATTCCTCGCATTTAGAGAATCGCCGCAATCATCGTATATTCTTACTTGCGTGCTAAAAAAAGTCGGCAGCTTTCTTAAATACCTACCTTGGCAGGACTTCGTAAAAGGAGTGCATGTGAATCCGGTGCTTTAAAATAAATAATATGTAATACATTTCTTCCATTGAAAATTTGTGGCTATTTAAAGTGTCCGCCAAGAGGGAAAATATTTAGCTAAGGCTGAAATTGCGATTTTTTTTATCGTCATCAAAACTTGTTCCTACTATCAGCTGAGATTCTAGGTGTTGATTAAACGAGACATGTGTAAGTAACAAGGAAGTGCTAAGAAGAGAGGGAGAAAAGAGAAGTCTTCTAAAAACGTTAAGCAGATAACGGGACAACTTCGTTGGCCGCATTTTGAGGCATGATAGCCTGATGAGGAAAATCGTTGAAGGACAGGTGGAAGGGAAGAAGGGCAAGGGACGGCCCCGAATGAGTTACATCGGATAGGTTATAAAGGATATGAACGAGAAGAAATACGTAGCTATGAAAAGCTAGTGGTTATGAGAAAAAATGGAGAGGTGCGTCAAACCAGTCTTATGATTGTTGACTAATTATGATGATGATGATACTCTGTTTGTAATTATTTCATTATTTTTAATATTAACTGCTAAGGAGAAATGAACGAGGATAAGATAGGGATGGCAGCGGTTTAGCTTAGTGCTCTGCAATTTACGTCATTTCTGGAGCGAAAGAAAAGCACAGCTTTTTCAGCTTATTTCAAATTCTCACTTTTTTTTACTGCTAATGGTTATTTTCTATCTCGACTGAAGCGGTCCGAATTGTCTATTTTTGGATTTTTGAGGTCTCCGCGAATTTGTTTAAAAAACTCCCGTGGTCAATTTTTCGGTAAAATGTCATTAGATTCATGTTTTATAGCCCAAAAAAATAGTTAGAAAGATTTCATCGAGCGACTTTTAAAAATATGGAATTTAAGACTTTTGGCCAGCTTTTTTCGATTTCAGCCCATTGTGCATCCTTAGTCGGCATTAAGTTTCTAGAAGACGAGTTGCAGTTCAAATCTCTGTGTTGAGAACACGCTTTTGCTTCACTTGTTCCGTCTGCCGGTAGATTTCATCGACGGAATCTTGTAATTGATTTTTTGCCCACTTCCCATTGTCGGATTGGCTTGAAATATTCAGACTTGCATGTTTCCGATGACAACGCAAAATTAAATAAATTCTGAAATTTGAAATTTTTCCATTGTGCGTTAATTAATTAATTAAATTTCCTTATGGATAAAGAGTTGTTGAAATTTCTCCATAAATGGAGTTCGTTAGTTATAATTTTTTTGCAAAAATTTGTGTAACAGCTCTGGTGTATTCGAATACATGATTCACCACTAAAAGGTAGAAAAAATTCAGCAAAAAAGGCAAAGAAATAAGCTTTTTTCAAGAATAAGTCACAATAATAAAAAGTGGTTGCTGAATAGGTTTAGATATTAATTTTGCGTGCCAATCATTACTCACTTGGAATGGTAATACTTGTTCCCAGAACTTGTTGTGCCATTGTCCTTTTTGTGCGTCTTAAACGCACAATCATTTTTACTGAAGAGGTGGTGCGAAAAACGTGGTGGTGAGAAGAGAAGAGAAGGAACACTCACCGGCAGCCGGACCAGTGCCCGGCATGAATACTGGGTCGTCCTCTTCGTTCGAGAATTTTTCATTGAAAAACCAGGGTGTGAAGTGAAGTGAAGACGACTATTGCTAGATGTTGCGCGTAAATGAGCCCCAAGCAGAGCATAGGGTGATCATCGTCTAGCAGTTGGTACAAATCTAATCCAAGAGAAAAAAATTCTGCGAACTATTTGACATAATTCGTTGTTAAGGGTGGCCGGCAAGGGGCAGTGGTTATTATGTACAATTTATAGAAATATCCGCTGAAAGTTGGCAATTTATTCCAAATAACGGGTTATCAAAGGTACATTTATATGGAGTACTTAAAGTAGTTAATTCGCAAAATTTGTCAAATGTTGAACATTTTCAAGTATTTAAATGGGCAAATTGAAAAATATTTTAAATAGGAGAAGACAATTATAGGTATTTTCCAATTCAGGGCAATAAAATATGAAGGAATCTATTTTTTTAAAAACTAAGTTATTGTAGGCGTGCAGAATTAATTGCGGAGAAAGTGGGTTTTTGTGGAGACAAGCAAAACATGACATTTTTAAATGGCAATGAAGTCCATAGTGCTCATCATCATCATCACTGGTCAACAATCCTAGGATTGGTTTGACGCAGCTCTCCACTCAGTTCTCCTATCAGCTAATCTTTTCACACCTACGTATTTCTTCTCTTTCACATCTCTCGTAAGAGTTGAATACCTCATGGATAAAATTCTTAGGAAATTTTATTTTTGTTCCTACTTCAATTTTGAAACTAGAATTTAGCGCGAAATATTACTATAACTATAACTGCCGAGTTATAAACAAATCATCTAAAGGAAATAAATTTTGATCTATCTTTTGCATTTTTTGCAATGTTGCGTCGTAAAGTTTTGTTGACGTACCTCATATTCAAGTTCAGCGGCCCGTAACTAATTAAGAGAATAATAAAATTACCTTAATTTTTTATAGACCCTTTTCGACATCATACTCACTTGACTATATATAGGCTGATATTGATTGACATATCAGCTTCGTTTTACGGAATTCTAGTAAAATTACACATTGCAATATTTCCACTGAGTTTTATTATTACACACAATTTATTATTGCGTTTCGTCGTCACAAACAACATTATCAAGTGTGAAGTATGATGATCGTAGACTTTCCCGGCGTATAGAATTGTGGAAGGTTACACGGGATTTCCACCGGGTCAAGTTCTCCAACTCCATCTCGGCCGACGTTTCGATGGGCGAGTTGTCCATCGTCTTCAAGGCGCGTCGGCAGAGATGGAGTTGGAAAACCAGACCCGGTGGAAATCCCGTGTAACCTTCCACAATTATCAAGTGTGATTTTGACAATGTTGTTTGTAACGACGAAACGCGTAGTGTCATGACAAAACTCAGTGGAAATATTGTATTGTCTAATTTTACTAATATTAAGAACGTCCACCATATCGTGCTTCACATCATACAAGATATATTTTACGGAAGTTGTCCTCGCGGTGAATGCGTATGAAAAGCTTTCTCGTCCACACGCGCAGTCATTTCGGATTGCAAATAGTTGTTTTTTTTTGTGGGAGGAGGTCAGGGGCCATATGATTCTGGGAAACATTTTGTGACATGTTTCACTGTCATCGCTGATTAGTGTGTGGAGATGTTGAGCACATGCTGTACTTCCAAACGGAAAAATCCTCTGTGGAGCCAATCTTTTCGAGCGCTTCGTCTTGGGTAAATCCCCTTGGCTGTGTCCCTTGTGATGATAAGGAAGTCGTCATCTCATTGGCCAGTTCACCCGGGAGGATATCGGCTTGCATTCAGTGCTCCCGGCACGGATTTCGTTCTCGTCCGTTCGTAGCACGTCATCTGCTTACACGTATTCCTTGCTCAGGACAAATATTTATTATTGCAATTGATTTAAAAATTCGTCAAAAAACACGTTTTAATTTAAAAAAGAAAAATAACCACCCTGCCTTGGGCACTTTATATTAAAATTTTCCATTAATTTAGTTCTACCTACGGCTTAAGGTTTGCAGATGACTACATATTCAAAATCACGACGTGTTGCGATTTCGCTTTACGTTTGACGCTCCAGTCATATAAATTCATCGTCAAATATTTGAGATTAAGTAGTAATATAGTAATGAGTAATTATTGAGAAAGAATTTGATTGAATATTTAGAAATCGATCCGTGAAACGTTTTTTGTTTTGAGCTGTTGGTTTTTTATGTGTAAGCTTTGAACGTGGTACCTTTGGCCAAGGCATGATGGTTTATCTTCTTCTTTTAAGTTCGAACAAAAACATGGGTTTTAGAATTTATATTTTAATTTACTTTAATATTGTCCTATTACTTATAATACAAACGCGCTTCTTGTTAAGTTTGTAGGCTATGGTAATATTATTACTAAACTCGACTCTTCACATTTGTTCGGAGCCGGACACAGAATTTGGGATTTCAGTGTTGACCTTTGACCTGTGAGCCACCTCTCTGGTGTTTGGCTGTAGGTGATCTATCAGCAGCATGCAAAGTTTCCTACATGCAAACCACTCGGTCACAAAAATATTACGCGTAGTAACAAAATATGCGTCCATATTTATCAAAACTTGCCAATTGGTATATAGGGTCGACAATGACTGCTTCAGTTCTTCAAAATCTGCCTTATGGAACAAGTAGACCCTTCTTCTCGACGCAGGCTTCCTACGAGAGACGACATGGAATTTTCCGTGCACTGCCCTGTGGTCACTAATAGCAGTCGTCTCCTCAGCTCTGATGACGCACTCGGGAATATTCGTTGCTAAGAGGTCTGGTGTGTTGTTACCTCTGATGGGTGTCTCTACACACATGATGATGGAATTGGATTAAAATGTGAAAATCAATGTTTCTCACAGGTTGTCTTTACCTACATAAAAAATAGTTTTCCCAATCTATCGATGGAATGCTAAAATCGCCGCAAATAGTGACACTATTAATATTTTTCGGAGAAGTAAAATTCTTCATATGACTGCATAACTCCAACGCCGAATTTAGATATGAATCCAGTGGTCTATATAGTACGCGCATATAAAAAATCTCTTAACTCAGCACTTGACTTATCATCAAACGTTTTATAAGTCACTGTCTGTAAAATTTTCTGCTCTTCTTGTGGTCTCATCTTTGACAGCAATGGATATTCCTCCAGTTATCTTTTTCCCATCCTTCTTGCATAGTGTATATGATTTCGGGAAGCTCTTTAAGTCATGAATTTCATCTCAAAATCAATTTTGAGTTTTTATGATTACATCTATCGGATTCTGTCTTAATGAGAGGGTGAAAATCAGCAATTTTGTTTTAATGTTACAGAAATTTACCACCACAACCAATAAGGTCTTCTTCCATACGCGGTTTTGTAACCTTTTCTCAAAATTAAAGTTTCTCTTACGTTCTTGTTTGTAGTTATCTCTATTCTCATACGGCCGTATTCATAGATTTCCGCTAAAACACGCTAGTAGGGCAACTAACTTAGTCGGCTACTAAGACCTTTTAGTCGCCTGCTAAGATATGGTATTCATGGATTGTATTACGTGAGCTACTAAGAGCTACTAGCTTAGTATGCTACTAGCCAGCTCGGCTGCCGATACTCGGTAGCGATTTGGGTTCAACCCGCTAGGCTACGCTTGACAACACTGCATCTGACTCCTCCGCGGCACGCAAAATTCGTAACACTATCAAACAAAAGAAATTGATTCAGCAAAATGCATTGAAATTTTTACTTCATAATGGATAATTCGATGTGATATCGCATCTCAGACATATTTTTTGATTGCTGTACACAAAAATTATGCAATACCTTTGGGAAAGGGTAGATTTATGAGTAATACCGAAGCATTTGTATGTTTGAGATGCAGTTATTGCTTTACATACGGCCGTATATTTATTGATAATATACATTGCGTATTGTTTGCACTTCCGATATTTGTTTCCATTAGTGTATGCGTGATTAGTATGGAAAAACATAACTAGCAACGTCAGTATTATACATATCTGTTTTCGGAATGCAAAAATACACCTCAATGTCGGAGTAGAAACGAAAACTTTTGCAATGCAGAAATGAAACGTTAAGAAAATAACGTTGAGATAAATGTGTGAATGATACACATTTATTACGTTACAAACACCTACGTGCGAGCAATTAGTAACATATGTTTGCAACTCCTAAAATGTTAGTCGAGGAAACAACAATCTGCTTCGCTACATTTAAATATTTCAAATATTGACAGCGTGCGGAAATATACGGCATATAGTTTACTAGAGGTGGTTAATGTAAAAAAAAAGCATAATTAACGTAACTTGTTTTACTTATTTATTGCTGATCATATCACAAATAGCACTACAACGCACACAACATTTCACTTCACATTTCACGAGCTGTCTTTATGACACTTATAATCCGTACATTCTGAATCAACTGGTTCAATGAAAAGCTTGACTCACACTTAATTTAAAACACTATAACGTAACTCTAGTAAACAATGATAACCAGTTTTCCAATCACTCTGCACGCACCAAAAGAATTTGCACTCGTTGACGTTCGAAAGAATTCTTCACATCTCACTTCCCACTCATCACTAATGATTTAGAATCTGTTGATGTTATTTCACATTACCATTACGTAGACAATGAAATAAATAGGCTGAAACAAATTTTTAAACCAGAAATTGTAACATCAACAAACTTCCAATCTCACTCTCCACTGTCACTCGTACCGTAACCAAAACAAAAACAGCGCAACGAAATACGCGGAATGTAAACACTGCCGAATGCTCACGATAAAGTTACTAGAATAAGTAATATAATCAAACACAAATAAAAGCGTACACACGAATGAAAATTTATAATCGTTTGTTGTATCCCTAAAGAACAACTGCTTCAAATATGAAACATATCCCCTTCGCAACAGCTAGTAGATACCTTTGATCGAAATGGTTAAACCAGTATGAAAGAAATAAATAATTTTGTCGTAGCTCATACACTCACAAATCACTTCACTTGTCGCTTCACTCTTTACTTCATCGTCTTTATGCAATCACTTCACTTAGGGGTGCATTGAATGTACAAATTGTGTTCTCTTACACTAGAGGCACAAGTTCACTGCAAGTCGTAGCTTCCTCGCAGCTACGAAAAACTTTCAATTCCTGTCAACAATTACACTACATACGTTGCCTGCCTTACTTGAAGAATGGATTCTCGTATTCCATTTTGGCACAAATGCATAAAAACTCTATAACAGTATACAAATAAAACCGGAGTTCGATCATCCACAACGGTCCGCCATATTTAGTAGCTCCCTTAGACAAGGCCGGAGGGCGACTAAGAACCGGCTACTAAGATAGTAGCATACTAAGCTTTGTAGCCCTTACTAATGATCTATGAATACCATTTTGCTAGTATGCTACTACTTAGAGCGCTACTTGGGCGTTAGTAGCTTACTAAGGAAACTATGAATACGGCCGATAGTATTTCCAAACCAGCCTCCAGATTAAGTAGCTCAGCCAAGAAGTAAGCTTTAAGTCGACTGAATTCTTTATTTCCATTAAATTATCAAACTAATATATCTATTTGGTATACATGATCCGCATACACAATACCCAGCGAGCCACATATAGCGTGTTTGGCAGGGGTTAGCTCATTACCAGCATGCAATAGGCACTCGCATTCCTATATGCAACACAAGAACCTAAGACAAAAGCATTCGCGTATTCATCTAAAAACTTATATCACGTATAAATTTAAGCCAAACAATGCTAAAAAATTACATTCTGAAATAAATGCAGTGAAAAAGCAAATAGAACAAAAAATGCAGTTAGAGGTAACATGTAATGGGACGTGCAAGCGAGTGCTGCAAAAATTCATGAATGGCGAAACTGCTGCTATCTCTGAAAATTCGAAGACAAAAATTGACATCGTAAATATCGCTGATCTTCTTTCCATATCCCAATTTTCGCCTCGTGATCTCCTCTTATATATTACGTCGGTAAGCGAAGGATGTTTGTCATGTCGTCTGGGAAAAACCTTTCTGAATTTCCTTTGTTTCTTCAGCCAATGTTTTCCTCTATGCCCTTTTAAGTATTCCCAACCAAACTCACCAAGCTTACTGGAAACCTGTGTCTACATAATGCCCTGCTAGCCATATCGAGGATGTCTTGTAGGGGATGATCAATCGCCAGCATGCAAAAAGTTCCGCGCTTGCAAACCACACGGTCACAAAAATATTACTCACGTTAACAAAATAAATAATAACAAAATATGCGTCCACGTTCATGTAAACGCAAAACCTACCAACGGTTAGTAATTCCTATAGCAACCCCATGCAAGGTCAGAGCAATAAAAACATGAAATCAACCGTTCTACCTAGTGAAGCTGTCAATTTTATTATTGGAGACACCGTTATTGTCCCTGGTAGTACTGAAGAATGGCATTTGAAATATCTCAGTTTAACAGTCTATTTCCTTTGTTTTCTTCTCGTGATCACGTTTACCATGGTACGATGGTAAACGAAGGATATTTTTCACGTCGTCTAAGAAAAAAAACCTTCTTGGAATATACTGAGTGTGTTTGGCCTATACTCTATGACCTTATTACTATATGTTCCTGCAAAGATTCCCATTCTAACTCACTTATTACATATGGAAAACACTATTTTATCTTTAAAAAAAATCATCACGACTGTGGCCTTCCTGACTTGTACTCTATTGTTTTCAGCCATCAGTCCTACTTCATAAGGGTCCCACTCACTCCCAGCATATTCTAAATGATGCCTTACATGATGATTAATCATTGATCATAAGAAAATCTGCGCAGTAAGCATAAACGACACAGTCATCACTTCAGATCCAGCGTACCACGAACGTGTAAGTCTCATTTGATGCGATGAGAGGCCACTTTGTCTGTAGGAGGATCAACCACTTCCTCGCGGAGGATGAACTCACGCTGCCGTAGCACGCAGTTGACACCTTCGCGGAGAAATGTGCGCGTGACTCACGGCCTCAACATGTCGCAGTTTCGGCGAAAATAAAGGACGTGAATCACCGTGATGTGATCTTCTCGGCGTTGGCGCGAGGGGGGGCGGTCGGGGGGGCTGGGGGGAGGGGGGGTGGTCGGAGAGGGGGCTGGGTGCGAGGGGTGTGCCGTTTAAGGAGCGCGAGTGGCGGATGTGGAAAATGCCTTCGTGTTATGCGAATGCTGTTCTCTCCGGCCCTTACATGGTCCTCTTTTGGCACAAGCGTGTGTGTCACTTGTGGATACAATCACAAAGCAAGGTATCAACATACTACTCCGCAAGCCTTCTAAAAAGGAGTGTGGCAGGGGGTGTTAGGCCACCTGCAGTTTTCATATTATAGGAAATACTGAAATATAATTAGGACTAGCATTTATTACGAATTCCTATATCTATCCGTTCGGCTAAGTATCTCCCTTAATTTATAGCTTCTGTCGGGCCTGGAAATATATTGGGACGCTAATATGATATTTTCCGTGTCGATCTTAAAGATATCTTTTCTTAATTGCTCAAGCCTAGCCCGCACTCTTCGAGTTGCTGCTCCCCACCTAACTTCGCATAACTTCTGAGTAACGCTATCCGTACGCCCATAGCTGTCTTTGATCACTCACGCAGCTTTCCTTTGCATTTTATTTAGTTCACGGATTAAGTCTTTCTGCGCCGGATCCCATGTGCTAGTTGCATATACAAGGTGTGGTATCATAAGGTAACGCTTTGTATTAATTTAATATTTGTTTTGATTTCATTTTTTATTGTTTTTTCCTTATTCAAAACCAGATTTAAATTCGCGGAGAATTCAGTGGGCTCCATGGATTTTCGTTAGAATTATATAAAAATTGAATCCATCTGCCTTCATAATTAGGTTGTGCAAAGACTATACCTACTTTTCCAACCGCGTTTCTTAATTAATCCACTTGTACTAATTAAATGTTTTCCATTTGGTACATCCAGGAATTTATACGGGGGATAGGCAAGTATGCTTTCGTCAATGCCTCAGTTATTTTCAGGGTTTTGAAATCGAAATTAAATGTCAATCAATTATCTTCTGAAAAGCATGTTATTTACCCTTTCGACAGTTGTCTCTATCAGACCTTCATGTATCATGTGGCCGATTAAGTTATTCCATATTCTTGATGCAGTTTAAGAAAGACTTACCCTCTATTTTTAGACTTTTCTAATTTATCTCTCGGTGAATACATGAGGTCGTCATCATTTATTCATCGCATCTGATTTCCAATACTTTGCCGTTGGCTATTCTGCATCTGAATTCTACATCCATACCTTACTCCAGGGAGTGTGGCAGGGGTTAGGTTCTCCCCAACACTCAATCGCTACGAGTGGGCGCCACCACAATGGCACATGTAATTACATGGCAGGGCTCTCACCAAGCATACACCATTAATATCACCACTTGCGAAATTACTTTGGCCCAAACGGGCATTCATCACAAACTTACGGCGTGCAGTTTTTCATACATAACGACAGTTTTGTATTAATAGTATTGTATGTACCGCTTAAAAGTTGGAATACAGTTATAGTCTATAGCTCTCGTCAATGTAACTCCTGAATCACACGATCATTTTTTGGCCCCTCAGAGTGACAAGGTGAGTGAGGTCCAATGATAGCTTGCCAGGGACCAAACTAGTGACCGCTCGACTAATCATTTACTGAATAACATGGTTCATTCCCCCGCCCCTTTTTTCATCGCTTATTCCGTCAATATCCGTGATCAGAAAAATAATTCCGTTAAAAGCCAAACGTGGCATTACAATCATTGTTCGTCGCCGTTCTTTCTGATTGGCTGAAAAATGGTGCCGGCGATGGTTTCAGCGACGGAGACAGGGACGTGCCAAGTGATGGATGAAGGGAGGGGAATTCCATCCTTGATGACATCACGGTAAGTGATCGCTCGAAACGGTCATTTTTCCGCCATCATTGGTGCGGTCCCTGGAGCTATCGATCGAAAAAACGGGAAAAATGACCGCGTGATTGAGGCAATATTATAGTAACATAATGGTAACACTTGGTGTTCTTGTGGAAGATGGATGTTCGCATGCCGTGCAATGCTCAGCCATGCGTTTGGTCAACGCCATCTTCACCACAGATGGTGCTGGGTTGGCTCGCTCGGGACGCACCCAAGTTTAACCTTGAGGCGATTCTTGAATGCTGGTGTGGATGGGGGATCGCCCTTGGAGGTGGCGCATCCAGGCTCCGAGGTGTAATCACACTTGCGCATGCGAGATGAATCGCATCCTGTAATCTTCCCCGGTGGTTACGTACCTCATTATCAATTTCGATATTTTTACATCTGCCCAATGAAGCCCCTTGCAAAGTAATTTCCAATCGTCTGCGTGCTCACCAAATGGACGCAGGGACAGTATCTAGGCGCGCTACGGCTCTTTGCCGCTCTCGAACCGTATTTGTTGGGGACAGCATCCCGCAAGTTCCCTCAAAGGTTGAGGCAGGAGCTGGGACCCTCGCTAAAATGTGTGCAAATTCTGCGCAAATACAGAAAGAAAAACAAATTGAACTGAAAAAAAGAGGGACATTCGTGGAGGTGGGTGGCCAGGTATATATATGTGGGTGAGGAACTGGTAGCGAGGGCGATGGCGTCAACTCGGTGCCCAATCGGAAGCGCACATTCCAGGCGGCCTCCCAATGCATCTCCGCGGAGTGCATGCCGGGGCGAAGGTCTTTTATGGGCAAATATGTGCATCCGCGAGGCGGCTCCTCCTCCCGCGCGGACATTGTTCCCACTGGAATGCCAAGGCTACGCTCCCCGGACAGAGATGCTTCAACTCTGGCGAAGGTCGCTCCGCTTTCGGAGCGCGGCCGCTGCCTCCCGACTAGCCCGCTCCCGCCCCCCCCCCCCAACCCACGCCCCGGCCTTGTTTCGCTCCAGCCTCGCACCAACCGTGACGGCCACGTGGCGGGCCGCGCGCGCACGCATCACACGCACGCCCGGCGTATTGTTTACACTGCGTCGAAGCTTCCCGCTTGGCTAACAATAAGTGATATGTTGATATTGCAACTAGTTCAGTGCTTCCTGACCGATGACAGCATCAAAGAGAAGCACGATTCACAGAAATTGCTAATGTTCTTTATTGACATCTAATTAACCAGAAAAAATGAAAAACCGACCTAAAATAACGGTATATATGTCCTGGGGCTAAGGAGTATACAACGCGAATCCTGCTTGCCGAATTGATTTTTAGGAAGATTTTCAATTAAAAATTCTGGCACATTACGTATTTAGCACGTCCTTGCACAATGAGCTATGTTATTGTCATGCCTATATTACTTCGGAATTTAAAAAGGATAGTTTATTAAGAAGGAAAGTCGCAAGATGGTGCATCACTTCCGCTTGACCAGTCACACTTCTATTATCTCGTGACGAAGAAATTGTTTACTTATGCTCTGACTGTGAAATTTTGAAGGGATTTAGTTTATTAAATTTTTATCAACATTTTTATCTCTCAGGAAAATAAAACTTTTATGCCTCACAAAATTTAATGCAAAAGCTTTAATATGGGCTAAAAGAAAATGTTTGCATGTATCTAACTACTCTATATAGTCTGAAAAGCTTTATTAATAAAATCGAGTAATTCAAAAGAGACCAAAGACGGCCACTCGAGACGAAGTAATGCGTCCTTTTAATGCAAAATTTCTTTTCTATACACAATGGTACTTGAAGTCATTCCACCGTTATTGAAGGAAATATGATTTTCTTGACATTTTCTTATTCTACACTTCGTGCTATCATCAGAATATTGCAGATCTAAAACATTTGAACTTACAAATGGTGCTTTTAGGGAATTGAGTTAAGAAAAATTACAATTGAGTAATTGATAGACTTAAAAATAAGCAAATGAAGGAGATGCTAAAAAATAGTAATGGAAACATTTAAATCCAGATAAAAGTTCACAGCAAATGCCAATATATTTGTGAGTTACCAGTTAATGTGGTAAAATCGTAACTTAAAATTGAATGCTAAAGATAAGTGGCAGTGATACAAGTTTGTTTGGGTTAAAGATGGAAAGGTTGATTGCAAAGAAAGATGCCTAAGGTATTGAAGGAGGGAGACTTGGACAGTAGGAATTAGAAGTTAGTAAAAAAAGTCGGATGTATTGGGAAGAAAAGCAGGAAAGAATTGAGCGACTAAAGATATAATTCAGCTTCGCAGAAGAGACATAAGGCTTATTTAAATGTAAATGTAAGAGTGTTCAGAAAGCCTATCACTAATGAAATAAAATCAGGAGAAAAACTGTGCAAAAGACGACTGTCAAGCAAAAACAATGTATTACCATGATATTATTATTAAAGCAAAGGACGGTTGGGAACTCTGGAGGAAAAATCAATTTCATAAGAGGAGAAACGCATGCATCTATCACAATTTGGGGTGGCTTAAAAAGTTTTTTTTCCAATAGGAAAATTATCGTTAGGTTAAATATTGAGTAAAGTAACCTCAAAATCACTTAACATGGTGTACCGAAAGAGGGTTTATGTGGACATACACAGTTTACCATATAAATAAATGTAATTTAATATCTACACAACATGGAATATTTTTACTATTTGCCGAAGATGTGGTATTATGCAACCCACAGCCCTGGACATGAGGCAGTAAAATACAGTTAAGATGATTGAAATAATATCTCAATCTGGTCGTATGACTGTGGCATATGAATCAGTTCTAAGAAATCAAAAGTATTGCAAATTTATATTCAAGGTATAAAATTCATTCCCAAAAAATTCTCTCTGGATGAGTACAGATGTCTACACAACAAGCTCATGACTTTCACGTTTAACTGTACATCAATAGAATAAGTCTCAATTCATAAATATCTCAGAATAAGTGCTGATCACGATTTACTTTTGATTAACATATTCCTAAAGCAAACTGCAAGTTGAGGAAAATTAACAATCAGTTGTACGAGTACCAAATAAACATCCTGGTTGTAAGCAAATTAAGGCGTTGATGAATCGTTCCTTAGCGGAATTAGAATTACTTTGGGGTCGTATTACAATGTGGGGGAATGCTTCAATAGTTAATAGGAAGCACTTGAGTCAAAAAAGAATAAAATGCTAAAGATACGTGACAAAACATATTTTCCAGGACTAAATGATATGGAATTGGGAGTGGTGGTAGGAAAACAAAAAAATTGTCTTAAAATATTTACGTCTATTTACTTAGGAATATAAAACCCAGCTGACCTTGATAAATTTGTGATGATTCTAAATACCAACTCCCACAAGAAAATCAAGATCTATGAGGATTATACAATCTGCGTGAAAATGAGGAATATGATTCATTACTATGTACCTAGATATTTTAATAGTTATGAGCAAAATATAATGTGTTTTAAGGTACCAATGGCACTCAATGGTCTACCAAATCCTTTAAAATGCATACATTTTATCACAGAATTAAAGATGACATTAAAAATATACCTGTTGATTTGATTGGGGTACTTAAGGATAAAACTGTGAGAATATATGTGATGATTATATAAATTATATCACTTTATATTAATTGTTAAATACCGTGGGACTTTTGACTGTATATATAAAAAATGTGAATGTTTCTGATGATTACATAAGATTATATGAATGTATATTAAATGTTATAACACCATGGGAATTTCTACTGCTAAGTGTGTCTCCACTATTAAGCTTACGCTTTGCAGGACCATAGTAAATAGCTCATTCTATAAGATTTGTTTCATGTTTAAAATTTGCTTTTGTAATTTGTAAATCTGTATGGGCAAAAAAATTCATTTTATCAGAAAATTGGTACGGGCTCTGATATCGGACCTCATCCGTCGTAGGAAATATATGGAGTCAAGCCCTGAATTTTCTGGGAAACTTAGCAGAGTTATGGAAAAGTCGGGAGATTTCTCTGAAACCAGACGAGGTTCGCTAACTTTTCGGGAATAACACATACTTGCCACAGGTATATCTTTTCAGATAATGTCCAGTTCAAATAAAGGGGTGACATTTCTGCAATATGGCGTTATATATAAAAGAATGGACAGTCTTTTAACCGTAACATTTAACGAACCAACAGTCCGTCAAAAATTTCAACAGCAATCATTTACTTCTTCCGCAGTAAAGCGTGGTTTCATGCGCAACTATTCCTTCCGCGACTCGTGCCATTCATTTTTGAGGCGTGGGCGTTGAATCCAAGCGGGACCGCCGCCGCCGCCGTCGCCTTTTTCTCCTTGCACCTTCCGTTGATGAGCACTTCGAAATACAGGCGCCCGAACATCATTCGCTGTTTATACACAGTATATTCAGTCGCCGTTTTATAAGTGCCGCACCATTGCTCGATGGTTGGATCCAGGATGTATTTAATCTTCACTTACATAGTGCCCTGCGAGTACACTCCAGGGTGTTTGGAAGGGGGTGATGACTCAAGAGCGAGCAGCTTGCAATAGGTACGCTGTATGCACACTAATTTTTATTGAAAATAATATCAATTGCCTACAAATAAATCGCCTCTTATAGACATGTCGGTCCAAGCTAATGCAAAAATGCAAACGATGGCTCCTCATTAATCATAAGCCAAGGCCAAAATTGAAACCCCAAACTTAAGAATTTTTATGAGAAACGGAAAATGTTAGCAAATGAATTGCTTATTTACATCTTTTATTAAAATCCTACTGACTCTCCTCCTTTATGATATTTAAATTCGAATGGAAATAAAACTGAAAATCAACATGTACGGGATGTAAACAAACGCTATCTACATCTACATAATACCTATACATTTGCACCGATGGTGTGAGAAGAAATCTCCTTAAGCTCCTTGGTCTAAAAAATACTATGTGCATGCTGACATCAGTTGGTAGAGTGGAAGGAGCGGCAAATTAGACGAGGGTCAGGGAGGAACGAGCAGTTGATGCATCCCTGGAAGGTAGGCCACCCAACCAGCACCTTACCCTTCCATCACCGCGTCCGTTATTCCTGTGACGTTCAGAAGGTTACACAGAGAAACGAAGGAAATACTACTGTTAAAACAAAATAATCTCATGATGACGAATCGAATCATCATATGACCTTCATCGAATGGCCATAACAATTCGGTTTTCCAAGTTATTTTCTTCTGGAAATTGGGCTTGCGAGTGTAAACTTTCTCATCGGCTATTATGCCCATCCAAGGTCATACAAGGATGCAGAAGGGGGCTCCTCATTTTCTGAAACCAAAATTGAAATCCCCAACTTCAGAATTTTTATGGGAAATCGAATAAATTAGGATATGAATTGCGTATTTACAGATTTTATTAACATCCTGATGTCTTTCTTTCTTTGTGATAATAAATTCAAATGGAAATAACAAATGGAACTTACAATCGAAATTTATATCATGTACACCAACGCTATCTACATTTACATAATATAATTCGAGCCACCTCCTTGGTTTTTGCCACAGAGTGATTCGTAACCAGAATACGGCTTGCTTATTGTATCACAATTGAAGGTATTTCTGGCCGATCTTATGTCAATCGGGTCTTTGATTAGTCGATCCCAAAAGTCGTCGGAGAAGGTTGGTGTCGTCGAACAAGTTTGAATTCTGGCATGCTGTCCGTTGCTCTGGGATGGCTGCCTTTTCCACCCGTCCCAAGCAGGCGTGGCGTTTGCTTTGCCTTTGCCGCGTTTCCACGGTACGGCCCGTCGTAAACCTCAAACCTCATGCACAGGGAACTTGATAGACTCCAGTTGATTAAAATCCTGATGGATATTTTGCCTTTTGCGAATTCACGATAAAAACAAGTTCTTTTAACAAATGTTGCTGAAATGTCTCGCTGTCATCGAAGACTTGCACCAAGATACAAAATCAAAGGGATGGTATAATAATTTGGATAATGGAATCCTAACATTTTTAAACTTGCCGTTTTACCAGCTAAGATTTATTTCGATTGGATATCTTAAGGTAGGAAGTACATCATATCAGTATTTGACATTAACAACAAGTACTCAATTATCAATCAATATTTGTGCGCTTAGACATGTTTACTGTATAGCCCTGAGAACCACAGTAAAAATGAGATTTTTCAACTTCAACTTCTCGAAAATGTATCTCCGGAAGACTGTTTTTGTGGCCGTCACTCGATGAAGTATAATGAAAAGAGCTATTTTTGAGATTATCCCGTAAATAGCGGGCACTTTATCGAATCTTCCTCCTTAATTGAACGCATTACTCGACCGATCTTTATTCTCCTACAGTTGTAGGCTTAATATTTCCGCTATTATTTTGATTTTTGTCTGCGTATATATTGTAGGTGGAAGATAACATTCTCCTACAACTTACAGTTAAATTTTCAAAATTACCTAAATATTTTACTAAGTATACTATGCATGTATTTGAGTCACCCGCAAATGATGACATTGGTTTCGTCTAAGTTCAACCTATTCAGGCGTGATATAGTGTAAATTCGACATATTGAAATTTAAGGTATTTGTCCTATTCTACAATTATAATGCCTACTAACTGTTTTCAATTGGTATCGTCAGTAGGTTTTAAATTTTGACATTATTTCACGACATGTGAGAATACAATCGGTTGAATAAAACACAATATGCACTCGGTCGTGTGGGAGAAATACATTCCCGAAATAATGGCGGGAATTCGGGGATGAAGACGAAGATATTACGCGAATGAAACAGTATTCGGTAGTAGATCGTTTAGCGCGCGAATACATTATCTATGCTTTTTTATTCCAGTAATGATTCTCGAGGCTCATAGATTCATGCATGAAATACGTGCACTTTATCAAGGGGAGGGGTGCTGGCGGAGAAGTGCGAGCACCATTTCCAGCGGAATCCCGTTTGGCGCGCGCGCGCAGTTGAAAAGGGCGGGATGGAGTGGGATGGGGCACGAGGTGAATGGACGGGGGAGGATTGTAGGGGGGGGGAAGAGGGGAAAGGGAGGGGAGGGGGAGGAAGTGGCGGCGGTGAGGAAGGAAGAGAGTGGAATGCGCGCGGAGAGGACGGATACGGAGGAATGGAAATGAATGAGGTGAACGAACGGCTGAGGTGGAGGGCGCGGAAGCGTGTCTCGCGTCTTCCCCGCGCAATTCCTCCAAGAGTCCGCGTTGCGTGCGCTTGGCACGGCAAACCGACCAGTACACATCATTTCCATGAAATGGTCCAAACATGCCCCTCCCTTGGGCTCCTTCTCTCACGTCCAAATTGCCACCCCACATTTGTTTTAATGCACTTCTCCCTCCCTCTTCACAAATATATTTTAATACATTCATTATGGATACGGTCATATTCCTAACACATGTAAAATTCACAAGAAATTGAATTCATACTGACAATTTTTGGATCATCACAAAGTTTTGAAGTGCAACTAATACATGAAGAAATTTCACCGAAATATGAGAGGAGGACCTATTTGTCGCATTCAAAAGCATTTCGGATTAATCCCAATCTCCTCGACCTATGGTTGCAGATTCATATTTAGGACATGATAAAGAACACGTCTCGTCATCCGCAATAGAGTTGCTGTTTCAAAATCCAAATCGCAAGTAATTCAAAGGATGGAATACGTGGAAGAGAAAGCTAGGTAACGACGAAAAAATCTCTAAAATTAGCCACTCAGTCATCAATTGAAAGTGGAAGAAACGCATGCATTTGTCGCCAACCTTGGATACGTTTTTAACGACATAATAGTTTTGGCTCGCCCGTTCAGGTAGAACCGCTGACAGAAGGAAGGGGTTGGGCACAAGATTGATAAAAGCAAAAAACCACGCGAGGCCGATGCACAGTGAGGAGAAGTGTCTTGGAAACAGAATCCCAATACGTAGAAGCGCGTGACGTCATGAAATCATATGCGAAAAGGTTAAAGCCGTCCAGTTTTCATCGCGAATAGGTCGAGAAATAGGTGACGTAATGCAACAGAGAAAAAGTATCGCTTAAATTTTTAAACTCTATCGCAATCGACATTAAAAGGCGTCGTTAAGCGTGCCAATATCACCTCACCTACTGATGGACACAAAAAATAGGCTGTTAAAACTTAATTTCTGAAATTTTCAGTGTAAAATTTAGCATTAGAAAAATGTTCATTCTTGTTACAATGTATAATACTATACATAATGGTAATAAGAATAATTTCTATAATGCAAAGAGGTTTCCTCAATTACTAGCATATTAATTTCGACGAAACACATTAAAACCACCCCAATGCCTGACACTCGGGCATTGGGACTCGAACCCGCAATCTTCGGTTTGGAGGGAAAAAATTATCCCCACTGCCACAGACGCCGGCAAGCGTACACGTGTTTTTCACAAAAACTTCCTTATAGCATAAGAAAAACTGTGAAAATGAAATATCAGCTCATGACCTAGTTAATTTGTGAGTTTTTAAAAAGGCAAATCAATCGTTTAATCCCAGCGGAGCCAGCGACCCCTTTTACCTGATTCATGCCGTCAATATTCATTCACGCATGGGTGCTGAGACGGAGATAATTAGACTTTTTGAGCATTAAAATGATTATTGCATTAACAAAGTTAATTGAGCTACTAGAACTACAAGTATGAAAATAATAAATTTATAAACGTTTCCTGGTCTTCTGAAAGTAGGTTAAAATTATGCGCATGTTTCTAATGAGCCTCCGCGTTTGGACGCGTGTACTTGTAGTAGCAGTTGCGGAATGAGAGACTACGACAGAGGGAACGCATTGATTCAATGGGGAAAGTGAATGCATAAAATTGGTTTATAGTGCTTCAAAAATTGCAAACTTTCTCACAAAATATTTCGCAAATACCTCCGATACGTGGCCCGTGTATTCTTTCCACGTAACTGGAGGAAACTGAAATTTATTTCTCAATTGGGTTCGGGCTTAAGATATTTGTCTTCGAATGAGCGGCTGCAGCATTTATGCGTTGTCTCAAAGAACCGGAATCTCTAGAATTAGCATGTAAATCTAAGAATTGAACTATTCACATCGTGTGCTCCCTGAAGTCACCTCGTTTCATGTCGTCTATTGTAGAGGTAGCACTGAGGAGTGTTTGTTTGTTGAGGAGAGCGCGGGTCGCGAGGCAGCTCGGGAGAGGGGAGCGCACTCTTCCTCTAACTGTGCTTATCCCGCTCACTCTCTTCGAAGCGGACCGCTAGAGCGCGCCCATGTCGCGCGCTTGAAACTTAGCCAAAGCAGTGAGTGGCTGCGGCGGAACTGCGCCTCTTTGTTTATACTCGCGCGATGCGATCGTTGCACCCTTGCGTCGACACTCGTGCGCCGAGCACTTGATTGATCAGACTTCCTTGGCTCCAATGCGAATATTGCTACTTAAGTTCATACTTCATAGCCATTTATTGACGCCAAAATATAATCTGGGACCGAAGTTATTTTTAATTGGAGAAATAGGCTTGGAGCTCTTTCCATTGCTTAGATATTTTCTTAAATTCCAACGTTATCAACTAGCGTGACACACTTCTTTCAGTTGTCTGGTACGAGAAACGAATAAAGTATGTAATTTTCATGAAAATTTCAAAATTGTGACGTTAATACTATATGCCTCATCGACTGACACCCATGAAAATAGGATTTTCGTGCTTTATTATCAGAAAATTGGTATTTTAAAGTTTTCTTCAGTTTACATTGAGTTTTATGTACGGAGTTCTGGTCCACATCAAAATAACTGTTTACTTGTGCTGAGTTGAGACATCTTGCGATTTGACGTGTTGAAGCAATTTTATCTTAAGCATGTTCTACAATTTTCATTTGCTATACCTTTACCATTAAGTACATATTGAACATAGATACATTTCCTGCGAATAACCCGGTCTTGAAGTAAAATAAGTCGTTTTTTCATTGATTTCGCGCAGTGACAATCATTTTTTGACGTAATTTTATCCGACTTCGGTTGATTGAGATCATTGGGATGACGTGCATGCACTTCTCGCCGGGTCCAATTTCCAGCTTCCTAATAAATTAACCTGAACTAGCAGTGTTTTCTTCAAAAGACGAGCTATTTTTAAGTTTCAAAGCGCAGAGACATTGTCAGTATAAAAATTGACTTATGCAGCTTCGAACTGTTTTATTTACAAATTGATAGATGTAAAGGAAATGTTTCAGCTCATACATTTGATTTTTGAGGAGTTGCTATACTATATCTATCCATTAGACCCTTACCTTCTACATACTGGGGTAGTGCTAATCTCTCTATTGACGCCTTTGGATTTTAAGAATTAATTTCTGTAAGTGTCGTATGAGTTGATTTTTTATGCCCACAAAGTCGGTTTTGGACCTTTTTTTATCACTTCAAAGGTCAATATTGGCACCACAAAAGTATTGACTGAAGTATTACAAAAGTATTTCCACTGAAGTGTCACAAAATAATTTTCTTTTCACATGTAATTTTTCAGGTTTGGCTTTATTCTGCTTCGCTAATCTGAGTTTTTCCTCACATGGACTACTGGTCCCTGACCAGATCATGGAGCTCTAGTAGAAGCTACTTTTACTTTTACCTTGGGAATTGGAGATATACCCATTCAAATATGCTGCTACGGTTATATGTAGTTCATCTACGCTCCACTTTCCATATTTTCCTTTGGGACCCATACTGTAATGTAAATTAGTTACTCACGATAAATAGAAAATTATGGATAGATAACATTAATAATAGCACATGAGCTAAAAATATCTTTACCTGTAAAAAACAGCTAAATCATAACTTAATACCACTACGGTGTCCTAAATTGTACCGTTACAACATTGGAAACTACTAGTTGTACATTATAGGCTATTCCACCATTTTTTCTTCGTTATTTCCTTTCAAACTAAGCGTAAGATTTAATGATTCGTATTTTCGTGAAAACTGAGATATACGTAGGTATTTTCAGCTAAAAAGTAATACAGTTTGTTTCCACTTTGCTTATTATTGTTACTCCTTCAGCCACGTGGAGAAAAAATTGCTTTAAACTACAAAATATTTTAATCCCTCACACACAGACCGTTCTCAAACGCACTGACCTGGCGAATGCTTTTTTGACGTCTTTAACGGCCTAGCTAGAGCTGAACATGACAGAAGTATCAATATTCCACGTCCTTCTGTTTTACCAAGATGTTACAAATTAGGAGCCGTTACAATATAGGCGACTCTCCCCTGTATCTCAGCCTGATCTGATATACTGTTCCACTATAAAATGGCAAAATATGTTGTATGTGGACAATTTGATAAATAAATAAAAATATATCTGCCTTTGGCGTCAATTGCTGCAGATGATCTTAGCTGCTTATACAATGATTTTTGCTAGGTTTAAAGTTCCGATTTCGTTCCTTTCCATTGAGAGACTTAGTATTATTTTATTACGATGGTTAAAAGTGGACAAATTTCCCGGTTGTAACAGAATAAATGTAACCAAAATGTTAAAATAAATACGAAGTATTTGTTTACTTCCGCAACTTTTTCTTTAATTTTTTTGGGAAGGGCTCGAATTGTTTTCTTATAAATAAATCCGATCAAATATGGTCCTTGCAGGTTTAGAAAACAATTTTTATCGGTCCGTAGTGGTAGGCACTTAAATGGGACTTTGAACATGAAAAATGATTGAATAACGTTTATCATAATGAAATGTAAAAGACTTTATGATTCCACCGAAATCTGGTGGACCACCATCGATGATGACGTCCCAGTCGACAGTCGACACTGATGTCGTACAGTATTATATTTAAATGAAATTATAAAGTTTTTTACATTTCATCACGTTAAGTGGATTCCATGAAGTCACGCTCGAGGCAACGATTTTTAAAAAATCGTATTTGAGACCAGAAACTCAGATCTGATTAATATTTTTCTATCACCGTCCATGTAGGAATTACTCGCGAATAAGTTCTCGAAAAATATTACTACAGACCGCCGGTGTTTCTGTGAAGTACCCTTGGGATTTAGTCCTAAGGCTGAACATTAGCTAAATGGCTGACCCCTGCAATTCTTCATCCTGTAGGTCGACTGGCGATGAGGTTGATAGTTTTTTGAACGCACGCGATCGCACGGATGCAGTTTTGCCGCGACTGATTGGCATGGTATCCGGCCTCGAGGAAATGCCCTCGATGGCTCATGTGATGTTGTCATCGCAAGCGAAGGCACCGCTGGCGTGGCCAACGCAAGCGATGGCCGCGAACGACATTACGTGCAACTCCATTGTGGAATGAGAAACTTGAAATTAATAACTTCCTTTTCACCAAGCATGGTGTTTATTTGAGTCATCCATTGAGCTTGCTCATAGGCATTAAAAATGATTTTAAGTGTAGTTACAGCCAAACTAGGTGAACCATACAGAACTGGGTCGGCTATTCTTCCAGTTAGTGCCCAGCAATGCTCAAATAATTCCTGGAAATTTCATAAATAGCTGAGAATAGAAGATTATGCTTAAAAAGGAATTTATTCTTTTTTCTTCAGAGAAGGTTTGAATAAATATAGTTTTAGTTATAAGTTTCGAAATGAGTTCTCTCTCTTCATTGCACTGGTCTTTTCGACAAGGATTTTAATTTTTATCACTGTAAAATTTGTGAGAAGTAGCCCGCGACAGAATTTTGTTCACCTTACACGTAGCATCTCTGTTTCGCGTAACTCATGGCAAATTTACAGTAACACCTCTATGGCTTCGCCCCCTAATGTAAATTGATGTAAGTGCACGCATCTATCGTGGAAACGCCACAAGCGTTAGTGTACGGGAAAAGAGAGGTAGACGTACAAGGTGAGGAAATGAGACAGAGGAATGCATTGACGGAGGAAACAGATGAGGAGGATGTTCCATTCCTTTACTTTGCTACTTTCTTATTGGCTGGATCCATTGTGACGCGTGCTCAAAATTTGAAAATATCTCTTAGCACGATATTTTACCTAACCTAATTTACCATAGACTGAATCAGTGATGTAATTTTTATCTTTCTTGACAAGGTGATGAAATATTTGTCTTGATTCATATCTTTCACTAACAAAGCACTCACATCGAGATGGGGACCCTTCATTGTTTCGAATTTTCTGACTTTGGCTATATTTTCTCCATTTGCCTCAAACATTGATTTATTAGTAACGAATGAAATGCCCCAAGGCACCTACTGTTGACTTTAAGCTGCTTGATTTTTGAGAGTTGACTTACTTTTAGAATTGCATTGCCAAACCAATGGGCAAACTATCTCTGCGCTTATGGCAAACTATCTCAAACTCTGCGCTTTCAGCCACGTCTGCTTTGCGTCACCGAAAGTGGTGCTCTTGGACGTAATCTCTCATTCCTTTGCATATACATCCAGGAAATACGACCATAGCTGGTAGCCTCAATTATCAAACGGTGAAATTGATTGGATAAGGGAAGAGGAGAAAGGATTTGCAGAGGAAAATGAGATAAACGCGTATTGCTTTAGTGGCCATTCTGTTTGCTACCTGGTGAAAAGGAATTTAAGAAAAGACGACGAATGGTTGAACAGTGAGTAAGCTACTACATTGCTGTGAAAGTGATTGTGGTAGGTATACTCTATTAGATTCCACTTCAGGCGCAGGTATAATGTTTGGTATAATTCCCAGCAGAAAGAATGATGCTGTGTCAGCATGCTTCAACGTTCTGTAATACCTCATCCTCATTTACTCTTTTTTATAGAGTTTGTGTGAAGACTTATCTCCTTACTTAATTTTCCACTTTTGTCTACCAAATGGTGCTTAGTTTTAGTAACGCCTAATAAGTTCGCTGCTATTAACGTGTAATTTATAGTTGAAGAAAAATAGCGATATTCAATCGATTTTGGATAAATATTTGGAAACGCTATACTTTCATTGGGAAATTATTCGGTGCTTCACGATCCCCGCATTCGGTGGGGTGGGTGGATTACAAAGCGACGCTCTCGAATGACAATTGACATTACTGCGCGCATTCATCGCGGAAACGCCACCAGTGTCAGTGGGTCTGGGGAAAGAGGGGTCGATGAGCAAGATCAGGAGATGAGACAGGGGAATGCAGTGAAGGAGGAAACACAGGAGGAGGATGTCATATTCCTTCCCTTTCCTCCTTTCTTATTGGCTGGATCCATTGTGACTCAAAATTTGAAAATGCCCTTGGCACGATCTTTTAACTTTATTTATGGAAACTTACCTACATCTACATACAAACCTCGCAAGCTGCCTCATAGGCGTGGATCGAGTTATTTTAGGACACCACGCGTTGGCAAATAAAAGCTAAATTCTCTAAAAAAAAGCTCCACCTAGCATTTGTTACAATCAGTTATTGTCTGGGGGAAAAAAAATTCCCACACCTATCCGTTTGGCAAAATATCTCTTTTAATTTATCGTTTCTGCAAATATAGTGGGGTTATAATATTATGCTCTCCTAGTTGTTCTGAAAAATATCTATTCTCCATGCCCAAGCCTAGCGCGCAGCCTCCAAGTCTCTAGCGGCTTCCAACCTAATTTTTCTATCATCTATGCAACGCTTTCTTTACGCCCGTAATAGCTTTCGACGAATCGGCCAGATTTCATTTGTATTTCATCAAGTTGAATTATCCACGGCCTGACAAAGAGTAGGTATATTTTTAAGGATTCATTCGCTTAATCTAATAATTTGCGCACTTTAGTAGCACTCCTCAATTGGTGTGTGGCGGGTGGTGGTGGCCTTGACGAGATTGCATAAGCATGAGGTGCACATTGTGAGAGATTTGAGGGCTGGATTCAATGTATGGAGAAACATCTGTGGATAATTCTTCTAATTGAAGGATCTTCTCTTTCTCTAGGAGCATCACATCTGCTTTCGCTTGCGGTAGGTCGCGTCGCGACGCGAGATCCTCCCACCCCTCCCCCTTCCTCCCCCAACCCTATCCCTTCCTCCATCCTCCCGACCTCCCGTCCGGAGGCGTTCCTCGCGCCGCGGCGTTCCTCTGTCCCCCCTTTCCATCCGGAGAAGGTGCCGGGGGGGAAGAAGTCTAGGACTACTTATTTACCTGGCCTTAGGATCGTATCTCCACGGGATTCCTGCATCATCCCTATCCAGTTATAAGCTTTGATTTATTTAAATTCGGATAAATAATCGGATAACATTTAAGTTAAGTCTGAAAAAAGATTCTCTCATTTTAGCCTTCTTGTCTTGTGTGTTCGGTATTTTTATTTGAATGAATAATAAAGTAGGCGAATTTTTTTAAGGAAAATTTGCGGTTTTTATTTAAACCATCATTAGGGTTCCAGAATATTAATCTATCCGGTATACAATCCATTGATTAACTTGATTTTTTCCTGACGATTGAACGTATTTTGAACTGATGAAGTTAATGCATTGATTGTACTTTTGGGAAAATATTCTAAATTCCCGATGATGGTTTTAATAAAAGCTGAAACGTTGGCTTAAAGAAATTATGATTAATAACTTATTTTAAAAATAGCGGGTAATCTCCGAGTATTCCATTCTTAGTCACAATTTATAATGGCCGATTCGAGTGTGCAAGTAGCAAGGGAGATGCATTCATGGAACTGAAGGAAACTTCATGTGTCGAGATTCGATCGCATTCATTCGAACATGAGTCGATCGGGCTTTTTGTACTATGGTCGGAAAATTCAAGATTCAATATATCACTTGATATTGAGAATCTGCTGTAATGGTGAAAAAGGTCATGAAGAAGTAAGTTTCATTTAAATGTCTACTGATGAAAGGAAGATTTGTGTAGAACCCAAAGTGAACCCAATGTCGAATACATTGGCATTGAAGACGATATTCCGTTCGTAAGGGATTTGACTACGATGATTCGAATGATTCGGTACGAGATTCCAGTCTCTCTACAAATTGACTGTCACAGATAAATGTCCACGGATTAAGCGCCCCAGAAAAAAAATCTAGAAAAGAAATTTTACCTTGATGTGTATCTGTATTTATCGTTTGGTAAAAAAAGTTACTATTTCATTTATCGCAATTTTGACTGGAAGTAGTGGTATAAAACCCTTTTATAAATTAAATCATTCTGTATGGGCATTATATAAGGTAAGATTTCCCCTTAAATATCTTCATATGCAAATTTTGTATGACATATGAAATAAAATGAGAGTATTCTGTGGCTAAAAGAGATGACGTGATAGATAAAAACAGGTTATTTTCTTTTACAGAGGCCAAAATATAGTCAACTATAAGTTTCAGATCTAATGCAATAAATTGGTGGTTCCCCAGTGTAATGAATTGCGGATACGTCGGCAAAATGTCTGCACGCGGTTGGGCGTTTTGGAGTTGGTGGTCTTGGATGGTGTTTTTTCTTCTGCGAGGAATATTCCGCATGGAGAGTGACTGGCCATCGAGCGGATAACTGTCGAAGCAATTGCCGCCACGGAACGGAGGTTGCGTGCCATTGTGTCGCGCTCCAGCAGAATGTAATAAATGCACCGCGCCACGACTCACAGTAGCATTGGCTGTCGCCGCGCTCAAGGAGCTGAATCAGATCTGCAGACGGGAGTTAATGAAATATATTCTTTACGATTGCTCAGGAAAATTTCTTTGCCTTTCCATGAGCAATATATCTCTTTTGTTATTTTGGAGAAGCTCGCTAACAAATATTGAGAAAAGGAAAATGAGTGGTTCATGAAACACTAAGGAATATTACTCGGATATTGGTCGGTGTTTTTAAAGTTTATAATTAATTATCATTGCTATGGGCCTATTTTTCGTCTTATTTTATGAAAACCATAATAATCTCAGTAGTGAGGCAACATCTGATACTAGGAGGAAAAAATCCAATTTGCAAAGTGTTTTGTTTACAGACGCTTCCAAGAGGCGTTGGACGCAAATAATTAGAACTTCATAAAACACGACTAATTATTGCACAATATCTTTAATTGCGCGGTAAAAGAAGAAGATGGCACCATTTTCAAACCTCTGAAGTCGCTATTTGTAAGGGGAGGGCATCCATCTTCATTTTTGAGTTTGGTCATGCAAAACGAACTTAACCGTAATTCAAAGTGCACGGTATATGTTAATGCCTACATGAAAATTGGCAGGTAATAAAATTAATCTATGCCACCTCCTCGCCTTTAAAAATGATCAGAAACAGCACGTCATACAAAAGTTGAGTAAAAAAGTGCCATTGCTCATTATCAGTATCTCATATAAATTTTCAAGGTTTAAGGACCCTTATCTCTCTTTGAATGAAGAAAAGAGCTACACTAAGGCAGTTTGCAGTGCACAACGTAAACAAAGTTCCTCATTCCGTACCGCGGTTCAATTCATGGCACACAAGTGGAAGAGACATCTTGGCTATGACATTTTTGTAGATATGACAGTTTTGTAGGTGAGCAAGGGAAGAAATCTGACTCAAGGAGGGAGAAAACCGTTTACCGGTGGCTTTTTTACGGAGGCACGGAAAAGTCGATATTACTTCTTAAGATCCATTCCGTTAAAAATCTGAATGTTTTCCTCCCGGATCCTCAGTTGCCTTTCCATCATTGACGAGACGAAGACGGCAGCTACGATTGGACATGACTTTGAGCGAATCTGAGAAAGTGACGGATCATAAAAATCTCCTCTATGTTAGTATATATATACACTTAACTATTGTCACTGCTCGCCGGAACCCTCTCTTGTTGTGAACCATTCCATTTATATGTTAAAAAATACTTGGCGTTAATCAAGATGCTCATGTGAATCTCTACGTCTGAGTTTATCGGAAAATATATGGATAGAGAAAAGTTATGTGTTGCTGCCGAATAATGATGAAGACAAAATGGATGAACCGAGCGATTGAAGAGGAAGTGCCAAGAGAGGTGAGAGAAAAGAAGAAGATTCTAAACATCGTTAGACTAATACGGGACAGCTTGTTCGTCAGTCAAATCATGAGACATGATGGCCGGATGAATGCAATCGTCGAAGGATATGTGGAAGGGACAAGAAGAAACCCCGGATGAGTTAAATGGGACAGGAAACTAAGGATGTGAAAATATAGGAAACACACCTCCATGAAAAGGCTAGATAATAGGAAAATGGAATGGAGAGCTGTGTCAAACCGGTACTACGATTGTTGACTCATGATGACGATGAGAAAATTATAACCACTCAAAATCTAATGCCTTTCCATCATTCATTTTCTGTGTGCCTTCCACTGTAAACAGATATTCACTTCTAAACCAGCTATTTGCAATAGCGAAGGGGTGTGAAGCACTGGTGAGGCAGGCTGTCTGACTTTTGCTTCTAATTTGTATACCTGACTTTAACCGTTCATTGCGGAAGAAATGCGGTCTTCTCGAGCAATATAAACGGTTTTAGGCTCAAGGTATCAGGGAAAATTGCTTGCAGAATAACGGTAGCGGTTATTATTAGTCTAGATATTTTCACTGCTGAGGAATTGCTTTTCAATTGGTTAGATAACGCGAGCGCGGTGAGCTTTCCATAGCGCATGATCCTCACTAGTGTGACGTCACGATTAAGCGCTCAGGCCTTTTGGCTGACAGGGACACAAGCAAAGGAGGGGGGGGGGGATGTTGGGGGAGAGGAAGGGGTTGCCGCGCGGAGATGGTAGTCGAGCCACGGACCACTGTTGGAATGCGAGCTATGCGTCGGCGGCGGAGTTAATTGGGTTTGTGACCGAACGTCAGGGGCCATTGGAGATAAAACGAGGCGAAAAAGCAGCTGTTGTCCCTCCCCCTCCCATTCCCAAATTGACGGTTCAACCCCTCACCATGCGCTTGATTACGGCTCCATCTCACGCGGGCTATTTCCCACCGCCGCCTTCCTCCCACGAACTGCTCCAAATAGCCCTCAATCACTTCGCACGACGACGTTGCCCGGTAGTATTTCATGTTTTTCACCGAGGAACCACAAATAATCGCGATTCGTGTTGGGGCAATATGTTTCCTCAACAGCAGAAATTACTATATATTTAACGGTTGCACTTTGTTTCGTCTCTTTGAAGATACCATGGGTTTGGTCGTATTTAAGACATCCGCTCAGTGGTTAACCGTTAGTTTGGTTTGAGGGGAGAGCTCGAGGCCAACACTTAGGCACAGGTGAGTAAAATTCACGCAGTCAGGGTAGGGGTCCCAGTAACTTTCCCTGGGTCACCTTTTACCGCGAAGATTGGTATGGGGGGCCCGAAGGCCGGGATTTGAACCTGGGAGCCGTTGGTGAGTAGCCGAGTGTCGTGTCCACTTCGCTACCATGCTCCCCTAGTTAGTAACTTTACGTCCTTATAAACGCTTTCTATGTTTACTAATTGTGGCATATAGTGAGAATGAGTGCTTTGAAACTCCACTCCAGTGCTTTGGCAATTTAAATACATTGGTATTTAATAACTTCTATGGTCACATGACGAAGTTTTCATTAATACCCGATCGATGTGGCGTTCGGCCTTTATTACTACTCACAGTGGGTGCAAAAAGTATTCGGGCGGTACTTGTTTCCAGCCACTATTATTACTATTTTGACTCCATTGCACTTGTTTTTCGGATTCAACATGAATGTATTATTATCATTGCCTGTTCTGGTAAAGGTTTACATGTTGAAAGAAGGAAAATTTGTTGCGACTTTGCTATAAATTGAGTCCAATATGCATAGCTTTCGCGCTCAAAAAGTATTCGGACACACGGTGCACGTCGATTTAAACGCGTTTATACGGGAGTCCACCGGTGTCATTGCTTTCCAGCTGTTATTATTAGTGTGCCTTATGACTTCATTTAATATGAAGAATACATGTGTCCGAATACTTTTTGTGCGACACATTTGAAGTTATTTTTCTATTTTGCTTCTAGTTTCGAAAGTTTATTATTTGTTGCTATTGCTGCAGTGCATGCATAAATAAAGAGCGTCTATAGTTCACACTGAGAATCATTTCAAGACGAAGACAAAAGCGCAACACAAAGAAAATGAAAATTTTAGCTGGAAACAAGAGCTGTCCGAATACTTTTTGCACCCAATGTATGTCCCAGTGATTTCATTTTTATGCATATAAAAATGCATGATGATGCATGTAACACCTGCAAACTTAATGTTATTTACAGAGAAACTGTACAACACATGTTTTCTCTATTCAGCCATCTTTTTTTCATCATCATCCCTTCTCACGCACAGACCTGCAGCTGATGAAAAGGGCCCCGGGCAAGCGTCGTCATTCGAACCCGCGACCTTGCGAGGAGCCGGCCGTCTCTCCAGCCTTGCAAGGGCATCCGGGAGAAGGGCCAAGAGCCCCGTGGGTCGGGAAGGTCACCTCCTCACATTTCTTGCGAGCCCATTTGATGTGGAGCCCTTTGGGTGCGCTGAAGTCTTAAGCATACAATAAGGAGAACATCATATTAGGAGCCCATGTACTTTCAGGTCCGACATAAACGAAGAAAAGAAAGAAAAAAGAAAGAAAAGAAACATAAACGAATTAGAAGAGATATTTTGCCAAACGGGTAGGCTTGGGAATTTGTTTTTCCTCCGTACGACAAATGACTTCAATAAATGCTAGGCAAAACTTCGTTACAGCATTTCTATTTTATTTGTTAACAGTTCGTGTCCTAACACCCCCCGCCATACATCTTTTGAGGCGGTTTGCGGGGTAGTTTTTAGATGTAGATGCAGGAACTTCCCACTTAAACGGCCATATCTTGTCTTTTTTGTGAAATATTACTCCGTCAAAACTCTCGAAATGTTTAGGTACACATTTAAGATCTATGTTCTATGATCATTTTCCTGTTTCTCAAACATATAAATTTCCACCAAAGACAATATTGAAACACATTGTTCAAGATTTAGTTGCAGGCGAACGTTGAACGAGTGTACGTAATGCTACCTGAAAGGTGATAGAATAATTTTTGCGCGACTAATCTGCGACCAGAAAAATACCGATAAAGCGGTAATGATGTAATGTCCTCTCCATGATTTCGGTGCGAGAAGCGAACCACGTGAAGTTTTAATGAAAAATTCCAAGTATGTTAATCTATTTTTATCTTCTCCCTCGTGGACTCACGATCACAGACTTTCCGTGCTTTTATCTCTGGGAATTACCTTGTAAAATCCGAATTGTTACACAGCCTTTTATATCAGTGCTTTTCTTGGAGTTGAGAAAATGTCCATAGCTGTTCAAATATACGTTTTATTATGACAAAAAAACAATGTAATGTGCAGTAAACCATTAAAACTGCGTTAAAGGCAAAATATTGGCACGCTACTTTGCTAATTTTCCATTTTTTATCATGTGAATCATATAGTAGCTGAAGTCACGGTAGCTGTGTAAAAATGGCGCCACGGTCGGCTGAAACAGCTGAAAAAATACATCATCTTCACTTTAATACAAAATAAATATTTCAGTAAAAATGTAAGTTTTCAAATAAAAAATATTGGATTTATGAGCTATTGAATTTTATTTTTGGAGTGGCGTGGCGGATATTTCTGAACTGTAAATTATAAACATCGGTTGATTCTGAAATGGACAATTTTAGAAAAGTTATGCAAAAACTTTTAAGCACTAAAATTTGTTCATAATAAGAAATGACATTTAATCCATTTTATTGGTGTTTAATGTATTAAGGCATTGCTATTAGTTGAGCCGTAAATCAAGTTGAGCCAAGACAATTTTACTGTCGTAGAACCGTAAATTGATTATATGTCAAGCTTATTTGTAGCTATAAAATACGACGAAAATCATGTCCTTGCATTAAATAGGTGGAGAAAGACGAGAAATCGCATGATTCAATGCGAAAACATATCAATTCACTTATATCTTACAATTTTTTTTCTTGGGAAAACAGTCTTGGGGTATTTGTTTTTAGGCGAATATTCACCCATGCAGAGCTTTTCATTAAATATAAAACCCTCACTGTCAAACATTTTTTAAATCGAGGGGAATAACCTGGATACTTCTCACCTCTCATAACCTGGTTGGCCTTAATTATTTGCAAGCACAGTAAATGCGATGGTAATGCAAAAGGTAATTTTCTGTACCAAGTCCGAGACGACGCTCACCCATACCCTTCCCTAGCAGTGATATTTTCCAAAGACACTGCCCTAGCCAAACCTTTGCTTGCGCTGAGATGGTAATCAACTGCTTCAAGTTTCGGTCGCACTGAACAGACACATAATATACCACTGTTCTCAGCATCAATCCGATATCTGTAAATATGGAGTCTGTATTTAGACCAGAGACGATTTAGGGCCGGTTTTATAATGTCTGGTTAGCCTTAAGCGGAACATGGTGCAGCCAAAACCTTAGCTCGAGAATGTTAGTAAGTTGCAGTAAGTAAAAGTAGTTCAAAATAACGTTTAGTTAAACTCATGATCTCCAACGTAAGGATGAGTTAACTCCATTTTTCATGCTCCGCAAAATTTAACCTGAGATTATAAAACCGTCCCTAAAAGTCACCAATTTATCGGTAGTTTTTCGCTTTAGTCCAATGAATTTTGATGTGAAAGCATCAACATAGTGTACTCAGATGCAGCTTTCAATGTTTCCGAAGAGTCGTTTTTGATGTATTTTGCAGCGACGGTGATTAAAATGTCTGAATGGCCGCGAGAAATACAGCGTATCATTGGGGGAGTCGCCGCTAGACTGTGGTGCGTGGGTGTTCGTGTGCTGACCTTATTTGGAAGCAGGAATGAAGAAAGGAATTTCAAAAGGCCAGTGCATTTGCTTGGGAAAAGAAGTCTTCGAGCGAATGGATTCGTAGCGAAGGGTACGTGAAAGAACTTTTTGGACCACATGCGCTTGCAAATTATTCTCTTGAAATGACACGATTTGACACAACTGTGGACAGATTTAAGGCGCCAAGGGGACCACGGATTAATGTCCCATCCGACGGACGAGGTTTTGTACTTGAGAAGCCATCCACAAAGCACTCGAGCTAATTGAATGGATTCAGGAAAATTCTGAAAATTCTCTGTCACCACCGGGATTCGAACCTGGGCCCACGGGGTGGAAAGCCAACACTTTAGCCACCACATCAAACCACCTTCAAGGTTTCATACCCGAGAATGAGTTTATTTTTCGATGGTGATTAGCTTGTCCACCCACGATGGAAGCGGACTCCAGATGGCGGAATGGGTGCGTTCACCACGCCCAGCAGCGTCCCCTCGTCCGCGTGCCGCCGTCCAACCGTTCGTTTTCATTTCGTTGACGATTGTGAGGCGCAAGTGTCGATGGGAGAGGGGTGGGGTGGCACTCATAAACAATACCAAACACGAGAGCAAGGGATTGTATGACGAGAAAGCGCGACGGCGGCGGCGGCGTGCGAATGGCCAAGGTTGTCTTCCGATGGTGGTCAAAGGCGCTCCAAGGCCGACGGAGGCTCGCGATGCAGAGCAGAGGGAAAGTTGCGTGTTCCGTTGCGGCTGTTGCCTTGCGGAGGGCGGAGGCGACCCATCCCCTGGCAAACGAAAGAATGCAACCACGAATGATAAAAAATTGAGGATGGTAGACTCCGAATTTCGCTGCAATACCTTTGCTAAAGCTGGCCACTAGTCCATGTGAAGCTACTAACAGTATGTAAACTTACAGAGTTGCAAAATATTCCGAATGAAATAAATTCACGTCCGTTGACAATGAAACCTTATCACCAAATAACTAGTGTAACCACCACGGATATAAAATATAATAGTGTGGGAAATGATCGTATCGCACGTGGGTAAAATTGCATTATACTCACCTTAAGTGTTTAAATTCAATGACCTTCATATCAGATTGATAATTGTAGTGGAAAATGCCTGGATAAATGAATTTTAAATAATCGTACATTAAAATATCATCAAAAAAGATAATGTGTTACAATGCGGTAGGCCTCGAATACTTCAAGTTACCCACATTAGCCTGGAAGAAACTTACAGTTTTCACCTCGGAAAGTTTGTCCATTTTCTTTGCTGCTCCATACGGTATGGATACCATACCGCATGGAACATACCCCGTGGAGCATATAGTAACAAAAAAAGTCCTTTTGCCCTAATTTCACCTAGAAATTACGAAATTCCTCTACCAACTTCAAATATTCCACACAAGCCGCCATGTAAAATGGCAATCACAGTAGCCCCGGATTGCTGCCTACTGCCACCTGACGTCAAAAAAGGTCAAACTAAAACAATGAAAACGCTAGGAGCATGGTGGGGCTAAATGATGCCCCGTTTACACTACGAACGTACCGACGTTGATCGCGACTACTGCACGTTTACACATCTAAAAGTTACCATCGTAACTCAATGCTGCCCTCGTCGGGGAATTGTGTCAGATAACAACTGAAACGTCGCGACGTGACTGCGTGAGAAAATTGAAATCTTGGAAATTAAGAAGCAAAGGAATATTAATGTTTTCATGTGCTATAACTAAAGGTAGACCGAACTGATGGTAAAACTTTAAAGAATGTAGGATTCATTATGGGAATCGGTCCAAATTTTAACAATATTCATACGGTAAAGACAGTAGATATGTCGCTTTGCTACGTTCCAAATCGGAATATATTGTTAACTGGTCACTTTATGATAATATCGACTCAATCCAGCTTGAATGTGTCCAAAATAAATTTCTCAAATTAAATAATTACGATTTAGGAATGTCACTGTCTGATTAAAACTTCATATATTCTTTCCCTAGTCAACTTGAAAACTCTTGCACGACAAGGATCCTCCAACAAAGGCCTATTCCTCTACAAAATTATCAATTAATATTTAGATTGTTCCTATCTCCTTTATAAGTAAATTTTAATGGATCCCGTCAAAACTATACAAATCCTACCTGTTTGTTTTTAATTACCATAGAGCAAATAATGTCTTCAACTCTCAGCTATCCAGAATGATGAGGTAAAACTAAAACTAGTCATAACAGTCCGTGAAGCCTTTAAGAATCTAGATTCTTCGAGAGAATATGTGAAAACATTCAAGAATATTAACGCATTAAAGACAGTACATATTCCTCTTAGATTTCGGCACAAGAATTGATTTCTCCATGTCCTCATCTAAATGTTATAGTTATTTCTGGCGATTTTTATCGTGAAATCCCGTCTACAACGATTCAATTGGTTAAAATTGTGTGTGTGTTTGTTATTATCCATCATCTGTGAAGTATAATGTAAGGATACAAGGTTATGGGTTAACCTGTAAATAAAGAAATACATAAAACTGGTGTAGTATAGAATATCCGATATCATTTGGTAAATAGAACATAAGAAAAAACTTTCCCCTCACGTCCTTCCATTACCTGCTCAATAATGTCTTCAGTTGTTGCCGTTTATCTTAGATATATTAGAGCTATTTATGAAATATTAATTATTATATCAAGATTGCAACGGCGCGAAGGAATCGTATATGCATCGATCTTCATTTCGATCTCTTTTTTATTGGCACACTAGCGCTAACCATCGTAAGTTCGGCAGTGTTAGGTACTAAGGCCTACGTTGGTAACTCTGCGCGTTTACACGACGTTTTGAGGTTACGATCGTACGGATCAACGTCGCGACGATCGTTGTGTAAACGGGGCATGACACTAGTGGGCGACCAGTCCCTTTGTCGAGAGGGTCGAGGGTGCAGTCTCACAAAGCCCATTGGTCGGAGGAGGTTGGAGGTGGGGGCGTGAAGGCCCTCTAGAAAGGGAAGGAGAGAAGGGCCCATGTAAAACGGTATGCTAAAGAGTAGTTGAGTTTGTACCTCGCGGCGATTGTGCTGTTTTTCCTCTTAAATCACTCTCCCACGTGAACGGCTGCTACAGCAACCATCGTTCCAATACTACGTTTTTAAGGGGTTGGGGGTGACCGCGCGTTTCAAAAGAAATACTAATGGTTCATCTTGTTAATTAAATTTTTTTACCGCCACCGGCAACAGCCATCGAGTTCAGAAAGCAGTCTTAAGTTTAAACCTATTTTTACGCAATTTTATTCACAGGAACGGTTGCAATACACTTGGTATTATCGTCAGGGTAGAGCGAGGGGAAAGAAGAGGATGTGAGGAGTGGGGAAGAATAGGGAACCTATGTGTCCGGGAAGAGACAGCCAGAGGGCCTGGCGGAAAGGTCATTCAAGGGTTAAATAATCTCACACACAAAGTAAACACCCTCAGAAGAATTCCGGGTGCTAGAACGAGGTGTCCTTGATTGGTCCTGGAATATTGCTATTTAGTTTAATTTGTAATATGTTATAAAGCCTGAATCAACTCTCTGTATTTAAAAAGAAAAAAAAGGTACGCACAATGTGGATAATTCAATCTTTATATTTTTTAATTTAATACTTTTCCGGCAATTTGAGCCGACTGTCGCAACATATTTGTGTAACTAACATATCTTGAAAATGTTTATCCAAAGACATGAAATACAAACGCCAATTCAAGTCAGAAGGAAAAATATCTGTTATAGATTGATCGATTGTTCCTCTTTTACGGCTAAAAATCTGCTCTCCTCGCCGATGATGTTTGCCGGAAATAATCGGAAAACAGTTTTCGGGGATATAATTCCTACCAACTCTAATTGGCATTTGGGTATCCTGGCTTAGGACTGTAGTGGATTAGAATTCATCTTTAGAACGAATACATTATTAGTAATCTTCTCGCATCCTCAATAAAACAATGAAAGCTTATCGAGTTGATCAAATCATTTGACGTAAACAAAATACGACATATCTTTTTCGCAAATGGTTCTTCCAGTGCCTGACCTCACTTCATGCAACCAACATCCGAGGTGGGTAGGCTCGCGACCCACTGGCTGAATTTTTAACCGCCAAATGATAATCCATTTGTACGACTGTGCGCTTTTTCTGCTGAACGGCAGCTGTTCACAGTATTGGATCGTGAAGAAAGAAACTCCTCTTATGGTCTTGTTATTTTTACATATTTTTGTTTTAATTTTTCACAGCTGTTACCTAGTTTGAAAATATTTACTAACATTTTCACTCATACTTATGGTTCAGCCTTTATTATTGCCAAAAAAGAATTATTATGGTAAGCATAGTAGATCTCTCGGTTGCATAACATGAGTCATGCTCTGGGATCTTTGATGCTGGTCTTCCTGATACATTTTCCACTATCCGACTCTCATTGAAGTAGTTCTGATTTTCTCACCGTTGCTGCATTGGTCACTATGCTCTTAGAAAATTTGCTGTTTTGGGTTTTAGTTTATTTTTGGACCAATGAAGAAATAAATATTGATTTTTCAAGTATTTATTTTGTTGTCAACAGGTTAAACCAAGTCTTATTACCTCTCTGTAAGTAGCCAGCCCATCCGCTATCGTCAAAAATCTTTCTCATCTCTCTTTAATTATCTCATTAGTCTATTGTGCGTTTGATTGGTGTCATAGCACATTTCTGCGCTTTTTTGTATCAGGATAACATATTTATTCTTGGAAACCGCTGATCTCAACTTTATTGTTTTAGAGGAAATTTGTATCGGAGGTACAATTCGTCTGCATTTGCTTTTACTTGAGACATGGGTGAAGTACTGTACTAATCATTATCCCATTTAATCATTCTCCCTACACTTTTGCTCTTTTCTCTCTTTTACTTCGTTGAGTATTCACGTAGGAAAACGTTTTGGCGTTTAAATGCACAGATTTAGAGTGAAAACTCGCTGTATGATTTATATGGCTTTCATTAAGTGCGGCAGAAAGGTTGACTGGCGGTACCAATATTTTAATAAATTTTTATTTCTTTCTAACGATAATTAAGAGAGAAATTCTGACTGAGGAACGATGCAAGGATGTTGGACATCAGTTCTGGACAAATTGTAATGGTTGCTAAATAAATGAAGTTGATCATGATCTCATTGGCGAATATTAAAAGAGGATGCACTCCTATGTGTTTGTGCTTTCGCCCACCGTCCAATTGAATGGGTTTACAAAAGCCGACTCTCGCGATTCTTACGTCAGAGCGATCCGAATTGCACGGGAGGTAAACTATCATGTGGGCTGATAACAGAAATTTATACTCGAGATGATATAGCGATCAAATTTGTAACTTTTCAGCGCTGTCTCTCGCGAATGTAAAGCCTGGATGATATGATCACTTTTCTCTGTCTCTTCCGATCGATAGTTCCAGCGATCGATTCAACGATAGCGGATAAATTAGCCTTTCACTCGATCGTTTTCCACGATGGCTCCAGGTATGAAAATCCCATCTCTCTTCTCATCACTCGGCACGTTCTTTCAGCCAAATAGAACTCACGGCCTGTAATAGCGATTGTAACCCCACGTTTGATTTTAATGGAATGACAGTTGTAAATGCGTAAAGTGACGGAATAAGGATGGTAAAATGGACGGTGGGAATGACCGAGTGATTCAGAAAATGATGGCTCCAGCGATCACTCTTTTGGCCCCTGAAAACCTATCCCTGAAGCTCACTACACAAGCGCTCTCTCTCCCTCTCTCTCTCACTCTGAGGGATGGAAACAAATGACCGTGTGGTTCGGGCTTTAGCGATTGTATTCTCCCATTCTCGCGTCATTTGGTCCAGGATCTGCCAATGATAAGAACTAACCACTCGATCGAGCGGTATGCACGTATCACATCGAAAATATGTACGCGAAGCACCGCTGTATGTAATCACATTGCTTCAGGTGCATGGGCAAACGTCACATAGTAACACTCTAATCATGCATGTAAATCAACGCTATAAGGTTAATTAGAATTGTGAGGCAGATAATAGTCGCTTATCAATTTAATTGTCGAGCATCTCGGATATCAATTAGGGATTATCGTGACGTAGGCGCGACGTGTTGGGCGTGGATCGTCAGAGCGGCGGGCGGTGGTGGGAGGCGTGGGGGCGAACATTTCACTCGCCGGTTCGCTCTCGCTTGGCAATATCTGCGCCACGTTTCTCCTTAGCAACGACCTTGCACAGTGCGCCCCGCGAAGAACCGTGTTGCAGTGAAAGCGGCCACCGACGTCAAAGGCCACCGAGGCCTCCGATTCCGCGATCGCTTTCTTTATCCTTTATGCGGAACGTGAGTGCGAAAAAAGCCGTGTGCTTATTGGGATAGCTGCGGCCACTTGAGAGTCCGATTGAGGCCCGCAGAGCTTGCGGTATGCCTGTCTGAGACTTGACGCAGTGTAGCATTTCTTTGATTCCGAAGTTTGTCCACAGTGTCTCCGTTCCTGCATCTCACTGATTGAGGTCGTTCCGTGACGCACCGACGCCGTAATGCGTCACGGCGACCCAATGACGACTGTCGAATCCGAATATCCGTGACTGGCAACGTGTTTGAGTCCTTGGCTGAACTCTTTTAGTTTGGTTGCCGTTTGTCGCACGTTCGCAGGCTGCTGCTTTCCCGAAAAACTCACACCGCTACGCCGCGGGTATTATAGTCAATTTTCCGACGAAGTTAGCCATATCCTACGAACGCCAACATACTACGGTAGATCAGATTATACAAATAAAATAAGAGAGATACACCTTAGAAAAGATACATTCAGAATGTCGTTTTTCCCACGATCGATAAGAGACTATAACGGCAGCGTTACGACTTCCTAATAGGCTTGTTAACTTGTAGTGCAGCCCACTAACTCATGTATTCCTTAAATATTTTTTCTGAGTTTTCCTATTACTTCTAACAGTATTTTGCATGTTGCGGCTTCATCGGCAGATTGCCTTCACGAGTAGTTGGCATGTTTTGCCTTTGAATGAATGTGTAAGTATAATTAGTTGGTATGCGTAATATTTTTACGACCGTGTGGTGTGCCTGTGGTAATCCTATAGCATTCTGCATGCTGGTGATTGATCATTCCCTGCCAAATACCATACAGGTGGCTCGCATGTGTTGTACAGACGTAGATATTCCTTTTCGTACGCAATTTACTACGATTACTCAACGGATGATGCATCTGATTTATTAAAAGACAAGACAAACAAATACCAAACAAATTATAACTCTTTTTATGTGAGAAACTTTGTTGTAAAGTTCCTGCACGATTGAATCGATTGGTTTCATTTCAATTATTGCATACGTTTATGGATTACTTCAAGCTTTTAATATGTCACCGTCCCTATTTTATGACTATTGACTGGTCGAATATAGAGCAGCTATCAAGAAATTTCAATTGAAATCGACTTCGTTTCCTTTTTCCAATGGAAAGATTTCATAGAAGAAACATCTCCATGTTTTTCTGAGTAATGAAGGTCACGATTATGCACTGAGTAATGAAGTTCACAATGCGGTCAACGCGTGCTACAGTTCCATGTCTACGATTTGACGATGAAGACACGCGTTCAAGACGATCAAGTATCGTCGTTTTAGGTTTCGATGGTATTCGTTTGTTTCAACCAGGGATGGCTAGCGAAAGGAAAATTTTGCGTTTCGACCCGGCGGGAAACGAAATTAATATCACCGAGGATTTTAGTTTCGACTCGGGACGAAACTTAACTCCTGGGAACGAAACAAAATTAATCGTAACTCCACCGGTCATAGTTAAGTTTCGAACGCAGAAGTTGAGTGCAGGGAGATAAGAGGGCAATAGTTTCGATCCAATACGTTCGACATACGTGTAGAGAGGTTAAAACTTTGAGCTTAAATATCAGATGGCCAGTTTGCGTTCACTGTTGGTCAAAATATGAAAGCCACCTACATCTAATGACGGTAGGCCGAACCTCTATTTCATTCACCCATACTTTAAATTTCATCATTGCAATCTTCAAATTCAGCTAAAAGAAGCAGATCAGGCTTTCCAAATGCCTGTTTATTTAGTCAGAGCCATAGCGAGCGGGGAGATAGGAAAGTTTGCCAAGCAAAATCTCCTCCAAATGTGCCCCCTCTCCCGATATTCTTTTTCGCCTCCTAACCCTCACCCCGAAAAATATTTATTGGCACGGCCTTGCATTCAGCGTTATACTTCATGTTTTTAGAGCTAGGATGTAATCTGATGGCATGTCTTCCTCTGCTGTCCGTTAAAATGTTAATGAGATCAAATTACGCGCTGGATTTCCCACGATTCAGGATTCGCTCACGACTTCTCATCTGCTCCACGCTGTCACATTTGGCGAAATGCACTTTCGTCAATACTTTCGATATCCTCTGCACTGCTGCCCATGTACCTTTGGTCACGGTTGGCGGTAGAGCCTGCCGAGGTCCACAGGCTTCGTCAGGCGTGGCCGCTCAGCACTCCACATCCCGGAGCTTAGCGTAATGCCGCAATCGAATAGTTTCGCCAAGGACACTTGAGTGCCGTTGGGATTTGTATCTTAGCGGAACCGATGGTGAGTCGAAGAATGTAAGGTTTGTCACGTTCGGTGCGAGGAGGGAAATCCCCAACCAATATTGAGAATACTATAGCCACAGTTCCAATCAATCCCTTACCTTGTGTGTGGTGCGTATAGGCCTAGGCGATATTGAACATCCAATATCGGAATTCAATTGTTTTTTAATTTATCATTGACAGTTCCTATGTCTGATATCCTGATGATAACTATCGTACTCTAGGGCGCGATAAAATATCACGACAAAATATCGTGATATATATGTAACCCGATAGCAAAATCACCTCTCGCTGTATTATTAAGATGCATCTACTAACGGATGATGTATCACGATATCGAATATATACTGGATTATATATTGTAATGTTTTATGGGGAGGCTAATATTTATAGGATAAAATATAGTAAAATGTTTTTTAACAATCTATTTGCTGTCATTTCGTGTAAAATTATGAACATACGTAAGATAACCATTGTTATTTGAATTAAAGAAAAATAGAAAATGATGGAAGTAGTTAAAAAAGAAACGAAAAAATTAATTTCACATCTGTCATACTCATAAAATTTATATAACACGACTGTGCTTAGCTAGTTCGAAAATATATTTTATTGATTTATAATATATAATGATTGCTCTTCGACAGGCACGTACATTTTTCATGAATATCATTCCTAAGAATATTTGTATTCTAGATACACCATGCGAGAGATACTTGAATCAGTGAATCAGTTTAGTTATTCACATGTCTAACTTTGTTTGCATGATGGATTATAGATCATCATTAGCTTCATGAAAATATATTTTGAAGGCACTGATAGCTCTTACGACAATTTCTTCATTATCGTAGTTAGAAACAATGCATATTTTTCGATAAATATAATGTCAGAGTACCTTGCCTTGGTGGTTGGCTTTCAATTTGTGAAAACCTATAGGAATACTTTGAATTTACTTTACGAGCTTTCGCGACGACTCATGTCGGAAATTATTGCGTGCTTAGGAGCATTGCGTATCAAATGGAACCTCGTGAATCATTTTTGTAGAATGTCAGAGGGGATTTACATCATTAACCAAGCAGCTTTCACATTTTTAAACGCGTTATTTGCGTTGCATTTTAGTCAGTGGATTTTATATTCCAATCTCTTGGACAAGAAAAATGTTACTTTCAGAGGATTTTCCTCAATTCCTCAGGCCAAGAATAATGCCAACTAATTGCGAAAGGATGTCATAATTGAGTAGTAAGTCTGACTCTGCCATGACGCTGCTTTAGCATAGTGTGCAACCCCCCTGGACGGGTATAACTTCCTGATATCTTATTTGTGTACAAATTGGGACTATATTCTTCAAACATCATGGTGTTCATTTGGAATATTTCTACTTCCGCGCACCTCAAAAAACAAAATTAAACCTAAGAGGCAAAAAAGTAAATTGCTTATGCTTGAGTTGATATTAATAGGAATCCTTTCTCAATTCCCGTTGAAATGTCAACTATTTATTCAATAGAACATAGAGTTAAAATACAAGCGTTGGGAATCAAGTGATGAATATCCTGAAGTGGAGAAGTCGAGAGCGATTATATTTGTCATGATCGATTGAAATCCTCTGTTACTGCTTCAAATGAAGGAGTAGGATTTGTGCGACCAAATATATTATTGCTGTTTTAATAGTAAAATTTAAATTTTATTTCTGTTAATGCATTGTACGTAATTTAACCCAGCGAAATGGAAAACAGATCTTTAGACGGTCTAGCACAAGATGAATTTTAATGCGCACGAGGGCGTAAAAGTTATTTGCGCAGTATGGCGTGGCAGTACAAAATGGGCGGTTTCCCCGCGTTCACTATGTGCGCGTTTCATTCTCAATACACGAGTCAGTATTCACTGCTATTAATCATGAACATCATAATATACGCTACAATGCCTTGGATAAAAATACGTTTGTGATGACAGTCGCAACAAGGAAGGCTGGTGTAAAAGGTGAGGCGAGCAATGAGGATGTTTCGAATACAACTCACGGTTAATTACGGTACGAGGGAAAAACGACCTCTTGCACCATTTTATCAGCAATACATCTCGGTTCTTGCATCACCTTTTCGAGTCTGAATGTGAGGGCCAGAAAGATGCTCCCAATGGAAGTTATATAACAGATTCCTTTCTCCTCCTCCTATCCAACGTAGGATTCGAAGACGAGTTTTTTTGGGAGGAGGATACTGGTGACTTTCCAAATGGTCAAAGAGAACTCGGAATGTTTACCTGCGTAATGCTTACGATTAAATCCTAATTTAGGAGTTTTGACTCTTAAAGGCCAGTGTTTCATGATATGTGATGGCAGAGAAGACTCGTTTTTTACAGTACAGTAATTAACAGTCTATTCGTATAATATTAACGAATAAGATGGATAAATAAAACAGAGTTGATGTATTGGTAGCTATATTTAAAATTAAACTGTAATTAAACCACTATGAGCCTCAACTGATAATACTTCGACTCAAGAAAATAAGTATGACTGTACAGCACTACCAAGCGATTAATCATTAATAACGGTAAGGGAACGAGCGTAATCCATTACATAACATTAGAGCATTAGAGACGATGGTATGATCAGTTTCATCGCAAACCTTTATTGAGGTGATTTAGATTTCTACCCTCGTCCTTATTTTCATAAATATTGGTGACGTAGTCAGTAACAAGTCTCTAATTTATAAACTGCCATAAATCCCAGTGATTTTCTAATGTACCACGCGTTATCTCGTTGGCTAAAGTCCTCATTTCTAGATGAAGTGCCGTGGTTATCGAGAAAAAATGTTCTTGTAAATATTTCAGAGTAATAATAAATGATTTTGGCTATAAATACAATTATGAGGGAATAAAATAATCGTTTGTCAAAACTCGATGCTGGAATGAAAATCTCTCTTCTTCCATTCATGCGTAAAAATGGCAGCTGTATCTTTCAAAAGAAACAATTTCGATAGATGGTGGGAAGTGCGCCGAATCAATTGCTCTTCTTATCGCGTCATCAGAGACCCTTGCCCTCCGAGCGAAATAAGAGCATGTTGACATTTTTCCCACCTTGAATCAATATTTCAGCTTAAACAGATGGCAACAATGAATTTCCTCAAGGAATAAATAGGAGAGAAAACGAGTAAATTTTTATGTAACAAGGTTTTGACTCAGAAGATTGATACGATGGGAGAGGAACACTTGGTTACATAAGCAACTTCATGACGCAAGGGTCGGAATGTTGGAGAGCATCTCGTGACGAGCCACGTCACCTTCAGCGAGAGGTCACTCACTACCTTCCCACACATCACTTTATCGTCATTCTGAATTCACAATGCGCTCCAGTAAACAGATTTAATCGTTCCTTCAATTATCATTGACATCCAATAAGGGTGATTACACTACGCACCTACTCTTATGTAATGGTTTCTTACGTTGGATCGCCAAATTGCGTAACTGAGGTAAAGAAACTTCAACTTACATAAGAATTCTCAGGATGTGAATCGTTGTATTAGAATTCATTTATTACATATTGGATGGAATTAGAACTTTTTATTCCATTAGGACCAACCAGAAAATCTATCAGTTCGTTGCTGAGGTAATTTTTGAAGTTTTGTGGTAGTAAGCATAATTTGATTCATTTGGTCGAAAAACATCATATTTCCTGATCCTTAAATACAAAATAATCTTCATGAAGTGCTCTTTTTTCACACAGTTTTCACATATTATTGATACATTTGGAAGCAGTTTCTCTCCTCAGGCGCTTGGACAAGTTCATATGAGACATGATTATTTAACGCCTCCTCGCCTTAGCAGTGACACTTTTCATTTCTTCAAAAGACTTCCCAGTTCACAGTTGTCCTCTGAATCCATTGACGATAAATGTGTTTCAGATCACTATCTGAATTAAAACTTTTTTTCTGAGTTAAATAAGGCAATTTTCCTATTTAAAAAAATGCATTATTTATAAAATGACACCGGTGCAAACTGAAAGTTACCTTCATATCATGCCTGATATTTTTTAAGCTAAATAAAATTTATTTTCCATAAGTTGGAAATAAGCCATGGAAGATGAATGCAGGATCTACAGATTGGAGTGGTATTTCACCGACAAAGAGCGCTTACGTCAGTTCAATGCGGATATTACCAATAAATGATACAAGTACGCATTAGTTGGTCCTCTTCCGTTGCATTTTCGAAGCGGAAGATTGAATCCTAATTAAATATTTCGTATATTCGAGCTTTTTGGTCAGGCATAAGATAAGGAAACTTTTCCAGCCTATTACGTTTCCGATAATAAAAACGTTTGAAATTCGATACCCCTAATTCTTAGTCCCTTCCCTTCCGCCCAATATTTACAATAAGTACCTCCCTCCACTAAGGATAGTATTTTCACCGCCTTACTTGAGGATTGCCTCACGGCCGAAGACGATCAATGGTCCAGAAGTCTTTGAAATCTGATAAATTTTATGGCGATGCAAACATTGGATACGTTCATTTTTTCATTTAAATAGCTATTTAAGGCTCCGCGATAAAACAATACCCAATGCATTGACATTAAATGCCGGCTTTACAGAAGCAACATGCGCCCACATGCGGGTTATATTTCGGGAATGCCTTAGGTTTTTCAATTCTCCGGAAGTGCCCTTCGTTACGTAATCACCAGCGGCTGCGGTGCGTTCTTGTCTGTCGTCAACATTCCAGGGCGTCGTGTTCGGAGGAGCCGTTGCGGGCGACGAAAATGCCACGGAGCGGATCAGTGGGCCAACCTCTTGGGGCCCCCGTCAATGTCACAAACAAGAGGAAGTAGATAGGCGGCCGTGTCTGGCCGTCCCCCTGATTTTGGGCATTGGAGATAAAGGCTTGACTGGGGGAGTATTTTAGGGCCTGGCGATAAAGAAGAGACAAGGAGGACAGGATTCCGAGGATAGGCGATTGTGCAGGGCAGGAAACAGAGCGGGGATGTGCCACGCTCATTCCCCTCCCCGTTGCTATGGAGAGCAGTGGATGTTCCCCCATTTTTAGACTCACGGGAAGGGAAAAATTCACTGCCAATGATAAATGCGAGGGCAGAGTCCATGGATTCCCCTCGCTTGACTGAGTGATGGATAAAAAAATCCCCCATCTAGTACTCTACACTTACCACTGCCCCCCATCAATTCTAAGTGGTTGGAAATGGTAAATTCGCAGACAGTGGAAATGTTATTATTTTCATAAAGAGTTTAGGGAATTTTTGACCGTAAAGTGTCTGATTTGAGAACAATTGAAGGAGAAATTGAATTTCGCAATTGGGACAGAAACGTGTCCTTCTTCCATGTGTTTATTTTCTTGATTCAACATTTCGACACATGTACTCACACACTGACACCGATACTCAACGCGATACATTGCTGTACCTTCAAGTCTAAAAATGATCACAGCCAGCCAGCTATTTAAACAATTTTACCGTGCATTTATATCATGAAGGGATTTGAATGTGGGTGGTGTACTTCGGGCAGGAAAAAGCCGAGGAGTGAGGTGAGTATTTGGTTGTTCATTCATTTATGCAAATCATATTTTTTAATCTTTCTTCCAAGTTTCTGCGGACTGAAAGCTATTTATGAGTTCTTTGTATTATTCTCCGTTTGCACGACATAGTTTAACCAAAGAGAGAGTTTTTAGAGCAAAGTAGCGATTTTTTCCCATTAGTTATGCTTACATTTCAATTCTCCTGCGCGGCATGCACAATCTTTTCTTTCCAATTTCGCTGCAGTAGTGATTATAAGCAGTGAATCTATCGAATATTTACTTCGTCAACAGAACTGGGATTCGGATGATGAAGAAGGAGATTGCCTCCAAATATTATATGGGTAAATTGCTAGCAGTGATGATGAAGAATTGTTTTCCAACTGTGATATGGAGGACAAGAATCTGAGGACAGGAATGGACATTTGCATCGAGGAAAGACGGCGAGGCACAGTGGACGGATGAGGCAACACGTGGGAAATGTTCGCGAACTCCCTCTTCAAACGTCATTTCTCTCTTGGTGGGGCCCAAAGGCAATGCGCGAGGGATAACAGATGATGAAAAAGTATTCTCATTAATCATAACTCACTCACTCAGTGATTGGTCCATTAGGTTCGATAAATGTGGAGCTCATAACAGGACTCGGCCACGGCCGTGTGAGCTTCACAGACTCGGGGCCATTTTCTTTCCCTGGGCCACCCCGCACTTCGAGGATTTTCGTATGGGGGGCCTCACTCGGGATTTAAACCGGAGACCCATCAATCAGCAGCCAAATTCACTTCCCAATATGCTCCCACGCTCCCATCCATAATGGGGAACTTGCATGAATTGTTTTTTTTTATTTAAGGCAGGTAGGCATTCCAAGGTAGGGGTTTGTGGTCCTGTCGAAACTGAAATATATTATAGCCGATGCATCCAAAGAAGCGTTGGAATTCTTAAGGTGAACATAAACTACTTTCACCAGTAAATCTTTACCTTAGGTACCATCTGAAGGGCCCTCGAATATTATCAACAAGTAGGTTAAGTGATAAGTATTTTGACCTAAACATAAAACTAAATTAAAATGGAGTAAACGGAGTGGTACGAGGGAAAAAATGCACCGAAGCATTGAAAACTCCCATAAACCGTATAAATTGATGCATTTATGCATAATTAAACCGAACGTTATCCAACATATAAAGTTAATTCTCTTTGCGATTTTCCACCGACGTATAGCAATTATTTGTCATAACAAATTCCATGAGGGTTGTGGCATCAATTTCAGGAATACTAACCGACGGAGCGGCAATGTTTTAATCCATTTTATCTAGTAACTGAAATGAAAGCTTGCATTTCATCATCACAATGTCGCATTTTTAATATCCCAGACAATAATCGTGGCACAATAGGAATAGAAAAACTTACCCAGGAATTAGTACCCATTTAAGTGACGATGAGTGGCTAAATCCTCCCTCAAAAGAAAGTTTACAGCATGCGTTTGGTGTATTGCCCGATTCCCGACGGCAGTTTAGGAACGGATTACATCACACCTGGCTTCGAAAGAGCTCCGCACTCTTCATGCAGCGGTCGGTTCAGAGAAATTTTGCTCGATTTTTTTTTTGGTCAATTTTGTTATTTCTTTAATGGCGAATGAAGAAACTTTATTTGGTTTTTATTTGACGTCAAATGAAACATTTCTCTGTTTCCAATGTTTCTTCAAGATGATCAAACAAAACCCGAAAAGTATGGTTTGAAAATAATTTCTTTGTTTGAAGCTAAGGCATTCTATTTGATCTCAAGTGAACCGTATGTTGGCAAAGAGCAAACGAAAAAAAGGAGATTTACCCTTGCCGGCTCATTATGTTTTGCGGTTCATGGAATCAGTAATGGGGAGCACTAGAAATGTAACATGCAGTAATTCGTTCACTATGTGTGAATTGATTGAATAAATATAAAAAAATATACGTTAGTTGGTACGCTACGTAATAACAAGCGCCATTTACCTCTGTCCATGTTTTTAACCGGCCCCAGTTGGGTCATCAAAGTTCATGCATAAGGAAAAATAAATGGTGGTTTCATTCAATTCCAAGAAAAATAAGGAGGTTGCACTATTGTCTTAAATAAATAACAATTTAAAGTAAGCGGTGAGTCCAAGAAAACTGAAAACTAATTTTGTTTCATGACTTCGCAAAAAGACTTGTAGATGCATTGGATAAAGTTTGCAGGGACAAAGTACCAAAAAGAAAACAAGTAGGTGGCCGCTAAAATATTTTTTTGGGTTAATTGATGTTGCAGATTTCAAAATATTCGTTATATTCAAGTGCAATGCTATTAAAGGTACCTTTTCCGGAGTATCATGGACAACTTTCCTAATAAATCTCGCGTTGGCATTATCCAAACCCATAATTAAAAAAATACTTCAAAATCTAAGGATGCTAAGGGCTCTTCAATTGGCAATTGCCAATTTCGTCGGAAAAGAAGAGGAGCCACAACTCACAGAAAAAATAAATCGTAATTTGCCTCAGAAACGCCGAAAATTCAAAAACTTATGTGAAGACACGGAATACGCAAAGAGGAGCGAATTTTGTATCAAATGCTGTGCTTGTGTATGTGGTGAGCACGAAAGTGTATTGTGTGTGAAATGTGCAATTGAATATCCTAATTATAGAACAGATGAGTGATAAAATTTGTTTATGAAGTTATTTAACCAAATGTATTTAATTTTTATTTATTTAAATTAAATTTAATATTGTTGATTAAATGCTTCAGTTTTTCCATTGTTGCTACACGATATTTTTGTTAGAATTTGATTTTATTTCATGTATAATTGAGATGTTTATGGTTTTGCTCATAGCAGCAACGAAGACCAGTTTTTTGTATTGATTTTCATATTTATATTTTACTTGTCTCTTTACTATTTTACCCACTGTAAACGACATGACGAACGTCTTGTCCATTTATTGAGAGAATATTCTTTTCTTGAAAATATGTGGAAGATTGCATTGAATAGTAAATACATTTGGTAATTTTAACTCACGTATAAGCCTTGGTATAAGCCTTAGTATAAGCGTTTAAGTCAATGGTAGTCTTGGAAGACTAAGAATATTTCTCATCACTGAAACAGCATGCCGAATAATTTCGTTTCTTACTTTTCAATGTCATGTACCCACACTTGTTTTTAAGCAGCATTTGAATAGCAAAATATTAGTTTAATAGTTGCACAAATTTTTAGGCTTAAAAAATACTCATTTAATTTGGTTTTTCTTATATTCTCTCCAGAATAATGGAAGGGAACAATATATTTTCATTTCTGTCCGATTTATTCTGAATGTCTACTTTCGAAAACCTCGTAAAAACTTTCTTTGAGTATGCGTCCTTACGAAAAGAGTAAAAATGAGTTACATCTTTAAACTTAGGACTACAAAGATACACTAGCATTCCTCTTCACTTTTAGAAGCATTTGTCATACATACGTACAAAATGTATCCTACCGGAGCATACCTTTTATTATTGGAGTCTATAATTTGTTTCTTTTTACCTGAGTGAGTGTGCGATCTAAAAAACATAAATCTCGAACAAGTGAAGCGCAATTTTCCAATGTGTTATGTTTGCCATTTATAGGTAGGGAATCATACGTTACTTAAGTTTCAGAGTGTCTTAGTTATCAAGCTCATTTCAATACGATTACACCCTTAAAAAATCAATCGACTAATTAATTTCTTGAGATATTATGAAAAGCAACTCTATGAGTGACATATAATTTACATTAGTTATAATAAATTACATATCATAAATAAGCATTAAGCAAAATAATATATTAAATACTCTAAGTAATATATTGGAATATGTTAACATTCCGCGAATTTGATGTTTAGCGGTTTGCTTTTGCTCCCAAGTATTGATAATTTTATCAAAAACGAGTCGTTCAGGATGAAGAATTACCTTAAGGTCTTTTCACTATAGATATCCATTTTGATCAACATCAATATTCTCACAAATTTTATCAACCTGTCCTATCAGCTGAAAGGGGTAAATGATTATTCGGGCATTATCTCTTTGTTGGACTGCTTTTTCGACTACTGGAGGAAGAAACAAACGCGAATAGCCAAGAAGACCGCACTCGTGATTGGAGTCTGAGTATTTAGTAATTTATAATACTTTCTTTATTTCGTCTCGTTTTCCATTCCTCTACCAAATATGCTTCGTCATTCCCAGGCATATCTTTTTACAGAGCAAATATCAGGGTAGCGCAGCATTTTTGTAAGACCTTCGACATGAAGAAGGCAAGAGAAACTGTTCTTAAAGACAGAGCTGGACGCGGTTTGACCCGAGAAATGGGACATCGCCATCCACTCCGCGGAAATATGAGACGCAAAAGTAAACCAATTGCTTTTTTAACAAATTTCAAACTGTCGTATACTTCTCTTCCGGAACCGATTACACAGCTGAGGAATTCATGAATCTCTTCAGTTATCCTTGGGGTCTGTCGCATGAATTTCTTTCACTCAACCTTTTGAGACGTCGTTAGTTAGTTAATAATGCGAGGTAAATCTCGAGAGTATTACAGTCAATTGTGGCAGAGAGCACGAATGGCAGGAATACTAAGCGGGGAGGAGATGTTGAAGATAGTGTTAGAGGGTAGAATGTTGGATAAACGAGGGATATGAAGGAAAAGAAGAGGAATTTTAGATAGAATAAAAGGGAGAAGGCTTTATTATGAATCGAAGAAGGAACTGAATGGAGGATGGTCTGTCATAATAATTTTTAAGTATTCCATGGAAACCTACCTTAATCGGTCGAATACTTTAATAATAATAAGTAGGTACTCAAGTTGCAGCTCGCATTGTCGGTGATGGCTACAGTTGCAGGTGACACCGCAATACGCCACGCGTGAGAGCTCTGCGGGTTGCATTTCTAGTGAAATTATGGCTGACTTGACATGAAATAGGTATTGAAGAGATGTCACGCTGAGTTCACCGAAGCGAGGAAAGTCAATAATTTTGTCTTGATAATCTCTAAACTCTCAACTTTGAGGAAGTTCATTCTAGCAAATGAAAAGGAAACTGTACTTATCCACCAATTTGATATCCTTGCAGCAAAAATGAGAGGCATGGGTTTTTCTCCTACGGTAGTCCATTGGATAGCATCATACTTATCAGGCCGGCATCAGCGAGTAATTACAAATGATTTCTACTCAAGGTGGATCGAAACAGCAACAGGTGTACCCCAAGGCTCTATTCTAGGACCTTTGCTATTCTCTCTGTACATTAATGATTGCCCTTAAGTGATAAATCATTCTAAATATCATCTTTATGCTGACGATCTCCAAGTGTACCTAAATTCAAACGTTAAAAGCCTTTTCAATGGGATATGTAATCTAAATAATGACCTAGAAAGTATCAACAATTGGAGAAATCCAACTTTCTAAGCATAAACCCTATTAAGTCGCAATCTATTATAATTGGATATCCTAATATACTCACGTCAATCGACAGGGATCAATTACCGCAACTGCGCATCGCTGATTCTCCTATAAAGTACTGCGACGAAGTTATTTATCTAGGATTGATCATTGATGAAAGTCTGTCTTGGTCATCTCATTTAACTAAGATATGTAAAGCAGTGAATTGGTCATTATTTCCATTAATTCGTTTCAGAAACATTATTACTCTCTCCTTAAAGAAGCAATTAATTTCGACTTTAATACTTCCCCATTTTGACTATGCCGATGTTGCCTTTCAAGACATATCTCAAGTGCTGTCGAATAAACTTCACCGCTCCTTCAACGCCTGCATTAGGTTCATATTTAATTTACAAATATCAGATCATACCACCAATCACATTAACGATCTCAACTGGTTAAAACCTAGTTCTCGACGCCGCACAGTGGGCGGAAATCGGAAAAAGCCGGACAAAATTACAAAATGGCTTTTTTTGAGTTATAAACTTGAAACTTCGCAGGTATACTCAAAAATGATTGAAATTTATTGATATGTACTTCATTTGACATTGATACTACCCGTTTCTGAGATACAGAGGCTCAAACGTGAGCAAATTTCCATAAAAACGCCCGTCTTCAATTTTCTCCGAAAATCTTCCAAAGTAAGTGGATGGCGAAGTTATGGGTGGATTCTTGCCGAATAAAAAACCACATAATCTGTTGGCATGGTGTTTTTTCTTTATTTTTCCGTAATCTCAAAGAATACAGTCCATAAATTCTTACCGTGCAGTAACAAAATGGCGGATACTGTTTTTCGACGAAGTTTTACATTTAGGTAGAGTTTCAAATAGGTTTTCGGCAAGGTCGCGTAGAGTAACTTATATGAGAGCATTCTTTGAAGATTTCTTGAGGTCTTCATGCAGTTTTCTTTGAAATAAGTTTGCGTCGCCGGAAATCACATTGATTTTTCGATCGCGCGGCAGAGTTCGTCTCCGCGCGTCGGGAGTTGGATTAGCCGCGACGCGGTAAGGTTATTGAAGCTGCATGGGTTTTAACGCTCAGCATTCACCGTTTTTATGTTTTGCTTCAAGACACCGATTCTCAAATGGTCTATGGTGAAGACAGTGGAGGTTTTTCATGCTATGTAATTGCACATTTCATCGAAGTTCATTTCGTTTTCTTTGGATACGATCGAAGACCATACTTCTATTAAAAGCGTTCAAACCTCGAAAAAGTGAGTTGTTTTCCTGGGACTCATGCAAAAAGACCTACCACAAAGATACCAGCTGAGACCCTTATACCTTATTCACTCACCGATCCCTGACCCTCAGGATTCTACTTCGAAAACGGTCGTTTTATGATACCGCGGAGCGGTCCCCTTGGCCGTCTTAACGGAGGTATTTCCACGGGAACTTCTAGCTTTTTTAAAATTTGCATCATACCTTCAGTTCTACTTTGAATTACAGATTACCTTATCTTTACACGTTTACCATACGTTCTTCCACGTGTACTCATCAGGACATTGGATAACCATAGGTTCGACAAATTTATTATTTCTAAATTTTACATAAGCTCCATCCGCCATTCAATAGAAAAATGCCACCTCACATTATTACACGACTTGAAATCTATAAAATAATTTCGGGATTCGTAAAAAAAAATCATTCACTCGGTAAAAATATTTGCTCTATTATTTATCGCGGAGGCTGAATTTAAGACAAGACCCTGATGCTCTGAAATTTCTCAATGACTTCCTGACAAAACGTATCCTATTGCCATTCCTTAAGAAATGGGCAGAGAGTTCTCGAAATAATGAACGGTTTTTGTGTTTATACAAAAGTTGGCTCGCTGAATCTATAACATTTCCAGAATTTGTTATGAATCACGTTTTCAATACTTCAACGACAGCCGGTTTGATATTGTATTTTCATAAAAATCTATTCCTCTCAAATTGATTGATTAAATAAAAGTCCCCCTGTGGCTTCATGTTTCAAAATTCATATTATATTTGCCAGGCATTCCCGGGCGGCCAAAAAATGTCGCACCTCATGTGTGAGATCACGCAGAAGAAAATTCAAACTTTAAAAACTACTGCTAAGCTTGCTCTCGCGGCATCTGTGAGTTTGAGAGAGAGGGGAGGCACTGCAGTCGCTCACCTAATTGCAGAAATAACAACTACGACCCCTACTCGGGCTAAGAGAGTTCTTTCAAAGTGGAGGACGAGTGAAAAGGTCCACCCTGAGATGACAGCGGAAGAGGCACTGTCAATGATGATTGCCTCTGATATGATCAAGAGTCAATATCGATCTTTTCGTAGGACAGCTCTGAGTCATGGACACGAATTGTATCCCAGCTATGATATAATAGCGATAGCAAAAAAAGGCAGCTTATAACGCAGGAATTAAAATAACTGAGACCATGTGCGAAGTAAACCTTCAAGCACCACTGAACCACACCATATCGGGAGCAATAGCCTGCTTAGCCACCACTTCCACCTCTCGAGAATTAAAATGTGTGGTGAACTACACATTAATCTCTAAGTACGGTTTTGATGGAAGTTCGGGCCACTCTCAAATTAAGCAAATGTGGCAACAAGTGGATGCTTCAGATAAATTCCTAGTCATGAGTTCCCTTGTAACTCTTAGTTTGATTAACGGCGCTACAGGTAACGACTGAAGTTTCCACTTTCTTTTGGTTAAATACATTTATCTCTAAACTTTTGATAAAGAATTTAAATTGCATCGGAGGCACTTCTCACATATAGGCTCTACAATTTTAGGTGACACTATCTGGGAAAATCCACTGCCGACGTCGACACGATTTTGCCATCCCATCCGCTTTAGGTGAAAAAAAGAGGCAAAAGAAGTTACAAAATCAGAAAGACATTACCTATATCGAAAGGCAGGTGGATGGCCTTAATGATTTCAACTCTGGAATTCACACGATCAAGTTCTGTTTACTACTGACAATGATCAACGGAAAAGTAATGCTTATATTGCTTACCTTATTTTCATAATTTTTTCTTAATCATATAATTTATTATCCTACGGGGACCATTAAGACCAATAGTCATTACGAAATTAAGAAAAACGATAGTTTTTAGTTTGCAACACACTGACGGACGGCTGAATCATGGGGTTCTAAATCTGCGGAGCAATAGCGTCGGGTATGAATAGCCTAGGAGATGTAATATATCGTTCACCTGATATCGATAAATATTCTGTTGGTTTGTGTACGCTGCACTGCCACATACGATTTTCTGAATGCATATTGGATATGTCGTATCGATTGGAATTTAAACAGTGGCATTTGATAATTTAAACTTTACTTTATTTTAGTTATGAAAGGAATGCTAAGAAATTTTTCAGCTAAAATTAGTAATATAAATTAAAATAACTATTTTGAAAAAGATGTTCGGGGATGTATTCAAAAACGTACTTACAGGCAAGTGGAAGTTTGAAATTTCTACGCTCCACAAACAAATTCAAATAACTTTCACAAATTCTGCGCACTCAAGAGAACTTAACTTTCGTTCACAACAGTCAAAATAGAACTGAGGGTATGATACACGTTTTAAGAAAGCTAGAAGTTCCCTTGGAATTGTCTACCTAAACTTCCCTGTCTTCATCGTATCTGCTTCAACAACTTTCTAGTGCTTACTGTAGGTGCCGAACATGGGATTGTCACGCGATCCATAATTTTCGTCCATAAAATTTTAATTATTTAGTTGCCATCAGTAATCTATGTTCATGATTAGTAATGTTAAGTCACTGAACACTGTATTATTAGCTGAGTAGAACTAGAAGTAGAACTGCAAATTTTAAAAAAGCTAGAAATTCCCATGGAAATACCTCGTTAAAACGGCCAAGGGGACCGCTCCGCGGTATCATAAAACGACCGTTTTCGAAGTAGAATCCTGAGGGTCAGGGATCGGTGAGTGAATAAGGTATAAGGGTCTCAGCTGGTATCTTTGTGGTAGGTCTTTTTGCATGAGTCCCAGGAAAACAACTCACTTTTTCGAGGTTTGAACGCTTTTAATAGAAGTATGGTCTTCGATCGTATCCAAAGAAAACGAAATGAACTTCGATGAAATGTGCAATTACATAGCATGAAAAACCTCCACTGTCTTCACCATAGACCATTTGAGAATCGGTGTCTTGAAGCAAAACATAAAAACGGTGAATGCTGAGCGTTAAAACCCATGCAGCTTCAATAACCTTACCGCGTCGCGGCTAATCCAACTCCCGACGCGCGGAGACGAACTCTGCCGCGCGATCGAAAAATCAATGTGATTTCCGGCGACGCAAACTTATTTCAAAGAAAACTGCATGAAGACCTCAAGAAATCTTCAAAGAATGCTCTCATATAAGTTACTCTACGCGACCTTGCCGAAAACCTATTTGAAACTCTACCTAAATGTAAAACTTCGTCGAAAAACAGTATCCGCCATTTTGTTACTGCACGGTAAGAATTTATGGACTGTATTCTTTGAGATTACGGAAAAATAAAGAAAAAACACCATGCCAACAGATTATGTGGTTTTTTATTCGGCAAGAATCCACCCATAACTTCGCCATCCACTTACTTTGGAAGATTTTCGGAGAAAATTGAAGACGGGCGTTTTTATGGAAATTTGCTCACGTTTGAGCCTCTGTATCTCAGAAACGGGTAGTATCAATGTCAAATGAAGTACATATCAATAAATTTCAATCATTTTTGAGTATACCTGCGAAGTTTCAAGTTTATAACTCAAAAAAAGCCATTTTGTAATTTTGTCCGGCTTTTTCCGATTTCCGCCCACTGTGCGCCGGCTGCATATCCTTTGTCTTCTCTATCAAATCCTACACACAAATACACCAGCGCACCTCAGAGACGAATTTCAAACACTTAGTAGAGTACACGACTCAAATACGAGGGGAAATGAAAAGCTCGTTATACCTCACCACCGGACAGGTGGAACGAAACCCTTAGGACGGGCTCGCGGGGTACACTCCTGTGGCAGGGACTGTAAGCGATAGCTTTTCTCCTCTACCACCAGAAGGGGAAGGACGGGAAGGATCAAGGAAAGGAGGCGCCGCCGCGATGAGAGCCCGACGACGCCTCCAGGGGAAGGACGGGGAAGGAAGGGAGAGGACGAGGAATCCTGCACCGTCACAAGGCGGGCAGATCCTACCATCAGCGAAACCAAGCATACGCTATTAATATTCTACCAATTCTAGTAGATTTTCCTATGAGGAAGAAAAATCTATCGATCGAATCGGTAGATCTCACCACCGGACAAGAAACCATGAGAGCTCAAGGGGAGCTCTTCGAGGATACAACCACCGGGGCCGGGAACCCAAGGCCGAGCCTTATACGCCCGATCACCCGGGGAGGGGCTGGATGGGAAGGAAAAGGGATAGAGGCGCCGTCGCGATCGGAGCCCGCCGACGCCTCTGGGAAAAGGATAGGAATGGAAGGGAGAGGACGAGGGAAAAACACCCCAGCGCTATAGAAGCGAAGGGGGCCCTACCTAGCGAAACCAAGCATACGCAATTTCTCAACCACCATCCCGGGGAGATTTTTCTATGAGGAAGAAAAATCCCTGATAGGGACAGTGGGAATCACCACCGGACAATAGGAAAGAAACCCTTGGGTCGGGTTCGCAGGATACACTCCTGGAGCAGGGACCATAAGCGATCAGCTTTTCTCCTCTGCCACCAGAAGGGGAAGGACGGGAAGGAACAAGGAAAGGAGGCGCCGCCGCGATGAGAGCCCGACGACGCCTCCAGGGGAAGGACGGGGAAGGAAGGGAGAGGACGAGGAATCCTGCACCGTCACAAAGGCGGGCAGGTCCTACCATCAGCGAAACCAAGCATACGCAATTAATGTTCTAACGACCTTGGAGGATTATTCTATGAGGAAGAATAATCCAACGATCAAATCGTTAGATAATCACCACCGGACAGTCAGATTCAATAAATCATTCATTGTACTGCATGCCGCGAATGGAACAACATTGACCTACCACTACGTAAATCATCATCACTCGCCTCCTTCAAAAAGACACTACACGTAAAACTTCTTCGAGAACAACAACGAGACATGTAACATCATGGGAACAGTAGGAAATATTAATCACTTATCCCCTCCGGCTTCATCTAATTTTATTTTTCTTTACAGGTACTGGGTGATATTTTCCATGTAATTCATTGTATTTGTAGGTACTCAGGTTTACATTAGCTCTCTCAGTAGGTTTTCGCAGGTTTTTCACGCCCCCATCTTGTGTGGGCGTTTTCCTGCAGTGAGTTTTTTCCAATAAGGACGACAGTCAATATCCTTAGGTTTTTCCCACGTTCACTAACATCTTTTTACACTTGGTCAATAGTAACTTTGTTAACTTATAATTTTATTTGTTTATTGATAATGGAACTTCTATTTATTTTTATGTAATTTCTCTGCATGTAATCTCATGAGCAACTTGACAATGTATTTAACTGCATATATTTCATGTTTGACGAGGGGTTAGATGGAAGATGGGACTCTCTAGTCCCGATCTCGCCCAATAAAGACGTTTATTATTATTATTAATATTATCTATTCTCGCGGTACAACTAGTTTCGACGCTGACGCCGCTGCGTTTATATACGGAGGTTTATAAGGTTTACATACGTATGATAAAATTGCATAGCGTGCGATAATTTCTCTATGAATACCTAAATAAATTGTTTCACCCGGCCTATGGACGTGGAAGTTGACACCAACATGGTAGATTCTAGTTTGTTAACTTCCCGTCCAATTGATGCCGACGTAAAGAATAGTAGTCATTTTGCATGTCATCTACACATTTAATGCATTAGCAGCTCTCGTATATTCGTATATTTTATCGCATTTTTACCAATTTATATAGCTATAGTTGAGACTTGAAAGGACAACTCATGGGTATAATTGCATAAATTCGTATGCATAATGCTTCAGTAGTCTTGAACATGTTGAGTAGCGTGGGTTAGGAACTCCAGGTCTAAATTATTTGGAAATCAGATAAAATAATTGATTAATAATGCGTTCTCATAAATATTTTGAGTTGAATGTGAATTTAAAACTTGAAAATTGAGATCTTTAAGAATATTTTGTAATTTCGCAATTGTTTGGGCAAAAGTAGATCATTTCCTTTTTGTTTGTATTGATTCCTGTTTTTGGCTTCTAATTAGTCTTTGGAGTAAAAACACAGTAAAATGATGAAATTAATATGAGTAAATACATTTACGTTCTTAAGGTTTTTCGTACGTATCTCGTCCACAGCCAGTTTTTTGGCTTGTTGTTTGATAAGGTCCATGGGCATTCAGAAAGCAGGGCTTCAATGATGCGAGCGGAGAATTCCTTTCTTTTAAATATTTTTTTTTCAAATAAATACGATGTATAGCAATGTAAATATTTATTAATGGATAAAATTATGTCTCTTGATATAATAAAATTCAGAAATTGTGAATGAATTGGTATAAGTACCTGAGTTACTTTTGGCTATCACATATAGTATAGAATATTTAATTTTTTAACGTATGCCTATGATATATTTGTTGCCTACTCATGTTTTCTGTAATCAAACATTTGAGCTTCATCACAACACAACGTAGACTCCCACCCACGCAATACTTCCGACAAAGAACGAGGCAAACGAAGGTCTATCGTTGCGATCCTAACAAGAAAAAATAGTTGAAAAATCAAGACTGCTCAAGAAATACCAGAGATTACCACAGTATCATTGAGGATTGTATGCTTGATAGAGTTCAATGCATCCAGATTTTGCTATCCGAGTTGATTGGTCCACCTTCCCCTTCAAACCCCTTCAAATCATATTCCATTGGCATTAATAAATGTTTGTAATAAAATAATTGTAAATTAAAATAAAATAATTGTTTTGAACATAAATTTCATATTCAACTTAATAGAGGCATTTTAATTTAATTATTTATAATTATTGTTATGTTAAGGAACTAGGCATATGTTACCAACTAAAACTGTAGATTTTACTACAACAGGCCCAGCTGGAATGTACGGATTAAAATATAATATAAACGCTTTAACTAGTTGTTTATACTAAATGCAATATGACGACATGTTTGAATAAACACCTTTAAATGAAGTCATTTTCATTCACTCCGATCGAAACTTACAGAAGGGTTGAAATGGGATGGTAATTATGGCGGACATTGAAATCCTTAAAAGGCGATAGGAAAACTTAATTTCCCGAATCACGAGGCATGGTGGCCTACTGAAGACAAAATTCTGAGGGTATGAGCGACAAAGGAAACCTCGATTTATTTACGCTTATTGCAAGTGGAGGGCAAATTTACGTGAGTATTAATAGAGAATTCTGTCGTAAGTTTCGAGAGATATGTAGAGGGGGAAATGGAGAGGAAAGCTGCATCAAACCAATCTTAGGAATTATCAGCTCAAGTTGACGAATGGTAAATATACTTGTGCAGGAAATTAGCTGTTCCTTGGTTATCGGTACAAAAGGGACTGTTGCCAAGATCTGTTAGTTATCCTCATAATATGAATAATAAAATAATCCAAGTGAAGGAGGTGCAGTCACTTTATACTTTATGACTGCATATCTAAACTTTAATGTGCAAATAAAATATGTCTCTTTTCATGTTTTGTATATCATTTATCATATTGCTGAGCTATTTTTGAACAATATCTCAAATTTTATAGCTTTTTTTTATAGTTTGGCATGCTCAGTTGCTGTAAACATCAGACCTAGAATGACTCTAAAAATGCGTTTTGTTGTCCGTAATATAGGAGCGCAGTACTTTGATGGAAAGCGTAACTTTCGATATGTTATAGTAGCAATTGGACTCATATTTTTGCACGAAGACTAAATGCAATATCGCATTAATGATATGGATATAAAATGTACAATACACTAGTCATATTTTGAGTGTTAATAATGAAATGGGTTAGGTTAAGGTTAAGAAAATCATAAATGAAGTAATGAATACTGTTTACATTCAAGACCTAGGGTCTATATTTGCAGCTATCCCGAAGTTTGTTCATTTTTGGAATCGAAACTGTATGAATGTAGGTATGTTGGAAAAAACGGTGAAATCGTAGTTTTTATCCCATCGTAAAATCTTAAATGAACAAAAGCTCTTGATGACAGCACAAATTCATCCTTGCCTCAGCATGTACAGAAAAATGCAAGTGCATTATGTCCAAGGTTAATTAATGAAATGGGAAATGGTGATGGTCTTGAGTGAAGTGAGCCCTGTGAACGTGGCTATGTCCCTGTAAACATATCGTTTCTAGAGTCGTCGATGTGATGATCATGTTGTGCTCGGGGGAAGGTCGTGGGCGGGACTTGCATGGGACTCTCGTCTGGACTGAGTTATGCGAAGGTCGCTGACGCCGCCGCCGGGGGCAGGAGGCGGCGGCGGAGCGGGTGCAGGGGGCGGCGGGGGCAGCAGGGGAGGGAGGAAGTGGGCGGTGGGTGACGCGGCGTCGTCAGGGATCAGCGACCTCTCCGTCGACGGCTTCAATCGATTCCAACGCACTCGATGAGTCTCCAGTTGAGGTCGGCCTCCCGCAGGGGCTGCTGAACTCCATTGTATTGTGCGTCACATTGGCTAGGCAACTCGCCTCCAATCCCGAGTCTAGGTGGCCGGGAAATTTCTCCGTTTTTTCATGCAGACACTATCCTGTCTATTTGTTTGTATTTCGGAGAAAAATCTTGCAATTCAAATTCAACCCACTTCCAGATTAATTATTTGCTTAAATTTTTCTATAGAGGTCGGACCTATATGACAATACAATTTTATGACATTTCTAGTTCTTCAGGGGCAGCATGAGCAGCTATTTTTGACAGTGATATTTGGACTAATTGCTCAGCTATAGCATACATTTAAATAATTTAATTAATGTGTACTCTGGCGCAACAGGTAACGCCTCCGACTAATTACCAGAAGATTCAAATTTGGAATCGTAGGTATTTGATACAATTTAAAATATATTTTCCATACTAGCTTTTTCCATACGCCATTATAAACACTATTGCTCCCCAATATGTTCAATGTCTGCTCCTACTAGTCTTGCCACCATAAACAGCGCTTCGGCTTTTTCCGCTGAAACTGTAAAATACAGAAACCCAAAACTCCGCGAGGCACCTACAAATGTAGTTAAATCCTCGCTATCAATCTCTCCCGTCTCCGGCTTCAATCAGATATACAATACAATATACAATGCTCTGGTTCCCAATTTGATAGTTCTAATATTGTTTCCTTCATCAATATATAAGTGCCTTCCCGCCTCACGCGTTCGAACTCAATGCTCCACATGCCTATACGTTTGGCAATCAATAATTAAATATCCTCTTTTCTTCCGTCTTGCCGCCCTACGTAATTTTCTCCCCACTCATATGGATCCCTTTTCATTATCAATTAAATTTCTTTACTGACTTGGCATCATCTCATTTAATACAAACATAACTTGCTAAATGCTGAGTATGTGCCCACTGTATCGGTTCGTTGTTTTGTTACTGTTTCATTAGTAATTCTATTCGCTTCTTTACTTCACCTTCATTGTTATGAGTGCGCTTTAAATTGGCATTCTTGCCGTATGTTTACCATTTAATTCAAAATAAATGAAAAGAATACAAATTATAAAAATACTGCAATGACGAGATTCAATATTGGCGTAAACATATTTGCTACTGCTCAGCCATCAGTGCTACTGTAAACATCCACTCTGAGGTTTAATCCTCAATCAGGTTCGGTCCAAAAGAAGAGATGAAAGTGCTCACAAGTGCCTGTTAGCTTCATAGGGGGGGGGGAGAGAGGGCGCAAATGGCTTTCACCCATCATTCAGTGTGTCAACCGCAGTGGACATTGTAAGAAGAGCGATTCTCGTCCTCTGCCACCGAGATTGAAACGGCTAAACCCAAGATGACGTCGTAGATCTCATCGACTGATTCCAATGGTGTCGTTTATTCACATTCTGATGTCTTCGATACACATTTTGTTTCACTTGCATTTTATGCTCAAGAATCAGCAGCTCGCACATACTCGACTGCAGCGTAGGCCTGCAGAGCATTCAGCGCGCCTTAAGCTTGAAGCGCACGATTGTTTTCCGTCCCATCCCAGCAATCGCTGCAATGGCGGCGGATTAAATGACCGTTTTACGAGATCATTTCCCGTGATGTCATCCGGGAAGGAATTCTTATTCTTATTTTCATCACTCGGCACGTCCCTTTTTCGTCGCTGAAACCATCGCTGATGCAGGTCAGCAAAACGCACTGCCGCTCACAGTGATTGCAATGCCCTTGGCTTTAAATGGCATGACACATGCAAATATGGGAAGTAACGGAATCAGCGATGGAAAAAGGGACGGTGGGAATGACCGTGTGATTCAGAAAATGATGGGTGGAGCGATCACTCTTTTGGTCCCTGAAAACCTATCCCTGTAGCTATAACTCTGAGGAAAGGAAAAATGACTCTGTGATCGAGGCTTTAGTTGAAATTTGTCGGGGCCCTCCCGCCATGACTCCTCGGCAAAGTCGCTTCGCTGCGGGACAGTCCTCTCCCTCACTCACCGAAAATGTGTTGCGAACGCGGAACCTCGGAGGTTGATTATTCCGCTATTAGGCCACGGGGTCGCGGGAAAAGTTGAATAGGGTATTTTATTAGGGTATACTACCAAACCTACCAAATTTGAACGAAATCGGGGGGGGGGGGGGCACTTCGTGAATGCTCCATGTCATTATTTCAACCTAAGAGAGTAAATATAAAGAAGAGGCAATTGTGTTCGGACACCATTTCTCGCATGGTCATCGAAGAGAATCAATATTGGAGCCAGACTAAGGTTTGACGGGTAGACCAGGGCTAACTTAATGGTGGTGCTTTTGTCAGTTGTGTGGAGGGGGCAGGCAGGATAAAGAATGCAGCAAAAGGAGTCTGATCGGCAGTGAACCTTCCTCAACCGTGGCATCGATCAGAAAAATTTTCAGGTCTATATAAAAATAAATTTGTGTCAATCCACAAAAGTTAATCATAGTTCTGTATTTTACATTTGCGGCCGCCGGGCAACTTTCTTCCAACCCTGATGAATAAGAATATAGGTGACGGAGGTATTTTTCATGCAGGAAAAGACCCCTCTCTCATTCGGCAAGTGTTTTTGACCTCACAATAGCTTAAAGATAGCTCTGGACTCACCATAAAGTATCCGAAGGTTAAAGAAGGTACCGTAGACCCCCACTTTACAATGGGTCCGCCCATCTATCGATTCGGAATGCGATCCAAGCTAATATTCAAACCACGTTTTATATAAAATTTCGTATATGTTTCTTCCTTTTGCACTATATCGATACCTCCAAAGCATAAGCATCCATAGATAGTCCTGAGAGGCGTAGAAAAGCCGCTTACTCGGTCGTCTGGCAGCATAAATGCACAGAGGAAAACGGTAGCATCAGGCAAAGCAAAGGGACTCATCTATGAAACTGTTCAACGAACTCACTTACCTAGATGGTCAGTTTTTAATGCCAATTTTGGGTGAAAACGCTTCATTGGATAAGTAGATGGAGCATTTTCTCTCGTTCGCTACAATATTATTGTTTTCACTAAAAGTATCTTAATTGCAACGTAATACATACCTGAAATCTGGGCTTGGTTTAAACACTTCCCGTGCAAAATCGCACATCTAACTCTCCGGTTCACAAACCCTGAGCTCGGCCAGTCATTTCCTCGGCGATGCAATTCAACGACCGTAATCTCCTCTTTAGCGAACGATTTAATACCGTTCGGCACCAACAAAAGCCTCTCCAAGACGTTGATATTTTTGTGCAGTAAATTTGGGGACGATATTTGCTTAGCCTGAGCAAATCTTTCTTTTGATAAACGATGAAAGTGATGTATTGAGCAAGGGCAGAGAAGCAAATAAATGCTACACGCGCTTCCACCTTTTGTCTCAAAGTTTACTTCATTTCGAACGTATTCCGTCTCCAATGAATGTGTAGAAGTCGTGCTGACTGCCGCTCATACCCCATACGAAGCTGTTCAACTGATCAGATTTTGGTCAAAATCGGATTTTGAGCGCAAGCGGGTGGAGCAGTGGTCAACGCACTGAAAGGGCTATCTGAATGAGCGGATTGCAGCTTTTAGTTTGAGCCACATTGGAGTAAGTTTATCTCCAGATACTTTTAAGATGAGCCGCGTGGGTAGTAATTACTTATCGAGGAAATCGAGGAATCCCTTTAACGCAGACACAGACCTTAGGGAAGGATGAACTCAGCGTTTAATGTGGCCAAAAATAGTCCCCATTATTGCTTCCCTGCGACTTCTTTTATTTCCTTTCTAAAATTTTGTCTATGCTGTTATGGACAATGGAAAGCAGCAAACCTTCGTTACCGTAAGAGCAAGGATAAATGTGAGCATTCGTTTTTAAAATTAAATGGAATGCCCTCAAATTGTCTCTCAATATTTTTTATTTAAGTTATAAAAAAGTCGAAAATTTGATTTTCATTGGCTAACATTTTCAATACGAAGCATCCAACTCGCATGTTTTATTGACTCATATGCCATGCTCTACCGATGTCAGTTGAATCACACCACAGCTTTAGTTTGGAATGGTTTCGGCCAATCGCATTTTAAATCAAAGGTAACAGATAGATCATAGGATCGGAAGTATTTCTTGAGGATATAGGGACAGAGGGTTAGAAGATCAAATCCTTGGCAATGCCAGTGTCGAGAGTGCCAAGGGGTCAGAACCCCCCGAAACGTTTGTGGAGCATATTCTTTAGTGAATCACCTTCGAGTGAAACTCTTCAAGTGAATCCCCCAAAAATGTTTTCTGGCTGCGGCCTTTGACGATTCGGTTTGCTTTTTATTTCTGATCATATTCAATAATAATATAAATACTAATGCACAAAGGTTAAGAAAACACTTAGCTGTTTCACAAAATAAAATATATTGCGACCGGTTTCGATACAGCGTATCATCATCTGGCGTTTATCATAAATACTAATGTCAATGAATAGAGGAGTGAAATGATCAAAGGAGTGAACAACTCAGAAAATTTGAGAAGTGAGATAGTACAGCAAGAAGTTACAGCAAGAGAAATTTAAGATATATATTAAAATGAGGGGGAATTTTTAAATAATCATTATATGTCTTGATTCAGTCTAGGTTTAGAGCCTATCAAGTCATATTTATTGCAAAGAGCTACTTCAACAAGTCTAAACTATAATGTTTTAAATTCAAATTCGCATTCAAACTCAGAAATGCATTCGGTTTGAGGCAGATGAATACCTACTCACTTGGGCGTAAAGAATAAAACATAAAAACGCGCAAATTTTGCACACCTCAGATACATATAATGTGAGTAAAATTTCGAATATTTAGATTTTTAAAATAGCCATGTGAGGGTGGACAATGTCATTGGAAGTGCAGTGCGGGGGAGAGGCGTGTGTGTAGGGGATGAAAGGGCACGCGTCCAAGCAGCGTGCGAGAATAGCGCGGATGGTCTAGGACGAAGGTGGTGAACCCAGGGCGCACGTGCTCAAGGAGGCACGTGGAGACATGATATGCGGCCACTTGCTGCTCTTACGAGCGGTGTGCTTTTAGAACACGGGCTTTGGAAGAGCTGCTAAAACTCATTTTGCCGTACAAACAGTTCCCTTGCCACGAGAACAATTGCCCTTCCCCTCGCCATACAATATTTTCTACAGGGTATGCTATCTTCCATACTTTTTACTCACTTTATTATAAAATAGTTAAGCTTCGAAATAAGTAATAATTGTATTATTATTATGTTTTATTTATATAAACCTTTCTACTTAGAAGCTAGGAAAGCTTTACCCATAAACAATTAAAAACTATTGGGGTCCCTAGTGTGGGCAGAGTGGATGTTACGGAAAATCTAAGGACTAAACTAAGGAAGGACTAAACCTTTTAGATAAATGCAAGAGCAGTGTCTTTTCTAACGAAGTTAACCACATCTAACGTACGCCAACATACTACGGAAGATTAGATCATATAAATAAAATAAGAGTGATAGACTATAGAACAGGCAGATTCAGAATTTCTTTTTTTCCACGATCGATAAGAGATTATAACGGCATCGATAGAACTCACAAATATATTAGATGACTTGTAGTGTAGCCTACTAACCTATGTAAAACGTAAATCATGTTTCTTAATTTTATTATTATTTCTAACAGCATATGGTAGTATAATTTGTTAGTATACGTGACGTTTTTTGGACCGTGCGGTGTGCATGTGGGAGTCCAATTGCATGCTGCATGCTGGTGATTGATCACCCCCTGGCCAAACACCCTAGAGGTGGCTCGCAGGGTATTATGTAGATGTGGATAAGAATCTCACATCACTACTGCTTCACTTCATAATTTGCGGTTTCTGCCACTAAAAACACAATTATACGAGTTATTCACCATTTAAAGTAATTGATCTTGGCGTAACATAGTGCATCATGAGTCAGACCGACGAAAACACTTTCGGATCAGCACCCAGTTCCTCTACCATTGGAGCGATTACCCCACCCCCCAGTCAGGAAATGTTTTCGGAGATGCATCCTTTTTTCCGAACGTTTCACTCGCTTCATTATAAAATATTTAAGCTTCAAAATAAGAAATAAAGGCATAATATTACATTCATCTTTTGAATGCTCTACTGCTTTACAGCTAGGATTCATAAAACGTGTTGTAACAATGCCCTAGAGAGAAAAAGTGAAGGAGAGGTGCTACTTCTTACACATCAGGTCGCACCCCGAATACGCAGGTAGCATAAATTTGATGCTGAAATATTTCATCATTTAAATGAAGTTAATGCAAATAAAAGCGGAGCTATTCGTAAAAAATGCTTCAAGTGAACGGAGAACGTCAATACATCACTGACGTCACACGGAGCTATTTCACGGTAGAAATTGGACTTGTGTTAGGCTTTGAGTTGGTCTACGAGGCGTATTAAGAACGTTACGAGAATTTTTATTGCATATTACATTAATTAATTCAGCAGTTTGATGCAACTATTACCTAGCGATAAAGAAAAAAATATCAAAATTTTGAGTAGGTAACACCGACAAAACCTGTATCAAGTCTGTCGATATGGCTGAAAAAAATTGAAAAATTATGTCTATAGTTAAATTGAGTTAAATGATAAGTGCATTGAGAGTGTGGAAAAATATATTCGGTGAAATACGGCCCTGCAAACTTTATTGTCCTGCTAAAAAACTCGATGGAAACCCAAGTGTCGAGTATCAGACTTGATTTCGGAACTCAACTGTTTCCGTCTGCGCCTTCATTTTGAATTTTTTTCTTACGACTTGGAGATAAGCAGTTTCTTACAGCCTATGTGTGCCTAAGTCCCATGGTAGACCAGCCCTTCGATATTTTAGCTATTAATAACAGATATCTTTTAGAACGACATAGAGAATATTGCCTTAGAACCGCACTATATTTCCAGGCCCGACAGAAGCGATAAAATTGAGAGATATTCTGCCCAACGGTTAGGTTCAGGAAATCGCTTTACTGCGAGCAATCAAGGAGTGAAATAAATGGAAGGGTCAAATTCAGGTTGCCATATCACGCACCACGAGCACCTAATAAGCTTTTGTGCGTACTCACTTAGAGGGAAATGGTTGGTATCCAAACGCGTCGCGCCACACGCCTATTGAGGCTAATGTATAACGACTGCTTTATAGATTATCTTTCGCACCTGTGTGGATCGTCAAAAAATAATTATTTACTCTGTATAGTATAGGAAACACTGTTTTCATTGATGATAACCTTCGATTATAGGAATCAAAAATGGTAAGCAGAGAATTTTTTTGAAATCTTTTTTTCGCATAAACATTTTTTTCAGAAGTTGTTTGTCTCAATTGAAGAATTGTCTCAATACTTTCATTCACGTATTTTGAGCTCAACCACGGAAATAATTTGCTTATAGCGGGGAAAGAAATTACCAGCGGCTAAGGATGTTTCCGAGAGCGATGGAAGGGTTGGAAGCCTGGAGTATAACTGGGTATTATGGCCGGTTATTTTTGAAAGGTGCCCAGAGAAGGCCTTAGATAAACGTCCAGTGCCACTGACCAAGTGTCCAATCGGAAATTTTTGTCCTTGCTGCCATTGGCTCTGCGAGATAATCTTTGAAGAACATCCAGCACAAACATCTTGCTCTTCCACGTATATAGTCAGGACTTTACCTCAATGCTGGCCCCAATATACTGTGACAATGAATATTCTTTTGAGGTTGAACATTTTTGCAGTCCAAGCTTGTTTATCCTTTGAGATATTCCTGCCGCCAATTTTGATAGCAAATTATGCTCCAAATATGGATGGTAATGGCTCGAATGAATTTTCTATTCCCATTCCACTCAGCTGCCATCTGCATCAGTAAGACTTGGAGTATAAAGTAACCTTCACAAAATGATATATTTGCAGCGGAAAAAGATTAATGTTTGGCCACATTATTGATAACAGCCACGCTCTTTCCATCTTTACGCATGGGAAAAATAATATGTCGCTCCTATAACATTTCTTGAGTTTATGACACGACGCAATAAAAAAATGTGTTCCTTCATCCTTATTGAGACGGTATGAATATCAACAATGCTTCATACTCATACTGCCTTTCGTTCTTCGTATCCAATTTGGGTTGTTGTATCCAATCAATGTATTATTTTGATTTTAGATTCAAATATGCCAAATGCATGTTTGTTAATTAATGTTATATGCTGCTAATTTATGTCCATTCTCAAGGAATGGATGACGCTACTGCATGCTCGCCTATATATTTTGGATGAAATATCTGTGGCGACCTAAATATGCATCCTCACCGCCTATAGGCATTACTCCGAGCCGACCACACGGATTGGAATACTACCCAGTTGTAACTGTAAACAAACCAACTTCTTGCTTTATGCTGTCCTAATTAAACTCTCTTTCCATAAAATGAAGAGCATGTCATACACGCAGTGAGTCACTGTTTGCCTTTAGCTGACTTACCATCGAGCTGTTACTGGCCGCTTATCGGGTACATGAGTAGCGCTATGCCGCCAAATGGTGAAAGTGAATTATTACTAGTCTGGAAAGTCTAGCAAGCCAGACCAAATGACGCCTCATCTTTTCCTGTCGCTCCCCCTGGATGTGACCGATGCTTTTTGCTTCTTTGTTTGCTAATTTGAGTTGGAGGTTTACATAAAATTATGGATTACATTACAGGAATTCTAAGGATTCCTTCCGCCGCAATAGATATAGGGCATGGTGGATAGTAAAGAAAACCTCGAATCAGCGGTGCTTCACTTCATAGGTTTCGGTTTCCGCCGCTAGAAACTCAATTCTATACGTAAATCACCGTTCACAATAATTAAACTTTGCGTAATATGGCGTATTATGAGCCCGACCGATAACTGATGTATTTCAGCAATAACAGACCAAGGTGTGTGTCAATCGTGTAATCCATTTTGAAGGATTTTCGTTCTTATAATGTTTTTTCGATTTCGTTCGTATACAGGTAAAACATTAAGACTCTAGATAAATATCGATATCTTTCCTGCTAAGAGCTAATTTTTAGAGAAATTCGAGCTTTTCTCCGATGATGACCGGCGGTCGTCATTTTCAAGCTCCAGAATTGCGCCAAGGGTTTTGCATTGCCGTGAATGCGAGCGAATGCGGCCTTCAGTCTCGTCTCTCTCTCTTTCTACCTGTCCGTAGTGAGTACGTGAGAGCGAGCAACGTGCGTGGTGTACGTGTCTGAATACACATGGGGAATGAGGAGCGGTGACCCTCGGACAGCCTCCTTTCGGATGGGCCAACGACGCCACGCCCACATTTCCCCACCTCAACTATGCCGCTGCCGCTGGACTCATCTGCATGCAATATGACCAGAGTCAATCGCCTGGACCTCCATGCATTCATCAGGGCGGATCATGTCTGGCCATATTGTTGAAAACCTCGTTCCTCCCATCTTTAAGCATGGCGAAAAATAATAAGCTGCTGTTCTCACCTTTCGTGTGTTTATGAAACGACGCAATACAAACATCCGGTTCCTTCATCCTGAACGAGAAGGAATGAATATCCACAGTATGCAGGTGTGTGAAAGTGGTGTTCATTGAATTGGATTTGGTAAAATTTAAGATGCCCATCATTCTCAAACCATTGTGGATGTGAAAAGTTTCGAAATGCACGCTATGTATCGCTGTTTCTATTGGGTAATCCTTTTTATTGGTGTTTTTCCAGATATATCTTCTAGTATCTTGTGTGCCGTACTCATTTTCAGTCCAAATCACTTGTACATCATTCATTACGAAATAATATTTGTAACAATAGACTTTACGAATACACTTCTTTATTGAGGTACCTAACCTTAAAATTGATGCTACTTGGAGTGGAAACTATCCTTCATACACTTGTTTGTATTTTGAAAGATACATTTTGGACGTTGAAATGTAATAATTAAGATGGAATTATATTTGTATTCTATTTATTACCTGAAGGAGCAATTCATTGATGCATATAGAGGGAATTCTTGAAAAGAGGGAGATCAAATCAGATACATGATTATGGAGCCTTTTACTTAGCAAATCTGAAATAATATAAAGTTTTTTCCCGTGAATATTCATTCCCTCCCATATTTGGTATATACCTACTTTGCGAGTTGGGGCACTGAGATGCTGTGACTTAATTCATATTGGTATGTGAGGGTACCCCATGAACTTGGCCATTTAACCCTCGCTAAACTGCAGTTTACACGATTTCCCATGCAAATTCAAAAATAATCGTTTCACTGCGAGAATTTTTCAACATAAAGAGTACAAAATGATTTTTAAACTTCTAAAAAGGACATCAACTATCAAACTATCACGTATTATTATTTTCATTCATAATGTCTACATCCATGTGTGTCAAAAGCCATTTATCCGTGAATTGTGCGGGTAATAGGGGGAAATTATCGGCTGTCACGCTTATTTACTTTGCTGAGAGACTTTTTTTTAGCAGCGATCAAGAATTCAAAAGTTAATTCTCGAAACCCTCGCTTCACGGGTTTCCGCGTCGTTTTTGAGTAAACCACTCGTTGGGGTGAGTCATATTCGTTATCATTGAATTCCAGCCGCACACGATCACACTCCTGGGCAAACGCTGCTTTCATCCTGCTCCACAGGAAAGGAACTCGAGGATTTCGACGAAAGGAAGGCCTTGTCGTGATGACTCCAAAGGCTTGATCGAGAAAGAAAACATACACAGGAAGTGACCAATCACTGGCTCTTCAGAGTCTGGACGAGGAACTTCCTTTAACCAGATGCCTCGTTTCTTCGGACTTACTGCTAAGGAATGTCATCGATGCTCTTTGCTTCGCAGACTACTCGCGTCAAATATCCTCTTAAAAATTACTTCCGAATCACAGTTTGTTATTGGAGTATTGTAAAAGTGCTACATCCTTTAAATTGGAACGCCATTCAGTGCAAGAGTACCTCACCCATCTCATGAATAATTTTAAATCTAGGATAACTAATAATGCATTGCTAGGACACATCTGAGAACACAATCACGGAGTCCAAACCACATACTCACGGCTGCATCGATTCACTCATCTACGAGTCTTTCCTCTGCCTTTCAGGTCAAGAACCTCTGTCCGGCATAAGTCATTTGAACATTTTTAACAAATGGCTATGCTTAAAATGACAAAAATATGTATAATTTGAAGCATAAAAACAGGTAAAACTATTTTCTCATAAGGGTGGTAAACATTAGGGGGGGTTTCGATTGATAGAAGCAGAAAGTGATAAAAGAAATTAGTCATCGATCTTTATGGGGAAATCAGATTACGTTTCGTCAAAAGTGGAAATAACTGTGGCCTGTAATCCTAATCACTTTACTTAATAGTATCAGATGGTATGAAATTTTGCAACCCACCAAAATGCACCACTTGTCCTTTAAAAAAAGGAAATAGTCAATAAAATACGTTTTCAGGATTATAATTCTGAAATTGAATAGTATGTAATATATTATCTGGTACTTTTGTTTGCCGTGTTAATAAATGCAAAATTAAGAAAATTAAATTAGTCGATCATCAAATTTTACCTCATTCCAAATAACCAAATCATCCTGTCTTGATGAAATTTATTGGTAATTATTTCGATACTGTTGAATTCTTTGACCGATCTTACTTATATATCTATAAAGGTCGTTTTGGGTCGATTTCTTTATGGAGAAATCACATTATCACATTATATTACGTCAAAAGTGGATGTAGCTAGCTGTTGCCTGTAACCTTAGTCACTTTGCGTAATAGTATCTGATGGTATGAAATTTTGAAACCAAAGTAAATGCGCCCAACAAATTTATTCTTATCATGCTTGCAAGTCGCAAAAAAGTGTCATGGATTTTGAGCCGATTTATATTGACGTCCTTCAACGTGACATAATCATTGAATCATATATCACATATTTATACACCATATTTACACTAATTGTCGTTTTAAGGTCCTTGAATGACCATCGAATACGTTCTCTGGTTTCACTTAATCGAACCACATTAATAATATATTTGGATACAATATCTCATAATCATGCTCCTGAAAAAGTTTTTTTTTATCACCCGACCGAGGTTATATTTCTGAAAAATAATTCAACCCTTTATGATGACTTGAAACGAGTTGAAAAATATTTCGGATATTTCAAAAAATTTCTTTGGAATAGTTCTGTGTAAAATTATACCCTAGTATGTCATTCTTCGCGAATAATTGACCAGTAATCATTTTCGTACTTAATCGAAATCAGAGTTTCGTTTTTGAGTGTTTTTAATCGGTAGCATTTGTTCCCAAAGTAACATATGAACTGGTTATGGGGGGATTTCAATCCGAACTGCTTAGAAAGATGCGATACTTGGCTAATATCTAATATATGATGCTCGATGTCTCATAACACATTTGTGCGGCCCCGTAGTTCATCGCGACTCAGCGGGGCGGATAGAACAAAGTCCATTCTTTCCATGCGATCTGTTGTGATTTATTTACAATTCAATCCCCTTTGTGTTGACACTCCATTATTATTCTGCTTACAGAAGATAGGCAGCCAATATGTGGATGACGTGGGGACACACGGCGACGAGTGTGACGCAACCTATCAAAACTTCCGTAAATTTGTGATTTTAAGTGTCCCGGGGGCACCTGGAATCTAATCATTGGCCGATGAAAGGCAAACCTCAACGGTTCGGCTGCAGGCTGTGTTTTTATGCATGCATGCATGCGCGTACTTTGGCCGGAAGGACGGGGGAAAAGGAGGCGTTTTCGTCTCGATCGTACTACGCAGTGGAAAGAGGTTGGGCGAGTGGCTGTGTCCCCTCGATACCCAATTCGCTCGTAAAGGGGGCCAAAAGCGTGGCAAAACAAAACACCATAATCATATGGACGGATTTCTTGAAATAATCCCTTTCCGAATGCAGATGAACGCGCCAATTGGCGCTGAAATCGATGGAAATTAGCGATCTATTCATGAGGATGATGATTGTCTGTTATTAGGTTCATTGACTTGAGTGTTGTTCCTCACTTTCCACGGACAAGAATTCTTCAAGATAAAATAAAGCTCTAACTCTATTATTCTTTTCGCTATGAATAACGAAAATAAGTGGCAGGACGTTTCTTAACCCGGGAGACGAAAGCCGCAAATTTTCGTCGGAGATTTTTCTACGCAGGCGAAGGAATGTCGAAAATATACGTTTCGGCAGTCTGTTGATTTAAGTTTTCAAGCTGCCTTGAATCTTTTGGGGAAATATGAAATAGTTGCAAACATTTTCTTATCCCAACCACGTTCTTATTTCCATCGCAGGAATAGTACGAAGGTCCAGATTCCCTGCCAAACATGTCCATCAGTGGCTGGATTGGAGAGAAATAAACCGCATTGATGTAAATTTTGTGGGTTACATAGTTCGTATTATATTTCTAATAATAAATCGATAGTCATGTCAGCATTACTTTTCCCATTGTTAGAGGGTTAATACACTCCTGATGATGATGAAAGCGCCATTCCTTCCTTTCAGGTAAATATCCTGAATCGCTCCTATTGACTCACCGCCTAGCGTGTCAAAATGATCGATTCTTCTCTGCAACCGATGACCACGGTGCCCGATATCCACATGAATGAGTCCCTTTCGTTTTCCCGTATTTGCATGCTTGCATCTGTGTCGCCACCACGGATTTCTCCAGCAAATCAGTCACAGGCGAACGATAGTATGGCTTGCACAATTGAATGAGCGGAAAAGATTCGTAGGAATATGTTTTTTCTTTCTCTGGGAATTTGTGTCCCAAGTAGCAACCGTAATTGAAAGCACAATATTTTGTTAAATCTATCTTCTAAATGCATCTATCTATTTATCAATGCATCTATCTATCTACCGGCATAGACCATTTTCCGATGAGTTCTTCGTCCAACTTGCTGGGAAATCAAAATGTATGGGTTCTGTCCTATCTGCATGAAGTAATAAAAGTCGTAGTGGTTTTTTTCTTCCATTCATCGTTTATGCAAAAATCCACGATATGAACGTCGGGATGATAGTCCTTGTAGTCAGTGAGAAGCATGTTTGACGTCCACATGTATATTTTATCTATTTATACGGATGACAATATCCTATCAATTTATATATTTTTTGAGTGCGTTTTTGCGATTTAACTGAATTTATCCTACAACCCGTAAGGAATAATTTATGAGTACCGTCAGTGAAAATGTTATTCCTTCCCTTATTCTCAGTTTTAGTATTCCGCACAGCTAATTATCAATATTCATCTAATTTGGTCATAAAGGGAAATATATTTCTCGCAGTACTGTAGAAATCGCACTATAGACAAAAACTTCACACAAATTAGAGACAATTACATTATTAACGTATTTGTGCTTCTAAAAAAATTCCCTTGCAAGGACATAATACTCATTCACATCACTCAATAAGACGAAATATGCATTTTTGTAAAGATATGGCATCAACGTGTCCAAATGTCCAAAAAACTCTCAAGCATTTCACTTCGAATACTAATGTCTAATTCGTATTGCTATTTTGTGATACTCAAATATGACTGATTTCCATGCGAAGGGCATTTGAAAGCTATTCACACTCTGTGGAGAATTTGTTTAGGACTTGATAAACTTGTCAGTGACACCGACATATAACATAAATACATGCTTCTCTTTAGCATGGGGACAAGGAAAACAATTACAGATTAAATACTTCCGTAGAATATTTTCTAAATATAATTACATCAAAAAATATGGAAATTTAAGCTTCTTTTGAATGTTGGTTAGCTCCTTGCAATTACAACTCCATTTTACTTACAAAGAAGTACTATTGATCTTATATACTAGTGCATTTGTAACACATTGTCTTGCTTCTTAATGTTCAGTTTTGTAGTCGTTGTATGGGGCTAAATAAATATGTTGAAACTTAATAAAAAGTCCAAAAAGCTTAATTCTGAGAAACCTTAAGGTTAGGTCGAACCAAATAAAGCTTTGAGTAATTTAAAAACTTTGAAAATATTTATTTAGCCATGAATTCGAAGGTCCGCAAAGTAAAGACGAACGAAAACCATTGACTATATCCGTAGTTTAATGCGCCGACCATGTCTTCTTTCAGGCGCTGCTTCATGAGGCGTAGGTGCTGCCCGCCAGGCCACTCAATGAAGCAAGACGAGAAGAGATGTTCGCTGCTCCGTAGAGGAGACATGCAGGTCAGGCTGGGCGGGCAACATGTGTATTTATTTACTCTTAACTTTCTGCGACGCTCTCTCGCGCATTTGGTAGTCAAACGTAATGATTAAGTCAGAGAGAGCTGTTTGTCGAAGCAAACTCGATAGCATTCATCGGGAATGGTACACTTCTTGAGCCTGGGGCTGTTCCTACCTCATCGGGAATTCACGCCGCTGTCTTCCACCTTGAGACGAACGTGCCCCGTTACATGACAATTTTAAGGATACGTCGCGACGGACATCCTCCAACCCAAAGAATAAATCTCTAATTAGGTAAGAGCAGGAATAAATTACCTCTTGTTTTCCTTGCTCATGCGTTGCAAAATCTCTCATCCACTCATCTGTTTCGTAGTGCCCAAAGAAATCACTCCATCAATTCAGAATTCTTCTCGGTATTCCAACCGGGTCAATTCAGACTTAAATAGTTTATTCCCAATGCTGCCAGTGTGCAATGGGTGAAGTATTTTGTAGTTTTAGACATGCGAAAGACAGCTAGACAGCATGATACCTATTTTGGAAATTTCATCTTTAGAGCCTGTGAAGATGATATTTCAAGTTTACATTTGTTAGTGAGCATGTAGTGGCGTATGTAACACATATTATCTGGAACTATTTTCTTGTGGGATGGCTATTGGTCCGACATTCGTCCGAGGCATGAGGAAAACCGGCAAAACCCCACGTGGACCGCCATGAAATTGATGATGATGTTTCAGCACAAACCTTGCCGTAGTCAAGGATCGAGTCATGTGCTGAAATCAGCTTTCATTTGCTTCAATCGAACATTCTTCGATTTTTCAAAATGCCTGTCTTCTTTTCTCTCCCCGTCTTAGGCTACTCATGACTAAATTTGAAGACACCAATCGGTCTTTTATATCTATTACAAATATTGCTTTTCGGAGTAGGTATGTCTTTGATTACTGGTGTATCATTTGATTCCAAGTTTTCAAAATATGTCTTGCACACTTCCCTTATGATTAATTCGATCTTTTTTATTCCGGTCTTTTTTATACAGAGCTTCGTGATTATGATCTTCCTGCCCCCATCTTGTTTTTCAGATTGCCCTCAAGCACTTCCGCTTCGTTATGTATATTTCTTTGCGGTTAGATTTATTTTTAAGTCCAGTCCACGATGGTGCTGCGTATGTAAGTATCGGCATCATGTGCGTGTTGTAAATGTAACTCTTATTTCAGGTGGTGTAGAGTTATCATTTAAAATTTATGCCAATCCGACTTAAGAGCTAAGTGCCTTTGTAGTAATATTTTAAATGTTTTCTTTGAGGGTTAATTTTGAGTCCAGGGTCACCCCAAGGTATGTGGCTTTGTCTTGGCATCTTATCTGGTCATTCTGGTCATTCTTTAGCTCGAAACGGAAATCAACCCGAATACCATCCATCGTTAAATCAGGCCAAGAGTCTTTCTCGGGGGTTGAGCGACCTTCGGCTTTCAACGAATACTTTTCCTCAAACTTCACCCCTCCCACTCCGCAATTCGAACTTCCAACACTTTATCCGGTTTGCTCTCACTCACTTACTATGGTCTCTGTTACGCCTGAGGAGACTCTACGCCTCCTTAAATCTTTGCCTCCCAACAAAGCCACTGGAGCCGACGGCCTCGGATCACTCTTTCTGCACCGAACAGCTGATACTTTCCACATCCCCCTCTGTAAATTATTCAACCGATTCTTTTCAGCGGGATCATTTCCTTCAGCTTGGAAAACAGCACTTGTTACTCCCATTTTAAAATCCGGCAAAAAAGATGATGTAAGTAACTATCGTCCAGTGTCTATCCTCCCTATTCTTTCTATTTTATTCGAACGTGTTATTCATGACCGACTTCTAGCATTTACTATCGCTTACATCTCACCCCAGCAGCATGGCTTCCTTCCTGCTAGCTCCACTGTTACGAACCTATCTATCCTACATCAGCATATCACCGCTGCTTTCGAAGCCTCTTCTCAGCTAGACGTTTGCTACATTGACTTTGCTAAAGCCTTCGACTCCGTCAATCACACCCTTCTTATCCACAAACTGTCTTATCGCTACAATATCCACGGCTCTTTCCTATCTATACTATCGAATTTCCTAACCGACCGCACTCAGCGAGTTGTTCTTGACGGAGCGTCTTCTCCAAGCACCCCCATCCTTTCAGGCGTTCCCCAAGGCAGTGTTCTCGGACCTCTTCTCTTTTCCCTCTTCATTGACGATATTACGAGCTGTGCACTTTCTAACGCATGTGGAATTCTCCTCTTTGCAGATGACTGTAAAATATTCAAAAGAGTTGAGAATACTTCTGACTCTCAGTCTTTGCAGTCTTCCCTTCATTCCCTCGAGGCCTGGTGCCTTCAGTGGCAACTCAAAATTAATACAAGCAAATCAAAATACGTACCCTTTTCTTTAAAACGCACCCTCAATCCTCATAAATATACTATTTTTAATGAAATTGTTCCGATAGAGTCCACCATCAATGACCAGGGTGTTACTTTCGACCCCAAACTAACTTTTCTTCCGCACCTAAATAAAATGAAAACCAAGGCCATGTCAGTCGTGGGTGTTCTTTATCGACTCACTTCTGTTACCGATCCAATCGCCATGAGAGCTATTTTCACCGGTTGCGTTCTCCCAATCCTCGAGTACTGCTCCGTTATTTACTCCACTGCCAGCCCCTCCAACCTTAAAATTCTTGAACGCCCAGTTAATTTCTTTATTTCAATAGTCCGACACCGTGTACCTCACCTCCGTAATTCTTCTCGCTCTGAAGTAATGTTTGCCCTATCATTGGTCCCACTATCCTCCCGAAGGAATTTCCACGATATTTCCTTCATTTACAATGCCTTAAATGGCAAGTTCCGATCCTCAGATATGCTGCCTTTCTTTTCACTCCACATTCCCACCCGCGTCGTCCGTAATAACCACCTACTACACCAACCTAAATTCCGTCTTTCTCTCTCTCAGAGATCACTTTTTTACAGACTCCCTACCTCCTCCAATTCCATTTCGAGTACTCACCCTTCCCTGGATCTTTCAATGCCCATAAGATTATTCAAGAGGCAACTTCGAAAAGCCATCTACTGAATCCCTTTTTTTTCCTTTTTTATATCCTTTTTATAGTTTTTTTTATAGTTTATATTTGTTAAAGCTGCAGATTTTATGTTTTGTATTCAATGTAAAGGCCATTATGGCTGTGTTTGAATAATTTAATAAATAAAATTATCCACCGTCCGCCCTCTCTCTATCCTCTGATTGCTCTGAGGATTGGGCATCGCAGTTCGGAAATCAGTCCGTCTGTGAAAGATTATTGTTGAGTTTTCTCTCAAGTCAGTGCATTCAAGTGATCAGGTCTTCTGGCCTCTGCACATGATTCCGAGCCGTCAGGTGGCTTCTGATTGGCTGGTGTTCCTCCCCCGCCTCGCTTGCTTCCCTAATTTTCGGAATAATGGTCCTCCACGATTGTCAGAGTGCATATCCAGCATATATATTGAATACTAGCTGACCCGACAGACTTCGTCCTGTCAAAAAAATTTGTAATGTGGCAGTGTTTTGTTCCTACCTTTTTTATATTCTTTGCAAAAAATTATCCTGAACAGAACCGTCACCCTGGTAATAATTCGGTGTGAATTAAAAATAATTAAATAAAACACTATAAGCATTTAAAACTAAGTAATTTTAATCATGTAAATCATAATTATTAACAAAAAAAAATCAGTTCTATTTTCATGGTAGTGCTTTGTGATAAACGATGTTTTTTGTTTGATTACCTGGCGCATAGACAAACAAATCTGATGGTTTTCCAATACGGGAACAGGCAACATACAATTGACCATGTGAGAAACATGGGTTTTCCAAATTAATACCACAAACACTAAATGATTGCCCCTGGGACTTGTTTATGGTCATAGCAAAAGCAAGCCGCACTGGAAACTGTAGTCGTCTAAACTCAAATGGCACATCAGTCGGAATCATTGGGATGCGCGGTATGAGAACATCTTCTCCTTTATACTTTCCTTTCAATATAGTTGCTTCTATCACGTTGTTTAGTAGTTTTTTTATCGCTAACCGTGTGCCGTTGCAAAGGCGCGGTTGGTTGATATTTCGCAACATTATAATTACCGATCCAACCTTTAATTGAAGATTGTGAGGTGGCAATCCTGGCAAATCCAGCGAGTTTTAAAATTCGGTGGATAGTTAACTACATCGTCTTGGTTAGTTGCCGAATCAACTGATTTATATATCCTCGATTCGCCTGTAATTTGTTCTTGAATTTTGAAATTTAATTCATTTACATCAATTTTTTTGGCTGCCAATATAGCTCGTTCGCTTAACCAATCATGGTTTCTGTAATTTTGAGCAACATCTGGAAATACCTTCTGAATGAGTTCTTCTTTTGATTGAATTAAATGACAAAAACTTTGAGGAAAGTTAATGCATCCAGTCAACATGTCAATAGGAAAATTGCCATTACCAATGTCAATGAGTTGTTTAGAGAATATGTTTCCAGATTGGTCATTTTGCAACTCAACACGCATATTCTTGCTTAAATGAAGTACTTTGACATATTTCCACAAATTGGATGACTTTAGACATGCGTTGAGTTCATCAGCTGGCGTTGATCGTGGAATCACTGGCAATGTTTGACGAAAATCTCCTGCTAATTAAATCATTGCACCACCAAATCGGTTCTGATTGCTCCGTAGATCTTTTAAGGTTCTGTCTAAAGCCTCCAAAAATTTTTTATGTGCCATCGTGCATTCATCCCAAATGATCAATTGACATTGCTGCAAAACCTTTGCCATTGCAGAGTTCTTCGAAATGTTGCAGGTTGGAGTTTCATTGCTTTGCATATTTAATGGCAATTTTAGTGCTAAATGGGCTGTTCGACCACCTTCAAGCAAAGTTGCTGCGATTCCCGACGAAGCGAGTGCAAGTGCAATTTTATTTTGTGAGTGAATTGTTGCTAATATTAATGAAATCAAAAAAGTTTTTCCTGTACCACCAGGTGCATCTAAGAAGTAAATCCCCCCAGTTTCATCATTTGTTACTTTCATAAGAGTATCAAATACATACCTCTGTTGTTCATTCAACAGTGGAAGATTTGTTTGAATTAATTCTTTCAAAGTGTTGAGATCATACAGTTTTTCTCGGTGCAACTCTTGGTTAAAAGATTCATGCATTGGACGATTGGGCGCGGCCAGGCCTAATTGAATTAATAGTTTGTTTGACATCATCAAGCACATGTCTTCAATTGAAATCAATGCTTCGTTGTAAATTTCTTCACTGATTTGCATATTTGGATTTCCCATTCTATTCCGTATTTCACACAAAATATCATCACACATATAATCTTTGTACTTGATCCACAAATCAATTGGGTTTGATGGGAAGCATGTAGATATGATTATAGAAAACAATGTTCGTATTTGATGAGCGTGTGATAGGTAGATAACAAAACACTGCAAACAAAAAAAAAGCACACTCAGTAGAGTATAACAGAAAATCCAAGAAAAACAACACCGGCAAAGGCGGCAAATCGACATTGACAGTTGTTTTTTTAATTTGTTTATTTTTAATCTGATATGACTTGAAGTCAAATCCTTTAAAGCCATACCAATGTTTAATTTTTTTGTCGCCTGCCGAAAGTAAAACAAAAGAAATAATATCGCGAATCCAACCAAGTTGTTATTATTATATTTTGTGACTATTCAATTTGGTCGGGTCCGCGATCACTTTTTTTTAGTTTCGGAACGCGACATTAAATCCTCCAACGACGTAACCAACGCACACACGCACACTGTTTTGATAGATATGATTGAATTTGAACTTTGTATAGCGGTAAGAAAGTGCAAATTTACTTTTTGACGTTAGGAACACACCTACATTTCTTAGATAACAGTGAGTGCTTGTAATTTAATATGAACTTTATATAATAGCAATAAAGCTCAAATTGATTCTACGTTTTAGTTAGAAAACGTTTGTATGTGAAAAAGAAAAGGGCTGTTTTTAGGGTTTTCCCAGCAATTATTCGATTTTTTCTCGCCGTAAGAACCATCCTTGGACTTCAACGAACATTAAAAAAAAAAAAGAATTGGCCAAATTGGTCCAGGCGTTGTTGAGTTATGCGCTTACCAACACATTTTGCGATTCATTTTTATATATAAGATGTTCTCCTCCATTTGACTCTCAATGGCTTCTTTTGAAAAATACGGGACAATCCAACCTTAAATACCTAACCTCCCATGTAGATGTGTGACAATCCAACCCGGCATCAACACTCAGAGGGCGGTGGTGGAGTTGAAAGCCATTGGAACGTCGGCAGCAGGATTCCTCACCCGGTTGAAAACCCAATGAGAATTTATCTCATTTGTTCGTAAGGAAGGAACTAAATCCTAAAGCCCTGATAATGAGCACCAAGACGGAGCTTGAAACGTTGGTCGCTATGAAAGAATTAACCCGACGGGAATCCCGAGAACAGTTTACCCAACTAATTTTCCTATATTTTCAATCAGTTATCATTTGATATATGTACTGGTGAATGTACTTATTCAAATGGCATTTTCGTTAACCTGACTAGGATTTTGCAGGTCGATGTTTATCATAAGGAATATACTATATTTATAAAATCGTAGTAAATTGAAAATATGAACATTTTTAACCCTGCGTATGTATCATAGAAAAAACACTGAGCAGTATCGGATATGGCTGGAATTTTTGATTCTTTGAGAAACAGTGCCTAACAATAATGTAGTGATAATTATTTATATTTACATTCAAAATCATGAAGTTGATATTATTGCCGAATTATGGCCCTAAAAGTTCACCGTAGAATTTTTCGTAGGCTCATATTTTTGGCGCGATTCTGCAAATACTATCAAAGAAAGTAGAGATTGCAAATTCTCTATAAATATTTCTTAGCTCAGAACGAGGCTTATCGTTATTACAGCTACAGTAGCACCTATGTAATGAAACAACTTGGTCGCTATAGTGCCCCGTAAATTGATGTTGTAATAGCGAAACGGTCGGTAAATAAACATTTGATGTGAAATAGCTGTGCCTTCTTTCATTATTATGGTTGTATCTCTTACTTTTTGACAGAATCATAATTTATAGCTATGCGCTTTGAAAGAAAATCCTAACACTCCCAGATTACATCTCGTGCCATCGTATACGTCCATGAAAGCCCTGGTGAGGAGGTTTTATGGCTCGTAAGCGTCACCATACATTCTACTACGACTCCATTACCTCTTAATTGACGCAATCGCTTCGTTATGACACTCGGAGTCTGTCGGCTGTTGAGAGAGTAACTAACTGGAGGTGATGTCGAACACAAATTCAACTACTGAGAGCTCTCTTGATTGGCTAATGATAGTAAATTGGCCTCGCCGAGATTGAAGAGGAGAAAAAAGTTTCAAGTTGGCGATGTAAATGAATAGGTGATATCGAGTCGCTTTACGGTGTGGATGGATGACTTTTAACTGCTGGAAAATAAGGATGTGCGAACAAGATGGCCGCTGAGCGATAACGCTAATAGATGTAATCGGCAAAGTTGCTGTTGCAAACGCCAAATATATGCTTTTATAATTAAGCGGTTTAATTAAGGTCTAGGTAGTTTTGATACGTATTTTTATTTTATATCGCATTGGTTTTGATCACGCTTAGACGGCGGGCTACGTTCTTTAAAACTCCGAATTAAAGCGAATTACACGCTATATCCCCATGCGTGATTCAAGAAATACATAAAATTGTGTATTTTGTAGATGAGTGCTCTTTTTGCTGAGATTGTTACATTTCTAATCGAAATTTCATATAAGGTGCTGCAATTTAACATTTGAACGTCAAATTATTGCAGTGCCAAAATACATTGAGTTGAGTGACATGGAGGAGCGTGGTTGGTCAGTGTGTGCAGAAAGATCTAGTGCTCCCGTGGCGAATATATGGAATAGGGATTTCTCGGATGTCCAGCCGGTGGATGTTATGAAGAGGAATCTCCATCTAGCAATGCCTCTCATGGAGGGTAATTGAAGCTGCTATGACAAATGAGAGGACCATACCAGTTTTTCTCCAAATCGGGCAAAACTTTTCTTTATTATAAGGCAAGCATGGTTTTTACCAAGCGACCGTCGAGATATCCTCATCCTGTGGTTTCATTTAGCATCTTTTTGGTTTTCATTTTACCTGTCAAGCCAACGAAATAGCTGCTATTATCACCTTTGCACGAAGGCTTTTTGCTTTAATTAAAGGTAGTTTGAGCGAGATGTATTTCCCTAAGGATAATCACCAACAAATTATTTTTCTTTCGTGAACTGTAAGCGGTAAATAAGTTACATAAGCTCCTCGATTGAATTCAAGTCATAAATATATTTTATTGCATTACTCATTATTATTATAAAGATGTTATAGAACGCAACTTCACATTCGCATTTCCATGCAAAACCTAGCAGAATAAATAAAATAAAATTGGGGTAATGCATTTTGGCTTTGTTTCTTTAGAAGACCGCATGATATTTACATTACTTCATGAAATGAGTAAATGATTGGTTTAATGTTGCATATAAGTCTCCATCCAACTATCCCGGGAAAAATTCGTGCACAATCGGCCCGTGAATTATCTTAGAGTTCGTTATCCCTGGTTATGAACGCATTTAGGGACGAAGAAAGATAATAGCTCGAAACAAGTGTTGGTTGGCATCCTCGTCCTTGACTGAGCGATGTCACTTGCTTTTTCGCTCCCTTTTGGTTGGCGATGAGGTTCGGGGCGAATACGTTGGTGGATCGCGCAGCGCGTGGTACGTCATGAGATGTAGACTCAAGAGTCCATTTGAGCAAGTCGAGCGATCGCAAGGACTCATTCCGTCAAGTGGGGTCCAGGGTCGCATGACAAGACTTGAAGAGCGTGCTCGTCCACTCATCGCTCTCGTTTCCCATGCAGCCCCTGACCCAATGCCAATGCGCCAATGTTCTCATATCTCACGGCCAATACTATATCTGCTTGCGAGCCTGCCTTTGTCAATGAAGGAGAGCATTTTTAGATACGAATTGACTTTTTGAGCATTTAAGCTATGCAAGAGGACGAGTCAATGCCTCTCAGCCGGGCGAATCTTGTCTATTTTCCTGACAGATTACTATTTCTAAGTTGCGCTGTCATTTTGAAATTTTCATCATATGCAGGTTAGGGCTTCTTCAACTTTTTCATGTGCCTCAAATGGAACTTTGCACATTTGAGAAAATGCTGAGTTGAAAGCCGTTTTCCACTTAGCCCGATGGTTGATATTTTCCGACGTTTCGAGAATGTACTGCCGCCGCCTCCTGGGTGATGGCAGTGGACGCGATCGAAACGTCGGAAGATGGACAACACTTGGACCCGATCGGAAAACCGAGAACTCTTCCTAATATCAAGATCAATGCGCAAGTTTTGAAAGATTAATTTGTCGCAATGAGATAATAAATGCGACCGGCCGGGAGGAGAGTTTGCGACCTCCTAATACCCATTTAATTTTTTTTTAAGCATTTAGAGAGAAAAGAGTCTTCTATTTTTGTTGAACGCGAATTTTTATGCCAAGATCATGCGGATGGATACCGTAATGAAATAGTGATCGCTTGGGAAACTGCGGAAATATCGTAGAAATACTATTTTTCTTTGAACTTAGATTTATAGCCAACTGAATGAACAATAACTCAATTAAAAGTAAACATACGGAGGAGTTCCTTCATGAAGCTTAAGAGCAATGTAAATATAGTAACGCGACGAAAAGTTTCCTCTTAATACTACAAAGCTGTTCAGTTATATCTATTTTATAGCTATCGTAATTGAATATTTAATGTTGTCTCTGGATATAATGTGCCAGAGGGCCCTAATTCTTGATGATTAGGCGTGTACTCCTCGGGTCTTCGGTCCAATTTTGGAATTAAAATACTTTGATTTGGTTAACGGAGAGCTCATATTTCACACTAAATCCACATTCACGATTTCCAACAGGTTAATCATTACAAATATCGGGAGATAAAATCATAACTCTTCATTTAACCATGAAATTATTTTAATTTGCAGAATTATTTTAATTTGTAGAATTTAGAGCTCATATTTCATACCAAAGTCATGGCTTAGAGACATTCCCCATATTTCGAAATGATGAAGCCAAGCGTATTCAATCACAACTTTTTGTTTTCACCAAATCGAAATGTTGGTCGTATGTGACACTGAGTCGATGGAAGAACGTACGTATGTGGGAACCAGGGAATCCCATTGGCGAAATCAATGTCTCTCACGAGCAGCGCATGGGGTAAATTTGAATTAAATAGGTAATGCTTTTCCGCTCACTTAGCCGCACTCAAGCGGTCGACCATTTCAGTCAGGGGTGACAACCGCGGAACAAATGGGAGTACACGCACACCACTCATCCGAATGAAAGCCACAATGGCAGTGCCTTGGGCGCCTCTACCGCCCATATTTGCATCGGGTGACCCTCTCGGGAGCGGATCGCGTTTTTCGAGGCACAAAGGAGCAAGTAGGCCCTCTCCTCAGCGGAACGAAAAAAACCCCCCTCCGGTTATTGTCACGCCATGATCTGTTCCGAGTTGCACCCATCAAACAAGCTAGTGAGCATCATTACCAATTCCACACCATGTTACCACCTCACACACCATTGTGATGGTAATGACATTCCGTCCAAAGGAATAATGCTCGGGTTTCCCACCGGGTGTAGTTTTGGGCAATTTGTCCCAACGCGTTGCAACGTTCCGATGGCCGACAATGAGAAGTAATCGTTGTTGAAATATCAGTGGGCGTAACACAAATTCACGAAATGAAGAGGGCTTTAAGTATGTGTAGTTGAGATTTTAGGCGATTCTTGAAGCTAATCTGTTACGTTTGGAGATGGCGAAAGTTTTTTTTTCATCGGAAAGAATCCCAGTTGCAATTGTATTTAGTAATTGCTGTAGAAGGAGTGATCCGAGCTCTTGCTGAAGATAATGGAAGTTTCATATTGACCTCTAGCTTTTCTTTTGGTTGCCTTAGTGATGACGCTTAGAAATATCAAAATGGAGGAATTGACGGTGTAAACCGCCCACCTTCATGCAATGTCTCTGTTTTCAACGGAATATGAATGAGATCCAGGGGCGCCGACTTATAAAAAATATTGGGGGGGCCCATATCGGAGATCTTGCCCCGGGAAGAGGTTAAATTCAAAGTGTGTCGCAGCACCGAAACACTACCATGATTCACTCCACTTCATTCAGTTAACCTGCTTAACCTTATAATTATTTGTTTCAACACTCATTGTTAAATTTATTTTAAAGGTAACTATCGTCAAACATGGGAAATAAAAATTACGAATATATTTTTGTGATTTCACAAAGCATAATATAACTTAATTATTTTCTTGAATTATTGAGGGGGCTCCGCCCCCCCAAACGAATCTTTGTGGGGGCTCGGGCCCCCTCAGGCCCCATGGAGTCGGCGCCACTGATGAGATCCTGAGATTTTTAGTACCTTCACGGTATTCAACTTTGAATGTCGTCAACTGTGAGTTTGATATAATTGTAATTAGCTTCTATATGATATATTTTTGCTTCGTAACCAACGCAAATTCACTGTGATACAAGAAATCAGATCATTTGAGTACTTAAAATACATTATTATATGCAGTTATATTGTAATAAATATTGTGCAATAGTTCATTAATACGCAGACGGTGCTCCTACAAACCTCCTTCCACGTGAGACGCTAACATGGGATTGCATTATTAACGATTTAAAGCCTTCCAAAAGAAATATTATTTCAGATGCATCGAATGCTCTCCTACGTCTTTGATTCCAATAACATTCTGTTTTGCACTGCACTTAACTCACTTTAAACTATGTTTTTGCAAGTCACAAGCTTTCTTCACTGAAAATAATATAGCTTTAAGGTGTCTCATTCCTTTTCAAATGATGAAAATGTTGATATTTATGACAATTATTCTGAATTTTTGTATTTATATTTTTTTGTTGGTTTTTGAAGAGGTTTTAGGTTTTCACGAAGACGTGCAGATGGGGTTAACCTTCTCAAATCCCAGCGATGAAATTGCAATCACTTTAATTTTTTTCTCGAAATATATTGTCGTTACTCATTCCAGGATCTCTGTTTTAAAGAGTGACCTGTCGGCGTTGCACTACGCTCACTATCGACGAGTCATTCGAACCGCTGCTTTCGAGGTTCGTAGCTTGCGCGCACTGATCCTACAAACAGTTTACGGGATTGGACGCCGGAACACATTGGCAGCCAATCGGAGCTAATCTTTAGCATGGGCTATTCAGCTCGGGGATTCCATATTGTGCACAGAAACTCTGCGAGCGCTATAATATTTTGTTCCATTTAGCATAGTCGAATAAAATAGCTCTTACTGTGTCATTGTTCGTTGTTTTGTCGGTTGGAACTTACCACCGCAAGCATATGACTGAATAAAAATCTAAAAACTCCTCGTCTTCACATTTACATAAACATACGCCAGCCGCCTAAAAAGGCGTGTGGCAGGGGATGTTAGGACACCAAGTTTTCATATATAAAGCAAATGCTCAATCTAGATTACGACTACCATTTCTTAAAGTCCTTCATGGCTCGGGAGAAAAACGAATTCCCATATCTATCCCTTCTGAAAAATATTTCTCCTAATATATCGCTTCTGTCGGACCTGGAAGTATAGTGGGATTCTAATATGATGTTCTCCGTGCCGCTCTTAAAGACATCTTTCCACATTGCTCGATAAATCTAAGCTTAGCGCGCAGCCTCCGAGTCGCTAGCGGCTCGCAGCCTCATTCGTTCAACATAAGTGCACGCTCCCTATACTCCCAGTTTTTTGAAGAATCGCGCAGCTTTTCTTTTTATTTTATTTTAGTTCACGGATTAAGTCTTTTTGCGCTGAATCCCGGAATAAGTATTTTGCCGGCACCTTGAGCCATCCCATCCCCGGCAGTCTTCCTTCCGCACAGCGTGCAAGTGACGACGAATACCTGTTGAATGCAATTTTACTCTCGCGCGAAGTCGAAGAGAGAGGGACGGAGAGGACTCGACAACGCACGAGAAACGATTTCACCGCTGCGCCGGGTGCAAGAGGCGTCTCACGTATTCATCGACTCCAATTTAGAAGACATGATAAAATAAAATTACTCATCGGAGGTTGAAAAAATAGCCCTCGGAAATTAAAAAAAAAACTTCAAAAAAATAATACAAATGTAAAATATTCTGGTACAGATTTTGAATTCCAACCAAGAAAGTCCCTTACATATATACCTCTCGAGACGTCACATACCTACGTAGTCTTCATTGTTCACTAATAAAGGTCACTTGATCTACAGCAAATTTGATCATTAAAATAAAATAAGAGATAGACTGTAGAACAGATAGACACTAGAGAGACTGATTGGGACTGTATAGTCAGATTAGGGGCTTATTGATAGGTTTGTAGACTTAAGCCAGGCCTGAATGATGATACATCTGTATAATACCCTGCGAGCCACATCAGTGGTGTTTGGCAGGGGGTGAGTATACATGCAGCATGCGGTGCACTACGACTTCGTGGTCGTCTAAAGCGGTACTAGCGTGGTTATCTGTGCGGTTTCTACGATTGATCAGATGTAAAAAATAAATGAAGAGGTATGGAATGCAGTTAGATTCAGAATGTTGTTTTTTACACGATCGATAAGAGCCTATAATGGCAGCGTTAGAACTTACTAATAGGTTAGTTTAGTTGTAATGTAGCCCACTAACATATGTATTCTTTATGAATGTTTCTGAATTTGTCTAGTATCTCTCACAGTATGTTTTGCGTGATCTAGCTGACTACCTTCAAAAGTAGTTGTCAAGTTTTGCCTTTCCATGGATATGGTAGTATAATTTGTCAGTATGCGTAACGTTTTTATGACTGTGTAGTGTTCATGTGGGAATCCTCTTGCATGCTTCATGATATTGAGTGATCACCCCATGCCAAACAACTAATATGTGACACAAAAGAAGAACTCAACTTGCATGTTCTTGTCTTTTAATTTGAATGAATTTTTAGGTGCAGTACAGTTTTGCTAAGTCTTTTTTGAAGCCTAAGCACAACATTCACTCAAAAGTACAGAATAATCTGCTTCGCAGTCCACTCCTTCACACGAGTTGCGAGCTGATTTCTTACAAATGAAACAAACTACCCCGCTTTCAGCTGATTTTTAATGTAAATCGCCGCAGGATAAACATAACAGTTGTCTCTTCATCCCTCATTCTTTTTTCTTTTATACCCGTTTCGCCCCAAGAACATGTTTACGGTTACCTAGAGACTGACGCCCAAAGATAAAGTTTCTTGAGACATTCACTAACGATAATAAGACGTAATTTAAACACATACCAAGAATTATTGTAATTTAAACGCTTGAATATGACTTATCATCGACACAAAATCTTTAGAAGTTAGAAAACAACGGCTAAAATTCAAACAACTCACAGTTTACATGTTAACAGTCAATTAACTGAACCAACATGGCTGCAGAATGAACATGAATCTGGGGGTTCACGATTTTTAATGACCGAGCGAAAGATGTTAGTTTTTTTAATGCTGTTTTACCATAGCCATATGCATCTGGTAAAATTAAAACCTTTATTAAAGGCAAAATAAAAACTATTATATAAGCGTTGTATATTTACCTGGTATATTATGTTGAATGTTAGCGAGGGAGAAATATATTTAGTCGCATGGCCTCGTTAGAGCTACAATGGTAAAAAATAGCGAGGACCTAATTAGTTAATCTGCTCGGGAAGTAACATTCGTTGCAATCAAGTCAGGACTTTATTTCGATACTCATTGAAAAGAGGGGACAAAGCCTATTCGCTCGAAATCGTTTCCTGTGTGCTTGCAACGTTTGGTTATTTTTTCCTTTGCTGGACTTTGATGGGTTCATCTATGGGCGACCTAATTCAGACTTTTATAAGTGTTTTTGAGGCTAGAAAATCACCTTAAGTAGATGAAGACTGAGCCAAAATAAACCTCAATTTGTTCAACTGTGAATGGTTTATGATTTGTTTGGGTATGACTCAATTGAATTGATCTTGTACAACATGCGAAAAGTGCATGTAAAAAAATACTTTTTTCATTGCTTAAATATTCTGGTTAGTTCCATGCTGATGTTGAATACTTAGATCGGTTCCATTTCCTCGTGAAGAAATAGTCTCTGGTTGTGAGACGTGAGAATTTCTCTTGATGCATGCTTAATTCTGGAGCTTGTCAATAGCACTCGTTGGAATTCAAAGAGTTATGAAGGCCAAAAAATGTTTTCAAAATAAATTAAATAAGGGTTTCTAAAGTATGTACAATAGAGTGAGGTAAAGCCGATTTATACTACTACCTAAGTATTACCTATATAATATGTCTAGGAGTAAGCTCACACAAGCATGCTTTATGTAGTAAAAATATCCTGCTTCCCTTTCTCCTTCCGATAAAGATCTTATTACTTTACTGGCAAATTTCCTGTAACATGGATTTTGGGAATCCCTCGCTCTTTTATGCTGCTCCAACAATAGGGTAGTTTCCTTCTTCAAAGAAAACGAGAGGCATTGATTGCGATTCGTTACCCAACATTAGTGTATTCATAATATGCAAATTATTTGTTTGCATTGCAACTCATCCATATCTTAAGGTCCCCTTCAATGGTTTACGTGTGATTTCGATAATGGAGGATGTGAGTGACGTATGGATCTGTATCGATTCAAGTACGATCGATATTCTTTTTTGCTCTTGCTTCTGCATCCAGCCCTGTCAGCCGCCTCTAAGGTGTATGGCAGGGGTCATCACTACATGCGGAGCGCAATACATTCTTTCTTTTATCATAACCAGGTGCAAATATAAGGGGGCAGGGTAAATCTGTATCGAGGGTGGGGGGGATTCAAGGTGCTCAAACGAGCCAGAAAGTTTACGAAATATGTTTTTTTAAAAATGCATCACATGTATTCACTACCTATTTTCATAAATTTAACGGTATTCAGTTAGCGTTCAATCTATCTTATGATGATCAATCTTTTTGGCCGGATTAAATTAAAACGTTATTTATCACCTTTATTCCCTTAAAGTGAGCAATTCTGCGAAGAAAGATAATTTTCTTTTCCATATGCCTTAGCAATTACCCTTTGTAATTTATAGATGCATTTTTTTCGTCGCGCTTTTCATCCATTTGGAAGAGTTGACAGGAATCCGACTTTGCTTTATGAGGCACATGTGGATATTGTTATCTTAAAACTGCCGATCAAACATTGAGCCAACACTCATCATTTAATATCAGCATAATGCTGTTATTTCATTTTTCTTCAAGTTTATCTCATCGAAGCAATAATTATGCAAGCGGCCTTGATCAATGTCCTAAGATCTCCGCTTGGAGGCGTAGTTCCGCCGGGGCCGTCACGCGTCGCTGTAAACCGTTTGATTGCATTTGCGACCGGCCCGGCCTTCCGTGGGCGCTGCACATTCTCAAGAGGTTCATTTCCCTCAACTCTTCTAAACATTCTCCTCCAATGCAACCCAGTCACTCGGAAGTGCTTACCCATGAACACTTTCTCATCACCGCCCGTGCGTGATGTGATGCGAGTGATATATTACTCCACTTGGGCTACGCGTGCATCTTGCACGCTCGTATCAGCAGAAGCACATTGCATCCGGAAATAGAAAATCTTGCATTGCGATTTTAACATGTCCTCCAAGTTGAGAAATTAGGCTCATGCTACATTCTTCAGTGACACTCCCATCGAAAATGGCCATAAATTTACGTATGCATATAAAAAAATTATGCGCATAGAACGAATCAGATTTGCTATAAACGGGAGGAAGTTCTTATGCGCCAAATTTGTATCTATGTATTTTCATGCCTTATAATTGAATTTTAGAATTAAATATACCGTGAACTATTGAGAATCTTTGGAATGCGCAATTTTAATAAATACATTATCATTGCTGGAAATTGCTTCAGTCGAAAAAATATTAGGGATGCAAGTAAATTTTATTCATTTAATTTATGATATTTCATTTAAAGGTACGAGCAGAAGGTGGGACAAATATATAATAATGTTTACTATGAATGGAACACGGTGGAGTAGCATTATTATGAATTCTTATAATTTCAATATTTTTGATGAGTTTCATGTTTACAAGCTCCTATGATGCACTTTATTGAGGATATTTTAGGTTGCCTATTTATTAGGTCATGTTTATTTTTAAGTTAAACGATATTTTGCTTAAGCTTTTTACCTCCTCTATAGTATCAAATGTTTTAATTGCCCTGTCCTCTATTGCTATTGTTGCCGGATCTGGTCAATATCTGTCCGTAATGAACTTTCGCCGTTGAAATCTTTAATCGTTGAAAGTTGACTTATTCGAGGCGCTCCTCTCCCATGCTTGCGACCGTGTCGGCGAAAGAGATTGGAGCGCAGCGCAGCGACGATGACTCAGGGGCTGCACCGTCTGCGGAGGACACAGCACCTCTTTAGGAGGCATCCCGACTCACTTTCCACGCCCAAACGGCGTCATGCAAGTCCAAGAAGCGCATGGGCTGGTGGCAAGTGGTGCAGCGGAGCGGAGTGAGGAGCGTCTACCAACAAGAGGAAGTGCGGCACAACTGAGGTCGCTTTCGCCATTGTGGGAGGGGTGGGGGGAAGAGGAACAGAGAGAAATTTAGCATGGGCATCAGCCTGCTCTCAATGCCGTTTTACTCGGGCCACGGAATCACGCAGATTAGAATTGCATTGATTTCTAAAATGGCGTGCAATTGCGCGAATGCACGGACGAAATTGGAAGAGGGGCTGCTATTTTGCCATCTCACGTTCACGCATTCTCGCATGTGTTCAAGCAATTCACCGCTTAACACGACGCAATTTTCACTGCACCTTCGTATACATGTCAGATTGTGCAAGCGCGTGCCCCGTGTAAAACGGCCTTTAACGAAAGGTACCAAAGGTACCATAGCTCACAGACTTCTCTCCAACGTTCTGAACTATAAAAGTCCTCCGCCCTTCAAAAGCCCTTTATGAAGAATCACGCCTGAAATACTCCGTTGCCCCCAGGATTCATACCAGGACCCACTGGGGAGGAAGCTAACCCTTTTGCCACCGAACCAACCTCCGTTGACGAAATACTTGTAGAAAACTTAATCCGTCTTGTTGATATTTTTAATCTATACGGAATAGACCTTAATCAGCATTTGAATGTATCTCATGCATAGAAATTTTTCATGAGAAAAATAACTGAGGATAAATTTTAAAATGTCAGATAAAGGAAAGGTGTATTCAATGCAGCCCGCGCAATTCTAAGATAATAGCCGAGGATGTAGGCGAAATCCAAGATATAGATGATAGCCGATGTTTTGAACTAGTAATATGTGTTTGGAAAAGTGTGGTCGATCGAAGGTGATGGTCTGCCGTAATGAGCGAGGGAAAGGACGACAATGTTTACTAATTCTGTTTACTGTCATGTAAGGTAAGTATTATAAGGGTTTTTGGTGGGCAGTGAGTTTTTTGGTCCTAAACGAACTTCGCTACATCTTTAATTAGTTGTTTCCACAGTAAAGCGTACATTTATCCAGCAAAGTTTACTCTGTCGCAATACTTGAGCAAATTGTACTTTTGTTCGGAAATCTCAAAGTATTCTGTGAGATAGAGTAATATCACTCAATTAATTTTTTCGATTGACAGTAAAACACTTCTCATGTTGTACTGTCTCCAACGTGCACAAATTGTTTGCTATGATTCTAATCTAATATCGTCATCAACGAGAAAGTACAGTTTTGACCTGAAATATTTTAATTACAGTGATCGTGAGCGTCTTCGTTGTCTGATAAAATGGCGTCTGGCTACTACCATATTATTCGATGTCTATAGCTTCTCTGAAGGATATTATCAAGCAAATGTGAGCTGCGTTGTTTAGAGCCGGTCATTCCTCATTTCAGAATGTGCGCGTCGTCAGCGGGCGTCTGCGCGATCGTGGAGGACTCTGGCGGCAAGCTTGGAAGGTAGAAAATCCCGCCAGGGTAGTCCGCCTGGGAAAAAGGCAGCTGATCCGCGCAGCCGGCCTCCCTCGTACGACCAACGCGAGCAGGGGACCATCTCCTCCAGCCGGATGTGTCGTCATCGTCCGCTTGGCGGGTACGCTTCTGGACGTTCTAAATGGCTTTTAAACTCAAAATCAGTCGCGCGCTTCCTGAGCCCGCTCCGTTTCAATCCAAGGAGTTGCACTGTAGAATTTGGATTGGCTATGATATGAGAAAGAAAGCCATTAGAGAGGTAAACCGCGGGAAATTATCATAGCCTTCAAAGACTTACAGCTGCCGTGTTTTTACCTCGAGCCTCCAAAGAACGTTTAATTAGTAATATATATTTAATGTTACATAGAACACCGACTGTAATTTATTATTACCCGACGCCAGTGGCGTAACTAGGAATGTGATTTGGGGGCCTTAGGTGGCGCAACCTTACGGGACCGGGAAAAATTTTAAAAATGACATGCCCGAAATATATTTTACATCATTTTGTCACTTAAAATTTAAATTAAAGCAGATGCAGTTATTATAAGTCAAAACTAGACAATATCTTTAAATATATTTTTCGTTTCTCTGAGGCTTCGGGGGGATCTATCCCCCTCACCCCCCCCCCATAGTTACGCCACTGCCCGACGCTGCTGTGGACGAAACTTAGATATGAATTTGATCAGTTGATGTGACATGACGCAATGAAGGAACTTGGTATGAAAACGCGAGTCCAAACAGTGGCCAATTTTGCTTGTGGCTCGTTGTCAGGGCCAATGAGGGATCCCCCCTAAGGCCTCAGAGAAATTTAAAAAAATATTCAAAACTATTGTCTAGTTTTGCCTTACAGTAAATTTTAACGTAATCTTGAAATGAAACCCAAATTTTAAGTGCTAAAATTATGTAAAATGTATTTTCAGGCATGCCATTTTTCCAAAATTTTCCTAATATATCGTCCTTCCCCATCCCCTCTCATCCTCCAAAAGCATATTGCTAGTTACGCCACTGGTCGGGAAAGAATATTCTTTGAGAGTAGTAAATATTTCGTGGTAAGTAATGAATGCTCAGGACTCATTTTGATGCTGTGCCGTACCTTTAAAGCCTACCAGAAACTCTGCTGCCTACTCTATGCAGCTTATTTATATCACTGAAGCCCATACGAAACTCTGCCTTTTTATCAGCAATTTCTAAACATAATTTAGTGGTTGTCATTTTTTTATTGCTTGCCTTTGTCTTCAATTATCAAATATCGTCTCGTTCGTAATGGGGTCGATGAGGCAAAAGTTGCCGATTACATTCGCTCGTGGAGTCACGGCCACACGCAGTTTATCCGTGCCTTAAGATTGGGAGCCACGTGGTGTGGGCCAAGCACCGCCTCCTCCCCGGCCATAGAACTCTGTTTCCGCCCCACGCGACATCATTCTCACCAACGCTCTTCCGAATGCCTTCCTTGCCTGACTCAAAGCGGGGGTGCTACCAGTGCTACTTAATAGCCTGTACAGATAAAATAATTTGGGGGGCCAAGAGCAGGAAAGGTCAGGTAAGGTAATTTCAAATATGGACATCCCATGATATACTATATTTAAAATAAATGCAAAATAAAAATTAATATAGTAAGATAACAATAGTGGGTAAATGGGAAGAACTCCGATAGCTGTAATTGGCCGGGGGTAGACAGCTAGAACGTTAAAGAGTTTCCTCAATTCCAGGGACCCACACTTATCACGCTCTATCGTAGAAGCCAGTTAGCGGGAAACTAACAATGATAGTAATTACAAAATGCTTTTTATTCTAGCTCTAACGATTACTTTTGTCGAATGCGTCCGTTTATGATTCTGATATAACCACTTAAATCTATACTAATCACAGTGCTCTGAAATTGGTCTAGACAGCAAATGTCAGGTGAAATTTGCAGTGACAGTTCAGGAAAAAGTAAAAATTTGTAATATGCAATGGACACTCCCCCACCAAGACCAATGAGCTGAAGAGAATGGAAAAATTAATTAGCTGATGTCGAGCGGAGCTCACCGTGCTTTAAAAAGCTACTTTAAAAGATTACAAACAAGGAGTCGAGGTGTGACAACACGGCATGTGTAACTGTGACACGGCAGGGAGTGAGGGTCGTAGCCTGCTGTGCAAGGGCACACAAATCTCGGGGAAAACCTGGCTCGCTCGCAAGTGTCCCTCCCTTCGCCCCGAAAACCTTTTCCCGCCAGTGCCCCCATTGTGTCCGCCGTCTCTCGCCGCCGAATCCTCATGGCCGCCAAGGGCCTCGCTAGGTCTGGGGGTTCGTCTCCCAAGCCACTTCCATTCATCCACTCTACGCCTCGGGCTGGTGAGGGTGAGGAGGCGGCACGAGGAAATCCCTCCCATCCCCTAGCGATCTCCCAGACTCCAAGCGCACGGTCCCCTTCCATTCTTCTCCCAACCCAACCCACATCTCAGCCCTACGTTCAGTCACACTGAAGGGGGAAAACACCGCCTGGAAGAGAGAGAGAGAGAGAGAGCACACACAAGAAATTCGACCGCGTCGTAGGAAAGGAATCTGTGAAGCCTTTCTTGGGGTTGAGGGAAGGGGGCAAGCTGCTTACGCCGTCGTCGGCGGCTGACGGAGTAGGCGGGAAAAAAATCGTGAGCTGGCGGGAAGCGGCGAGTAGGCGGGAAGGGGATGGCGGGAAAAGGAACGGCGGCGTCTGCGACATCATCTCGGGCTGTTGGCTCGCTCTCACCACGAGGCCCTGACTCATCTGGCGCGAAGGGCCTCCCGCCCGCACTCGGTCGCATTTATCCGATTGACATGCGCGAGGGGGAGCGATAGGTTGTGAGTGACCGGCGTGGGGGTCTTCCGACGGCGCATTGTGACCCATGTGTTTCATTGGTCATCTATTTCCGTTGGTTCCTTTCACGAAAATTTAGGTTTCTTTCCTTGCCCAACTCCCTGATCTCGATCTCATTGTGTTCGGATTAGCGATACCCTTTTATTCGCGCCACTCATTGGCCTGGACTTCTAACTCAACTTCCATGGGCATTCCCTAGTTCTAATAAAGGATATCCTTTTCAGCGGGACACGTGCTCTCTTTCGGATTCGTTGGCATGCTTTAGGCATGGTTAGATAACAATGCCTACATGCAACCAGAGTGCAACTTGTGCTCAGCAATGACAATGCAGCTTACTGATTTTTTTCTCGCTCAAGTGCTGTGAATAGGCATGCGGGCATGGTTAAAGGCTATGAGGGTTTGGGTAGGTGAGTGCTTCCATTTGGCGCATTGTTTCCCAGATAACTGTTCTTGATGTTGCATATGAACAAATTATTACTCATTGAAAGGGCATCTTTTCAGAACTAAGTGTGTTTAACTTAAACGAGTATCTTAGTTTTTCACAACTTCGTAATAAATATGCGATGTGAGTAAATCAAATATTTCACTCAATGAAATGATTGAATTTGGTCTTAACTCATTGAAAGTTCATTTCTGATTTTAAAGCTAAATAATTTGCACGATTTGCACTCACATTTTTTCGTCATAGACGACCGGATTTTATACAGCAATGTACATCATCACGCCTTATAGTATTCACTAATGGATGAATCCAGTCGTCAATGAAAGACATAGTTTATAAAATATGAGGTATTTAGTTTATGCTTAATGTTGCCTCCTAAAAAATGAATGGAAAGAGGAGCGGATAATCTGTTGGGATGACAAAATATTTCTGAGTCAAACGAAGAGTCATATTAAAATGAAAATAAATAATGCAGGTGAATGTGTGTAATAAATTTAATACAATTACCGAAACTACCAAAGAAAAGTTGTTGTAGAGCAATGCCTGTGTATATGTGTGGGCAAGGCTTTCAGCGATTACAAGTCAGCAATAACAGGGGTACCCCTAGTTTCCGTGCTTCTTCATACCTTTAGTTTTTATCTATATCGATGATTTGTATAATTTCGAATTTAAATCATCACTGACAACTTTCGCAGAAAATATTGCCATGTGCTGTGAAGAAAATAATTTTATCAGTGTATCAAATATTGTGCATTGCAAATTGAATGTTTACATACATGTTTTGGTTGTAGCTGTCTACAAATGAGTGCAAAAAACAAACAATGCCAAACTAATTCCTATTCATCTATTTAATTGACTAGGATTCTCTTTAAACAGCTGTGTGGGTGTGCAAAGGTTAATCAAATTGATAGCATGAAATACTAGGGAATTACTCTTGACAAATATTTTAAATGGAATGATCACATTGCTGGACATCCCAAGAGGATCCATACGTATAAACTGCACTACATCCGAAACAAGTGTTATTTAACTTTCCAAATAGCGTTATATGAAATTCTAGTAAGGTGGGGTATAGACTGACCTATTGGGGAGTATCTAATAATAATTATTTGCTGACAGATTTACTTTTGAAAAAGTATACATTAAGGATTATTACCTAAAGTAAAATATACGAACAAACATGCCATATTTGTGCGGTGGCAGATTTGGCCCTTTAAGCACTGGTCCATTTTTCAAGTACTAAAACCATTTTATTCCAAAAGCGGCAACATGCCTCCCTCCACCCTCCTCAATCCTCCTTTCCTTTTTTCTGTGTTATTCTTCCTTGGGGGCTTGAACCAACCCAGAGCCATCTCTTGGCCAACACATTGGGCTGCATCTGGGAGGACTTACAATTAGTTGCATAAACCCGCCGCCGAAAACTCTGATAATAAAAGTTATCTCAGTAGTTTGGTGGCCTGAGCATCTGTCCGCACAGTAGAAGGTCCGAGGTTCGATTTCAGGTCGAAGTGAAAACTTTCCATGTGTTTCCGGCCATTATTCCATCTCCACGCCACCGCAGTGTCAACGTTGTGTATTACATAATGTTTGTTGTAACAGCAATGCTATACATTTATGTATATAGTGGCACATACGCATAACGTAACAGTAACTCACGCATATACAACTCCACATCACTGAGAATGCTAAATAAGGTCTGGGACAGCTTCCCGCTGAAACAGCAGCGATATATATGCATGCATAAGCGCTGCTGTTTCGGCAGGAAGCTGTCCCAGACCTTAATTTGCATTCTCAGTGATGTGGACGTGTAAATGCGTATGTTTCTTCATTGAAGCATTTAAACTCGTGTGAGGTGAGAGAGTGGCCTTCCCCTCTCTCCCTCGCACCTCTATTTAAGTGCTGTGCTCATCCGGATCGGAGTAAACTCTTCTGAACTGCGCAAACTATTCTCCTGGGTGCGCCAAGTCATCAAATGAACCTGGACACCAACTCATTGTTAGGTCTCTTCCTTCCGACCTGCCTCCTTTCGCCTCCCTGTATTTTTGCCAGCAGAGGTTTTAGACCTCCACATCCCGTTCATTAATGCGTTAATGCGTATTTTTTTCAGCCGAGTGCCTTCACTCACTGGAAGAGCGGCATGTGCGAGAATGCGCAGTATTTCGCAACACATGCATAAATGGAATTGCGGTTGGCTCTTGAACATTGGCTGCAATAGCCCATTTTGCATAAAATTATTCTACTCATACGTCGCAGTAAATGGGAGTTCCTATTAGTAAAATCGTAGTTGTTTACTACTTAACGTTAAACTTTTATTTAGAATTTCTTCAAATAGATGACGGTTATATGAATAATATTACTTAGGGTCGTTTTAATAATGCCCGGTTAACGCTAATCATGGGATTATACAGTCTCTTACTTAACCAAAAGGTGGTTGAAATTTCTAGTTTGCCTCTGTGTAAGAGCAAGACTACAGGCTAATCAGGACTTCCATCCACCATTCCATCCACCAGCCTCTACTCTATTATCGTTTGCCAGAAATAATTCAAATGCAAACACATATAACCCTGCAAGCCACCTCTCGGGCGTTTGGACAGACGATCCCAATATGCACAACACGCGGTCATAAAAATATTACGCGTAATAATAAAAAATACGCTCACATTTTCACAATCAATGGCAAAACTTCAAAAAGGTAAGTAATTCTTAAGTAAGGATTAGACCAACGTAAAAATAAAAACATGGAATGATTCTCTCTAGCGAGAGACGCTATCAGTTTAATTTGTGGACTCCATTGCTATCCCCAATAATACGAGGAAAAAATAGCATTTTAAATCTCACAGTTTTGTAGTAAATTTTCTCTATTTTCTCCTCGTAATCACGTTTACCACAGCACGACGGTAAGCAGAAGAAGTTTTTACGTCGTCTGAGAAAATATCTTCTCCGAATTTACTTAGAAAATTTAGCCTATAATTTGCTGCACACTGCGGTAAATATTCCCATTTTAACTTGCCTAACATATTGGAAACGCTGCACTTTTAATCACGAATCTGGCTGCCCTGCGATGGACTTACCAACACACTATTCATATGAGTCGACTAGGTCCTTCTCTAATGCTCTAAAGTGGCGGATTTTGCTCCAGACCACGGTGGTAATGTAATGAATGTGAAGAAGGGACAAAAGAGGGCGTATAATACTTCCTTGGGATACACATGAGGTAACTTGTTTAGTATCCGAGCTAACTCAATCCAATTCAGAACATGCCTATCACCCGCGGCTAAGATATCATGAACAGGTGGAATGAACTGGGTTTCACAAGACCTCCATTTTCTAATTCCTTTCTATTCTTTTGATTAGAGATTTAGTTATTTCGATGGCCAAATTTCGAACTGAAAATAATACATTGAAGATTTTTCAAGAAACGGAAGTGAGAGGGGTAGGCCTGTAATTACGAGGTTTTTCCCAATTCCCACCCTAAAACATAAGCTTGACGTACGCGGTTTAGCAACCTTTGTGGACGGTGTGTGTTCTTTTTTGGATTTTTAAAACCCTCTATTCTAGGAAGGCGCAACCTCTGATGCTGATCCCTTTTCTGCTGGAGCTGTAATGAGATCGGTGCCATATGATTTTAGTGGATTTATCGATTTGAGTTGTTTTTTAAACCGCTGCTCGAACACAGATGGACGGCATTTGGTCTTGGCAGTGTCGAGGAAAAGGCTCCGATACGTGAAATTAGTGAGGACCCTATGACAAAAGGAATTTGAGACATTGCAGACTTTTGTGCATCTACCTTATACCCTGCGAACCACCTCCAGGGTGATGCCTGTGTGGAAAGGGAATTGCTGAAGTCGATGTATGATTTGACAATTTTCGATATGGGTAGAACGATCAAACTACAGGAATGGAGCCGTTTCAGCTTGAGACGCATTGCGTTCCCCCGTCACATGGTCTCTTCATCAGTTGGAGCGTAGTTTCAACAAGTTAATTTGACTTTGTTAGACTTTGCATTGGCGCGTTTTAGCAGTATGCAAAAATGTATCTTTTCATAATGGAATACGCGTGTCTTCTGTAAATCTTCTGTAAGGCGCGACGGAGTGAAAGAATTTAAACGAAATTTATTGGAATGAAAATGATTCCATGGAAGGCACTAATATGTCTCGGTGTATTGAGGGATATTATGGCTCGATTACGCCCATTTCTCGCTAATCAGATGGTTAGAATGACTGTTCGTGGAGAGAAAATTTTTAAGTAATAATAAATGGCAAGATCATTTTTTCGGTGTGTGGCGGTTTATGTGGTTTTAAGCTTGCTCTGAATAAGGTGTGTCGAAAGTGGTCGTTGGGAATTGAAACGTGGAATAGTTCACCCACAAACATAGGCGGATTTTGGGGGGGGGGTATAGGGATACGTCCCCCCCCCCAGACGCTTAAAAAATAGAAAAACGTTTTTATACGGTTATCATTACGTTATTGTTTCGTGTATTACGGAGCGCCAATAATCTATTGCCATATTAATAACTTTCATATTAAAATAAAGAGAATATTTCGTACAGTAACTGTTGTTCCTTACTTTTAATCTCAAGTATGAGGAGATTGTTTGTCTGTTGCCTTGTCTAACTACAAAGTCTAAAGTATAATCTTAAGAGTGATGCGGTAGCTACACTTGAGCTTTAAGTCGACTTCAGCGCCGTGATTGTCTATATCGGGAAACAGTTATGTTTGCAGATGAAGATCTAGGAGAGCAATTAGTGATTCTGTGATCCTAAGCCGCGGATATTTGAAATGAACTTCCAAACTCCTTGAAATAACCATTTTGGATTTAGAAGGGTGAAAGGAAAGACCGATTTAAATCCCTGAGCAAACGCTATTTTGAGAGCGGTGATGGAGCCGGAGGAATTTAGAATTACTAAGCTTGACTTCGTGGAATGGCATATTCATAACGTAAACGAAAACACTTAGTCAAATTCCACTCCTTTATTAAAACCATTGATGCTAAATTTTAACCTTCAATTCCTCCCACGTCCAATTAAATCGCCATATCTTATCCCCCTCGGCAGCCGCAGGACTAAAATTGAAGCCCTATGCAATGGTTTCAATACCAGTGTGTGGGATTTTACTAAGTGCATTCGTTTACGTTATTTTCGATTATGACACCAAAAAAACTTAACTATTTCACGGGATTCTCTGCCGTCGTCTCAGTCTTAAAATTCCTTAAATTGTTTTTAAGTTTTATAAAACGAGTTTCACCGTGAGCAACAAGCATAGCAATTAGTTTTCATGGAAATAAAACCAACAATAAGATGAGGAAGTCTACAAAATAAATTCGTCGATTTAATAACCCCAACACTAGAAAGTTAGTAACGAATTAGAACGCTCAATAACCACATCATGGAATACAGCACAACTTAGAACATAATTAACATGAGCATAATCATGTGCCATTTACAACACTTGGAGAGCGTCCACTGTGCGGAAACAGTTGCCTACGCAATTTAAGTATGGGTTCTAAGTGACTTAAGTGGAGGAGTACTTAACGGAAGCTGGTGACACCTACACTACCACCTTAAATATAGAGCCAACTTAAGTTGTCACTTTAAGTACTAGTGTAGACCCGGCATGTCAAACCCTTGCGCCCCCTCAGAATAAAATCCTGGATCCGACCCTGCCCACAAATGTATTCTCGATTCATATTTTTCTGCTTGCGATATATTCCTTCATTTGGTTTCCATCCTGGTTTTATACGGCTGCTGGTATGACAGGCGCACAGTGGTCCCAAATCGAAAAAAGCTGGCCAAAATTAATAACGTCGTAATTTTAGCTAAAACAGCAACAAAAGTGGATGTCTCTTACTGATTTTGATCGTCTGAATCTGATTTTGGCATTATTTTTTACGATGTCCCTTCATTTTAGCATTTTTTGAGCTGCTACTATTTAAACAATTTGTAGAAAATCTCGATATAGATGTTATTGCGATTGGCGATAACTTGGTGTTCATGGAGAGCTTAAAATAGTATAATTTTAAGGTAAAAGATGTATAAATTGTCGTTAAAACCCATAGCAGAATTTACGACGTGAAATTGGTGAGATTCACCCGCGACCATCAGCACAGTCGGTGAGATACCAAAATCGGAAAAAAATACTCACACTCACTCATTTTTGGCTCCCATATATTTGATAAGTCACATTAGATAAAATAAAATGACTGATATTAAGAACATTGAGGAAAATAATGCTCGAATTGCAATAAAATCGCTTTCATGTATCACAAAGAACAAATTTTAAAAGAATCGTCGTCCGATGTCACCCCATCGGACTCATTGTCGCTCTGCGAATCACTTAAAATTAGCAAATTTTCACCTCACCTGATAGGCTGACCTCGTTTTTTTTGTAACTCCTGATGTGATTAAAATGTATGATTCAGATATTTAAAGGAGTCTTCGAAAGATATCTTCATAATTTAACATTCTTGGGTATTTTCTTGTACAATGCTCTCGGAATTTCCTCATGTCTATGTTCCTGGCCTCCAATGCTTCCTCCGTTAAAACTTCAATTGTAAGAAAGGATTCTTTGGAAATTGCTGTTCCATGTATCAGCACTTAATGTACCATGAGCAGAATATAATACCAACCATAATCGATGCACATCTCAGCTATTTCAATGCAATACTGGCTGAAGGCTTCATTATTTATCTCATAGCCGCAGGACAGAGATTTTAATATCACTGAAAGTCTATGATTAAGTCTTTCATCGATACCTGCAGTGGCGCCGACTCCATGGGGCCTGAGCCCCCCCAAAATTTCGTTACAGATGTGAGGAAAAAATGTGTCAGGCTTGTCGATTTTCCCCGGAGTGTCCAGATAACGAGATTCGAGTGATCAGGTTTTTAATGTTGATCATATGACTCTTCTAAAATGCTTAAAAAACTTAAAATTCACTACTTATAAAATTTACCGTGGCAAGGTCCCCGGTTTGGGCCCCCCAATATTTTTTGTAAGTCGGCACCCCTGGATACTTGTCGTGCAAATTACAAATCACGTTAATAATTACATTTCTTACACATAAAGCATTTATTCGTAGATTTTTCAAAATTATGGAATCAGGTCCAATATTTCTTACTTATTGATTATAATTTTATATTTACACGTAATTTCATCTTGTCTGAAATGAAATCCTGAATTAAAACTCCACTTTTAAACATATGATGATTGAGATTAATGAATGATTATTTTTATACACTGCATATATTCGCCGACTGTGCATACATGGTAGTCATTTGCACTCACTAGATGCGAGAGGGAGATATGGATATGCTTCTTGAGGGAATTTCATTTCCTCCTGCAACCAGCTTTTGAACATCTCTTTGAAATGCTCATCTGTCCTCGAGCTTTGATTCCACTTTCTCAGGTATTTCGAGAAAACATTCTTCGCACAAAACGCGTCAGAATATTTTTTGCATGCTTGATTTCATTCAGTCGAAATCTTGTTTTCAAATATTCCACGACATATTCCTTCTTCTTCGCTTATTAATATTCTTTTCTCTCTGTATTTTTATTGTACACCGCAAGGTACGAAAAAATTTGCGGCACCCATAATTCAAATTTAACAGGAGTATTTACGGCTGAAACGATGAATGTGATTTATAAAAGTTGTCTATTTTTAACCAATAATAAACCGAAAATTATGAGTTGACATGGAATAAAAGATATACAAGCTTATATAGACTTGCCTCTGAGTTTCCGGCGTATCCTGAAATTTGAATGCCAAACATTGGCAAACAAAGTGCTTCAATTATCTGGACAGGAGAAGTTTCTCGAGTTAGCCGTGTTAACACAGTTCGGAGCACATCACTTTTTCACTAAGAAAATTATTAAGTAAAACTGAGTGGGAAATATTCACCACATCCATGCAATGGCTCTGGTGAGGGCGGCCGTCATCCTCACTCCATTATTATTAAAAAAAATGCACTTGCAAGATTCACGCTCCATTGGTGGGTTTAGACGAATTTTTCCCTCCGAATTCAATCCTATCTACGCCTATGGGCTGTTGAAATGATTCTGTGAACAATTCTTGGCAATAGGGAGCATTCATTTCTCTTAGTGCCAATACCTTATTTCGGAATAACGTGCTGACAACGCTGTACAGCATGTAAGGGATCTCTTCTGTATAAAAATATGAGGAAAGTTTTGCAGAATAAAGCATCTTGTGGTTACTGTAAGGTTCTCGCATAAGGACTTAAGTAGTCGCTTTTGATCACTCATAATGTTTCTCATTAAGAGAATGAAAACCGGCCCTCATTGGTTTCATGAATATTTGAAGGTGAGTGCACAAACGAGAAGTGTGCATACGATAGGCGTGAAGCACTTTAATGGGTTAATGTCGCTCTCGTGGGGACTACCGATGGTCAGTCGCCCTAATGAGGGTTCACCCTCGACTCCGAGCCTAATCCGACCCTTTCCCGGGGTCCGAGCTCGCGACGGATGGACCCAAAACACCGGGAGGGCCCCCACCCATGTGGGCCACGTGTAGTACAATTTTGATTTTATAGTTCCTCTCGAGCTATCAACAATTTATTGCCTTTATCGTCTTCTTGATGACACCAGAACTACGGTCCTTTTTTGATCGTCTTTCTACGATGATTGTCAAGAATTTTGTCCAATGTGCGCTAAAAGTCCCCTTTTGACTTGGCAACGCTGCAGCCATCAACTTTGGGGTGGGATAGGAAAGCCCTCTCTCTCGACGCTCAACAATGGCAAACCCTGTTCTGACCTGGGAATTGGAAAGTTGCAAAGAATTGAAAATTGCATGCTAACAAATACGTCCACATTCATGCAAAGGAAAAACTTGCCAACTGCTCATACAGACAAGATGAGAAGGCATAAAGGCCGCTTTACACGGTGAATTTTCATTCGAAAGATCATTCGAATTAAAAACATTCGTCTTTCGGTGGGTTATGACGTACTAAGTAGAGATTAGAACGGTACGAATTGATAGCGGAAAACCACTTTCATAAATCGTGCGTTTTGTGAACTCGTAACGAAGTACATAAGAAAAAATAAGTTGTTTTCGCTGAAGGGCAACGATCATTCTGCTTCAAGATAGTGCGCTCTAGAACATGATCACAAGGAAACTTACTCTTCAAATGACCATATCATTTATATTATTCACGGAATCATTCAAGCAAATTGGGAAATGCTTGAAATTTAATTCTTATGTTTACCTTCAATGATGAGAGATAGGCAATATTGTGATTTCATAGGGGAGCCAAGATAACGTAACGGCTCATTTTCGTTCTACTGTGTTCACCGAATAAACAGAGATTTTGTCATTAATTGGGGCTCTCAACCCAAACTTCAGCGCTCATCTCATGTAATATATTTTAATAATTGTAAATTACACAAAATATTTAAGCAATCGAGGAGAAAAACGACGTTTTTATTCATTGAATATCCCGAATGTCATTTCCGAATTACCCATTTTAGACAATTGATGTTTGTGAATTTATGTTCTCTCAAAGTACATATTATTATTTGAGCTTTGCATATGGTTACTTTGCTTCCAAAATTTTAAATATGATCTTAAAATTCCGAGGTGTATGCCAACGGCAAGATGGACGCCGTGCGCTCCTATCATTCACGGAAATCATTCAAGCAACCGTAAACTTGGATTTGTAAAAAGAATTCTCGGTAAATGCCCAAAAAAGGTGAAAGAAATAAGCTACCTGACTCTAGTGAGGCCTCACTTGGAATATGCTGCTAGCGTGTGGGACCCTTACGAGGTAGGACTAACAGGTGAAATTAATCGAGTACAGTGCAGGGCGGCCAGATTTGTGATGAGTTGTTACGACAAAAAGTGCAGCGTTTCAAGTATGTTAAACGAGTTAGGATGGGAATCTTTACAGGAGCGTAGATCGAAGTATAGGCTTAACTTACTTAGGAAACTCGAAGATAATATTTTCTCAGACGACGTGAAGCATATCCTTCGTTTACCATCGTACTATAGTAGACGCGATCATGAGAAAAAAATAAAATAAATAGACTGCAAAACAGAGAGATTTAAAATGTCATTCTTCCCTCGTGCTATTAAGGATAGCAATGTTGTCTCAATTGAAAGCATTAATGGCAACGCTCGCTAGGATCACCCATTGCATGTTTTTCGTAGTTCTAACCTTGCATGTATTTGCTCTACGAATTACTAACCATTAGCAATTTTTTAATGAATAAGCATGTATATTTTTCTAGTGTGCGTAATATTTCTTTGACTGTGTGGTGTGCATGTGGCGGTCCTCTTGCATGCTGCATGTTGGTGATTGATCACCCCCTGCCAAACACCCTATAGGTGGCTCGCAGGGTATAATGTAGATGTAGAAGCAAATTAGAACAGGCCTAAAATTTTCCTCAAATGATCATTCGATCGCAGGACATTTCCGTTACACACGGTTAATGATGGTCATTCGAAAGATCATTAGAATGATCTTGCGAAATAAAATTCACCGTGTTAAGCGGCCTTAAAAAAAGGAAAATTTCTGAAACATGAATTAAGGAATACATAAGTCAGTAGGATACACAACAAGTCAACCTATTAGTAGATTCTAGATCTACACCTAACACCATTGTGTTTGGCAGGGGGCGACTAATCTTCAACATGCAGCAGTGAAGACGAAACTCCATGCAAGTGTAAACCTAAAATGAAAAACAAAACATCTACAATCTACATCTACAAATTACCCTGCGAGCCACCTCTAGGGTGTTTGGCAGGGGGTGATCAATCACCAGCATGCAGCATGCATTTGGACTCCCACATGCACACCACACCGTCCAAGAAACGTCCCGTATAATAACAAACTATAAGTACTACTATATGCTGTTAGAAATAGAATATAGAATAGAAATTCAGAAACATGCAGTAAGTTTTACATAGGTTAGTAGGCTACACTACAAGTCATGCAATCTATTTACGCGTTCTATTGCTGCCGTTATAATCTCTTATTGATCGTGGAAAAAATGACATTCGGAATCTGTCTGTTCTGCAATCTATCTCTCTTATTTTATTTATATGATCTGATCTTCCGTAGTACGTTGGCGTCCGCAAGATATGGTTAACTTCGTCAGAAAAGACATCGCTCTTGAAGAGAGAACATGCAGAGAGTCGTCCGAGGGAGTGACGCGAATAATTCTAGTAATTGAGACACCATTGCTATTGTTGATAGTACGAGGGAAGAATAACGATTTCAATATCTCTGATTTGCAGTCTATTACTACCGAGTCGTCCGAAAATAATCGTAGCCTACTGTGTACTACTTCGCCAGTGTCGTTCATGTAAAGAAGGAATATGAGTGGCCCAATGACACCACCCTGGGGGACGCTAGAAATGACCTCAACCTTATCGGAGACTACACCATCTAATACTACTCTTTGGACGCGGTCGTTCAAAAGCTCTCTTATCCAGGAAATGACATCATCATCAGATCATCTAGGCCATAAGATTTCAGTTTTATTATTAACTTCCCGTGGTGTACTTTATCAAATGCTATTTTGAAATCAAGAAAAATCGAGTCTACTATTTTGACTGTGAATTACCACTGTAATAGGGGATATAGCTGAAACGAGCAGAGAACTACCACTGTGAAGAACACGAACTCTCAATCACAGATATATATTTTACATATTTCACCAATTTTGCGTAGTCCGATACGACGAAACAGTATTTCACCGGGAAAATGTACGGATTTTACGAACGGACGACATGTACAAAAGATCACCAGTGAAGGAACGTAAAACAGGACAGAGGACCGTGCGATAATTGTAATATTACTCTAAGAACATTCACACAGTGTGAGACGACTGACAGTAGGATAAGTAAACACAACCCCATGATAAAAATTTTCTTGATCACATGTTACACACATAACGTCAATGTTGGATTTTCAAAATCAAATAAACAGCATAGCATCCAAGTATCCTATAAGAAACTTGATTGTGGGTGGAGATTTCAACGTACCTTCTATAGATTGGGAGACTTATAGCTTCATTCCTGGTGGGAGGGATAAATAGATCTGAGAGGCTTTAATACAAACTTTTACATCTATATCATTGTTTCAAATAGTATCCGCACCAAACAGAGGAGAAAATATTCTTGATTTATTAGCGACAAATATACCACATCAGGTAATAAATGTTGGCACTGTCGAAGGAATAAGTGACCATCGGGTAGTAACTGCAAAATTTCTCTAAATACCGCTGTAAACTTTAAAAAAGAGCGTAAAGTTTTCATTTTTAAAAGAGCTGATTTTGATGGGTTTAAGAGTCATCTGAAAAATGCTTTCCCCGAGTTTCAAGAATCAGTATTAAATTTAAATGTAGAGAATACTTGGAAAGCTTTTCTTTCGCTCGTAACTTCGGGAATAAATACCTACATCCCTAGTAAAATAGTAAAAGAAGGCAGCGAACCGAGATGGTACGACGCGGAAGTGAGAAAATCATTGAGGCGACAGAGAGCGTGTCATGCTAAAATGAAAAAAGTCAGCACGGATTTATCCGCTAATGAACGCGAGCTAATAATTAAAAAATATAGGATGACTAAAGCCGCCAGGAAGGAAGCGTTCAGGAATGCGTTCACGAATTTTAAAAGAAAAACACTAGTAGAGCAGTTACAGGATAACCCAAAAGCATTTTGATCATATGCTAGGGAAGTTCAAGGTAAACGATCTACCGTATGTTCGCTGAGAAACGACAATGGAGATGTGTTGACAAGCAGTTACGATAAAGCCAATTTATTAAATTCCTACTTTAAGAGCGTGTTTACGGAGCCTTCCGAAAACTCACCCGAGACCGATGACAATCCCAGTATACATAAGATGCCAGCTATTGACATTAGTACGCTCGGAATAGAAAATATATTGAAATCGCTTAGTCCAAATAAATCACCTGGTCCAGACGAAATCCCTTCTCGCGTATATAAAGAACTAACCTCTGAAATTGCCCCCTACTTGCAGTTAATATTCAGTATATCCATCAAGCAACACGAAGTACCTAATGACTGGAAAATCGCTAATGTAACGCCAATGTTTAAAAGTGGAGACAAGGAACAGCCATCTAATTACAGGCCGATATCTTTAACGTCCATCTCTTGCAAAGTCCTTGAACACATCGTAGTCAGCTCGGTAATGAAACACCTAGACGCGCAAAACTTATTAATGGGAACTCAACATGGATTCAGGAAAAGCAGATCGTGCGAAACTCAGTTAGCGCTTTTCGCCCACGGTATTTTAGTCTCCGGGGAAGACAACATTCCAGTAGACGCGATTTTTCTTGATTTCAAAAAGGCATTTGATAAAGTACCCCACGGAAAGTTAATAATAAAACTGAAATCTTATGGTCTAGACGAAGATGTCATTTCCTGGTTTAGAGAATTTTTGAGCAACCGCGTCCAAAGAGTAGTATTAGACGGTGCAGTCTCCAATGAGGTTAGAGTCACTTCTGGCGTTCCTCAGGGTAGTGTCATTGGCCCACTCCTATTCCTTCTTTATATAAACGACATTGGGGAAGTAGTGCAGAGTAACTTACGATTATTTGCAGACGACGCTGTAGTTTACAGAGAAATCCGTTCCAGCAAAGATATAGATGAACTAACGAATGACCTTGCTGCTATCCAAGCTTGGTGCGATGCTTGGCAGTTAGAATTAAATTTGGAAAAATGCGTCGTAATGAATTTCTGGAAGAAGAATAACTCCTTAGAGCGTAACTATATCATTTGGGGCACCCAGTTAAAGGCAGTTGAATCCGTGAAATTCTGGGGTTAGACTCAATAATGATCTATCGTGGAATAAACATATTCGAGAAATAACCGGTCAAGCTAATCGTAAAATGGGGTTTGTTAAAAGAATATTTGGAAAGTGCGACGACAAAGTGAGAGCAATTAGCTACTTTTCCCTCGTTAGACCACATTTGGAATACGCTGCCAGTGTTTGGGACCCTCATGAAAAAGGCTAAATAACAGAGTTAGAACGCGTGCAAAGAAGAGCTGCCAGGTATGTGAAAGGTCGTTACGATAGTCTTGTTAGTGTAACTGACCTCTTAGATAAACTCGGATGGCAATCTCTGTCGGTCCGTAGATTGAAAAATAGACTAAACCTTTTAGATAAATTCAAGAGCAGTGTCTTTTCTGACGAAGTTAACCATATCTTGCGGACGCCAACGTACTACGGAAGATCAGATCATATAAATAAAATAAGAGAGATAGATTGCAGAACAGACAGATTCCGAATGTCATTTTTTCCACGATCAATAACAGAATATAATGGCAGCAATAGAACTCGTAAATAGATTGCATGACTTGTAGAGTAGCCTACTAACCTATGTAAAACTTAATGCATGTTTCTGAATTTCTATTCTATATTCTATTTCTAACAGCATATAGTAGTACTTATAGTTTGTTATTATACGGGACGTTTTTTGGACGGTGTGGTGTGCATGTAGGAGTCCAAATGCGTGCTGCATGCTGGTGATTGATCACCCCCTGCCAAACACCCTAGAGGTGGCTCGCAGAGTATTATGTAGATGTAGATTTAGATGTTACTCATGAAAATCGCCAAAATCCCAATCTTGATGACAGGACACAAAAATAATAATGCCTAATAGTATCAATTGTTTATAATTAAATTAGTTATGTAAAAGAATTAATATATATATTAATAATTAATTAATAAAGATTCAGTTACACATTCAAACATTTTCAAAACAGTCAAACATTCTGTCTAGAACGTTGGTTACCAAATGGGGTCCATCTGGGACCCCAGCGGAGTAACTAGAGATATACTTTGCAGGAGGATGAGGAAGATTAGTGGGGGTAACCCCCCCCCCCCTCCCATGAAATGGAGAGTTCAGGAAAATATTTGAAAAATTACATGCCTGAAAAAGCATTTTCATCATTTTGGCGCTTATAATTTATTTTTAAACAGAGGCAGTTATTATGTATCCAATCCAAACAAAATTTTTAATAATTTTTTGATTTCTCTGAAGCTTTGAGGGGATACATCCGCTCATCTCCCCATAGTTACGCCTCTGTGGTACCCCATTCGTATTTTAATTGATACAGCTTCCAAATAAACGTAATTTTGATCCTACTTTGGCCAATAATACGGATTTTAAAAGTTGTTCACAAACCTGGAGATACATGAGCGTGAAAATTTATTATGGTATTAACGATCACAAGGATAAGGTTTGAGAAATTAACTGCAAAACCGAAATATTTTAGATGTTTTTCCCGCGTGCAATAAGGAATCATATACTACTTAACTTAGGCAATTTTCCAGTTATTAGGTACTTCGTGTTCCTTGTTGGATTTACTGAATATTGACTGCAAGTAGAGGGAAATTTCTGTGGCTAGTTCTTTATACAAGCGAGAAGGGATTTCGTCTGGACCTGAGGATTTACTAGGGCCCGTATGTTTTCAACCTCCAATGGTTCATGAACAGAAGACGAAGTGATTGATTAAAAATTATTTCATAGCTAAATGTTGAGTAAAATTGTGGTATCCTGTCGACAGAATCGTCTCGGCTATTAAGGATATATCGAGCCTGTGGACGAGCTTTACTATACTTTTTCATAGGTTGTTGCCGCCAATGACTTGCTGCGAATTTTGCCTTTCCCTTGAAGCTCATCGCCCGTTTGAAAACGCTTCCCTCCTAGCCAATTCTTCATTTCAGCGTAAATATGAAGTCACACGGCGCTATGTCGACATTGAACGGGTGCTCGAAAACGTCCCATTGAAATTGCTAAAGGAGCTATTGGGCTGCATCAGCTCTGAGGTGACGGGCATTGTCAAGGATCAGAACAAATAGATTACATGACTTTGTAGTGTATTCTAAATTTTGGGGCCCTACGAAACAATTGCTTTTCACCACTAAAACCCGTTATCCATTTTCGTCATTCATTCCGAGAAAGCCCAGTAAGTACATTCAAAAAGCGTGGGTAGCTGTGGATACGGATAAAAATTACTTCATGAATGCTTTTTCCTTATCTTGGAAAATATCATCTCTGGCCAAATGATATGCGTCCCGGATGCCATGTGGTAATATAGTTGATTTCCACCTATTTATGAAAAAGAAGGATTATAACTTGTCCATTTACTTCTCTTTACCTTGCAGAGACTGAAGAGTAACCTTACTAGTTTATTTGGAACCATCAACAGATCGAGAGGGAAGATCCCGACTGAAAACAAAACCTGTCGGTTGCAGCTACACAAAGCAAAAATTCAGAAATAGGATCATATCACATTTGTAATACTGCAAGCAGTTGTGCCGACTCCATGGGGCTTGAGGGGGCCCGAGACCCCTCAAAAATTCGGTATGGGTGTGAGAAAAAAATGTGTCAGCCTTTTGATTTTCCCCGGAGTGTCCAGATATCGAGATTAAAGTTATCACTGTTCTAATGTTGATCATATGAGTCTTCTATAATGCTTAAAAAATATAAAACTCAATACTTATAAAATTTCCTGGGGCAATATCCCTGGTTTGGGCCCCCCCAATATTTTTCCTAAGTCGGCATCCCTGATTGCAAGGCAAGGAAACTAAAAAATCTCCTTATACGACCAAGTGTGACCGTTAATTTAGGTACTAAACGTAAACCAGAGACTATTAATTCATAATGAAAATGAAATCGAAGAATGTAAAGTAGACCAAATGTCGAGGCTTCTGCTCATTATATCCAAACACGCCAGGACACGAATAAAGCTGAAAGTCTCCCATTCCATATAAATTATGTTAAAATCTCCACCTACATTCAAGTTAGTAAGCATAAAATTTTCCAAATCCAAGGTCAGGGCACAGTTTGGCATTCTTGGCTGTCGGACGCTTTGGGCCCGATAGGGCTTTCTCACCTCACCCCACGGATGATGGCTGCGCCGTTGCCAAGTCAAAAGGGGACTTTTAGCGCACATTGGACAAAATTCTTGACAATCATCGTAGAAAGACGATCAAAAAAGGACCGTATTTCTGGTGTCATCAAGAAGACGATAAAGGCAATAAATTGTTGATAGCACGAGAGGAACTATAAAATCAAAATTGTACTACACGTGGCCCACATGGGTGGGGGCCCTCCCGGTGTTTTGGGTCCATCCGTCGCGAGCTCGGACCCCGGGAAAGGGTCGGATTAGGCTCGGAGTCGAGGGTGAACCCTCATTAGGGCGACTGACCATCGGTAGTCCCCACGAGAGCGACATTAACCCTTTAATGTAATCGAACAGGATGTAGAACTATGCTAAGTATACTCCATACAAGTTTGACCACCGATACAGGAATATTTGAGCGATAATGCCACTGTCTCCCGCCGGCCGCCGGCCAGCCGCCCTCAGCGGAGCGGTGTACCGCTCAACTTAAAACCCTCTAGATGCCGGATAGGCAAGTATAGGCAAGATTTTTTTTCTCCATCTTGTTGTACATACTCTTCCTAAGGATTCAGCATAGGAATCTTTGAGGGGCACGGAGGGGCACAAAACTATATCGACATATTTGACTAAAAATAGGCCCAAAAATTGCTAACGTTATAATTATACAATAATATTGTGAAAAAATATGCAAACCTACCGTATTAAAATTGATAGATGAATCCCATGAAATTAAAATAGTCATTTATTAAGTTGAATTGCCCTAAAATCGACTATTTCTACGCGTCGGGCGTTTTAGGCTGAACATGCCCATGTTTGACGGGTTACACAGGTCAACATAATAATCACACAGACCTATCAGGTACGAAATATTGTAGGCCTAATCCTGTAGAATCCGAATACATGATTCAAAACATCCTCGTAAAAAGTCGAAAAAATGACTTTTGGCCATCTTTTTTCGATTTGGGACCACTGTGAGGCGCTCCGCTTTCTTTGATACGGAAAGTTCATGCTTTTTACAACCACCTCACCCACGCAGTACCCCTCCCCCTCACGGAAGAACAGTTAACAAACGGAAGTGCGCGACTAGTTAGCATTTTCTTCTCATACGCGGAGTAACCTTCACCCCTCGAGCGTGAGCAGTGAAGCGGTCTTTGGCAGAACTTGAATGGTTGCTGGCAAAACGAAAAAATGAAACAGCGTAGAGAGCGTGCGGAGGCGGCGCGTGGTGATCAAATGAATAGCAGCTTCAAGTGCGACGAGAGCAATAAGGCCAGAGTGCATTTTCCGGCGCCGGGTGCCGTGGGTTGGGGCAGGGGTGGGGGCGCCCCTTGCCGCAGCGCGTGTCAAGGCCACGCACCCCCACCCCACTCCTAGGCGAGCGGATTTCTCTAGACTCGTGTCAGCAATTCGCCCGGGATAGCAGTCGCCTAGGATGTGGGCAGTAACACCCTCCCGCGCGCATTCACCTAGCCTTACACCTGCATCTACATGAGGTAGCGAGCAAGCCACCAACAGGGTGTGTGGCACGGGGTGATTCAACGCAAGGCATGCTGCACTCATCCTAGCCTTCATCAGAAACGCGCTCGCTTGCCAGACACAGGCCAAGCCCTCTGGGCGACGATACATGGCCAGACCACAAACTATGAGTTCCAAGGACACGAGCTTGCTACCATGCAAATAAAACTACAAGTTAGTCATAGAAAAACGAAAAGTTAGCGTTGTGGGTGATTCATGCATGAGTTGTAGCATGCCAAACATTCATGCAAATATTTAGCCTTTACATAATCCATTGGCAGCAGCACACTCGTGAATTGAGTAAAGGTTACCTACGCTAGGATACGGGTGTTTATTGCAAGTTGCAGTAAGAGTGATCTTCACGCTGTAATGGGTGTATCACGTGGCTGACTAAAGTCTGCTCGGCTTCTTCACCGGCTCAAATGCTCCTTGGTTGGCACTTAGATGACGGAAATCGAAAAAGCTGGCAAAAAATCGATTTTTTTAGAATTTTTCATTCTTACAAAAGTGATGCAGTTTGAAAGTAACAAGGGATCAAGAAACCATTGTCACTAATTTTTATTGCTATCACATACTCAGTATAAGCTATTAAAAATGGATAAAATACTTTTTAATACTTCGAATTCGCAGTATTCGTAATAATCGAATTTTTACCTTCTGTATGTATTAAATCGTTCAAGAATTGTTCCTTAGCATTACAAGCATATTTTCCAGTAAAAATATTCTTGGAAAAGAAGTGTATGAGACATTTTTTTGATGTTATATTTATTTCTAAAAAATAATTAATAATTATGTAGTGCGCTATTTTTGATTATTTTTCCCAAAAAAGCAGAAAAAAATCATTATTTCCCCAACTACAATCGGCCTAAAAATGTGTGCGACAAGATAAAATCACATCCACAATGACATGCTGACAGAGAGACCACTTCACGCTGATGGACTTGGCCCGCCGCTGAGGATGGGTGGGAGGTGCATGAGGTGGCGAGCGTGGGTGCTGGCTCAGTCACAGGGCTCGTGGTGCTGCTGCTCTTATAGGAGCCATTGGGCTGTCTTCACTGTAATCTTTACACGAAAATTTAGCAATATTGATGGAGCAGCAAAATTTAGCAATTACCGGAAGAAGTTACTCTTGTAGTCTAAAATAGCCTTTATCAACGGTATTGGTGAAATAGTAGGACAACATTCCGGTAAATGCGATTTTTCTTGATTTCAAAAAAGCATTTGATAAATTACTCCATGGAAAGTTGACAATAAAACTGAAATCTTACGGCCTAGATGAAGATGTTATTTCCTGGATAAGAGAACTTTTGAGCGACCGCGTCCTAAGAGTAGTATTAGACGGTGCAGTCTCCAACGAGGTTAAGAGTCACTTCTGGCGTCCCTCAGGGTAGTGCCATTGGCCCACTCCCATCCCTTCTTTATATGTACGAAGTTGGTGATGTGGTACTCAGTAAGATACGATTATTTGCAGACGACGCTGTAGTTTACAGGGAAATCCGTTCCAGTAAAGATAAGGATGAAGTAACGAGCGACCTTGCTGCTATCCAATCATTGTGCGATTCGTGGCACTTAAATTTGAACAAAATGCGTAGTAATGAATTTATGGAAAAAAATTATTCCTCAAAACAGACAAACATCCGTTGAGAAAAATTATGGAATTATTATGACATGGCTCCAATAATTTAAAAGAAATCCTGCATGACATACCTAAAGCAGAACTTTATTGATCCATTCATTCCAAGTGATTGTTGAGGAAAATCTGATCGTTAAAAACTAATACCTCATGAAGTGATAATAAAGGGGCATCAAGCTTCCTAATGCGTCGGATAGGGTATGTAAAATTTGACCGGTTTTCTTCGAGTTTGTAGGATAGTACTATCCTTTCATTTCCTTTATTTTATGCATAGTAATAATCCCGCAAATAGCCCAATGAGGATTTTCAATTGATTGTTTGCCAACCATTAACATTGAACGATTACATGGCCTGAGTAAGAGTACCTTACCTGAGAGGGACTCGAACTCGTGACCCACGGTTTGGCTGTCGAGTTCCTATTCCCGCCACCACCGACACTAGCAAAATACCTCTATCTCACGAAGAAATCCATGCGAACTATCATCCTGACGCATCTTCCAGATAGACGGCGGGAAGTGTGGGCTCCCATCCCGCGATGGCGTCCCACTTGGTGGTCGCGTCTGACATTGAGTCACGGCCGAGGCGACCCGACGAGCCAATTGAAGCCAACCGCGAGTGACGTCACCACGGGAAATCGTTGAGATCGAAATTTAACATCGGATCAACGTTTTAGGCGAGCGATTCATTGGAATGCAGCAAATGGGCAGCATGCGGGAACTCACCACTCCACATTGTTGCTTTGTCGTGAGCTACCGCGACAGATCTGATGCGATTTGTTCGCAAACTGAAGAGAAGCAGAAAATAATTGGTTTTTAAGTAAGTGGGAAAAATACTATCAACAACAAATCTACGCATGTTTCCCTTTGGAAGCGAGGCTTGGACTCTGACTGGTGGGGATAAGTTGAGGGAGTGGAAGTATTTGGAATGTGGTGCTACCGAAGAATGATGGAGGTAAAATGGATCGACAGCATAAGTAATGAGGATGTGCTAAGAAAAGTGAGAAGAATAATAAGAAGTATTCTACATGGCTTAAGCAGAAGGGAAACTTAGTTGGAAGCATTATAATGGCCTGATGAAGTAGGACAGGTGGAAGGGAAGAAGGGCAAGGGACGGCCCCGAATGAGTTATTTTATTTTTTATTTTTATATTTAATAAAGTGGTACTCATACAGCAAGACTGCCTATTTAAACTGAACTTATAACAACAAATATTAAATAATTCAATAAATAATTATTTATTACTAATTTACATAGGACAAGTTACATAGTTACATTTACAAGTTACATAGGACAGGTTACATAGGGTGTAAAAGGCTATGAAAAGGCTAGAGGATGGGAGAGGTGAATGGAGATCTGCGTAAAACCAATCTTAGGATTGTTTGTTGAATTAAGAGGATGATGAACAAACAGAATTCAGTGAAACGTGACCAAATTCAATTCAACGGCTCCCTCCGTCAGTGGCCACGTTTTCATGGAAGCGAGCGTATTCCCCACAATGCGATGTGAATTCTTTTCACACGGCCATCCTCTACAACGACCAATTTTCCATTGACTCCTCCAAACCTTCACTTCCTCAAAATATTTTTAGCATAGTTTTGGAATTCTTTTCTTTTACTCTGAAAACTCTTCGCACAAATGAGGGACGAAACACCGTTTGGAATAGCTTGAATTGAGAAAAACACCCCTATCACCTACAACCGATATAGCTTCTTTTACAACACTGTAAATGGCATTAACGCTTGATTTTAAAATTTTAAAACTATAGTCGGATAATCATGCATGTTTTACGTGGACAATAAATTTATGTCTCATCTGTTTGTCACCCAATCGTTAAAACCTTTCACATCAGAAACGCACATTCCATCTTGCAAACATTACGTCCACCTCCCAGCCGGACTGAGCTACTTACTCAAGGCCAAAACTCACTGTGTACAACCGGAGACGTGGTTTACTACGAAGCAGTTTACGTTCAGCATTAATTTATCGCGATTTTCATGACATATGCAAACTGTTATGAACGAATATTTTGTATCATATGTGGCACGATGTGGAGAAAGTTATTAATGTTAGTGAAATAAGACTGCAATATTTCCATTGAACTTATTTTCGCTCGATGCGTTTCGTTGGCTTCAAAAGCATTTTCATGCGCATGAAACTGCTGCCCTAACACGTCGTGCAATAATAAATTCAGTAGAAATGTTGCAAGGTCTTAGTTGACTAACATTGTAAACGAGAAAAAAATTACATTTGTAGGACATTTCTTCGGATATCAAAGAATCTCCCAGAATATTTTTAATCTTTCTCCATTTCTTTATTCTCGCAGCTAAGATTAACGCCACGGAGTACATTCTCTACGTTGCAGATCGACTTCTACAGAGTTCGCTGCGATATGAGGACGTTAGCTCGTCGATTAAGCAGTCATGAAGAAAATTCCACGTCATTTTGAGGTGGAATTGGTCTATTATTGGTTACGACAAGCCATGAAAATGATACAAAAGCTTGCGATGATACCGTGACTTGGCGGCAGAAAGTCGCTTACCCATATTCCCTTTCATCCGAGAGAGAAAGCAGCTGCTCTTCTTCATATAGTGAAGGCTGGATACCACAGTGGTCGGCATAGCGAAACTCAATTCACTGAAGATCTAACAATTACCATAACGGCAGTAGTACTGCGATTTGGAAGGTAAGATGAAACAACCACATTATTATCCCGAGAAGTCACTGCTGCTCCGCCCGCTCCGCTATTTTAAGGACGTGATGGCATTTTCTCGGGTGAAATATTCGTCAGGAAAACTACTCCCTTCTTCCAGATCTCCTGGCGGAGAGAGTATAACGGTCAAATGTGACAAAATTCTAAGGATAGGAACATGGGACGGGAAGATGGAACGTGAGATCAGTTGAAGCTTGCGGAAGGCTTGAGAACCCGAAGGTGGAAATGCTATGATTGAACCTCGACGCGCTAGGAATCGGTGTAATGTAGTACCTGAAGAAGAAGACTAGTGATTAGAAGCTATAGAATAATGCTAAAAGAACCTCGTTACGGTTATAGTGGGGTTTATATACTTCTTAGAAGAAACGCCTATATGGACTAAACCGGTAGATTTAGTAGTGGAACAGGTTTACATTACTACAACAGATTACGAAGATTAGCAAGTTGAAGATACGAGGGTAATACTAACGTAATCTACATCTACATACTACCCCGCAAGCTGCCTCAGTTGGCGTGAGGCGATGGGGGGATAGGACACGAACGTTAACGAATAAAAGGGAATACGTATAACAGTAGCGTAGCCAGGAATTTCGTTCGGGGGGGTCCAAAACCAAGGGGGAAATTAAAAAAAAAACAGAGTACTAACTAATGGGTTTTTAACTAATTTTAACACTTTTTCTTTTTAACACTTTAACTAATCGAAAAAAGTTCATTTATTAAAGAAATATTTTGTAAATTGCTGATTTTTCAATATTTTGTTTCCTTTTATGAAGGAAAATAATTGTGTTTGTATATTACGGGTGGAGGGAGGGGGGTCCGGATCCCCGGGGGCTACGCCACTGACGCGTAAGAAGCTCCGCCAGTGTAAATCCATCTGTACACCCGTATCAGTTTTTGACCATTCGCGCGGCTGTACATTTAATTCATTAAGTTCACGGATTAATTCTTCCCAAGACGGTTCTCATAAAAAGGGAGACTTAAAGCGGAATGTAGAGGAGGAGGAGGGAGAGCCATCGCCGAGACTGGGAGCCCGAAAGATGAAATGGCGATCGAGTGGTCACGAGATTCCTGAGCTGGCCATTCCAAAGGCCTCTCGCTCGCTCTGCCACTCCATCGTAAACCATCCTTATCAACTCTCGGAGACACGAGGCCCTTCCAGCGAGTGCCAAAGTTCGTGTGTATTGTGTGCCAACCCTCTGTAGTGTTTTTCTACTGGTTCATCCCATTCATTCAACCGGTGAGTGGAGCATAGATTCACGCAGACATTTGGATGCGTAGTCATGAAAAAGAGATGTGTCAATCGTATTCGAGAAGAAAATCAGTATTCCCATTTCCAAAAGGGTGAGAGCAGAGAAGTTTTTAGATACAAGAATCATCCACAGTAGAGTACAACGAATGTTAATATTCCTGCATGGTAACCTATTCGGATTCAGAAAAAGCGAAAAGGGCGAGAGAGAAGTAATATCGTCCCTTATGTAGCTCGCAGAAAAGATAATAGAGAAGAAGAAACCGACGGCAATATCATTTGTCGACTTGAAGAAGGCCTTTCAAATTGTGGATTTGAATTCAACGCCTGTAATCCTTAAAGAAACTGGAGTTCTCTGCTATCAAGGGAGCATTGAACGCAGGTTATACATAAAGCACGTAGCTGTGATAAAATCTGTATATTACTATGAAAAAGCTAGAATAATGAAAGGAATTAGACAAGGATGTTCGCTGTCCCCTGTAATTTTTAATTTTTACGGCTGGAAAGCCATCAATGTAATCAATGCGAAGGCTTAGGCAGTTAATATCCAAGGGGGAAGAATTAGTTGGAAAAAGGATTTAAAGAAGGTTGAATGCTAGATCTGTGAGGTTCAAAAATGATGTCGCCGTTGATTACATAGCTAGCTAGAGGACTGCGGGCCCTAGGGAATTCGTTGGATAAGCGTGGCGAGAAATATCACATGGTGGTTAATTAGAAGACAAAAAATTTGAGAACTTGTAAAGCATCGCGAGCTGGCAATTTGAGGCTGGAGATAATAGTGTGTGGTCACGAACCCGAGGCCATTCCAATAGCAGACATTCACTTATTGGCAAATTCTCCCAGGAATCTCCTCCACTGCCCATTATATGGTCAGGGTTCTCTACCCCTCACTAAATAATGATATTGCCAGTAGGAAGCCCGCCTAATAGTCATATCTCTTCGGAATTAATGAAAAATAGATAGAATACTCGCATAGTGCGTTCACTCGGACCCTGCTTGTCGAATGGCGCTTAAGAGGCGAAGATAACGGGCCCATTCAGACGGGCAGCCGGAAAATAACTCGTGTAGTCTGGTTCAAGAGCGCCGTCGAGGGTTGAATTAGGAGGCCATTCGCATGAACTTGAGTGCTATTTTTTGCCACGCCTAAGGATGCTTCCAGATGTCGACAGCGTCGAGCGACAAAAATAACCCTCGAGACATCTTTGAATCAAGTTGATTGTAAAGAGCGGCAGGAAATTGTGGTGACGAGTGCAAAGCAAGCGAAATTGACGGCTATTATATGTTGCAAGTACCCCACTTAGGGCAATAGTGAGTTCAGAAGGGGCTTCTGGAGCACAAGCCCTCGGATGTTTTGTAGAGTGAGGTGATCGTATGCTGATCCGCAACGTGCCCTGAAAGAGACTTATGAGACAAGTCTTTTAGGCATTCATCATTGGTTCCTTAGCTTTGGATTGAGTTTCCAGCAATATATCAGTTGATTGTTCAACCGAATAGATCGAAAATCGTCGTTTGTTAAAAATATTTCATGGGAAATATTTTCAGCATCGATTATTTTTAAATGATTCCTAAGATTCCTCAGATCATTGCAGAACCATTTGAAAACTATTTTCTTTAAATGAATATCCCTGGTATTCTTAGCTACATTCTAACCCTGACGGAATATTTGAAAGATGCGTTTTAATTGTACCTTAGGAAAATAATTTCTTCCTTCACGGAGGGTGTTTTTTTCAATAAAATAATTATATTTCGATGATATAAGATCGCGGAGCAAAAATTGTCTATAAAAATTGATTAGGTCTATTGATGATTATTTTTCCTTCGAGACTCGATAGGCATAAATTATCCTCTCTAATTTATTCACCTTAGAATTAGGGAAATTTTAATTTTTTTTTTTTTTGGAACAATAAATATTTTAAAATATCTACCTAAAAACATTTATTCGGGATTTGAATAATTTATTCTTCGTCACAGTTATGCGTATTTACTAGTGTAATTATTAGTAGATTAAAAATGAATTCATAGGAGTTTGATGCGAGAATTTTAAAAGGAATGAAAAAGTACGCAAGAATAGATACAGCGAAGGTCCTACGAAATAAGAATATCTTTTTTGCAACAATCGCTACCGATTTGTTTTAATATAAGAAAGTAGATGGTTTCTATTACATTTAAATTCTAGTTTTTTTCATTTCGTAAAAACTCTCAAAATTCGATCGAATCGATTAAAAAAGACGGAGGAGAAAACATTTGAAATTCATTAATTATATTTTTAGATCCCTGTGACTAGACATCAAAATTTGCATAGAGGCCGATTTATATTGGTGTTCGTTACACAGAATATTGCTGACAATAATGTGTCCTTGAAAATTCATATTCATGCATTTTCTAGTAGTAGTGCCAGCAACATAATATGATCCTTGATGCTAATGCATGAAACCGCTATATTAATTACCATAGCTATGTATTTTCTCATTAATACGTTTGTCATTGATATTCAGAAATTGTAGGCTCAAAATGCTCATCATTGTCATAATGGAGGTAATCTAATAATCTATATTTATTTAAATTAAATTAAAGTAGTGATACATTACATCTCTTTAAAATAGCTATTACTGAATCAATATCACTAGCAGCAATGCATGTATATCTTATCTCGGTCATCTACCCCTTACAGTGTTACAAATATTTATGGGCAATCTCGAACTCTATTGCGTGCCTGAGATAAATACTACCATAAGGGAATGCCAAATTTTGTCTCGAAATTAAAATGTGAGTTCGAAACCGAAAAATCATCGTATTTGTTTGCTTCATACCCCTGGTAAACTCATTAAATTTTAATGAAATTGCATAACTTTGAATATGCAGCGAGTATATGGGATCCGGTGCAGAAAGACTTAATCCTTGAACTGAGTAAATCACAAAGGAAAACTGTGCGGTCCGTCAAAAACTGCTACGGGTGTACAGACAGCGTTACCCAGATGTTAAGTGAATTAGGCTGGGAGCCGCTGGAGACTCGGAGGCTACGCGCTAAGCTTAGATTGCTTGAAGAATCTTTAATAGCGACACCGTGAAAATCAACATCAGAACCCCACTATATTTCCAGGTCCGACGGAAGCCATAGATTAAGAGAGATATTTTGCCAAACAGATAGATATGGGATTTTGTTTTTCCCCCGAACCATAAAGGACTTTAATAAATGTCGTAACCTTGTTTAAGCATTTGCTTTGTATATGTAAACGGCTGATATCCAAACACACCTGCTACACGCCTTTTTAGGCGATTTACAGGGTAGTATGTAGATGTTGATTAACTTTGTTCCCATTGATATTTGTTTTAATACAAGCGCATTAAAACTATCGAATCCCTGTATTTTTCGCCAGCCAACTTCTTCGGAATACCCCACCATTTTGCAAATCACTCTTTAAGTCCACCTCTCGGCATGCACCTTGCTTCACTGCAGAGGTTTTGAATTGACTATGCACGCATCTCCGCATCCGAGTGGACACAATCGGAGCAGATGCACTGTATTAGTTCCAGCATATGGCGTCCGTTTTTTCGTCTCATCCCACCATCTTCGGGGTCAAGCAATCACTTTTACCCGTGCCTGTTGCGGGCCTTAACAGCGTGAGGATGTGTTGGCCTGGGAGGAAGGAGGGAGGCGGGTTTAGCCACGTGGGTGACGGCGAGACCACTCCAAGTGTCAGGTGCACAAGGTGTTCTTATCACAGCGCACCTGTCCCACCCCAACTCATTCCCAATGGTTCTCAGACATCTGGAGCTCCCCCCACTCCCGGCAATCTTTTTCCTTAGATTTCGGGAGGGGTGAGGGGGTTTGGACGGTGTCTAGACATGGGTTAACCTTTTCGAGACGTGTGGCAGGTTTTGATCCCCCCCCCCCCAAGAACGGGAAAGTTCTCTGAATAGCTCCCTACCCCTCCCCCTTACAATCATTATTATATTATTGTCCCCCCTACGGTTTCTTCCCCGACGAAGGCTCCGCTTTCGGGGAAATCTTTTTCCGGCTCCCTCTCGGCTCAAAGTTTGCATCGTCCGACGACTTCAGAGGCGTTCTGTGTACTGAACGAATCGCTTTGCTTAGGACCGACGGGGAAAGTCCCATGCAAATGTTTCAGAAAGAAGAGTTGAAGATGAATTTCTTTTCTTGAATCATTAGGGTCGACATATACAAACTTCCCCTCGAGTCGTCTCAGTAGGCGTGTGGCGGGGGGGGGGGGTGTAAGGATACCAGCCTTTGACAAATAAGAAGGATCTAACAAAGTTTCACCTATCATTTATTAAAGTACTTAATTCTTGCGTAGGTTTCCGCGGCGATGCTCATGTTGGGTGCCAAATTCCGAGCTCTTTAGCCGCGTTTGTTTTTTACGATTGACGACATTTTCGAAAGCCATCCTGCTTTCTTCTTCGGGTCGAAGGCGAGAAGTTTTGATCATCTTATTATTTGGCGAAATTGCTGTCCCGGTAAACTAAGTTTAACCTAAACACGCTGTTTACAATACATTTCATATTTTGCGCATTTGTTTATGTTAATGTAGTATTGTTTTTGCGTAAGCGCTAACTTGAATCTAATAATTGTATTGAACTTTTTGTGAAAGAAAATCATTATGAACAATACAGATTCTTAACTTTTAAAATTATTATTCTATTTTTTTCAGGATTTTTTCGTAGGTTTTACTTTTTTAATAATTTCTTTTTTTAATCGCAAGTAGCAGTTTTAATTATTTTATACTTTTTTGTTTGGATTTTTAAATATGCCAAATAATATTGCAACATTGAAACAATTAATATATTAATAATTTAATTAATAATTCTGCTAGAACGAAAGACACTTTCGTCGCCTTATATACAGCACTGGCCGTCCTTCCGCTGAGCGCTGATTGGTCAGCACCATCTTCCACACTTTGCTCATTGGGATAGCCATGGGGCCTGTGTTTACATCACGAGTCACATGGATATGCGTGTGCGATCTGCGGTGGAAAGTAGCCGCTCTCTTTCCCCACTATCTTTGCTCTTTCAAAGTCAATTTTGTGGCCTGCCCAACTCCAAACGTGCTCCGCAATGGCGGACAAGTGGGGCTGTTTCTGTTTTGTAGCTCTTACATGCTCCTTCATCTTTGTCGCCATTCCTTTCCGCTTTTCCTTTGCTTCTCCAACATAAAGTTTCCGTATTTCGGAGCATTGTACTTTGTGCCTCGCGCCCATGTAAGTGATGGAATATTTTATTTCAATTTGAATTAACGTAATTCACTTCTTTTAAGTTGTAAACTTTGGTCCATTTTTCGGCCTTAGAGTAACACAATCTCGCATTTTTCAGTAGCGCCATGCGTGTCATTGATGCCTGATTAAGATGAAGGAGTTTGGCATTGAATTGTAGAGTCAACCGTATTACCGTCCTTGATTATGAACCTTCTCTGGTGCTAACGTATTTCTTTGATCCGTTTTTGTTCCCTTCATGGATCGACGTGTGGTTTTTAGAAGCTTACCCAAGCCTTGCCGTTGATGTTGCTCATATTGAGGCATTGTTTTTTCCACGGCATTACTTCCCTCAGAAAGCTCCTCCCATACCAATCACCCGTCGATAATAATAAAAACAAACCATGTCTTTCAGGGCATTACGTAGATGCATTTTTATATGTGAGCTCGTAAGGGACAGAGTAAGTACCACGAGCACTTGTTACCATAGAATTACTAAGCGAATCATGATGGTGCCATTCCCGCAATTGTAAATGGAAATGGGGAAATGTGACAGACAAATATGTTGCGGCCGGCGTGGTGGAACTGTTCTATTTAATGGATGGAAGAAATAGCGATTCCATACTCGGACTTCGTCTTTCTAAATTACATAAAAAAAACCTCAGGGTGTGTTTTTAAGCTCATGACAAACACATACACAGCATGAATTAAACGCATTAAAGTTTTAAATTGAGGCACTAGAAAAACGAGAAATAGCTCTGGAATCGTCATGAAACAACATTGGCAACGGTTTTGGCATTTTTGTTCCTTTTCAAGTGAAAGAGTTAACTACCAGCTACCTATCACCCCTGACTAATCGACAGGCGGATGATATTACGCAATGGTTGCACGGGGGGGGGGGGGGGGGTCAGAGTTCCTTTCCCCGGGCCACCTGTTGGTGTCCGCGGTGGTTCTCATCTGAGATTTTAACCCACGACACCCTCCACCCACCCGCAGTGGCACCGCCAAGTTTTTGAGAACACGAGAAAATAATTGTCTCTGTGTTGAGTATTTGATGTCTTTGTTGAGGAGACCCATGCGAAGATTGCTTATCATCGCTGACGTTTGATTGTTTGTTTTTCATCTCTGCTCTTCATTCAAGTGGCCAGACTATCTAGCGGGGACTCCCATTCATTGCTTCATGACTGAAATGGCATGGGGAAATGTCTGACTTCATTGATCTTTTTGAGTGCAGCTCTTCGGTGATAGAGAAACTTAACACATTTTTTACACATAGGATTGCTTCAAGTGTATCTACTTGAATGGAGAGGAAGGGAAATTATACTTTTAACGATTGCCAAGTTTGTATAAGTGAGCTTGTCAAATTCACGTCTGCCATGCAGTGGATAGATTTATCGAGGCGAAAAGAATGCGTTACTCAACGATTCCTAGCAATACAATGCCTTCATCGATGAGGGGCAGAAATGAAGATGGGATGAATTTTATTCTCCCTGACCAAAATCAGCTATCATTTTAGTTCGTCTGGTATTAATAGCTGGCAATAATAATTATACACTAAAATATATTATTGTGCCGTATTATAGAAATGGACCTATAAAAATTTAGTGATTTCTTTTGTAACCCAATTGCGGATCAATTTTTAAAAATTTCATATGAACGTGTGGATTTAATGAGCTCAGAAAATAATGTAAACAATTATAAATAAGTGAAATGTGAATGTATTTACGTGCGTCTGAATGAAAATTAGAGACGAGAGAAAATATTGGTAGAAAAAAATGACGTGGAGATCTTGTTTGCCGTTTTGCTTGATACGGATTGAATCGTTTATTTTCGCATTTATAACCTCACTTGAATCTCGCACATAACTTAACATCGTTTTCCATCCTCTGCACCCCGATCACACTGCTAAACCTAATTAATAAGCAAATCATGCTGGTGCCGTGCCCACCAATGTAAATGCGAATAGCAAAAAGTGAATGAATTTTGGAATTAGAAAAGGCTGTGACCATGAGACATTGATGGAATTGGGAAGTGGTGGCACGCTTCAGAGTTCACGCCCTCTGCGGCTGAGCGCATCCTGGCGGGCGAGATTTGTATTAGTGATATCAAATGATCGCACTAACTTATACACTTGACCTGTTTTTTTGCCACTCAGATGAATAATAAGTAGCACAATGAAAAACGTCAATGAAAAACCAGACCATGGAAAGTTGGTAGCGTAAATTACCCACGCGCTAATTAATGCCACGTGTTCGATGCACACATTAATTGTTTTGATATTTGAATAGATAAATGTGACATTCATTTTTTTCTTATTTCATAATTTTCTCAGTGTTTTTCGTTCATATTTTTGCAGTTTTGTTGGGTGTGGTGAAATTTGTCTACATGACATTCAAGATGCTGGTATTATTCTCTTGGTATATAATTCATTCCTAAGCATTTTATTGCGTAAACAAGCGCACATAAATATGTTGCATATTAAATGGTCTATTGTTGCTGAAATTATCAATTATTAGAATTATTACTGAAATATTCAATTGGAAATATATTATTAGTGCATGAAATCTTTCATTGATCAATTATAAATTCGACTTAACGGATTTTTCTCATCGGGGAATATATTAGGAGATATTGCAGTTTACGAGTAGCTTGACAATAGAAAATGCTTGTAAATATGAGTGATCACAGATGATATGTTCCTTGCTAGTGCTAGAAATAGTTCACTGAATACCTTTCTATTAATTTCCATGCTGTTAAATATTTAAGCTCGATTTGAAGAAAATGAAGGGTTTTATTATAAATTTTTTTAATAAATGGGTAATTTTGTCCTCCCCAATACCAAGATTTCAATGCATTTTCGATCTTAAAATTATATTTTTTTCATTCCCGCATACGAATATTCCTTTTGTTTCTAGAATAATATTCAGTGGTTGACGCACTTAATCTAATATAAGGTATTGCCTCTTAAATTTAGCAAAAAATGCCACGAAATGCTTAATGCACCTAGTAGCTTTGTCATGTGCACACGTTAAAACTTAAGCATGCATGCAAAGAAACTTTGTAAAACGGTGTGCTTAGATGTGGTCTCCTTATTAATGCCTCTGGTAATTATAATCGATGAGAAAATAATATTTCCCAGCATCGTTAATGTTAAATCTAAAAAAGGTTATCTTATGCCTATATAATAAAACTCCCGAGTCTAATACTTGGAGTTACCAGAATCCGCACTTGATTTGGACGTATGATATATTTTAAACGTTTCCGTCGCCCCCAACGTCTCTGCCAAGCACATCTCGTCCTCATTTACGGAAGGAAAATGAGAGTTGAGAGGAGATGAGGCAGCTCATATTTTAACGCTGCCTTGCTGTGTAATTAGCCGCGCATTTGAAAGGGACAACACGTGGCTCCCGCAATTTTGGCAAGAAGGTATATTCCAGCGGACACGCCATTGTGCGCAGTTCTCAGCTTCCTATTCTACCAATACCGACGCAACGGCCATTCAAGGTGCTGTATCATGTTGTGTGTTGCATATTGAAATTGTAATACAGTTTGAGCACCAGTTACCAATTTATTTCGCGGAGGGTGAAGCCGCGCTTATCGGTTGAATGAAAAATGTGCCACAACATTCCAATGCACTAATATTTGTTTAAAGTCGAGCCATGCTATACGCTAAAAGATACTAAACATGCTCGCTGTCCCAAATTGATCTATATTGTAACTTATCACTTGATATAATGAAGAATTTGACACGAAGAATGTGTCCCGTAACTGCTCTACTAGTGTTTTTATTTTAAAATTCGTGAATGCATTCCTAAACGCTTCCTTCGTGGCGGCTTTAGTCATCCTATATTTTTTAATTATTAACTCGCGTTCATTAGCGGATAAATCCGTGCTGACTTTTTACACTTTAGCATGACACGCTCTCTGTCGCCTCAATGATTTTCTCACTTCCGCGTCGTACTCTCGGTTCGCTGCCTTCTTTTACTGTTCTACTAGGGATGTAGCTATTTATTTCCGAAGTTACGAGCGAAAGGAAAGCTTTCCAAGTACCCTCCACATTTAACTCTAATATTGATTCTTGAAACGCGGGGAAAGCATTTTTCAGATGACTCGTAAACACATCAAAATCAGCTCTTTTAAAAATGAAAACTTTACGCTCTTTTTTGAAGTTTCAGCTGTATTTAGAGAAAACTTTGCAGTTGAAACAATATCTCAAAATACCTTACACTAATAGTGTATCGCTATAACTATATTTTTTACGATTGCTTAGGTAGGTATTTTTAGAATACTAGAGCTCGCAACCTTTCCCAAAAATATGACGTTTTCATGGTGACTGAAAATTTTACATATGGAATGAATTCATTCGAAGTCAATGAAAATGAGAAACGTAGTCAAATGGTGACAGCATGGATAATGATGATCAAAAATGATCTCACTATTAGAGACAAATTATTAACCTTCACATTAAGCCGTTTCTTGCAAAGAAAATTAATTAAAAATAATTAGAAAATTGTTGATTATTTATATTGGTTTCTCTACTTCAATTTAAATATTTAATTATTGATTCATTTATTTTCATTTTTAGCTAAGTAAGGGAAGTCACAGTAATTGTTAGAAAATGAATTCCATGCAATGCCATGTTTTATGAGTCCAAATTGTTTTTACCGGAATATTGACGAAAATATTGGGAAACTAAAATATTTGCCAGGTTCGAGGGCTGTATCGTCTTATATTTTGCTCCTCATCACATGGAATTACTCTCTGTACCCATTAAATTACAGCTACATCGTACTCACAAATGAATTAAACAACTTGAGTGAAATTGAGTTGATTTCTTTAATTTTAAATGGTAAATATATCAGGAGGACTTGCATTGCCGATTCTGAGGATGGTTGTGCGATTTTGCTTTGCGCCAAGGAGTTGCTGCAATGTGCGTGAAATGCTTCTCGTTGGGCGTGGTCCTGTGTTTGAGGGATCACTGCTTCGCGGAAAACGAGGGCGGGGAAGTCCAATCAAGAAGATCTTGTCGGTGTTAGGCAACACCTTGAACACCTGGTTTCTCTCCCGAAATGAAAAGGGGGGCAGTTAAGTCTCGAATGAAAGTGGTCTCTTCGCCTCTAGGCATATAAATATTTCTAATTGGGTCTTTGAGGCTGTTTGACATTGCAGATGGCAGCTATAGCACGCTGTATGCCTCCTACGTGAAAGATTGATCACGCTGAAAATAAGTATAATGTATTCGCGAAATTTGGAAGTTTAAAGCACATCGATCACCTATAAATCGTGTGCGAAATCAGTTATTCCTAGTTAGAAGTCAGTTTGCATGTGGATCATCAAATATGTCTTTTTGCCTTTTCAATTTTTTCTTGTTCCGAGTAATTCATCGTTCCGCAGAAGGAAAATCATTTGCCTAACACGTTCACGGGTCTCCCGAATTCGCGCGAAGTGTGCTCCGCCACTTTACCCACCTCTTTGTCTCTTCCCTCTGAGCAGTTAGCGCTATTGTCGCACTCGCAGAGCTCTTGCGGATGACTCAACTCATGTATGAATCGAGGTATGAATCTGGCTAGCCCGCGGTCGGCTACATTAGTGCTTTCTAGTTTATGATAAAGCTTTTAAACTTTTCATACCAGTCGCTTATTATATATAATATATAAAATATATAAAATTTATATATATATATAATAAGCGACTGAAAGTATTAGAAAAAAGGGAACGACGTTTATAGTCAACAAAAATGCACATTATATGTATTCTCACGATCTGTTTATGATATCACCTTTCAAGTAATGGTTGTTGTTTGCGTATGATTGTTAATTGGTTAATAAACCACGTTGTATAAGACCAATCTGCTGCTGTTTTCGGTGGTATGAGAGTAAAAAAAAACTCTTTACCGCTGGCGTCATTTATGGTCGTTCGAAGTGTTTCATAATAGGTTTCATTTTTCCTCTGGTATAGGTATAGAGTACCTCCTTGACACTCCTTAACTCTTCGGCAGATAATACGCCAACTTAATCTATATTCATATATCCTCATACTAATCCCATATTTTATAAATTTGTGCCACGTAACTTTGACATCGTTTCTGTGAGTAGTTGAATTGAAAACAAATCAAATGCATTCCATCACTGTTTGGTGATCAAATTTTGGCGCTCATTATGCAGCAGACGGTTTTTCTCCGGCTCTATCTTTTTCTGACGGAAATAGCGGCGAAATTCTCAGCTTTCTCTTTCAACGGAATGGAATTCGTATGCAGCTTGTCTCTCACCGCCAACGACAGGCCAGACTGGGGAAACCCCGGCTGAAAGTGGGCCATTAACGACTCCCACGAGGACAGAGATTGGCGCCAAAGTAGGGCTGCAGAGTGCTGCCAGAGAAACATGGAGGATGGCACTCACATCTCAAAATGTACTCTCATTGCATATACTCAAAAGATGATCAACGCTCATCGACCGTCATACATTTTTGACAATACTTTTGGAGTCGTTGAGAGTTTTTTCTAAGTATGCTATAATAGAAGTGAAAGCACATTAGTTGCATGGAAATGGCCCTACGATCGGCTGAAAATGCTCGAAAACCCCAAAAATGCAAGAAATTAAATATCCGCCATGTGTGACCTTATTCCTTCCTAACGTCGCTGTTGGTCGACGAAAACTCGTGTCCTAAATAATGTACGTGGAAAGCATTTGTATTTGAATGGCGGATCTGCGTACTTAGATGCATCCTTCATGAGTGACGGACGGCATCATTTACTCCACCGTCAACTCACATCGGTATAAGCTAGCAAGGGCTTGGTGCCATGCAAATGCGATAAGGTGACATGCTGAACGCGAATGTTCGGCTTTTATCAAGTGACTGCAGGGAGGCGCGAGCATGAAACCCGCACGTGATACTGAGGTGTGCACTTAGCGGAGTACGATTGCCGCCGCAATGCGTGCGATAACGTTTGCTATGCCTCGGAACAAAGCCCCGGTCCCTGATGTGCCACGCGGGGAGGCGAATGCACTGTGCCGCCGCTGAAAGGAGGGAATTGAAGCTCCTTGAATATATCCTCATCTTGAATCCTCTTGCTATATTACACTTTTCAAAATAAACCAATCCTCTTGCCCACATTCCACAACATATTTGCATATTTAGAGGCTGAGAGTTGTATGGATATTAACGCGTATTACTGGAACTATCTGAATCCTTTTACAAATCTGTACTTTTAATGATGGAGATATAAATCCTTTAATAATGCAAACAGTATTGCAGATAGAGAAGTTTGATCTTTTTCCCTGGTATAATAGAAAAATTTGGGTTATGTCTAGCGTTATCGTTATCTTGTTGATTCCAGCTCATCGACTGGAGGAATTAAGGCGTGGTGTATGAAGGAAAGATATGCTTTTCGATTTTTGTCAGTAATGTAACGCTATGATGAAGATTGTTTACCTTTGCTACTGGATGTGCATTAATATTTTCTATGCACGAAATTGATTAATACCACATTTATTACCTTGAAATTCCACCGCATTGCACCTAAAATTCCCCAATATTATTACCTTGTGTGTTCCAACACACCTGCAGGACTTCAGGATTTAGGCCAAAAAGCAAGTGAATTTTTTTGTATTTCTCTCGAAATTTAGACTTTGCCCTCATTGTGTGCTGAAAGTTTTCTTATCAAAGTATCCCATAATAAATCCAGATTCTTGAAAAGTCAAAACTCTTCAGTATTGAATCCGTTTTGTTCGAGTTATGCATCCTAAGAAAGAAGTAATACATGATGTATCTCTCTAGACGCCTTTTGCTTTCGATTGGTTTCTGCAGAACTTTCTCCCGCAATTGCGATATCATTCTGAAGTAATAACATACCAGGTCATTCGGTTAAAGGTCGGTGGGCAGTCTTAATGATATACTCTATGCCACAAAAATGTGGAATATATCAAAATATACTTAAATTCTTAACACTTGTGAACTGTTAACTATTTAATTTTTGCACCAAGAAAGACGTCAAGAGCCGTCATCTAACATTTTTCCATGTGTGAATATTCACAGAGAGAGAATTATTATGCTGCGATATAATGACGACATAGCAGTCATTGCCGGGGCACGCATTGATTTTTTTAATAAACAGAAGTCCAACCTATTACCATAAGTAGTACGATAAAGGCTAATGTGTGTTCCTCTTACTTCTCCTTTTGCACCTAAAGCGGTATCTGGTCCCGTTTAATGCGCTCCAATTACCAGATTCACTGAAATTTCGCCGTGTTGAGAAATATTTGGGTAAAAGTAAAACCACCGAAGATTCAGTGACGTTGCTCGCGCTGCTTTATTGAGAAAAAGGCCGTGCCTCGCGCCACTCAACATTTCTCAATCTTTCCCAGGGGTGCGCCGTGTAAATTCCGGTGTGCCATTGTAAATTAAATTGTTGTTGTAATCGATATTGCTATGATCACATTAACCCTTCGTCCCTAGAGCGTAGCCTTGTATCTTGACCCCGTGCAGGCGTTCTAAATTGAGATTCCCTCGCGCTACTTGCATTCCTGGACTTGATATTCTTCCTTCCTTCTAATATGTCGCAATAGGGTGGTTTCCTATTATTTTTTTATTGCCTAAATCGAAAGATTATTACTCCTGGAGTACCTATTTCACGATTTTAGATTTTTAAATGACGATATCTATTTTTCACGATTAAATGAAAAGTGAAAATTTTCAAGAGCGCGAAAAAGCGACGGCTATATATGAATGCTGGGACAACTCCGTGTGACGTCGTTCTAGTTCCCGCTGCCGCAAGTGAGGTGACCTTGGGGCGAGGCTTTGAGCGCTGATACGACGCAGGATGCCAGCAGGTAGCAGAGTACCCTGCTAGCTGGTAGCGCTTGGCTTAAATAAGGATTATTAATACCTTATCAAACGAAGAAAACTTTCCGACCTAAGCCAGTTTTAATAGGTGATTATTAAGACATGTTTCCCTGAGCTCTGTGCCTTATGCATGCATTGGTAATCTCAGGCGATGTATAACTCCTATCTTCTCGTATAGAAACTAGGTCCCTGTGACGTCACGTGGAGTGGCATCGCATGGGCGCCAATCTGGTCTTTTTCAAATGAGGATAAAATTGACCGTTGCCATTCGTCTAAACCGGTATTTCTAAAACGAAATAATTTATATATTATGAATACACTAATGGTGGGTAATGAATCGCAATCAATAACTTTCGTCTTCTTTGATGAAGGAAACTACCCTATTCGCACGATAAAGGTTTATTTGTGTTGCTCTTTCGTCTTTTCTTGCTGTTCTGGTGCAATTTATTATGATTTCATTAATAGATCAATTAATAGTCATACTATATAATATTCTACTACTTTAAGCATTCCCTGCTAAAATACTTTAATTTTTACTTTTATTAAATCGCCACTTGAATGGAATTTATATACTTAATGCCTCCAATTTTCCTGATCGATCTTAAATTATTTGATTTGTGTATGACTCAAGGAAAATATCCTGCAAGAATTTCCTTTGTAGCTTCAAATATTCAATAAGAAAATGACGGTTGAAGTCATTCAGGAAGCATGAAGTGATGTAATCTGTGAGAAATAAAATCAGTGGTCTCCAACCGTAATAAAAATATTTCTCTGCAACAGAATTTACAAAATGAAAGGAAAAACCGCGTTATTCGAAAAAAAAAAACTGTTGATATATCGCAGTTTCATATTATTAGTCACATATTTAACCAAATCGAGGGTTACCCGCTATACTAAGATTATTTAAGCAGTTCAGAACTGATGCTTGTAGTGTTGAGATATTAGGAAGGTTACTGAGGCTGTTTTGCTCGCTTTCTGCTGATGTTTTGCTAACTTTCATGGCTACTCAGAACCTTCAATCAGGGCCGGAACCAATCCTAAATTCTTCCCATTGCTACAGTTGACATATTCAGCATCTGATTGTTGGCGTTGCATTGATTAAAAAAGCACTTTGGAAACAAGCATCGAGATGGAGATGTTTTGTTATTTCCTCAGTGTGGTAGAATTCCTTTGCGTGGTGGATCATGGTCTGTTCCTGCGGTCTCCAACGAAAGATGCTGCCCTCTCTGAGTGTAGGTACTGCAAGCGGAAGATACCTGCCTTGCTCACGCCTTCATCCTCTCGCCTCTCCACTCCAAATGTCGAGAGTATCAACCTCACGAGAATCATTCTGTTTTCCACGGAAGCGTGTTACCTGGGGCGCACTTTCCTGAATGAAAGGGACATGAAAACAACTCTGTTAATTGATTTTCGAGATTGACGCAAACGGTTTCTCGTGAGATACGAGCCTTGAGTATCAAAGATCACCGTGACGCGTGGATTATCTTGGAATTTTTAATCTCAGCTCTTTTTTTCACGAGGGATGCGCAACAGGTTCCTGGAATGAGAATTAGGGCTCACCAGTTTTTAATAAAGGATAACTTTAGTTGATGAGTGTTTATGCTTTGCTGTAGCTATGGAGACTCTTGGGAAAGAGAATTAATCATGTTGCCATACTATGATTTACAGTCACAAATGTCTGTCGCTGCCTTGAGTGGAAACATTTTCACCTATACCTTTTATTTTCCACAATGTTTGCTTGAAATACTCTTGCAATCAATTCACGCTGCAAAGAGAAATCAATTTGCACCTGCCATGTCCCAACTTCTCCGCAGTATTAATGAAATTATTAAATAGCTGTCCGAGGATCATCGGCTTAGCCATTATATCACCTGTCACACCCATTAAGGTAACAAACAATGAGTGACAAGTAAAAAGCCATCTCTTCTCTCTATGTCTACGCCTACATACTACCCCGCCAGCCGCCAGAATAGGCAAGTAGCGGGGGATGTTAGGTCACCAGCCGTTTGCAAATAAAAAGAAAATGTTCTAATTAAATTCCACCCAGTATGTATTATTATAGAGTCCTTTATGATTCGGCGGAAAAACAAATTCCCATACCTATTCCTTGAGCAGAATATTTCCCTTAAATTACCGTTTCTGACGGACCAGGAAATATTGTGTGATTTATAGAGTTCTCCGTGTCGCTCTGAAAGATATCTTTTCTCAATTGCTCTAGCAATCTAGGAACATGTAGTTCTGGCGCGCAGTCTCCGAGTCTGTAGCGGCTCCAAGCCTAATTTGTGCAGCATCTCCGTAATTAAGACGGTGATATAGGGCGGAGTTCTCTCGCCAGATTTGGAATCCCAATTCATTAAAAGGGTTCGATACATGGAAGGAAATAATAATTAACGACGAAAAATGTCTTCTTTATTCATTTATTCTCCCATTTTGTTAAAAAAATGCAAAAGTTGCCGCCCACTTTTCGTGAGTTGGTGACGTCAATAGTTACGGTTCGTTGTCTCGTTCAGGTAGAACCGCTTACTGTGGGAGGTAATCGCTCCCTTGAGTGTAAACAATAAAAAACCACGCGAGTCCGAGGCGAGGAGAAGGGGAGCACTGAAAAATGGAGACCCACTCGGCAGGAGCACTATACGTCGTCAACTCACGGCCGGCGACGACCGCAAAGAGCTCGAGAATGAGGCGACGCGAACGAAACGCGACGCGACGAAGCGAAACACGGAGGAGAGCAGTCGTCTCTTTATTTTTCAAGCTCAGTCACAGAGGGTGATCTTGAAAAATTTTGAGTCCATCACCGCTTCTATTTTCATGATTAATAAGCTCGAGTATAACACCAGAAATGGTATATGGATATTCAGCTGTGTCAGATTTGAGTTTAGTCTGAAAAGCTTTGACTCAACATCTGCATCTGCTATGTAGTGTTTGGCAGGGAGCGCGGTTTCTCAAGAGGCGCTGCGTTATATGCATGGGTTTAAATATGGACAAATCTAAAACTCGCATTACCTGTATGATGTCATGTTAAAAGGCTTCCCTGAGTAGTCGTTTAAGTACTTGACCGATTTATTCATGTCTGGGTTTCTACCGCGTCGCCTGCTGCATAGTAAAAGATAATTGTTTCGCTGCCACTATTTCCAGCGTCTTCGACCGGAAGAATTTTGAATTGATACCAGCACAAAAGCCTTCGTTCTCACATTAAAATGATCATTTGAAGACTTCACTGGCCAATCGATGATGGTTTACTGCCTACTTGCGGCAGTGACTTCATCGTGTCAAATTATCAAATTTACCCATGATTCATCATCCTATCATATGGGCGTAACTACAGCTTTTTTGGTTGTTTAGGAGTTGATCCAAATCGGTAATGCATTAAGTATAGGTGCGAACATTCATAAATGTGCTCCAACCGCTCGTGGCGTGGCTCTCGGAGCAATCGCAGCACTTCCTTGCGATCTTTTCTTCCTTCAAAGAGCTGACCTCCTTTGCGGAAGACGAAGAGAGACATAAATCCTCTTAGCCTTTCTTTCCATTCGTATTTTTGACTATCCATTTTCAATTCACCACGATTTATGTGCGTAAGCTGCATTGTGGACTTAAGTCAGGCGTGCGGCTGGATTCGGGGAGTATAGACCGTCGCAAAAAGTCCTCCCCCGTTTCCCTTAGGAAAACATTTCATCCCTGCCCCACAAATCACTGCCTCAACTGAGTCCCTTTTCAACGAGCCCCTAAAGAGGGGACCCGCTCTGTCCCTACTTTTCAAGGTCTTTAAAGGAACTGTCTATTTAAAACGATCCGTCACGGGGTCTTGCGACCAGGCCGTACTAGTATTGCTCCCCATCTTAGATGCCGCATATAAAATACTCTACTCGTTCTCACGGAATGTATTCTTATCAGTGATTATTTTTGGATGCGTTCAGGAGAATGAATTCCACGTTCTTACTATGCACTCTCTTTTTATAGTGAAATAAGCCACCCTCAAAAACATATCTACTGAAAGAATTTTAGTGTAACGTATAACGCATCATATCAATGTTAAAATATTATCATTCTATACACTCTCTGGTCCTTCCGCAGCAATATTTTTGGCCATAAGTAAGATTCAGTTGAGTTTTCACCTTTGTACTTTGTTCAGTACCTAAACAATTTATGATACGTACTAAAAATTGGGATGTGTTTTTACGACCCAGTATGTCATCGCATGTACACCCTACTACTAAAGGTAAAATCTGTGCCATAATCATTAGGGATGTGTTTTCATGATAGTAGGTGTAGTATAAATTACTTGTGTAGGGGAAAGATGTCGAGATTATTATGCACCTTGATTTTTATCAATGCGTCATACTTATATCTATCTTTATCTATCTATCTTCACCACCCCGAAAACACCACTTTTAAGACCTTCACAGCGGGAGAAATTTAAGAATTAAAGGGTTTGGAAGAACACTAGCAGTCAGGCTTTGGATGGGGCAACCTATCTCGACAGGACTCGATCCCGCGACCTTCGGTTTGACAAGCGGTGACTTTACCCCATCGCCACCGAGGCCGGCAAAAATTAAATCGGCTGCTACCGAGTGTTAATGGCATTGTACTTATTACACATAGATTCTCCCGTCTGCAGTAGGGTCTACATGCAATGAAACAATGCGCTGGAGAAAAACATCCCAAACTTAAATAGGTCTCATAAAATGTTTAGCTTGTATACTCATCACGGCTGCTTACGGTCTTCCTTATTTTCCGACCAAAAGACGTGTGAGCAATCATCCCCCAATTCAGTTGCAATGCCTCGAAAACATGCCAATTCAAAATGTCCATCACGTCAGTGTATGCCTACCCGTGGCGAATCGAACGCGAAGTTAGGCGGAAAACGTTTCTCGGATTGGTCGCGCTGAAATACGCTTGGGAGTAAGAAGAGGGTGTACACAGCGATTACTCAATTTTTAACTGTTAATATTTACATATGTGTATTCGGTTATCTACTCCAGCATATTCATTAGGAGCTGTCGTAAAGAACATAAATTTAACTGAGAACCTAGTACAAAAGGTTAGTAAACTAGGAAAAAACGCCACAAAACGTTACACGTGGTGGAATATTTTTACTACGTTAGCGAGAACAAACTTACGACCATTAAGTACTATTACTGTGATTTGCGGAATTGCAATATATTATGATAAAAAAGAGATCAAATATACCCGACCGAAAGGACGTTGTCTGCGGACAGTAATCGACACGCAGTTTTGTTGGGAAAACTGCAAATAGGAGAAAAACTCAAATGGAGAATGAACATAAACAGCTCCGGAAAAAGATTTATCAGCAAAATTCGGGAAACGATTCTTACACCACACAGAACGTTTTTAGTCGACGAATACGTAAAATCAAGGATACAGCGCAAACTCTCGGATAAAACGGACGGAAGACGGAAAAAATACAGAGAAAATTTCATATAGCACGAGAATTAAAGTTAAGTTTTAAAATGGTTAAACTGTAGTTGAGCAGGGGTGATGCGTGTTTCTTAAATCATAATGATCAAAATTTATCCTACTAAAATAAGCCGCTTCTGAAAGTTTTTCAATGCATTTTTGCGCTTTGGATGACATTATGATCGACTAAAGGTGAGTGAATGAGTACGACTCATTACGGGAAATGTTTATTTTTTTGTGGCGTTTTTTCCTAGTTTACTAACCTTTTGTACTAGGTTCTCAGTTAAATTTATGTTCTTTACGACAGCTCCTAATGAATATGCTGGAGTAGATAACCGAATACACATATGTAAATATTAACAGTTAAATTGCTACACAGCTTCATTACGGACGGTTTGTATGTAGTAGATATTGCTATTTTTATTTAATCAGGCTTAGTCTTTATTCAAAGGCTTAATAATTTATTTGAGAGACTCTTGTGCTTGGGAAAAACATGGTTAGAAATTTAATAGAGAAATATTTAGGGAGAAAATATAAATTAGTTTACTTTATAAAAGTAAAAGTTTGACTGTGAAAAAAAAATCCAGTTTGGAGACAAATTGTGCATTTTTCGAAATAATGAACTCCAGATGAGCGCTGTTTGACCCTCTCTCATTTTCCCCGCTCGATCTAGGTGGGATGAGGGTCAGTGTTTGGAGTTTTAGAGTGCTTTAAACAGCGTAGTAAGTCGAGTTAAAATCGCTCTTTATTTATTTGGAGCGGCTTCTCCCCACCCCCTCACTCCAGGATGCTGTTTTGTACCACGTGCCGTCGGTCCGGTGCACCGAGATGCCGTTCGAAGGGGCCGCCGAGCAGGTGCGGGTCGCAGCCGCCCCTAAGCGCGGGGTGCGTGCCTCTGGTCGGGGGCGGACCTCAGCAAGCCGTGGTGTGGGGGCAGGTGGGGCCTACCCAGCCGTCTGCGGGGTGGTGGTGTACCTTGCCGATGTGTGGGGAGACGCGTGGCTGCACCTCCCACGTGTCCAACGATATCAGCGTCTTCCAAGGAGGCGGCAGCGAGGGGAGGGGACGTGTGCTTCCCCCGTTAAGATACGGTTGGGGGGGGGGGGTAGGGGGCGCCCACGTGGTTGGGGCAGGAGCCTTGCACGGTGCATCGGTGTATGCGCGGGATCTAAATGACAGGAGAGAAAATCTGCCGCCGGTAAACGATTTACGGAGTGATATAGTATTTAGTTGATGCTCGACGAGCCCATCATCATTGTCATCGCTACTAAAAAGTACAAGTAGTCAATAATCCCAAGATTGTTTTGACGCAGCTCACCATCTATCCTCTTATCAGATTCAATCATTTCGCACCTGCGTATTTATTCCCTTTGAAGGTTTAGACGGTGGGTGGAAAAGAAAAACCTGCCGCCTAAATGTTATTCATGGAAGCTTGGCACAAATTAAGGCATCAGCTTGATGACATTCATGAATTTGCGCAAGACTTTCTAACTCATGCCGATGCTCAACATTGTGGATAAACACATTTTTCTAAAATGACGCGTATCTGGAAATAACATGATCTTCTCCAAGAAAGACATTGAGAAGAAATCGGAGACGCTTTACCTTTTCGTTTTCATGGTATGTTAGGAAACTTGCACGATGCAGTTATGTGCGGAAATACTCGCAGCCTAGGTTACTGGAGAGAGAATCTACCGCCTACAGATTATTCATTGAAGGTTAAAATATCAGGATATTAGCTACAGTTATTAGTAAAAATAAGCCATGGAAAGGCGTTCTGCCTCCTCAGAATGCACTTCATTGAAGAGAAATCGTGTGGGTGGCAGGGATGAGTTCTGCCTGCCAAACTGATGATCGTGGGCTCGACTCCCACCTGGGTATTCTGTATCTATGCCATGGTTGTTTGTAATTACCCGTTGGGAACTGTTATTAGGCTCGGTGTAGAAGGCCCACAGGGGCAATTTTCGGGTGCATGGAAAAAATAAACAATTGAAATTACCTTTTTCTTTTGGTAACCGGTTTACCTTTCCATTCGATTAAGGCATTTTAAAGACGTTCATTTCTTCCTCTACAGAAGTGAGGGAAATATTATCTCCTCGCAATCACGCAAGTGCCAGGAATTTGAGCAATTGTTTATCCTCTCCCTTTCACTACTATCGCTCCGTCATCTCAAGTCTGCGAAGCAGGGTACGTGCGAGTGGATGAACGAGGCAGAATTGGAGACCAACACCTGCATCGAACAACTGCATTTGGCGAATATCCCCGCCGTTCCCCCCGAGCGCATTCGCTTCTCTTCGCCAAGGTAATGCTCTGCATCAGGGCAAACCGTTTAGCAGCCCAATGGTGGACCCTTCAGCAATGGTCGCGAGTGAGGCAAAATATTTCAAACTCCTCTATGTACATCTACATGATACCCAATGGCACGTGGATTACCTGGCAGGGGTTTCCTCTCACCAAGCATATACATATTCATTCATTCCGTTACCTACGACGGTACTTTGACCAAATATCGCTTCTAGTGAACCACTTCTGTAAGACATAGTCTCCGGCGTTACTTTGTGGAACTGTTTCATATTAAAAATAAAAATACTTTATTCCACACTTTATTTCAAATGGTACGACCCGGCTTGCTGCATATCATACAATCGTCATATCCACCTGATCATAGCATGATATGCAGCAAGCCGGGTCGTACCATTTGAAATAAAGTGTGGAATAAAGTATTTTTATTTTTTTGACATTTAAAACATTTCTGTGGTCATTATAACGGGAGAACTGAAGAATTCTGAATATAGTCTTCTAAAGCCTGTGTTTGCTCCACTTCGCGGCGTGGTGTGGCATCAAACCTCCCCCGAGACCTCACCCTGGGCGCGTGGGCCCCGTCTTCGGGCCCGTCGACGCTTCTGGTGGACAATGTCGGCGGCTCGAGGCAAAAAAAGTTTGCATGATCCCGAACCAGCTGTCGTTCCTTGAAAGACGTACGGAGAGGGAGGAGATGTAGTTTTTGATGGAGGGAAGGACGGGGGTGGGCCTTTTCTTCTCGCTTGAAAGACTCGGGGCCACGCGTTGAGCACGCGCCTTCGAACACAATCCCGAAAGGCTCCTTGGAAGATGCTCGCCTTCCTCCGTTTGATGCATTCCTCGGCATATTACATCACTGCTCGGGGGGTTTGGGTGTGGGGGACCTTACATATAATAGGGGGGGGGGCGTCTCAAGTGGAGAGACAGGTGGTGGGCGCGACATCTGCTCCCGGGAGTCACCTCCGCTGCTCCCGCCGCCGTGCTCTCCACGCGCCCCAGACGTTGCCCGCGTTTTTTGTTCTACCACCGCATGGGGTGCAGCCGCGTCCAAGGCCCCCCACCCCCAAGATATCACCCTCCTTGGCCAAATCACGTTGCAGCACGGGCTGAGATAGTGGTTGAACGCGGCTGCCTGCAGACAAAAATATGCACGCTAACCCTGCGGGGTTAGTCTTCATCGATTACTATTTTTTCACTGGAATTTATATTTCTCGCAACGATTTGGAACTTCTATGCTTCGCAGTTTTATGAATAGCATAGAAGAGTGCATATTTAGTTAGTTGATCCCCACAACCTATATTTATTTTTTTGCTTCACCTTTCTATCTTCACCATCCCGAAAACAGCGCATTTAAGGTCTTCACAGCGGGAGAAACTAACGAGCAACAAAGTGGGACGATCACAAATACCCATGCTCCGAACAAGGGCAACCTACCCAGGGGGGACAAGAGCCCGCGACCTTCGGCTTCGAAGGTAAGGACGTTACCCCGCCGCTACTGAGGCCAGTAAATGAATTGTACATTATTAAATGAATCACATAATATCCCAATCCAAGTTTTACCACTCCTTATAGTCCATTTTTATGTCAATATATTCCACCTTGAATCGAATGGCTTCTTGTTCCGAAAATATAATGCCAACAATAATAATTACTGTTCTAAAACTGGTGACGTGAGGCGAGGGAAGATAGGCCACGGATGACCCTTTTATCGGCCGTGAAACTTTGACATTGATACTAGAGGAGACGGAATAATCAAAGGAATCAGCATCCTATTGCCTATACGAAACATCGCAGCTGTACGGTATGATCAATGTGAAATCACCCGAGGTAAAGCTTGCTCTGCCTCCACCAGATGTTCCCCATGTATTGACGTCAATGAATCGCAGGAAGACACAACAGCTTTTATTGAGCACGTCTGGCGAGTCGCAGGTAGGCTGGGAGGAAGCAAACAGCCACGCATTCAAATCGCGCGAACCGGAATTGCGACGACGAATCCGGAATTCGCATTAAAGCGGTTAGTGTCATAATGCTTCTGTCATATTATCTCGCTGAATTTTAATTCGTACTACGAGTCACCATGTTATCAACCCCGAGAAAAAATTATGAATAAACATTTCCTACGAATTACACACGATTAAGAGAGAAAATTGCCTTTCATCCGCATAGAAGTATTATGCTAGATATTCCATACCGCCCCTTAAAGAAACACATTGCATTAGTAGTCGCTTTTGTGGATATTGCTTAATTAATGTCACGCATAACTTAGGTTTATATAGATTATGTTATTTTTCGGAACCTGGGTTGTTACTATTATTTGCTCGAATAAATTTTCAAGGCAGACTTCCTTTCCCCATATTGAATAAATTAAAATGAATCCCCGATATCTGAATTGTGGATCTTTTTTCCCTTCCAAGTTGAGATTTTATTCTTGAATGTATAATCGTCGACTTTGTAGTCATTATTTTGCCTCGTTGTGAATCGCTTTATAGATTACCAATTGGAGAATCTATTTAAGCATTAGCTATGATCATCGTAGTTACCTATGAATTAAGTACTTCCCTCCATCAACTAGGATTCAGGAAAATACGAAAGAAGACCGTCAACCCTTTGGTGTTTTTCTTCCTTGTCTTACTCTAATCGATTTGGATACCAAGTGCTGCGCTATCGCAATTATTCATGGTTTGGCGGCTAATAGGATATCATTGGTTTTAATGGCCTCACTTCTCCGCTATTTCTTCAAAACAAACCGGGAAACTTAAAATTTAGGGAAATAGAGATGAATTTTTCTCATTTGCTCGCCCGAAAACTATTCTCTACTATCAGGAAATAGTTAGGACCTATGGAGCTCGCTACATATTTCATTTGATTTCCACTCCCTACTAGTCTGCGTAGTTCGGGAATTCTCTAATCCGTCATTAATCTATCCGTCGTGCACAGTGTTGATCTGAGGTGGGAAGAAATGCCATCTTCGGGATGTGGCAAGTGACGAAGCCAGTATTCTCCATACGCCACCCGTCCATACTATCGAATCCCACGCAGGACGTCTCATTCATTTAATTGGAGCTAATGAACTCATTGGTCATTCGTCTCTGCCCAAATATATCGAATCAAATTATTTTAAAAAATTTGGGTCGCTCAGGTTCTTGCAAAACGATACTAAGGACATTATCTCATACATGGTATTGAATGCAAGGTTCCTTATTATCTAGAACTAGGGATCATCATCTTTCATATCCTACTGCTTTTATTTCATTCAAAATACCCACATGTTTTCCGTTTAACCTTCGAAACTTACTAAATTTCTGTTACATATCTCTTTCTATATTTTAAAATATTATATAAAATCAAAAAATGATTGAGTTCTTCTGATTGCTACCAGCAAATGGGCACATATCATCGAGCTTGCCTTATTATTTCTGTTACTCTTGGGGGGACGGGATGTTAAACTCCGTGGTGGTTGGAAGGATGCTAGCTGGAAGAGTGAGTAAGGAAATAAGATTTATAGGGAGTGTGGAATAGAGCCTTTGGGCCTATTTCAATGTGGGGGTGGGGGACAGTCAGGATAATGAGCAAACTCCCCCACGTTAACCTATCGAAATCGGAAAAATCCCTTAGTAGTTAAAATGAGTTCGACGTGAGTCACTGCAAATGTTTTTTGGCTGCCTAAACGCTGGTTATTATAGACCGGCCTTAGATTAAGTTAAGAATAAATATATAAAGTTTAAATATGTGCATTGCTCAAATGCCCGCATTATAAGTAGTTTTTTCGATAATTCCGCGATGAAAATACAACATAAGTTTATCCTAAAATAAATTTTATGCACAAAAAAACAATGCTTAATTCAGTTAAATCAGGCTTAAAATTTCAATTGAGGAAATTTTTCTTTAGAGAGAGGCGAATTGAGGAACGGCGAAATCGTAATTTTTTCAAGTTGGAAATGAATAGAGGGATAGTTGCCGTTCACTTTTCTTGGCGTCATTAGAGTTACGGTTCTTTTTCTCGTCGAGGGAGAGTGTTTGATGGAGAGAATGAATCGCTAAATTAAGAGCGAACCTCGTGGGGTAGGCAAGTGGTTGAGGAATGGTGACCCGCTTGGCTGGAGTGCGTGACGTCATCCGATTACCTGCGAAAGTACGTCGATTGATCGCCACTTACAGCTATTAAGGAGGCGACTTGGAAAACGGGAAAATCACGGTTTATTTACCACGCCTTTATGATGACGGGGATAAATTTCGAATTGATCCCACTCGCCAATTAAATCTCGGCTTGCAATTTTTAGTACAGGCCAGAACCTTCTGGCGATGCATTCTTTCGCTATTTTCAGGTGTTCCGAGTTATTATGGGCCACTATTTTCGACAATTGACATTTTTAATAATCGCTCAGCTGAGGCATTAGTTTAAAGGATAAATTTCCAGTTTTAGCTACCTAACAAGGTTTCCCCTGAAGCAATGGATATTAAGCCTGACAACGGTGAAATAGATTCCATTTACGAAGCCTGGCCGGTTTTTTTTGCTTGTTTAATATATTTTTAAATGTTTTTTACGAGTTATATTTGCGTGTCTTCGATTGCTTTAGGCTTTGCTATCTTTCACTATTTTATGTATCATGTTTTGGTAGACTTTTAGGTAATATTTGTTCAAAATAAAATCGATAAAATAATACTGCACTCGATATAAGAATTAATTAAAAACACGTTCTTACGTATTCTATAAAGAAGAAAATGTGACAGTAAATAAAAAATTAATTTAAAAACAGACGGTTTTGTTCGAGCCCAAGATATGAGACACTAACTAACTAAACATGCCTTGGCACATGGTGTCACGTTTAAAATTTAAAGATTATTTTCCGGCCTCCGGTATTGCGATGTTTAGCCGGCGGCGGGGTAAAGTTTTCGCCTGCCAAACAAGAGGTCGCGGGTTCGAGTCCCGCCTAGCTATGTTTCCCCTATCTAGGGCATGGTTCGTGTATGTTTAATTGTTAAACTTGTATAACACCCCGATATACATGGCTCAATATGTATTGCATTCCTCGGTTTAGGAATAAAATGAAACAAATTACGGAATAAATGTTTAAAAGCAAGAATTTGTTGCACATCAATGTCAACATCTTCCTGTGACGAGGACCCACGCCAGATGGTAGCCCGGCGCTGCACAAGGAACGCAGCAGCGCAGACACCGTCTTCTATTCGTCAACGCGCGGGGAGGAGGCCTCACCCCCCACCCTCATATCCACACGGTCTCCCTCCCCTCACTGCTTCTTTGCACCTTTCACGGCCTTGCAACCTTTCGACCCTCAACACTGCAGTACCCCACCCCTACCCCTCCGCCCAGACCTGTTCCACCGTCCCCCGGTCGCAACGACTCCAACCCTCGGCAGAAGTGCGGTTTTCAGGGAAAATCATCCCTCCTTGGCTTAGCTTTAACTCCCAAGATAAACAAGTTGCGTTACGTACTCACGTATCCGCGTTTTTGGGGTTCAAGTCGATTTAGCCCCCACAAATATTTCTTCTTGAGAGCATCCCATAACCCTAATCTCTAGTCTGCACGTGGAGTCTACCTGCGTCCTCCCTAAAGTGTTCGGGAAAATCGATCCGCCAAAATTAATGCAGTCAGCTGGAGGATTCGCAGTGATTTGGCTACATTTATTTACGTAAGCAAAATCTAAAGTAGCAATTCGGGGTAAAATGTTTCTTTCACACCTTATATGCTGTAAAATCATCGTCAATGGATTTAAAAATGCGATGATTATACAAGTCGGTATTACCAGTAATAACTCCCTTGCTTATTATTTTCACTAATGTACCCGTCAGATAGTGTTGATCTGAGATGGGAATAAATCCCCTCCTTGGAATCTGGCCAGTGACGAAGCCAGTATTCTGCCTACGCTAACTCTCCCACACCACTATGGTACTTTTCATTCATTTTCTTTGAGCTAATGAGATCACTACCCCGACTGTCCCCAAATTGAAATACGCGCCAAGGCCCTTTTCCACTCTCCCTATAAATCTTACTTCCTTTCTCGCTCTATCCGATAGCGTTCTTCCCTCCAGCACGCCTTTTGACATCCCCTCCCCCTTGAGTAACAGAAATACTAATGCAATCCCGATGGTAAGTGTCCCTTTGCTTGTGTCAATCAGAAGAACTCACTCATGTTTGGATTTCGTATTTAATAATATGTTTCAACTTCTATAAATAGATGTATATGAGAAATTTAGTGAGTTTCGATGGTTAAATGGAAAATGGGTGGGGATTTTCAGCCTTCACATTTCACCATGGTGAATGGTGAAGATTTTTGCATGTTTTAAACGGGGATTTGATTGGGACAAATGTATTCACTTCATCATTTACTTATTTTTTTTCTTGAAACACAAATTGGTTGAACCCATATTTTTTCAACTGATTTACGACTGTGGAAATTTTATTATTTTTCAACTATAACAAACTTCAATATTTCAACTGCGAGACCTAAACTAACTTTAAGGTTCGTTCTAATGTTTTAATATCTAAATTTCTTTTAATTTTAGTGACGTGAATAATCTCATGACTAGAAGATACCATCTAATTACAAAAATGAATAAATCACTAATACGAAATAAAAGTCAGAAAATCTGTATAAATTTGAATCTCTTCAAACTTACACTTTGGCAGCCCATTACATTCTGCAAGAATCAATGAATAAGATCCTCGAAAATCAACGCGTACACCCTTTTTCTGGTTGAATCTAAAACAACATCCCAAAAAATCTAAGAGCATTACCATTCGTTTAATTATATATATGAAAAAATGCCACTTGTTTATTAATCAATATTCACGTAATGAGACCAGAGTAATTAACAACTTCGTTTTAAAATTGGATTCATCCAGGTATGACATTAGTCTTCTGCGGAGTAAAATGAAACCTACTCGAATGTAGCTTTTATTCAGCATCTCATCAAGACGGGTTACATTAAGCAACCTCTTGGCACATACCATACGTACTTCCACAAAATAATAACCTGTGAGCCGCCCCTAGGGTGCTTCGCTGGGCGTGGCAGCCCCCATGCAACATGCAATAGGTTCCCACGTGCAGAATACGTGACCATAAATATAAATAGCATCACTATGAACAGCCATCAATCTCAAGATTGGTTTGACGCAGCCCTCCACTCAAATCTCCAATTGGCTAATCTTTTTACATAATTCTCATTACGTGCTTTATATCTCTCATCCGTGGCCTAATTGTGTCGTTCTTCCCTTCTTACTGCCGTAATGACGGTCAAACATTATTCAATATCTTTAAGATGAAAAAATACTTAAAATACTGTAAGAAATGAACATACAAATGGTAAAAGAAAGACATGCCGTCGGCTGTTCCATTGTGTGCTGCTAATAATTTCACGAATCGGGAAATTTTTGCTATCCCTAAAAGCACATGGAGAGCATGACATCTTGGATCTCTCTGTTCTTCACTCTATTTCTTTTATCTTTTCTCATGATTTCTTTTCTTCTCGATATTTCTTTTCTTTTTCTCTTCTGTATAATGACGGTTAACGACGGATATTTTTCGCATCGTCTGAGAATCTACATAGTAACCTGCATTGAATATAGCATTTATGGAGAACCCGAATGAATTTGTCTGGCCGCATATTTGGCAGTGGATATTTTATTGTTGTAGAGAGCATCTCGGTGCGTTGCAAGGAGTGGGTCCTAGGGTAGGACCGGTTGCTCCCCCTGGGTCCCACATGGGCCCGCCAGGGGCGGCTGAGAGCAGGGGTTCCCATTGTTGTTAAGCGGGCCCATTGTTGGGAGGGGGCGGATGGGATGGGGCTCCCTCCAGCTACCTGAGTGCGAAATGCCGAGTAACACCCGGCCCCCTGCATTTGCACTTCATAGGAATGGACCCAATGCTTTTGGCACCTTTTGAATGAGAGTAAAATCTCTTTGCAAAGAGAGAGAAATTTCCGTCTTTCATCTAAGAATGTGGAGTATTTATAATCATTAGGTTGATATGCAATCATTTAGCATTGCACATTTTACAGTCGAAGGAAAAATATTTTCATGCAAACGAACTTATTTTAAAAAGGGTGGTGAAATGCAATGAAGTCCTTAAAACAGATCGTTGTGTACAGTTTAAGTTAATGGCCCACACATTAATTTATAGTATGTATTCTCATCTGAATGAACGGAGAGTCCTCTCTCCGTTCGTTTGTAACTCACTTTTGTGATTCAGTCCGAAGGTTGGTTGGTAGGCGTGGTTGAAGACAGAGCTCATCCCGGATTTAGTCCATTATGTCACTTGTGCTTCACCTGTCCACTATGCTTCCTATTATTTATAATGCATATCCACCATTGGTTTCAGGCTCTAAATACCGGATAATATGTCCCGTAGCACTAACAGTTCGATTTTTTTTTCGCTCTCTGAACTCGGGATTCCATTGCTCCGGGTCAATCTATGTATTGCAGCGGAATGTATTTACTTACGCAAGAGCACATGACTTGGCACATGTAAGCACGTGGCTTTTTGATAGCACCTTTTAGTATGGAACGTTAACTTAGTGCTTGTTGAGTAAAATGTTTACATCTTACCAGAAACCCTCGAGGTGGCTAGCAGGGAATAATGCAAATCATGCAATGCAAATAATGCAAATAATAGTCCGCATAAATTATTGCTGGTCAAATTATTGAGTGAGAAAAAACAACCTCACGATCTCCTATTGCTTTTAAACCGCTTTCAGCCTTTTACGATGCACCCATAGCTTTCTAAGAGGCAAGGTATTCGCAGGCTCGTTGGAATGCGAAGCATCTCTCAGTCTGGTGAAGTATTGCACAACGCCGCGAAGGGAGGGATATTTCGGAGACCTTCAAGCGGTGACGAACCGCTAGCCTTGCGACCGTGGAGGAATGTCTGCATGTCCACGCCCTGGCGGTGGCTAACCGGATATTATTAAGTCGCCCGCGAGGTGAAAGTGGTGGCGGCCTTAACGAGCTCCCGCTAACCACCTTTTGGGGTTAAATGAAGTCCTGCCGTGGCTCATGTGTCGTTGTCGCCAAGAAGTCGCCCGCAAGTTGAAGCGGACGCCGTAAATGACCATAATAATCCCTGGGGCCTGCTCATTACCACGCGCTCCAGTGGTTTGTACCTTCCCAGCATGGTGGCTTGCCTTTCCCATAAGTGGAATTCCATGCGAACTTAATCTACGGTTTCCTCTTAACTTAAAACATCTTGCTCAATGCATGCGCCTGACCATATGTTGGTTACGCCACGATTGCGGTGCTTTATAATGTTTTTTCTATTCTATGTGTGCATAATTTTTTCTGTAAGTTCATCACATTTTCGAACGAGGCTGCGAACTATGAAATCGCGCTTATTATGTTTGCTATCATGTGGCACTTTTTTAAATCATTCAGTCTAAGTAATGCATTCATGGTATTGCTAAAATAAATGACAGCAAAATCATGTTAGTTGGAGAGAGTTTCTCGGTATAACTGTATCAGTTCAATCTGTAATAACGTTTAGCTATTTTTTTTTAATTCTCTTACCAGCTAACGATTGGTGTCTTAGCACTTTCCGCCGCACGCTTAGTGAAGTGGCTAGCGAAGCAGAATTTCCACGTGGAGAACTTTTGATGGCTTTCGTCATCTGCGCCATTGATGGAAAGTAAGAAAAGCGTGAGAGAAACCCAGCGCTGGCGCTTCCCTGTCTTTCATGTAAGGCTGTCGCGAGGCCAAGATTGAACAGAAATAATGCTTGTGATGCCGTCTACACTGTTTCCTGGTAAGGATTGGGATTCTTATGAAAATCTCCTTCACCCTGACCCCAAGATTCGAATCTGGGTCCTGAGGATGAGAAAACAACTCCAATCGCCTCTTCAGTCAACTTTTTCATTTCGGTGCAAAGAAATTTAGCGATAGCTGTAGAATTTATCGATTATCTTAGGCTAAATTTGGCGTTTCTTCCGACCCCTTCCCTTTATTTACATGTTTTCGGGCAAAGTTTGTATGATTGTTGGTTAACTCATCATTTATGTTGCAAGTAGCGTTGACCCGACCAATTGATGATCCTACACTCGTGCGTGTCAGTTGCTTTACTTAGGTGAAATGTCAGGACTCCTTCCTCGCTTCGGTGGCATTTAGGAATGAGCATTCCGGCTAAACTTAAATGTGACGCTCCATCACGGCTGCAGTGTTTCTGTTTCTAATCTCACGAGAGCACGGGAGAGTCACGTCCTGGTCACACCTCGAGCTCCTCCCTCGCCACGTGCTCACGAAACATTCGACGATCGCTCGGGGCCAAGTGTGCAACACATAACGGCCGCAACACTCGCTCCCTCTGTTCAATTGTCTTGGCGATCGGCATTTGAACTCGTCTCAATCGGACAATGGATTGGCAGATCAGCCATCATAATGGCATCCGCTAAAAACAATTCGATAAACATCTCCCATGGTTTGCACACCGTCTCTCATCCTCAGGTATCGAAACCTTGGTCGATGTTTATTAAATTGTGTGGAGCAGACCCAAGTAATTTTATTATTATGAAGGAGATTATAAATTTCCTCTTAGAGAAACCGCAAACCTTGTCTCATATTGGATTGGCAAGTTTTGGATGACATGATGGCTCTTGAGAAACAAAATTATGATTGGAAATATATTTGTGAGCATCTAATATACTATCATACTTTAATTCGTTGGTGGGGTGGAAGTCATTTAAAAGGATGCCTATGGAGACGCGTGTTTGAATGAGCGGCACGTGTGGCCGTGAAAGTCAACCAGGCGAAAAATATTTCCGCGCGCTAAAGCCGCGGTCAGAAAAAAATTTTCGGGGGGATTTACATGTAGGGGTGATGCACTATGGAGGGGTTGGGGGGAGGGGGCAAGTGGAGGTTCATTTTGAAGGGGCAATTTTTAAGATAGGATCTCCCAAACAACTCTAGGATGGTGGAGGTTTGAACCCCGTAGGCTCGCTACGACCTTAGGGTGCGGCGAGAGTTCCATTTTTAAATGGCGTCTTCTTTAGCTTCTGGGCCATGACCGCCATGACGACCACGTGGAGGCATGAAAGGGACCGTCAAGGAGGGACACACTCGGGGCCATCCCCTTCACAACATTCCAGGTAGAGGACGAGAGGGACCCGTGGACAAACGCCTCTTTTCCCACACTCCCGGCCCGCTCCCACGATGTCCTCACCAAAAGCGGCAGCTGAGCCTCGACCTTCACGTGGCCAGAATTTCGGCCGGAATTCTTCAAGTTGCGAATGACACGAAAGTTGCCACGATTTTTGGGTTTGTGGTGGAATCTACATCCACATAATACCCGACGAGCCTCCTTAGGGTGCTTGGCAGGGGATGACCAATATGAAGCATGCAAATGGATCCCCACATGCACACAACATGGTCGTAAAAATATAACTCATAATAACAAAAGGTATGTGCGCAGTCATGTGAAAGCAAAACTTATCGATGGTTAGTAATTCCTCCAGTAAATCTATGCAAGGCTAGAACAAAGGAAAAATAAAAACATGCCACACGGAATACACACAGAGTGATAGTTAGAGGTACTCTCCAAATGTTCACCAACTGATGTGTGTCCGAAGTGGCAATTCATTGATATATTCTTTTCGTTTGCCGCCGGGGAGTGACGGAAGGTGTGCGAGATCATCAAATAAATTTTGGGGCGCGTCGTGAGAGATTTGAGCATGCAGCATGCAATTGGACTCCCACGTGCACACCGCACAGTCTAAAAAATGTCACGCACACTAACAAATTATACTACCATACGCTGTTATTAGTAATAAAAAAATTAAGAAACATGCGTTAAGTTTTATATAAGTTAGTGGGCTACACTACAAGTCGTCTAATCTATTTATGAGTTCTATCGGTGTCATTATAATCTCTTATTGATCGTGGAAAAAAAGACATTCTAAATCTGTCTTTTCTACAGCTCCATCTCTCTTGTTTTATTTATATGATCCGATCTTCCGTAGTACGTCAGCGTCCGTAAGATATGGCTAACTTCGTTAGAAAAGACACTGCTCTTGAAAAGACACTGCTCTTCTTGTGCCGCTCTGAAAGATATACCCTCAAATATTAAAACACCCTAAGTCTAGCTAATAGCATTTCATTATTCCTGTTGCGCTTATTCTAGTATTCTCGGGGAAAACTTTATTCCTAACTCTTTCGCGATATGGCCTCATTTATTTTTTCCGACGAGCATTCTAACCGTAATTGCAGCAAAAAATCATATTACGATGAAGGAATATCATTAAATTACATTCTCTTAGCCATAATAAAGCTTCGACTCTTTACAATGGCAATGTTTCTAATTCGATACTTAAGGCAGAGGCCATATTTGACGGTTTGGTCGTATTGTTGCGGGAATTGCTTATCTCCTTCATGAATTCGATGGAGGAATAATGTGACGATGGATGGAAGGAATTTCAGCTACCTGCACGGTTAGCGGTCCCAAGCCGTGCCGATGCCCTTCCGCGGTCGTCTGTTGTTCTAAATAGAGGAATCAGTTGCATCTCAAGGTAAGCCAGCAATTTTGTTTATAAAACTAAAGATAGCTTAGCAAGTGCAAAATGATCACAATGATTGCTCTTTTCTAAATCTAAACCTTCACAGAATAAGTTAATGGATTTGCAATATGATTCGAGGTGGCGACATTATTATTGGTCCCTACATCCATGTTTACGGTGCAAGCGGCGATTCTGTTCCGTCAACCGCTGCGCCACCCCCACCCTCTTCTTGCTAACTCTACATCTTAACCTCTTATTTCTAGAACAATAATATATTGATATGAATGGTGCAAGCGGAAAATGTTTCTTTAATTGATGATCATACTAATTGGGACAGTTGGCACTAAAGGAATGAATAAAATGAAAGTGTTTTCGAAAATTACGTCTTATCTGCAGAAAGTAGGCAGGCAAAGGCGTTTACAATTTCATGCTTTGCAAAGACAGCTTTGATAGATGGTAATTTATGTAATTTCGGAAAATTCCGGGGCTGTTTTATATTTATTTAAATAGGAATGTAGAAATTATATGATTGATGCTTCTAACTGCATGGATGTCAAAATTATTATATATTTTATTACTCGTATTCATTTTTTAAACGTTTTTAATTTTACAGTTAACAGGCTTTTCCGATTGAATTTTGTGCTTACTTTCAAGTTACAAGTAATTTCATTTTTATTCGTGCATAAAACTTTTATTTTATTTTTTATTTTATTTTTGGGGAAATTGTTGTACCACGGAACACTTTTTCAAATTTTTTATATAAAGCAAAATATATTTTCTGAAGATTCCGTCCAATGGTAACAATTTCAACGCATCAGGGTTACTTCACACGAGTTTTAAGTTTTGGACTTGTGTCTTTACTATTATTGGATCTAATTGAAACTTATAAAAGGGTTTAAAATAGTTCCTAGGCACATACACCAGGTTAATGTACCTAGGAGCACTACCTATTATTGTGCGAAGGAACACAAGTTAGATTGGTGGGAACAGTGATTAAAAAGTGAAAATCGAAATAAATATGATTTGTTTATTAAATTTGAAAATAAATTAACGTGTCTTATAAAGAAAATTAACGTAGCTTAGGTAAAAACGAAATTTAAAAATATAACTCCTTTCAAGTAAAAATAAACTTAGGTTAAACCGTCCTAAACTAAGAGCATTTTTTAAAAGTCCAATTATAAAATGAATTTCACACAAAAAAGCAAATTATAGAATATTAGACCATAAATTACGGCTGACTACAAAAATCACAAACACAGTAACATGTTCCTAGGTACAAAATGGGCTTGTGTGCCTTGCTACAAGAGGTAGTCATTTTTAATGTCGGCTGAATTTACTGTTGAATATTACGTGTAAAATAGCGAATAAGTAGCTAATCATAATAACCATTGTATATCGAATTCACCTATGCTACTATAGCCACTGTTGGAATGATCAATTTTTGGTAAAAGACTTCAATATGCAACCAAAACGTTTTACTTTCCAGCGTCAAAAACTTCGAACTAGCGTCTTCTTTGTAAACATAATCCAAATGAACTCAATTTGACCTATGCTACTATATAGTGCTTCTTTCACGTAATAGCTTACTTTAAATCCCCTAGGTCGTAGCACTTGCCGATAGTTTCAAGTGTTCCTAGGCACACTATGCCCTAGGCACACCACCCTCCCCTACCCATTATATGTCATTTGTAGATATTTTGTACCGTTTGAATAAATCATCAATCGGTAGAATGCATGACCTTCGTTAGTTGTCGACGCACAGAAAATGCTACAAGATTAAGGCTGAAAAAGCAGTCCTTGCAACCAGCCAATTTATCAACATAGGTATATTTTGCGATTTGTTGCGAAATATTTTATGGAAACAGTGAAACGCATCAATCTGCAACAATGCTAAGGGTATGAAATGTTTCGAGTGATGCAGGTGTGCGCGTGGATTGAGACACGGCGTGGACTGAAAAGGCCAGCCCATGAAGCCAATCTTCCCCCCGTGGTCCATTTTGTGCTCTGCCGAGGAATGCAAGGCAAGGATAAGCCTCAGTTCTACCAACGAATCGCTCGAGCTGAAGGAAAGAGAGCCCTGTGTTTACCAGTGCTGCGCACCTCGGTGCGAAGACCACTTCAGCCGAGAATTTGAAACGGAAATATAATACGATCGCTTAAGTTTGTATTTTTCCATAAATTACTAAAGGATGAATAAACGTTGATCAACTATACCATGTGTTTTCTTAATCATCCAAGCGAATAAAGTATTTACTGAATTTTGGGAAGCAATGCCAAAAAATAGGTATGCCGTTATATCAGAAATTTTAGTTTTGCGCTTGGATGAATTTCCTTTAATTTTTTATACTCATGTAAAATCGTAAGCAATACCGTTTCGCTTAAAACGGGCTACCTCTCTCTTCTGGAGTTCTGGCGTCATATCCTATCACCGGTTATCTCAGCGTCGTCTGCGTACGTGCTAAACTTGTGTTTGGCGGCAGTGCGTTTGGATTGAGTGAATATCGAAGATAATTTCTCGCAGTTGAAGAGGTGGTATACACCCAGCGAAGGAAAGGGTGATATTTTGTTCCTCCGCGGAGAAAAATGAGAGCGTGCACGCCGGACAAGGAAATTTTCGCATTTCCCAGTAACGACCACTTGAAATGTTCTGCTTAGGATGGCAAAATCGGCTTCATAAACTTTACGCTGTTTTCTGATCATTTCAATTCAGGTGCATGATTTATGCGAAGAGACTTTATAAATGAATGAAAGTATTTGCAAGCGTGATAGTATATGCTAGTATTGGCTTTGAATGAAATATATTTGGAGGCCGTGGATTTTACATGGAGTCAGAAGAAAATAAGCCGGGAATTCCTTGCGAAATACCAAATTTTTCATTGCATATTACAAAGTTATGACGCTGAAATGTAAAACAGAGCTTCGGGCGTTGTTAATACCCGTATTTAAAACTTTATGCTTGAAGATAAGAAAAAATAACTATTTCATATATAATTTCCATCGAGTAGCATCGAACTCTTAAACTAATATTTATTTACCCAGCACCTATAATCAACACTTTACCTCTGCTAATGACAAATGTTCATGTGTTTTATAGAAAAGAACGGAAAACTACGATTGGTTTAAGGTGAATATCGTTTTCTGCAAAATGTAAGCAGTGGAATAAAAACTTTGCATAAGAATGTCCAACATCAAAGATTATCGTTGGGGTTTTCAGCGTCAGGATAAGCTTCCTATCCTCTTATTGATGGTGAACTTAAAAACACTATAAGAATTCTTAAACTTGAATTCCGAAGCCAGAGGCCGTTCGTCAATAACCAGGAATTGCCAGCAGTTCTGTTTAAAGTGAAAGTCCGGGTATGCCTCGCAAAATATCCCAGACTTCTCCTGAAAATTTTTTACTTAGGAACTGTAATTAAAAATTATTAAGTTTTACAAATAAAATTTCTATATTTTAACATTATCTATGGTACCTGTTATAATAAGTATTATGAACTTTTTGTTTTCATTGGAGTGTTAATTAGAGTCACATAATTTTTAACGGTCCGTTCTAAAGTCGCGCCATTTATTTAAGAACGAGGTCGAAGCTGAAACGCGGAAAATCATTTATCCTTTTTGTAAAGAAACCAGGGGCTAAATTATGACAATAACAGACAATTCTGCGGTAGCCCACCTTGACATCTTCATAACTCTTCTAGAATAATCTATTTGCCACTTGGACTCCCACCAATCGGAAAAGCAACAACTGGACAAATATTCGAAAAGAATCCATTTTCTGATATAAAAAATCAGAGAAAAATATCATTATCTCTTTCACAGTATTTTAATGGAGCGTATACGGCAGATTATAGGAGATGTGTTCTCCTAGCGAGGATTTTCGATTCCAAGATATTGATGCGAAAAAAGCCATAAACGCTAATTATTATCTAATAAATACTGTAATTAAAGCTGAAAACTAAGTTTTATCACGCACAGTGGCATAACCTGCCAATTATATTAGTTTTCGACGCTATTCCTTGCCAATGCAAGAACTCTGCATATATTGCTGCAAGAAGTTGCTCTTAGAAACTTAACTTAAGCGGGAAAACGGCTACACCTACGACCTCGTAAAATGTAATATGTCACCTACCACGCTGAACTTGATTGCAAGACTTGCAAAAGTAGAAATGTGTGTCCATTCGCACTGAAAGTAAAAAATCGAAATCGAAAGTAAAAAAGGGGATCTGAGGGGATCCAAATGAGCGTCATTAATTTGGCACTATAATGCATTGAGCTTTTATTGCTATTACTGACCCGTACGCCTACGTGAAGGAATCATAGGAAATATTTTTACGTTTTTTAATGTCAACCTTTGGGATCAGGTATAATTTAATAATGTTACGAGCATATGGATATGTGCGATATAAGTCAGTAAATAATTTTATAATCACGTATCATTATATTTTTATTGTATATTTACTCAAATATATTTTAATCTAGTTTCAGATATGGTGAACGGTGTTTCCCGTTTGATAGCAATTTCCTTAGAGGATCAATTATCCGTGAGTATAAAATAAGATATATTTTATACCCAAACAAGGTTGCAAAATGTCAATGTAGATTCATGACCAGGTTAATATTTTATAGGCATATAAACCATATTTAATTTATCATATGTGCATGGTTATTTCCTTTGCAGTTGTCAATAAAATGCTCTCTTTAGAAGTTTCAGCTTTTGCACATAAGGCATATATTCTACGGATAATTAAAATGAATAATGCAATGCAAATGTTAGCGCAAGATAGTGCGAGTAGATAAGGTTTAGAAAATACTACGAGACAGCTAGTGCAAGTGTCATTACAAAGATGAGCTACTCAAATCCTGTGCTTGCCTTCACTAGAGAAATGAAACAGGCTTCCTTATCTGATTTAATCTCGAATTTTTGTCCAAGGATTCCAGCCTTTCTTTTCCATATTGATCACCTGTATTCATTAATTTATGATCAAAGACACGAGGCAGTGAATAGCGCAACCTTTTTCCAGTGGTATCATATTCCGGTGGAATTAAGTGAAGAGGAATATTTTGCCCTTTCATGAAAGAAGGGACAATTTAATAGTCATCCACCAATTTTAGCCGTGAAAAATTCAGTGAAGACGACATGATAATTGGATTTAAGACATAAGCTTTTTCTCGATTGTTGGTCGCTCTATCTCCTCCTTCATGTATAAGTGAAGAGACTGTAAGGATATTTGCCTGTGCTTCCCTCACCTATGATCAGAAAGTCTTTGAGTTTTAGTATAAATATTCGCCTAAAATTTAGATAAAATTCGCCTATTCTAATCCCACCTCCATGTTGCCAAATATTTTCACTGGAATGGAATGGCTTTACTGTAGTATAATTTGCTAGTATGCGTGACGTCATTTGGACCGTGTGGTGGGCATGTGGGAGTCCAATTGCATACTGCATGCTGGTGATTGATCACCCCCTGCCAAACACCCTAGAGGTGGCTCGCACGGTATTATGTAGATGCAGATACGTAAGCGTATCTACGAATTCATTACATATTCGATTGGAAATGTATGGGAACTTGCTTGATATCCTGTGATAAGTGACTCCTCCGCATGCTCTTCGTGGCTGGCCTGGATGCCCATGAGCGAGCAACGAAACGGCCAGCTGCCGTTGTCCGCCGCCGCCACCACCTGTCCGTCCCAATGGCTGCAATGGACGCGCTAGAACGGAGGCGCGTGGGGATGGATACCCATCCCGACCATAATGCACGCACGCATTCTTCGGAAACTGGTAGTGCGATAGCATGCGCGAGTGTGGAATACATATTCGGAGGGACAAGATCAACGGTGACTGTAGTAAGGTTAGGTTAAGTAAATTTTAATGTGCACACTTCATGGTCGCAGCGGAGAAAGCAAGGATAGAGGCCTTTGAAATGTGGTGCTGCAGAAGAATGATGAAAATCAAATGGATCGACCGAGTTAGTAACGAGGAAGTCCTAAGAAGGGTAGGAGAGAAGAGAAGCCTCATGAAAACCGTAATAAGAAGACGGAACAACCTTATAGGCCACATCTTGAGACATGATGGCCTGATGAAGACAATCGTCGAAGGACAAGTGGAAGGCAAGAATGGAAAAGGAAGACCCCGAACAAAATATATGGAACAAGTAAAGAGAGATGTGAAAGAGAAGAAATACGTATGTGTGAAAAGATTAGCTGATAGGAGAACTGAGTGGAGAGCTGCGTCAAACCAATCCTAGGATTGTTGACCAGTGATGATGATGATGATGGTAAAACGCTCCGAAAGCCGCGATTTTGCTAAGTATCGTGCATTGAAATATAAAAGGATATTTGGACTGTTAGTGGTTAAGTGAAGACACGGAAAAAAATAATAATTGACAAAAAAAAACAGTTTCTATGACTTTTTAAGATAATAAAAGGACATAAATATATCTTCTTTCAACAATAAAATCGGTTTTATTCACGTTAATATTTAGGACACCTATCCTAGATGAAGAAGAAATATTTATCGACCGTGAAAAACTGCCACGAGTATTAGAGACGATTAATAACTGAGCAAAATATTATCGAATTGACGTTCCGTATTGGCAGCCGAACGCACTCATTCGGAAGCACGAATGTCGGATGCAGTAGTCGCATTAGCATGAGACATCCCACGATAGAATGCCGGCGATAAAAAACTGCTAAAACACTAATGTCGATGTTATGTTATAATGTTTCAGCTAACACCATGTTGCAACCCAGAATCCAAGGCCAAATTCCTGCTGTCCTCGTTAAAGACGCATTTACTTTCGACAGCAGCGTATTTCACTGATTAATCCCGTTCATTGAAATTGACAGCAGGGATACCCCGTCCAATCTTCATAAATTGCACTATAATTTCAATGATTTCAATTTATTTCCCCGGATGCTGTGTATTTCTCCGTTTATTGTACCATATAATTATATTTGATTTGGACTCCAGCTGATTGTAATTTCAGAATTTGTCGAGGACGATCACCAGTCTCATGCTTTCAACCATTCGCACATTATTCGTGAAATTATCATTATTAATATTAATATTTATTGTATTCTTGCTAGCTTTAGACGAGGTACGGGTTATTATTCTGAGTTTTAAAAAAATCTGACTATTCGATCTCTGCATAAAATTGCTATTTTTTGTATGATAAGGAACAGTTTTTTCGGTAATCCGATATTTTTGAGACTTTGTTGCATTGAGTGAGGCACTATAACTGTGGAAGAGATAATAATTGGTGTTTTGTGTGGTTCCTCTGATTTCCATAATCTCGCAATTTCCTCTTTAATTTCTTCATATTTTTTGTTTGTTTTGGTCGTAAAGATTTTCGTGATATCGTGTGTATTAGGTGCCGTAATATCTATGGAGATGTTGTTTTATTGTTTTTATCGTGCAGCAGATTGTGTCTTTTTGGAATAAGTAGGTGCATCCACCTATGATGAGCTGTATCTTTTCGGAGGTATTATGACATTTTCTGTATCTGTCATTCGATACTTTTGGGTTTTTTATTATATATTTTTCATAATTTTTTGTTTCTGGAAAGATATAATTTTAAGTCTTAAATTTTAAGTCTTAAGTCATTATGGATGTTTGGGTAATATTTAGATTTTTCTCAGTACTTATTTGCCTTCACCGAAATCAAATGGCCATTAATAATATTTCGGGTGGCAGTTGTTCATGCTTAAAACAAACCGGGACAGCAACTTTTTGGTATGCGGCTTTACAGCAGCTATGCGGCTGAGCTTTAAGCCCATTTTTTCCAGTATTTAATTGCGTATTTTCATGACAAGTATGAAATACAATAAAAATAATGATGAATTAAAATCACTTCAAGTATTACACAGGGATAAAGGCTGCCAACGTCTGCCGCGACCAAATATCAAGTGCAAGTCGGCATCTCAATGGTCGTAGGTTTAAATGCTAAAGTGCCTACTTATCGCGGTCAGACCATTAGCGACGGTAGTAGGCAGCTTAAACGCTAGTCATTTCCTCAAACCGAGGGGGGGACGCACCTGGCTTCCTCCTGTGCGAGTCTATTGGTGAATGAAATGCAATATTGTACTTTTTACATAGGCTAACTTCATAACTTCAGCAAATGGAAAATTACTTGTCATTCATTAATACATCGTCATAATGTTTGCTTTGTAGCTCGTAAATAATGAAACATTTCCATCGCATGGACTTGAGCATCTTAGCATATAACTCGGGTGATTCCTAATGAATTACACGCCCAAAACAGTAAAACAAAAATATAGCTACATAAAACAATAACGCTACACGTAAAAATAAAAAGCCAAAACGTCGATTACCAGAAACGGCTGAACATCGAAAACATAAGTGATAGCAGTTACCATATTTAGCGTAGCGTGAATTATACTCTCTGGCCGGCAATTGTTTCACGTGATGTTCTCGGATCAGATAAGTTTTCGCGTAAGTTTATGAGGACAATATAACAGCTATTCAAAGCCCTTTTTTTGATCCTTGATGAAGCGGGCAAACCTAAGGACTACCGCTCAATATCAATGCTCATATAACCATAGCTTCCTTTTTGGGCATTTATCCTGGACTGTAGGTAAAACCTGGGTTAATAATCATTTATAAACACTACCACTGGGCATTAACCCGGTCAAAATCAGCAGGTGGTGTTTATATTATCAATTGTGTCTTATACTTCCTACGCTTGCAATAAGTTTCTTTGAAGGAAATATTTACGTGGACAGTGCCAAATGCTAACTGCGTGTGTACTCAATAGACGCATAGAGGCATCATCCAACGGTGAGTGGATCTCGCTAATTTGACCATGAACTCATGAGACATAATTAACTCTTAATGAGTATGATGAACGGGAAGGAAAATGTACGCAAGGAGGCGAGGGAGGGAGGGAGGATGGGCGGTCTGCGCTCATTATATTGGACATGTAGCAGAGCTGTGTGTAAATGTGTGCAAATGAATTAGTACATTATATGGTTAAGGCTTGCGTTCCAGCAACATTTGGTGCGTATGAAATATTGGAATTAATAAGGTTATCTAATGTGAAACACTACGAGAGACGTGAAGCGTGTTCTTCCTGTCACCATCATCTATTTACCTTGGTATTACGCATTCAAATCTGCATCAGCTATCGTCATTATCAGCGGTTAATAACCTTAAAGTTTGTTTCACACAGCGCTACACAATTTTATTTTATTGGCTGAACAATTCATATTTACCTTATCCTCACAATACTTTCTATCAAGTCACCTCTTTCATATATCTTATCCGATTTCTAGCCGTCTTCTTTTCGTGCGACGATTGTTTTCGTCAGACAACCAAAGGCTCGCACAAGGAAAATTAAATTAGAATTATTACTCGATAGCCCGATGCACAACTATGAAACCTGGGGTCAAAATATTTATGACATTACATTGGTTCACATTCGGTCGGAATTTTGTCAGCATTATTAGCGGAAGATTATAGGAACCTTTCACGTACCGCTGTGGATAAGGTAATGAGCATAGTCGCATTTTATTGACTCATTGAGCGACGAGATGACGAATGCTATTTTCTCTCATTGATTATTGATACTAGTTGGATGAATCAATGTTATATCAGTATTTGATCTGTCAATACGGTTCGTTAAAATGTATTTATAATAATATTTGGCCTGGAAACTAATACGCTTCATTGATAAATGCGCGTTTTTAGGATTTGGGTTCTATCCATTTTCAAAGAAAGGCTTTTTAATTATTACCCCCGAGAGATCTTACATCAGTAAATTATATTTATTATCATGGTGTGCGATTACAATTTATCTGAAGTTTTTTTCCTCATTTTTCTCTTCCTCCTATTTTTTTCTGTATATTCTCATCGCTCATTTGGGAAATTTTTGTTTCGGTGTATTTTCTTTTGCTTTTCCTGAATTTTGCAAATAGAATTGTGCCAGGTGTGTTTTTATTTTCGCCGTTTGAGCGGAATTTGTTTTTTGTGATTGTGTTTGCTCTTATGGGGAAACACAGGACATTCATAAACTTCCATTAATTCATTCATGTTTCTGTCGCTGCACTCCGTGAGGCACCATTCAGATGTTACATCGAAGGCATTCCTCCCGGATTTTTGGGTCACCTAAAAAATCACCCGTTGCGCCATTGTCATTTCTTGGATTTTGGTGCAGATGCGAGTGGGTGGAACTTTGATGGCCCTTTGAACGGGGCCCGCGTGTGAGGCTCCCATGACTGCCGCCGGACAGCTAGGGACTGGGCTTCTGTTCACGGACCGGCAACCATCGTCCTCCGAGCTGAGAGTGTCGTGGGCGAACTACGCATCTGCACACTGCTGGCCTCTACTGGCACATTCAGTCGCACTGGTGGTCACGTGACTTTTGATTGGTACTCATTAAGGGCTAAGGCTCTGATTGCTGTCAGTCTTTTCGTCTCGACAGACTGATCATACAGAGAGACATATTCAATGTAATAAGTCCTGAAATAACCCCTTGACAATATCCGCCCTGATGACGATGGCTGTCCAAACGTTGCGATCGCGTCACCAACATTCAAGTTCCTTGCGGGATGCGATTGACTCTAATCGGAATTATTCCGATGGGTTTACACCTCGAGTTGTAGATCCCGATAGGTAGCAACGGAATTGGATTCTATTGTGTTCGAAAATGTTCACTCCAACGACAAAGAGATCAGGACTCTTAGGTGGGTCCTCTGAAGGATAGGAGCCCGACGACGCCTCTTGGGTAGGGATAGGATCGGAAGGGAAGGGACGGGGTAAAACACCTTGCCACTATATGTATGAGCGGAAAGGGCCCACTCACTAACTAGCGAAACCCAGCATCAGCCATTAATGTGCCAACGATTTTGGAGGATTTTCCTATGAAAGAGAAAAACCCATTAATCAAATCGTAAACTCCAACGACAATCTGAGCACTCGCCGTGAATCGTCGGAGTGAACATTTTGAAGCGCCACGAATTCCGGTTGCGTTGTAACCAATCGTAAAGAACCGCTCGGAAATTTCCGCCCAGTGTCGAGCAGGCCGCTCCCGACCCGGTGGCAGTCCCAAGAGCTTTTTGCATTTGCACGACGAGAAATCATCCTCTCATTCTTTTTGCGAGCTGTAGAAAATGGGCGAAAACGAAGCTATGGCGAAAGCCACAGTAAGGCAAGCAAATTTATTTTTATAGCCAATGTACGGCTCTAAAATGTCCTTGGAATAAATTGGTTGGGATTCCGCCATTAAGTATTTCGTGGCATTAAAATAAAAAGACAGACGACGGGAATCAGAATAAAACTGTGAATGAGGAGCGCTCCAAAGGCATCGTTGACCTGCGTGATCCATATCATCAGATCCATACAAACTGGCAGAAATTGCTGAGTCACTGGAATGACGCGGGACTTCGTAAAGGAGACTTGAAAGAACCCTATCACACTCTCCATCCAAATATTTCTTCTCTCTAGCTTCACTCTCTATTTTTTGTTTACTTTTTTTTGAGCCAGGCTCGCAATCTGCCGTTGCTTTAGTGAAATCGGTCAATCGGTCTTCGCTCAGCGTTAAATATATTCCTTTAGTGAATTGAGGTACTCAATTTGAGGTGTTTTACAGATTAGTAATGGTAGAGGCACAGAAAATGTAGCTCACTTATCCCCATGGTCGTACCCAGAAGCGAAAATAAATTTAGTTCACAACAAAAGTTATGAACAAAGTTTCCTTTTGAAGAAAAATGGTATTAGTATAAGACATGGAATAAAAATAAAAATTATTTTTCTTCAAGCAAATCATCATGAAAACTAATAAATTGCTGTCATCATTTCCTTTAAATTTTGATTTCATTAACCTTCTCCGTGCAAAAAAGTTAGAACTTGAACGACCAGGGCTAGTTTTGTCCCCCCCCCCCAGTTTTGATTCTGGGTACGCCCATGATGCTTATCCCTATGGAGATTTTGAAGGAAGTGCGCTTTTCTTCTATTTATTCAAATGTATCCTTTTGGCAACATTCATTAGCCAAAAATATAATTTTAGCGAGTAAAATCTCGTCACTTGAAAACAGTAAATATTATGGGCATTGCCAGCATCTAAATTCTCGTGACAAGCCGATACACTGTAAGGTATTATAATGACAGTAAAAAAATACTATAGCTAACTTTTTCAGCCATTAACCTAGAATGTCGCTGATAGGTCTTTTAGATATATACATATGAGAAAATTAGAATAACGGATGGAAAGAATGAATTGCATTCTAGCCTTTATGAATCCGGTGATTACGTCCTAAAACACTCAAGAGTGGCTGATATCTCCATTCAACCTTTCAATTTAATGCTGTTTTAACCATGTTGCGGTGAATGATGGGAACGCTATTACGGTGAACGTTTTGCCACATGCTTTTCGCAGAATGACCTACCTCTCCAATTTCAAGGGAATCACCAACGTATTTTTGGCTAAGTTTGCACCTACGGGAGGACAATAACTGTGGAATGCAACCGCAATGCCATCGTGAGGGATAACAGAATGGCATTAGTCTATTTATGGAATGCTTGATTCTTTAATTCCAAACTATTTTCATGTAGATGAAGCGCATGCACTAGTTTGCCTTGGGGGTATGTCATACCTCTCTACTATAATCAATCGTCTATAATCAAACTACTATATTCAATCGTCAGCCAAGCGATAACCGTAACTGAGACCAGCGTTGAATCTGTGTGGTGTTTAATTAAATGTCCAAAATTCAAAACTATTTTATTATGTTCGTATTACAGACCACCTAACTCAGATATAACGTCAATGCTGGATTTTCAAAATCAAATAAACAGCGTAGCATCCAAGTATCCTGAAAGAAACTTGATTTTGGGTGGAGATTTCAACGTACCTTCTATAGATTGGGAGACTTATAGCTTCATTCCTGGTGGGAGGGATAAAGTGATCTGCGAGGCTTTATTACACACTTTTACATCTAATTCATTGTTTCAAATAGCATCCGCACCAAACAGAGGAGAAAATATTCTTGATTTATTAGCGACAAATATACCACATCAGGTAATAAACGTTGGCACTGTCGAAGGAATAAGTGACCATAGGGTAGTAACTTTAAAGTTTTCTCTAAATACCGCTGTAAACTTTAAAAAAGAGCGTAAAGTTTTCATTTTTAAAAAAGCTGATTTTGATGGGTTTAAGAGTCATCTGAAAAATGCTTTCCCCGAGTTTCAAGAATCAGTATTAAAGTTAAATGTAGAGAATACTTGGAAAGCTTTCCTTTCGCTCGTAACTTCGGGAATAAATAGCTACATCCCTAGTAAAATAGTAAAAGAAGGCAGCGAACCGAGATGGTACGACGCGGAAGTGAGAAAATCATTGAGGCGACAGAGAGCGTGTCATGCTAAAATGAAAAAAGTCAGCACGGATTTATCCGCTAATGAACGCGAGCTAATAATTAAAAAATATAGGATGACTAAAGCCGCCAGGAATGCGTTCACGAATTTTAAAAGAAAAACACTAGTAGAGCAGTTACAGGATAACCGTAAAGCATTTTGGTATTATGTTAGGGAAGTTCAAGGTAAACGATCTACCGTATGTTCGCTGAGAAACGACAATGGAGATGTGTTGACAAGCAGTTACGATAAAGCCAATTTATTAAATTCCTACTTTAAGAGCGTGTTCACGGAGCCTTCCGAAAACTCACCCGAGACCGATGACAATCCCTGTATAATAAGATGCCAGCTATTGACATTAGTACGCTCGGAATAGAAAATAAATTGAAATCGCTTAGTCCAAATAAATCACCTGGTCCAGACGAAATCCCTTCTCGCGTATATAAAGAACTAGCCTCAGAAATTGCCCATTACCTGCAGTTAATATTCAGTAAATCCATCAAGCAACACGAAGTACCTAATGACTGGAAAATCGCTAATGTAACGCCAATATTTAAAAGTGGAGACAAGGAACAGCCATCTAATTACAGGCCGATATCTTTAACGTCCATCTCTTGCAAAGTCCTTGAACACATCGTAGTCAGCTCGATAATGAAACACCTAGACGCGCAAAACTTATTAATGGGAACTCAACATGGATTCAGGAAAGTAGATCGTGCGAAACTCAGTTAGCACTTTTCGCCCACGATATTTTAGTCTCCGGGGAAGACAACATTCCAGTAGACGCGATTTTTCTTGATTTCAAAAAGGCATTTGATAAAGTACCCCACGGAAAGTTAATAATAAAACTGAAATCTTATGGTCTAGACGAAGATGTCATTTCCTGGATTAGAGAATTCTTGAGCGACCGCGTCCAAAGAGTAGTATTAGTCGGTGCAGTCTCCAATGAGGTTAGAGTCACTTCTGGCGTTCCTCAGGGTAGTGTCGTTGGCCCACTCCTATTCCTTATTTATATAAACGACATTGGCGAAGTAGTACACAGTAAGTTACGATTATTTGCAGACGACGCTGTAGTTTACAGAGAAATCCGTTCCAGCAAAGATATAGATGAACTAACGAATGACCTTGCTGCTATCCAAGCTTGGTGCGATGCTTGGCAGTTAGAATTAAATTTGGAAAAATGCGTCGTAATGAATTTCTGGAAGAAGAATAACTCCCTACAGCGTAACTATATCATTCGGGGCACGCAGTTAAAGGCAGTTGAATCCGTGAAATATCTAGGGGTTGGACTCAATAATGATCTATCGTGGAATAAACATATTCGAGAAATAACCGGTCAAGCTAATCGTAAAATGGGTTTTGTTAAAAGAATATTAGGAAAGTGCGACGACAAAGTGAGAGAAATTAGCTACTTTTCCCTCGTTAGGCCACATCTGGAATACGCTGCCAGTGTTTGGGACCCTCATGAAAAAGGCTTAATAACAGAGTTAGAACGCGTGCAAAGAAGAGCTGCCAGGTATGTGAAAGGTCGTTACGATAGTCTTGTTAGTGTAACTGACCTCTTAGATAAACTCGGATGGGAATCTCTGTCGGACCGTAGATTGAAAAATAGACTAAACCTTTTAGATAAATTCAAGAGCAGTGTCTTTTCTGACGAAGTTAACCATATCTTGCGGACGCCAACGTACTACGGAAGATCAGATCATATAAATAAAATAAGAGAGATAGATTGCAGAACAGACAGATTCCGAATGTCATTTTTTCCACGATCAATAAGAGATTATAACGGCAGCAATAGAACTCGTAAATAGATTGCATGACTTGTAGTGTAGCCTACTAACCTATGTAAAACTTAATGCATGTTTCTGAATTTCTATTCTATATTCTATTTCAAACAGCATATAGTAGTATAGTTTGTTATTATACGGGACGTTGCTTGGACGGTGTGGTGTGCATGTGGGAGTCCAAATGCATGCTGCATGCTGGTGATTGATCACCCCCTGCCAAACACCCTAGAGGTGGCTCGCAGGGTATTATGTAGATGTATAACGCATCTTGGGTGTAATAGGCGTAGATAATAGATCCAGCTTTTAGATATTCATAAAAAAATTATAAATATTTTTTCAACATTAAAGCTTGTTATATATAAAGCTTTCTTTGGAGAACCACGCCAGAGATAACCGTCTTTTCAATTTTACCATAAATGACTCGGCCTCCACAATGCACCCCGCTCCTTTTAACCGCCACTGCAGGGTACAAAAAGACTTCGTTTATTAAAGGGAGACGTGACCCAATATTTATGATGAGATCTCTGTTTAATTAGTTCAATTTTTCCTCCCAAAATGTGTTACATTCAGTCATAGTCGTTGGTGGAGACAGGCCGACATTCCATTTTCGGCTTTGGATCCGTGTGCTCAATATCAACAAATAAGGACAACACAGATCATAGATCTATGACGCAGACCCACCCAGATCAAAAAAAAAATGTCACACACATGGAACTTGTAACCATCAACGTTTTACAGAACGCTTCGCTAGTCGACCAACCGAGGTTCTTAGCACGCGTACCGCTGAATAACCATTTCATAAGATATTCTTGCTTCCTCAGAGCTACTAGTTTGCCTGTAAGTCTCAGCTGAAACTTTTTTAATCCCACTCATAAGAGTGTTAGGGTCCTTTCCGTCACATTTTCCTTTGGCATATCACCAAGAGTGGATGCAGTAATATTTAAATACGTGCCCAATATCCCCACGCTGCAATCACTACCGCACTGAGAGAACAGGTTTGGATGCTACACCCTAAACCCTTTTGGGCGGGGAGGTTTGGATGCGCCATCAAGAATCATGCGACGTCAGAACTAACTCTTTGGATGTGAGAACCAAAGTCAAAGAATGTCACACCAAACACGTCCAGTCAACGTCCTTTGGATGGGAGAACCAAAGTTATGGTTAGTGCACTCTACCGGTTTAGGTGCGAAATCTAAATCCATTGTTACGCGCTCTGGTGGCAATCTCATGAAGCTCTCTAGCACCCGCAGTTCTGTGTTCAGCCGTAGACACGTGTGGACTTGTTGTGGGTAAAACGGGCGAACTCTGCTGCCGCTTGTGCTTCGTTGCTCTTGCTGCTCGAGATTATGGACGAGGGGACGGCGAATTTCTTATCGAAGGCTGGACTTGGAGCCTATATCCATGTGTTCGCTGGTAAGTTGCGAGTTGTTTATTCTCACGGCCATTTTGTGTTTATTCTCACCGCCATGTTGCATTAATTCTCATGCCCGCACTACCACCCTTTGCTTATGAGTTCTTCAGATTCCTATTGTTATCTCTATGTGCTTATTAAAACAAAGTTCAAACTCTCAGATCACATTTTGTCGGAAGTGCTGCTGTGCTTATTAACATTGACCTTTATTTATTGAGGTTAAATTGTCTCACGTTTCTTGTATTTCTCGATGATATTTATAATATGTTGTGATTGTATTTTAATAATATTTTATGTTATTGGCATAGAATTTGATGGTGATATTAATTCACTGTGTTTTGTGCACTTTTTATGATATTATAACCGTGGATTCATCGAGAGCCTTGCGGAGTAATCATCGAGAGCGTTGGCACGGAGGTTATTGACGAGGAAAGGAGAATGAACAAGAAGAGATTGAGAAAAATTGTGTTTTTGGAGTGAATCTTATGTAACTGTGTGTTTATATATTGGAAATAAATGTTCTTTCTAGTGTTCTACAAATGGGAATATTTATTTTTCACCCACGTGCATTACAATATGTTGAATTATGTGATAATAGATAGGTATTATGACAACTGCAGAGCTAGGTTTTCTCATTTTTTAGTTGCACTGTCCTAGTGGCCTATTTAGGAAAGGGTTGAAAAAGAACAATATTAAAATTTAGTGGGCTGAATAGGAGGGAGGAAGGGGTAGGCGCCCAATCCTTTGGGCAGGTGATCTAAACTTTTCATTCGGCCTCCAAACATTGTTCTGATGAGCTACCCAACGCTTTGGTTCTCACACCCAAAGTACTCGTCCATCTTCTTTGGATGTAGCAACCAAAGGAGTAGTTGGAACATCCAACTCCTCATCACCCATTCCCTTTGGGTGACACAACCAAATGTATGGACAAGTCCTTTCCTTCACCTCAGCTTTGGGTGTGACACCCAAACCTACGAATCTCATATCCAAAGTGTTTTTTCAGTGCGGTGATTATCTGTGATGGTACAGGTGACTGACCGGTGGGCCATCACCGTTAATCACTCACAGGCTCTTATCAAGCACATGAATTTAACTATTGCCCACCTCCTGTGCTGTTCTTTCATCGGTTTTTCCGTCATTAGACCGACCCTTTTACTCTTCTGCCTCCAGTTGCCAAGTTGCTAAAATACGCGAAGTAGTTCATCGACGTATTTTAACAATTTGCATTTTTTTAAACCAGCAAACGACTGGTCTCTCTCCATCCTTTCATGAGCGACCAATCCTTCCTCTTATCCCTCTCTCATCTCCTCACTCCACCCTCATTGCTTCAACGCGGAGCTTTGCTCACACTGTTGGGCTCATACACTCCACTCAACTATGCCATTGAGAGTCACATATTATATGCGCGAAGCTACATCATTTACCTGGAACTGCTCCCACGGTCATAATGGTTTTCATTTGTGATGATGATTCCAGGGATCCAATTCTATCGTGTCAGGCGAAACATGATGGAACTCCTTCATGATGTATCAAAAAGGAAAGAAAATGGCAGGTTCAACAATTTATTAAATACTGCGACCGGTTTCAATGCATAGCATCATCATCAGGCATAATTTGCTAGATGTGAAATTTTTGTGAGTATTACCCAGCATATCTTTTTAAGTAATATAGAAATGCGTATGATATTAATAGTCTTGTGAACATATTATTAGAAGTCATTTTGAGTTAGGAAAGTAAAGTAATTAATTTTCCTCTGGAGCCAATACTTTGGCAAATATCAATAATTTGATAAAGCAAGAAGGTTGTAAAAATGGCATAACTAGCTTCGTGTTAAAATATTGCGGAGATTGTTCCAGGGGTATGCTTTTTGATAGCTCTTGTAATGTGAGTATTCATGTGGAAGATCGATTGGACTCAGGAAAGTGAAGTTTACCTCCAAGGAAATAATGCTCCATGTCGTATCGCCCTCGCGAATCCTAAAGTAAGCAGCAAGAAAACCAAGCGGAAGTCTGCAATGCAGTCCGATCAGGTGGAGGTCATCATTGAGAACGATATTTTGGGAAAATGACCAGTCGTAATTTTTTGTGGTACTGTTAGTGACCCGTTCACTTTCATCGGTCTTGCGCCATTCAATCACGCAAGCCGTTCACTTTGATTGCAAGCATAATTTCGCCCGGAGACCCCCCCATTTACTTGACGGATGGAAGAAATCGCTGACGAGGTGATTGCACAGACCAGATTTCCTTGCTATGCCCGCGATATTCCGGTCCAATATTCAATCGAGCGATCTTTTGGTAAAAATAGACTCAATTGGAATGCAATCGTTTTGGTGATGAAAATGGTGATGGGATGGGGAAGGGTGCAGCCGTGGCGGCGGCTTCCGCTTTCTGGCATACCACGAGATGGCGGCGACGGCGCGTCCGGGGTTGGAATGAGAGCCGAATTCCGCGGAAGGAATCTTGTTTGGCGAGTTCTGTTGTACCCCAACCTTTGAGCAAGATCAAGGAGATGGAATAATTGAGCTGCATGGCGAAGACGTGGGAACAAGTCGAAACCTTGCGAATACTCCCCTCTTGAAGGTTTTTCACCTGAGAAAGCCTAAATCTACACGATGCCCTTCGAGCCACATCTCGGGTGTTTGGCAGGGGGTGATCAATCACCAGCATATGCAAGACGATCCCAAAATGCACATCACACGGTCACAAATATATTACGCGTGCTACTTACAAAGTTAACGTTCACATTCGTGAAAAGGCAAAGCTTGCCATAGGTAAGTAATCCCTACGGCAAATCCATGCCCTTTTAGAACAATGGAAAAATATAAACATGCAATGAGTCATCTTAGCGAGTGACGCCATTAATTTCATTTATAGAGACAGCGTTGCTAACATTAACATTGAGAGGAAAGAATGATTTATGATTGCCCTCTCACATTATTAATCAAGTAATTATTTTTTCCTGCATCCTGATATCTCATCCAGCATCATTGCTGTTCCCTAACTTTATTAGGCGTCAAATCATTTACATTCACTTTCATCTTATTTATTTCATGTCTACGCGCTCCTGCTAAAACAGCCTCTTGATGAACTTTTGCATCGTCAATTATAGCAGTGAAACAGTAAACCACTATCTACCCTAGCTTTGGACAAGGAATAGGAAGGAAGGAAGTCAAACACTCGGCCTACGGATTTAGAGAAAATCCAGCCGACGACAATGCCAGAAAATCATGATCATGGTACAGCATATCACTTCTTGGACTCTATTCAACTTGTAACCGCCTCTCGACCATCTATTTTGTATTAATTTTGACATATCTTAATTGTCCGATATTTACTCGTCATGTTGAGATAACTTCGTCCAAATTGACACTTGTTGCTTGTAGAGGTCTCATATTTCCATGGATTTATCGGCTGAAACGATGCCCTCAGCACCTAAGAACTTCTAATAAATGCCAAATATGTGAATCTAGTGTGGTTACAATGCAGCAACAGAGTGTCATTCCTTAAAAAATCTCTCTAGCAAGCGTCCAGTGCATTTCGTGGCTTGACAATATCAAGATATGCTCGCGAGTACTAAACACACGCCATCGCTCGGAATTTTTCCCCAGGGTAAGGAACTAACCTCCCTTCCTTGAATGCGTGAATGTCACAGACCACTGGCTTAGTCCGGGGTGAGCAATACCGTTGCCTATCCAAACTAAGTAACGGGTTGATATACTGAGTGGGTTAGTGCGCAAATTAAATGATATTAACCCCCATGTTACATTACTTGTCTTTCAAACAAGTTCTATTAAATGAATTACATTCTCTTAGTACAATTCCTACGGTTGGTCAAGCACCATCCTCTCTGGAACGCACGGAATGCTGTGAAGTGCAAAACAAGTGGGTTCGAAGATGGTGTGAGGGAGTCAGTTTGAGGAATACTCGTTGAATATGAGAGGGTTCATTGCTGTGAGTGGAAGCAAGAGATTCGAGGGGGATGCGACCGCCGCCTCCCCTCCTCCATCGCCATGGCAACGACCAATCAAACGTGCGCAGCCTTCACCTGTCCTTGGCTCCGATGTGGAGCGCACTCGACACCGCCCCGTGTCATCGTCCTCGAACACGCCTCCCTCCCGGCTGCAATCCGCCCCCGGCTGAAATTCGCCCCCGACTGCAATCCGCCCCCGGTTGCAATACGCCCCCGACTGCACCCCGCCCCCAACTGCAATCCACCGCAGATAATGCCTACGCCGAAGACGCCAGGAAGCGGCGGGAAGAATGTGGGCTATGTGTCATATTAATGCTCAGCTTTTACCTACTCCTTTTATACCTATTGTTAGAGACATGAAAGCAGTTCGTTTAGCAGGTATCAATTTACATAGTGAATAAATTCTATACTCCAAATTATTTTCAACTTAATTGGTATTATTTTCAAACAATTTTACATTATTTTATTGCATCGTCGACAAAGAGTTTGCTATGGATCACTTGTATTATCATTCTTTCATCTTCTTCTTCTCCCTTGCAATGCAGTCGTTACTCTATCATCCAGTCCTACTCCAGTGTATACTTAACCCTTCTTATCTCCTTCTTTGTCCGCCAGCTCATGCACTTCCCGATCCCCGATGGGATGAAGGAAGGGGCTGAGACGAGTCGTCGCTTGAGAGGGACGTAGCCTTTCAGCGGGAGTCGACCCTATGCCCCTCCCTCCTGATACCTAATTGCTGATCACTACATTTCGAAGGATGCAGTTTATTCATAGGCTCTCATATCGATAGTCGATTCCCACAAAGTAGAATTCCAACGTCTGCAGGGCTCACCTTAGATGTCGATATTACGGACCTTTTAATTTCGCCCGCCAATTTTCGATGCCCAATGTGCCCTTTTACCCTCATTGACCTTGATTATTTGCATTTCTTTTATTTTTGGAGGCCACGATCATCCACGACCGTCAATCGTCTTCATGGCGGTGGAAGAGATGGTTGATAATCGGTATTTGATGTCAAAAATGTGCCACACGCGAATCGAAGGGAATCGAGTGACAAACGTAATGGCCGATTGCAGACAGCTGAAATAAATTCGTCAATGCTTGCAATTCAAATTCACTCTAATTTATGGCCGGAAAAATTGATAATGAACTGGAATATTTCACAATAATTCGGGGTATTGCATGCAATAAAATAAAATACGTTCCTACATCCAACGCCAAATATGCTTTGACTACACAATGCATTATACATTTCATGTATCGACGCTGGTTCCCATCTCTCGGATTAGCGTTTGGAATGGAGTGGTGCGTGCACGAGAGATGCAGTCGGCTGGGGAGATGAGGGCGAAGATCCACGCCGGGGGTGTAGTGGCCGCCGACGAGGAATGCGCCCCCTTCCGATGGCATTCGGGGGGGGGGGGGGGCAGCAGAGCAAGTCGGAGGGCGCTCGCAAGGGTCGTCCCACCTGCCGGAGTCCCGCCTTTTCCCGCCAAAACGCCAACCTTTCTCTGCGCTCCCTCGGCCGGCAATGGCCACGTGAATCGCCTGCCTCTCATGCATTCCCACGGAGAGCAGAGGCTGGCCGAGGAGACGCGAACGGAACGCCACTCAATGTCAGTCGTGCATCGGATCGAAGATCGATCTGGTGCTATCCGGGCGAAAATACAATACTGGATGAAGGTCTCTCGGGCTTCCAACAGGGTGAGGGAATGCATCGAAACCGACGTTTCGAAGGAATGATTCCCAGAGAACGAGGAACATGATGGACCTCGAAACGTCGAAAATGATGAATTCTCTCGTCTGGCTGGAAACAGGGAAAGACCTCATCCCCAAACCCCCCGCGTTTGCCTTTTTCATAGTCATTAAGGCATAGCACCATTCACTATGCCTCGGAAGCGTATTTCTAATTTTATGCGTTCTCTTTCGGCGGCGGGGAAGTGCATTTCTTTTTATGGAAAGTCGTCATTTGGTTAAAATAATAGACTAAAAAGTTAAAATAATAGAATAAAATTGACAGATAACTAGGAAATGAGTGCTCAACGAAACCGAGAAAAATAGTTGGAATGATATAATACATCATGGAACATCAACTTTCAAAATATGTCGCTGTGTATTTACTTTTTCGCTTTCTTTTGGAAGCTGAATTATCTTGGGAAGCAACTTTTAAATGCCTGCCTTCTTCCACCCTGGTTTTTAAAGTCCGTCTCACGCTCGAGGGTGGTTACGGCCCTTATCTCGGCGCTCGCATGTCAGATATTCCTTGATGCAAGTTTTCCCTCCCTTCCATGCATGCAGTGCTCAAAATTATACCTCTTGTTTAATTCGAGAGCGCCCCTTTTGAAATTAGGAAGTCTCCTTTGTATTTGGCAGAAATAGCTCAAATGTGATAAGGAAGGAGTGACACTGCGGGAATTATATTCTTTTAAGAATTTCTTGGTCTTCATTTTTTCTGGAATATACATAGATTGTGAAATTTTATCTCTTCACTTGATCCGTGAGGACGTTTTGCGTCTATATAAAAAAACATATTATGCATTTTTGCTAAATATTTTTTTAAGAAAGTAAAATATTATGAGGAAAAAAGCTTGTCGTTTCTTTTTGGAGTAGTTCGACCTAACTTTGAACTAATCTACATGCGTGTCCATCAGTCGCGAAATCCAATACTTCTCCGTAGATTTTTTATCCAACTCGAAATAATTTTCATGGAACGGAAATGTGACAAATGCTAAAAGCGTCTGTTTCAACCACTGGTAAGATCACATGGAAATGTCTCCCGAGGCAATCATGAGGAACGTGACTTCCCAACGTGTCTTTTGTGTGCCTTTATCAGCGTTCATTGTGTCTGCGCTGAACATCACGCATTTTGCGAGGGGAGTAGCTATTTTTGGATTCCCGCAACCCTTCTATCTCGGCAGACAGACCTCGAGGCCTGGACGACTACATAGTTAGGCATCACTCATTGTGAACTAACCGAGGACTGAAGTAAAAGATGATACTCGTGCGCGCTTCTCCTGCGCGATTCATCTTCTCTAAAATTTTACCAGTTGAGCAATATCTGTATTGGGGTTTATATTCTCCCCTAACTTCTTCTCGTTCCAAGCTTCAGCTTATTTCATTGTACCAAGCAAAATAAATTTACGGCCATTGCGCTACTTATAAAGTACTTATGTTAAAAAAAATCAAGCGCTAATAATGCTTTAGTCGCTTGCGAATTTGTAAATTTATTCTATCATAATTTAGTAAATTATTTTCATTTTTTTAAATTTCAATGCGTTTTTTTCTTGGCTCAATAAAAGGAAACTTGGAATTTCTTCGGTAACTACAGCGATTCAAAGGAATGAAAGATATATTAATGCAAACCCAACATTTTATCTATTTAAGGGCATTAAGAATTTATTTAGTGGCACTATTTCCTAGATAATTACCGCTACCATTGACGTATAACTGCTTTGATGAATACGCTTACCCATCGCTGATGTATGTTATTGAGTGGATCCGTCAATTTTCTCATCAACTTCCTGAAACTGACCAGAGGGGTTTGGAAATTTTATATTTAAATTAATTGTTCCTCATATCGTTGGGAAGTCATTCAAAATGAACAAATTACCATGTGGTAAATTTATTACTGTCCTTCGACTCTGCGTAGCTCGTCATCACTGGTCAGCAATCCTGAGATTGGTTTGACGCAGCTCTCCACTCAATTCTCTTGTCAGCTAATCTTTTTACAGCCAGCCATAAATTTGTAGGTTTTCTATGGTATTCTTCGCGACTTCAAATGCATAATAAATTAATTGCTCTGGGCTCCTCGCGGTCATTTTTGAAAACCGGTTTTGGATGTGCTTTCGCGACTTCTTGATCCAAAACAAAGACTTTTTGCGTAAGGTATTGACAAAACTTTTTCTTATCAAAGGCATCAGCTAACGATGTTTAAAATGAAAATTTTGGCACTATGAATATTAATAAGTCAATCCCTATCATTTTTATTTTCCACCTTTCCCAGGTAATTGAGACGACCGTTGTGTCATTTTTACGTAACTAACATGACTTGAAATAAGTAACAGAAGTTTTTACTAATATCTCATACATTTGTTCAATTGTGCGCCTGCGTTTGATTTACATCATCATCCTTATGATATAACCACCATTTCACCAGGTTTTGTCAAAACGACGTATGGGTTCTGGCGGTAATTCATGCTCCTTTACTTGAGTTATGCCGCCATAAGAGTAAGCATGAAAGTGCTGAATTTCGAAGCCAGTTTTCAGAAAATCGAGTATGAAAACGTTATTTTTTGACATCAGACGATGAAGTACAGTTGTAAGAGTATATTAGGAAATTTTTATGAAACTTACACGTGCATCGTTGTTTGTGCCGGCCTTATTAAAATTCGAGCGAAGCAGCAGGATCAATCAGGTAATACAGGATGGACTTAGCCAAGTCCCTTGGGCTGCTCATTGATTTCCATGCCCATCCATGAACCCGAGGACCGGATGTGCGAACGGTAACATGGTAGAGTTGTATGGGCGTCCACTGGCGTTCGCTTCGTGGCCTTGCTTTTCCCGCCCATCCCCCCCACCACACCCCAGACAGCCTCGTCCGGCGGACAATGTCCCCATCCTTGGCCGTGAGAAAATAATCCCGAGGAAAACTCTTCCATTCAACTGCCGGAGAGGCGCTTGCTATCATGATAAGGGGACCGCGTCTAATGGTCCTTCGACGCCAGATAGCGCACGCGGCGGACGTGTTAATAGTGGTGGGAGACTGGGCGCATGTGGCGGGAAGCGCCACGCTGAGAAAAATGTTGACGCTCTCCGTGGCTGCCGTGTAACATATGGCTAGGCTGAAGTGGCCCGCCGCCTCGTGAACTCTCCCTTGACCGTGCTAGAAACGCTTGGGGGAAGGCGTGCCAGTACGCAAGAGTGGACCTTGAATGTTATTATTACCATCGTAAAGAAGTTCGTTGTCCTTTGATAAGGGACTTGATCTTTTGTGCTGCTCCCTTTCATCATCTCTCATGCTTCGCTTTCCACGAAGGTCAACTGGGAGAGGTTAGGGTAGAGCTCGCCCCGGAGTAAGCCGATACGTGACTCAAATGCTCATCTGCCGCCTGCCGAAATAGACGGCGTTGGCCGAACGAGGAAATCTTAAGAGAAAAGGTGCTAATGTGTAAAAGTGTACATCGAATTTTACAGCGCTTGAAGTGAAGTTCATTAATTTTTCAAAACTGCGGGGTGAGGCGAAATGAGACGATGCACGATGCGGACTGCGCATTCGCCATCTTCCGTTAAACATGGCTTATCTGGAATCGCTAAGTGGAAGACGCCGTCATGTACTTTGATTTAGTGGACCTCGATTTTTATAGCGCGTGGCGTGAGATTCATTGCCCTTTTGCGAAAGGGGAAGCACAAACGATTTGCTTGCGCCGCTCCATTTCACGTCTCATTTTGCACAAGGTTTACAGAGGGGAAGGTCGAGCTCGTCCCGAGCAAATATGTGATACCTGGATCACGTTTTTTCCATCTGTCGGTAAATATTGCTCTCCATAAGCGCAATAGTGTACCTTGGATGTTACAGCGCCGAGAGAGAAATTTATCTTTCATTTGCAGTAGTCAACTTCAAATTATTTGTTATGCTACTTCTTTTCAACAATCAGTCTGCGTTCAGTGGTAACTATTTTGCTTGGAAATGAGAGGGCATAACTTGCCCCGAACTAAGGCGACGCGAGATCGACACGACACATGCACCGTTTACCAATAAAAAAGGTCTCTTCTGTAATCTATGCTGTAACGAGTTGGGGACTTTATCTAATTTGCAGGAATGCACAGGACCTTGGATTTCATATGGTTTGGTGAGACGCTCACTGCCCTTCCGCACAAGACAAGGCATCAATGTTATTTTCTATACTGCTCCCTCATGTTGTGAACCATATTGAAGGCTTGTTTATTTGATTATTTATATGGATCACCTCGTTGACATTCAGTATTTGTCGTTTGCATCGGGGGTGGGGGGAGGGACAAAAATGGCAACGGACGACCACAAGCAACTCTGTCCTGATTAGGGGTAAGCTGCTCTCGCGGGACTCGAACCCGCGACTTTAGTTTGGGTGGCGAGGAGTGTAACGCCACCGAGACCGGTTTAGAAAGTAATTAGTAGTGCGGAGTCCAAAATGAAAAGACGCGCAATAATTGCACATTCCACAGTAGTCATTTTTCTATTTCTTCGTAGGAATCCCCTTTTGACCATCACATTATTCCCAATTATTCAGTACTGACCTAATCTCATCAATTGAATTTGGCATTTATGATGCATGTTATAACTCTGTTTTTTTGTTTCCTGCCGTAAAATCTTGTTGCAGCTATGACTATTGCCACTCCTTGCCGACCAGCAAAAATTCCCCAAATAAATGGTTTCCGAACTTATTCACTCGGTACATGGGCGTACCCAGCGAGGGGCAGGAGGGAGCAGCGGCCACACCCCCCTCCCTCCCCGGAAGAAAAAATCGCAAAAGTCTTTAAGGAAAATCAGGACTGGATTGAAACGAAAGTTTTCAACAAATTTTCTTCAAACCCACGAAAAATAAAATAAATATAATACATGTAACCAATATGAAAAATATTTCTTTTTCAAGCAAATTATTTTAAAATTAATGAAGCACTGTTTTAATTTTCTTAAATGTTGGTTTCATTCACCTCTTCCGTGCTTTAATGTTACAGTTCAAACTGACATGGCTTGCCCCCCCTCCTTTTGCTCCTGGGTACGCCCCTGACTCGTCAGCTCGTCCCATTTCAGCTGCCCCGCAGCGTGCACAAATCGAAGAAAGCATGAACACGCTCAACCGCTGCGATTTTTGTCTTTGTACGTTCTCGGATCTTTATTGATTATTCGATGTCAATTTATCTGATCAGAGAATGGACCAATGATGTTTCTCTCGATGATTTGTATGGAGCACGAGAATGGCGTTATGCCCTTCAGTGAACTGCCTTTTCCTCAGAATCTGGATAATTTTATATGATATTCATTATCCCTATGACCCCTCAATTGAGAAGGCCATTCATGGAATTTGACTCCGAGGAAAGACCATGGAACTTGTGACTGGGGGGAAGAGGCGGTTGCACGACATTGAAGAACGTCACATGTTCGGGATGGTTTTTCATAATAATGCGGAATGAATGGTGGACAGTTGCTTCGTGGCATGGCTTCATCAGCGTAATCTGTGCGCTATAATAATGGCGAGTCATTTGCGGCGGAGGTGGAGGGAAGGCGCTCGTCTCCGGAGAAAGCTCGCGTGTGGCTGCGTGGCCACCACCGAAGGTCGCTCGCTCCACATCCCCTTCACTTTCTGCCCTCTCATTCGCCGGTCGACGCAACCTTCGCGAGCATTTGATGGGAAGCTCAGAGCAAGTACCGCTACACCCTCGGCGACCATCTCACGTGCTTTCGCTTCAGCATGAAGATTTTGGAAGCAGGGGTGGTGATCGAAAATAAACGAAAGTCAAAACCAGTAAAAATTCAATAGTTGCGTTCCCGGGAGTGAAATTTAGAAACAAAGCGAAAAAGAAGCTAAACTCAGGGTCGAAACCAAATCGGAGTCAAAAGTACTCGGGGTCGAAACTAAACAAAGACTCTGGGACGGAATGAAACACAGGTTATGTTTCGCACCAAAGAGACGACGTTCTTCACCTTCGAACAGTTTAGTTTCGACGCACACACCGAGTACGAAGTATGGTTGAATGAAGTAGAGGCTCAGCAAACTGCCACTAGATGCATGGGGCACTCATATTTTTACCGCAAACGGGAGAACGATGAACGCAAAATGGCCGTTCGATTTTTAAGCTCAACGGTTTTACCTCTCTGTATACTGTCATGAAATTGATCGAAACTATTCACTCTTTTCCCCCTCCACTCAACTTCCGGGATCAAACCTAAACTATGAGCAGTGGAGTTTCGATTAATTTTATTTCGTTCCAGGGAGTAAAGTTTCGTCCCGGGTCGGAACTAAACTCCTTGTTGATTTTAATTGCGTGTGGGAAAGAAGCAAAACCTCGGCCTCGCATTTTCTTTTCCCTTCTGGTCGATACGAAACATATTCGTTTCCTTTCACTTGCCATCCCCACTTGGAAGCCCTCCATTTCTACGCCTTTGTGATAGACTCATTAAACGGGTGATTATGGTCATCCAAACTCAATTGATAAAATAATATTGTAGCTCCGATAGGAGGTGGGTTTCAAATTATGACTTTTTTTTGTTTTTGGATGTCATTAAATTCCAAAGATAGAAATGTCTCTTGATTGACGATGATCATCTCTGATCCATGCTTGCCTAAGGTCTTTGATTAAACGTCATTATTGACGGCCTTCGATGGTTGGTAATCATGGATTTCCAATCGATAATGAAAGGACTGGTTATGATTGGCTGACCATCGAAATATATTTATAGACAAAAATCCATGTCAGCAGGAGTAGTTGTAGGATATTTTTCAATGAAATATCAAACACTCCTAATAAACATTAATTTTGGTATGTAGTTAAGAGGCGAATGGAGCCAACATTACGGACCATTTGCATCCTCTAATGAGATGTGATAGTTTTCTAGCCTGCCATGCGACGGCGCCACGTCACACCTCCTTATCCGATTGGCATAACTCCTGGTAAGTCACTCCTTACAATTCTATGGCTGTTAGTGAGGATTCCAAATATCGCGCAGCCATCTGCTTGACGGCTTGAACCACCCCGCCTTGCCACCGTCCCTGCCCTGCCTGGCTCATGCAATGCCCAACCCCCGAGATGCTTGGCCGAGTAGGTAGTGCAATGAACTGGCCACCGCGTGGTACGCCACCCATTCGTTGGGACGCCCTCCCCGGCTCCGCTTCCCTGACTTCTCCTTCTTCTGGGAATTGAGGCGGCGGTGGTGGGTATGCAGGGATGAATATACGCATGCAGCATTTTACTTCATTTCCACTTCTCTATCCGAGGGAACCACGACGAAGAGAAACATTGCGTCCGTCATGAGCATCATTTATCCTGCCGATGTTGCTGCTCGCTCTTCAGTCCATTTTCAAATGTGTCCAGAGCGCAGAGCTATCCATTGCTCCCTGTTTGCAACGCATTATTATTACAACTACATGAGCCGGAGTATCCATTTGCTTTGCAGTCATGAACTAGTTTGCTATCACGAAGTCCATCGCCCTTCAGTACCTACCAAATATTTGAAAACTATTACGCTCCCATTAAATGTTGGCGTGTTGGTTCGAAGCGTTTACCACTTGCGGATTGCCACTCGATGCCAGCACCATTTAACGTCACTTAACAGCCAGAAACATACTCATTGAACGGATCGAATGAAAAAATGCACGAGCGTTGCTGCGCGAACGGCGAGTCATCGCCCCCACACAGATGCTTTCTCCGAACGGTGATGCGTCTCCTGGGGAAGTCATTCCATCGCGGTCCCGTTCACGACATTCCTGTTCCGGTTGTCGATCAAAATACGGCCGAAGGGAAGGTAACCGTGATTTCTCATTCCTTGCGATGCATTATACTGGCCACTCTGATGTTTAATTCGCTATTTTTATGGGGTCAACCGCTATTTGGCATTCTGGTTGATTAACCTTGGGGAAAAATCAGTGTTCGAAACGCAGTCTGGTAAATGCCAACAATCTCAATGTTATGCAGGTTTTGGAAACTTTTGAGTGACATGTCGCTGCAACTCCTCTTCAAATTATACACATGAAACATAGCAATCTTTCATTTAACTAATTTTAATAACTTCCATTTAATCGTGCCACGTATTATAGAAGATGCTATTCAAATTATGTCAATGCAAAAGTGTCCTGCAATGGATAAAGTCCACTTACAAATGAACCCGGTGCGATTATTTCCATACATCAAACAGCTAGCTGAGAATATCGGATGTATCTTTACCTCAGATGTCTCCAAAGATGAGAAGAACCTATGATTAGAAGTGAAAATGATATTGATAGCTCAGCTAATTGGGACTGAAGGTTGAGCTAGAGATATCAGACGGTGTATGAAATCAGTAATTAAAATGTTAATATACGTCGGATTCTGAATCAAATACTCAAATAATAATACTGTTATCTCCATCATTGAATTCACATCTTAGACGAAGGCTCGTGTAGGCAAGGATCAGTTATCGCATTTCCTCGCGGACTACAATCAAATTGGACAAAAGATTATCCTCCTTCCTCTGGGGGAGAATGTGTTGTGAGAGATGAATTTCACTGTCAATTATATGAGTAATTTCTTATTTATCCTTTTGGAAATACGATGAAATTACCATGAAAATCATCATTAATTCTGATACTTTTTTTGCTTTTGGGACATGCATTTTAAAATACTCCATTTTTATTTATACATGAGGTACAACACTAAAAACATGAAACGCATGTTAATAAATCTCTGACTTTGCGCAACTGGCAATCTATGGGCTATTTAGTTAGCCCGTCCATTATACTATTTTTCTAGCTACCCGCTTTCATATTTCAAATAGCAGAATAATGAAGTCTTCCAACGAATCGTTCATTGTCTTCATTCACAAAATAATATAAAGAATTAAGTTTTGGATCTCGGAACATATTACTTTGGTGGGCGGCGTAATCATCATTCGTTATTGCAATCAAAGGTTTAAAATAATTCATGCATTTGCAGTATTCAGCGAATACATTGGTTACCTTCCTTTTCGGAGAGAATCGTCTGGAGGGATTGGGGGGGGGGGGCGTCCGTTAATTACGGGAGGTGATTTCGGCGATTTTTGTGCTTCCTCTCCCCCCTTAGTGAGATATCGTGAGATTTGGCTCGACCCTCTCCCTCTAATATCACGTGAGAATGTTCAAAATACGCATTTTCAGTGTAAATACGTTAATATATGCTTCATTGCGTTGGATTTATTTCATAAAAACAATTTGTTTAGTTTTTATTAAATATTAGTAAAACGTAGTATTTAAGGTGATTAAGATCGCAATTTTACCCTTCTTGTTGCGAAAAATAAAATTACGTGATACTTGCCAGAACCCCTCGCGTGAGATTGGGTGAGAATCGGCTTGACCCCCTCCCCCTAAATTCCTCACGTAATAAATGAATGCCCCCCTATTTCTTTCTGCGCAAAGAAGCGATAACTTCCAATCGCCATAAGTTATCTATATCTCCTCGATTACTTAAAATATTTTATTTTTAAGATATTCACGCTTTAGGGGGGCTGGAAATGTGACTGCGCCTCTAGCCACGTTGAGTTCAGTTTCTCACTAAATTTTATTCGCCCCTTCACGCCTGATCCACCATTTGAGTAAACGGAATAACCATATTCCCATTCATCGAGACGGCACTTAGCAGCCATGGAGCATATCTTTTCAAACGTCCAGATCCCTGAATCTGTCATCGCAGTTCAACCCGAAAATTATCAGCGGAAGACAAGTATTTTTTCCTCCGAATGGCATGAGGGACCCTCCGAGTTGACAGCGAGCTCAGCATCACAAAACAATTTCCGCTTGTCACATCCCTCCCGCCCATATTTCTCGCCCCTAACGCTATCTCCACAATTGCTTCTGCCGCCTTATCGCCTGGGTTGAACCCGCGCGTCCCCTATCGTCTCAGTCGGAGCCGCGGCCTTTCTTTTCCACTCCCCCATTCTATCTTTCCCACTTGACCCTTCAATTCTTCATATTTTTCGGAATTAATCAACCTCCATATCGCTGTTGAGTCTTCGCAAGTAGGCGTGGGGTAGCAGACAAGTTTTCGTACCATTATCCAAATTATCCTTTTTTACCGAGACAATGAGCCTAATCTACGCCGAAAATGATACTTATGTAAGCTAAATACTTTAGGACAAATTCAAAAGCTGTTAAGACAATGAGGGCGACTAAATCTTAAACTTTGCATTAAAATGGTATGTGACACCGTATTTATATGTATGAAGGAAAAGGTAAATAATTTGAATTTTTCATTAGTACCTTTACACACTGGTGTAAAAACACGGACCATGCATTCATCTCTGTAGACTTATATTCCTGAATGGAGTGTAATGAAACTTCTGTATGTATTTGAAGAAAGAAGGTCAATGTTTGGAGATTTTTTCGTCATTCATTTGTTTCGGGCATGAGCGTAAGTGGTAAAACTATAAAATATTCGTTGGAAATCTGTTTTCCGTACGCATCGATACTAAAATTAACAATGCTTCGTAATGACCCCGGTGTCGAAGAGGACTGATCCTAACTCAAAACACTTCACTCACCGTCTTCATGACCCATCGACGATCACCGAAACGGAAATTTAGCATTAACTTTAGTAAGTTGACAGAAGTTTTGTTCAACGATTCCTTTCCAGCCTTCAAATTTGGTAGGGTGTAAACGAGTTTATTATTTTTCGCTTGCACATTACTCTCCCCATTGCGAAACAGCTTGAGACTTTTTTACCTTATCTCTAAAATAATTTTCTGCTTTCCGCCAGGGGCGGATCCAGGATTTCTTTCTGGAGGGGCACAAGCAAGGCCGTATCCAGGATTTTGTTCTGGGGGGGGGGGGGGCACAAGGATACCTCGTAATACAAAACGAACGCAATGATAATGGGACCGTATTAAAAATCTTGCATATTTTTAAGGGTTGGGGGGGGGGGGGGCACATGCCCCCGTGTCCCCCTCCTAGATCCGCCTATGCTTTCCTTCTCACCATCACCCCTAGCACGAACAGCAACAGTGATCACGTTATTTGACGCAAGTGGGAGTCCTGACAGTAGAGGTGGCAATTGTATTATCTGGTATACTTAGCCAAAATGTTTTCCCTTAATCAATATCTCACATTTACCCTTGCTGTTCTTGGGTAAAAGGCATTCCATTGTGGCCATTTAGTAGTTAAGCCGTGTATCTTCTGAATCCTTGTCCCAGTATCCAGCCGATCATTAAAATAGAAAACACGAGAAGGATGATGAGCGAAGGAGGGTAAAACGAAACTTTTAGATATGATAAAGGCAGGCCATTCCTCACATGCTGTAGCCGTTTTACACGGGGCACGAAATTGCGCGTCATCTGATCGCATGTTTCCGTCAATCGAGTGTACATTGGCGGAAGCTATCCGGTTCCTTCATCTGTAGCGACGATTGATCGCCTGTGCGGTGCAAATGGCCTCAAAATTTGCCGGTGAGTGCTCCGACTACGGTTTTGCCTCTTAAGGTCTGGTGGTGGTCGGTCAGGTGTGGCCAATCCCGTTTGAAAGCGCGGCTGGTAAATAAACTCATTTCCACTGCATCAGCGAGCGGCGATTGCAGACACTTGACGTATTTGGAAATGTCTTAAATAAAAAGCCCCTCACCAAATTTGTGAGTGTTACTCCAACTCCACTCCATTTTCACTCATCAAATGCAAAAGTAAACGTGTGGATATGAATGATCTAGTTGGTGACGGAACTAGCTGAAGACTCATAAATACGAAACAGTAATTCGTAAAACTCTCGCGATCCATATATGACTCCCAATGATTTCCTTCTAGGATTTCATGGGAAAAACCGAGCAGGGAAAAATCTCGTCTATAATGGAAAAAAGGTAAAAAAAAATTGCAAATTTCCACGCTTTAAAGAGAGTTGAAAAAAGTGTAAAATCTGTCATTGTGTTTTCTCGATAGTTTGAAGATGCTTTTTGATGTTCAGCATAAATCATCATTGAATGGATTGCTATAACTAAAAAGCATATCCACTCATTGGTATTCTTCGTAGCTATATTACAGTTGCTGTATTCTAAATCACGTAGTATTTTACCCTTCAAATAATGAATACTTGTCAACAGGTGCTACTTTAGTTGACCCTTCTGCTGGATTTTCTCTATTTCCTATAACGCGTCATGCAAAATCCAGAATATGATTCGCTCTACGCTTTAGCGTCAAGTCTGAGAGGAATATAAAATCTAAGCCTTTTCAATCCATGATAAACCAAACGCGTTAAACTGAAGCAATATTTTATCGATCTACCTCTGAATCAAAGTTAAGTTTCCACCCTAGCATTCGTCGTTGTATTCGCCTGCCATTGTTTTATTTGCACCTTCACGAAAGCCTTCTAACGGCTGAAAGCCATTGTACGAAGGACAAAAATTTCAAGATTTTCTACGATAGTCATGGGTAACATCTTGAGAAAACCAGCGTCCAACTAAAATCAAAATGAAGGCACTGAGTTACGATAAATAAATAAAATAACTTCGAGAGCAATGTTTTCAGCGTGCGTTGTTTTAAATAGGAGATTTAACACTTAAATTTTCAAAAATTATTATCCGTTCCTCAGACTGATAGCTAAAGTGATACGTTTTCAGGGACCAAAAGATTGATCGCTCGACCAATCATTTTCTGAATCACGATCTTATTTCCACCGTCCCTTTATCCATCGCTCACTCCACCACTTTCCCTATTTACAACTGTCACCCAATCAAAACCCAAGGGTGGCGTTGCAATCGATTTTAGCGGTCGTGCGTTCTCATTAGTTGAAAGATGGCACCAGCGTTGGCTTCGACGACGGAAAAAGGGACGTGCCAAATAATGGGATTTCCATCCCTTGAGCCGTCGCGTGAAATTGTCATCTTTCAGGCATAATTGGAACCATCGCTTGGAAGGGACGGAAAAAATGTTCGCGTCATCTCCGGAGCTTAAGGAAATACCATTCTTCTCTCTCTCTCAAAATTTTGACCATTCTTGTCCCGCAGGCAAAATATGTTCATTCAAAGGTCGAGAGCCGCCTTTTCGATAACGCCCCTCGCACACATGCTAAGAGGTTCCATTGTAACACTGAACATATCGTCCGGCGAATTCCATTTCTCATGGCACTAGAAAAGCCTAACCTCGAAGCAATGTGTTGCAGCTCCGTCGGGGGGAATGTTATTTCTCGGGATGTTCCGGGTTGCCCCGGGGGCGTGGCGCGCCGCCCGCCTACTTTCACTCACCGGAGACACTTTCTAACTGGCGAGGAGAAAACAGCACGCCACGGCCGGGAAAATGTAAACAATAACATAACACCCGTTAGTCCAACGATGACGACGCCATTACTGATTAGATCATTACGCCCTACACCAGCCGAGTTTTCTCCTTTATTATTTGCCATTCAATTCACATCAACCCTTGTTTTATCATTGTTACAAATAAGGAATGTAACTCTGTTGTGCACACATTTCACGGTTATTCAATAGTGAAGAAGCATGCTGTCAAATATTTTGGAAGGTTGACGTGATTGTGCGAGGAAAAGTGGTGCAAGGTGCGAAAATGGCGATAGGCATGGGGCAGAGAAAGTGCAGGAAAGGGGTTGGAGCTTGCGCCATCAAAACAAGAGAGAAAGGGAAGACCCTTCCCGGAGACTCAAATCGCATTTTTCCTCCAATTCACCATACATCATTTATCAATATATCATTTATCTGCGCATAAAGCAGCTGGAAGTGGTTCGCCCTTTTCGAGTACTTCTGATGCGCCACATTTCAAAAATGGCACGTGTTAGCCGACTCACTCGTCACATCCTTTTCCTGCGAGTAATGGCAAACAATGTGTCATCCCCCGAGGCGCTGTTGATTCCAAGGCGGTGATTAGGGAACTTCCCTCATCACGGTGCCAAGTGTAACAACCTCTAGAGAAATATGCTTCCGTTTTGACAATTGCTTTCGGTAAAAGCCAGTCTTCGTGGGAGAAAATGTTTTTTTGAAACAGCATCCCAGAATAAGAAGAAAAAGTGTAGGAGATTAAAGCGATTTAGTATGGAGCCTGCTCAAATGTAGGACTTGAGGCAATGGAACTATACCTATCTACATTTAATTTGTTTATTCATTTATCTGTTGCACTGATACCATTCCCAAACTTGCATTGAGTAGGTGTAATATTCGTCATGATAATGATTACCTCAGAAACACACCTGATAGTTGAATCAACAGTTACCAATGAGGCGTTACGTAACCTTTATTGACTAATTTGAACGAAAAGTGCTCGAAGCCATAAATATTGTCCTCGCTTGAATTGAATAAGAAATTAAGTACCATATTACGACTCTTGTATCCAAACTTCTATAATACCAATGAATCAAAACGATATCTACCAAGAACACTGCTGAACCGCCTTACATGCAATCAAAACCACTGTGGCAACAAAGAATATTTTCGTATACGCACCCCTAACATTTTTTATCCCTGCTGGATGCATGAAGAAATTAACGAAACACATTACAGATATCAGGTCGAAATCGATGGCAGATCAAGTAATTACTCAGGTGACGCTAAAATTGAAATTGTACCCTCTCAGCTTAACGCTCTGTGGATTAGATATACACTAGGGCATTAAGTATTATGGAAACGTTTGATAAAGATGGAGGGCAGAAATAAAAACATATTTAGTAGATATAAATACGTAACGTTTAATGAGTCTTATGTGAGAATATTCTGACACATAATTATATGACTTCATCACTATACACCAGGCAGATCAACTGTATTTATATTGGAAAAACCAAACTGCAACAATTTATGCAATCTCTCACTGCAATTTTCAATTTTCATAAAAAAATACAACTCTTTCACTCCCCTAGCTGAATATTCACAGATTATGGACACCATCTATAAAGGCGAGAGATATGGGACAAACAGCCCAAAAGTACTCTTGCCATACATGAGTTGCATTGTATGTGCCCGGAAGCCGTATCTCAGGCTACCATCAACAAAAATAAGTTAAATCATAATCACAATACATTTGGAGGAACTTAAGTTATCATTCACATGAAAGGAATTACAAAGACACCATCAAAGTGGCCTAAATTGACATACAAATGGATACAACATATTCACAGCATTCCCATGTTGCGTAACGTGGTAGCAATGTGGCCATGGGGGACACAGAATTCCAGTCTTAAACATTGTGCAGTATTTGTTCCTTCACAATTTTAATATAAAATAGAAATGCACTTTAATACTCTCCAAATGAACACCAACACTTAGCTCAAATAACTTACTATCCTTTTGCTGTCCAAACCAAATCAGTCAGTATAACTCATAAATTAAGGAAAAAGTATAAAAACTTTGGAAATACACTAATTACACGCTCCTGTGCACCATAGTTGATAAATAATGCAAATATGTTAAGACTATTACCCCAGATAACCAAACTATCAACCCTGACTTGAAATTGTCCAGGGTCTAGCCGATGTACCAAAACATGAGGAGTAATAAGAAGTAAATTCTGATTAAATTATCAACACTGAGAGCATGAAATCTGAGTGAATACATAAGTTATAATCATAAAAAAAACAGCAGAGAAAAAGTTGGCATTCACCAAACACAAACATTCTTGCTATTATAGAGGCGATAGCTATTATGCAAACAGCAAAACCTCTCTGTCTAAAAGGCACTTGACCCACATAAAAACATACACAACAATGTTCCAAGTGCCACATTACGCTGCTGCTGTTCAAATTGAACATCAAATGCATAAGGAATCAACGGATTTATATAAAGATTGTATGTCATATTAGGCCCCTTGCTCCTTCAGTGAACTCGTAGGGCCACAGATACGTGTCTATGCCAAATGGTGGTCTTTCCCTTACCACCACATGCGAGTACGAACACAATATCCGCTTGAACAAAGGATAAGTCTTGGAGATCAGTCGTAGCAAAGGTGCCATCGCCCTGTGCCCAAGCAAGAACCGCCATGACACGGATGCAAAGCCTTCACTGTCCATTCACGTGATCCTCTTCCTCCAGCCCCAACAGGGCGAGGACGTCGGCGGAAGACAAGGTCCAGCCTCGTCTCCCCTTCCCCTAACGCCTCCCTGCTGCATCGGTACAAATAAATAACACTCAGTCATTCTCTCCCGCACACAAACATAACAATGCAGACACTCTTCTCACGCCCCCCCTGCCACGCGGCAGGGCCGGGCCGAGGGCTTGGCAAGGCGCCCGCGCCCCGCGAATACTGATAGCCGCTCTTCGTGATATGAGCCGTGTTCAGCGGACAGGGGGAGTCCCCCTTCCGGGCAAGTCAATGTCCATGATGAGGCGCCGCGGCGGCCCATCATACGTACGACGAGGAGGAGGAGGAGAGTGAGGAGGAGGCGGAGGAGGGGGCGGGGGAGGAGGCGGGGGAGTCTGGCAGGGGGGCGGGCATGGCCAGCGACACGGCCTCCGCCTCCTCGTCGGGCAGGGGACACGACAGCCACGAGTGACTCAGGATCTCCTCGAGCGTGGGCCTGTCCCCGGGCTGAATGGACAGGCATCTCCGGATCAGATCGCGGCACTCTGCGAGAAGAAAACGAGGGGTCATGAATGCAGTCCAACCTACATGCACCGAATATATTTCTTGGGAAATTTTTAAAATGTTACCTTAATTATTGGCTCAAGAAAGTTACTGTAATTGGCCAACTTCATATGAAAAAAATTCCACAATACGGTCATGCATCTTTAATAAAACAATGGATATATTCATTTCAAAATTTTAGTAATAAATCCAAACGATCTTTGCAGGGAAGTCTATCAAACCCTTAACTCCCAAGTGAGGGTTATGAGTAGACTATGCTGGCAGGCGTAAGATTGTGGCCCTTATTGCCTGGAACGAAATCGACCACATAGACTCCTATCCCTAATTATGCATCAATTTTCCTTTGAAAATGGCTGTGTTCCCAATCCAAACCCATAGTGAGAAAGATTGAAATTGGTTAAAATGACATGCTGAAATTCGTTTCTAGCGTACGTGGGAGGATATAGACACATATGTGATGGAACATTCTTTCAATTAGGTCAAATTTTTTGCAGCATCCATATGCTCTAGCTGCGCAAGCCAAGGGTCCAGGGGATGTGTGACTTGGGAATGCCATTAGAAAGGATCCTCACCTGCGGTTAACCTGGTGCGGAAGTAAAGCTCGGCACGGATAATCTCGTCATCCTCCTCAAAGGGAACGTCACCACACACCATTCCGTACAAGAGGACACCCAGCGACCAAACAGCCGCACTCCTCCCGTGGTACCTGCTGTACCGGATCCACTCAGGCGGAGCATATACGCGGGTTCCTGTTAAACAAGAAAATGAATCATAAGACACATGAAATTACCAATCCATCCTACTTAATCTATAGTGGAAAACGGTTGAAGAAGTGAATGACCATTGAAACGGAATGAAAAGTCTTGGTAATACGGGATGGACACACAATGTTGCAACATTTTTGCAACAAACAATTGCGGGAATCAACACGCAAAAAAATTAGAGAACTTCAACTCAAAATGAAACGGTTAGTGCACTTTCAAACTTTTTTAGATGCAGGAATAGTAGTTATTGAGGTATTAGCGGGCATACAAACTACCAAGGGACGAGCCATATTGCGTACTTCGATGTATGCTCCCATAATAACATCGATGAGTAGGACCTACTCCAACCCCAGGCAACAAGCAAATACATCGCATTCCATGGATTTGTGAGGTAGGCCAGACTACTACGCGAGAATATTATTGATTTGCAAGCCCGCGGCATGACGAAAATGGAATGCAAGGAACGTGAACTTCGAGACTCATTCCCCCACCGGCCAACATTGCCATGAAGACAGACCATAGATATAGATAGACATAACACGGAGAGTTAAACTAAGGCCAAACAAAAGTTTTAGAATGACTACATCGAAAAAGCCTATTACTCTAGAGGACCGATGCAATATGGTAGGAATTAAATCTACTCTCTGCTCATCAGATGTGTCTTCCCTAAACAAAGAACCCCTACATCAATTAATCCTGAAATATTACCCATTAGCAACTTAAAGTATGAACCTCACCTAATTGTATACTATCACGAAATAAAAAATATCTATATGTATAATAAAAATTATTCATTAGAAAAACATGAAAAATATCACACATTGATTAAACCGAAATTAACAACCCCGTAATTATGTATCGCAGACGACTGAATGGAGTGCATTTACCCCTCAAAAAGGACGTGGGAGAAAAATATCGCGAAGATTATGCGATAAATAGGAAACGCGTGGCGTGAGGGATGAAGCAGGGCCCGAAGATCGATCGGAAGTGGCAAGAGAGAGAGAGGTCTTGACTGGCCGCCGCATGAGGGGTGAAACTGGGGTGGGAAAGAGGGGCGCCAGGAGGCGCGTCTCGGAAAACGGGTCACGGAGGCCTCATGTCTGACATCCTCCCCTCGGCTGCCGGGCTCCCCGATCAATAATACCCGCCCGCGTCTAGCCGTCTCGCCTCACTCTTCCTAGACCCCCACAGGACCCCCCGGCTCAAATGTTGTCACAATCGGAGCGAACTATGTAGGACAACACCTAGAGTCCCGCCCCGATGAGCTCGCGACAAAACATGGGCGCGAAAACAAACTCACCGTCGAAGTCTGTGTAGAGGCTGTCCCTCAGGAAGGCTGCGGAGCCGAAGTCGATCAGCTTGAGGGAACTGGTCTTTAAATCCACCAAAATATTTTCATCCTGAAAGATAACGAAGTACATGAGTCCATGCTGAACGTTGAAAACGACAAAAATTCCAAAACTAAATTCTAACACTTTCTAGCTAAGGTAAAGATAAAGTCACTGGATTCATCAGGAAAAGGCGGAAGACCATTCACGTATTTCCTCCACCTTTATCGTGAAAACGATGTGACTAACAATTACAATTGGTAGTAAATAGAGTTATGGTAAGCAAAGCACTCTCTGCAATTCCAAATGTTAACATTTCTCGATGACCGCGCGTGTCAAACTTGAGTAATTTCACGCGCGGTTTACACTGAGGAATTGCTGAATAGTAAAATAACTCCTTATAATGGGAGATATATTTACCTTAATATCTCTATGGATGACACCAGCCTTATGACATGACATAACAGTCTCCACAACTTGTTTGAAGAAGGCGCGGGCAACGCTCTCTTTCAATGTCCCCTTCTCCGTGATAAAATCAAACAGATCTTTGACAGGTTCAGGCCTCTCCATAACAATAATACAGGAGTTCTGACGCTCGTAGTAGTCCAACAGCTTGATAACTCCAGGAATGTGGGCCACTTTCCTTAACAGGTACACCTCCATGGGCACACGCTGGTTCCCGACCTTAAGAATGAAGAAATTCCGTGAATCACCATCCCGACAAAGAATGGAAAGATCAAAGCATTGCATAAGTATGAGAAAGCCTACTTACCACTGTCCAGTCCACTATTTTACTCTTGTTAACCTGCTTGATTGCGACCTACAGAAGAAAGAATAACAAACGTCAGAGATAAGTATAGGGAAAAAATTACAAATAACATAGAGCCAACGTTGATAGCAACAAAACACGGAGCTAATGAGAGTGACAGCGTGACAAAGAATTTGCAATAAAAATAGATAAATGTATGGAACGCACAACTGAGTGAATACACCAGTCCTACGAAAAATATAAAATGCGAGGCCGGCGTTATGAATCTAAAGCAAAATGAATGAAAAGCTAGGAATCGGAACACCTATTTCCCCACACCAGACTAGCAGGCTACATCAAATACAGACAAAAAACGGGGTAATTATTGGTCACAGGCTCGAGTACCGACTAATTAGAAAGCTTTTCTCCGATTATTCTCCCCAAAAATCAAAAGACTGAGCAAGCACACAAGGTAGAAAAGGACATCGAGCAAAACTTACCGAAAGGCCATCTCTTTGCCGGATACCAGCGTACACAATGCCGAAGCCCCCTTTACCGAGGACGTTGCCCACGCGATACACACGCTCAAACGGCTCACGATGCTGGGACATAGCTGGAATGAGGAACAACATCATAAGAAAATGTTTCTCGAACCACTTACTTTCAATGGTAATCCAATTTTTCTTGCCGAACTCCTCACTAGATATATCGCACAGCATATAGTAAGCACTGTCACACAATAAGAGCCGACTAATTCATCGGCACATCCGTTAAACTCACCTAGCCGCTCTTTCTCCTGATGGAAATCGGAACTTAAGTTCATGTTGCTTGGAACCTTTCTCGCTAACATTGTAACAGGACCAAAACAGCACTGAGTAAACACAACAGCCGCTTCTCTCAGAGAATTCCCATGTATAAACCTCTGAAAATTTTAAAATACTTCACAGAGAACTTTAACAACAAGCCACCGGGAAAAACAGGTCACTGACGCACTCGACTCTAAACACGACGACCAGTAGGATCGTACTACGGGCGACTCACTCGTGCACCTCATATATAAACGCGCCACACACCGCTCCCCCTCCCCCTCACTCAGACGTTGTATTCCTCCGCTTGGCGGGTTAACCCCGCGTAGGACAGCTGACAATTATAAGGTATACAAGAACTACTTTTTGAAAGACAATGACTTGCATCGATAGAAAATAAAACATATTTATAACAACAATATTAAATATAAATGCAGGGTCATTAACAATTAATGATTAAACGCGAAATAACGAATGGACTATTTTCATGAGTGGCGGATGCGGATTCCTTCGGTTCGGTTTTCCTGGTGTAGTGGATTCGTTGGAATACGTCACGGGTTCTGGTATGAAAATCATTTCAGCGGTAGCGCTCCCCTGCGACATCTCTTGAGCACTTTGGCAACTCAGCATCGCGGGGTTTTCGAAAGTCTATGCAGCGTCTCCTCTTTTAAATAAAGCAAAAATGCGACTCTAAAATCTATACGGCATTCAAAGTGTTGCTATTAAAATATTACCAGTTTATGGTGGGTAAGGATGCTCATAATAGTAAAAGGTAAAATATGCTTGAATAATAATAAAATGTATTTAAAAAATTAGTTTCATCATGCGAGTCTCGGCTTTCGGGCGTTCCTCCGCGTTGAGTTGTCCGTAGGTGACGACAGTTTCTTCAGACATCCTGCTGGCGTCTTCTGACCTGAAGACGCCAACAGGATGGTCAGAGAAACTGTCGTCACCTATGGACGACTCAACGCGGAGGAACCCCCAAAGGCCAAGACTCACATGGAGAATTTGCAGTAATTATTGAATGTTCACCCGAAGAAGGTATAAACCATTTTACATTGCAGTTACAAGATGCTGCAGCTCGATTCTAATAATGTCATATGGCCGTCACAAACGGATATTGTCAATTATTGACGGCTACGACGCTGGAGCGATTCTGAAGCTTTTTAGTGACGACACTCTGACTACATCTACATGATACCCTTTGAGCCACCTCTGGGGTGTTTGGCAGGGGGTGATAAATCACCAGCATGCAGCATGCAATTGGACTCCCACATGCACACCACACGGTCCAAATTACGTCACGCATACTAACAAATTATACTACCACATGCTGTTAGAAATAATAATAACATTCAGAAACGTACATTAAGTTATACATAAGTTAGTAGGCTACACTACAAGTCATCTAATGTATTTGTGAGTTCCAGCGCTGCCGTTATAATCTCTTATTGATCGTGGAAAAAAAGACATTCTGAATCTGTCTGTTCTGCAGTCTATCTCTCTTATTTTATTTATACTAACTGATCTGCCGCAGTATGTTGGCGCACGTAAGATATGGTAAATTTCGTTCGAAAAGACACTGCTCTTGAATTTATCTAAAATGTTTATTATATTTTTTCAACTCACGGTCTGACAGAGATTCCCATTCGAGTTTATCTAAGAGGTCGATTACACTTACAAGACTGTCGTAACGACTTTTCACGTACCTGGAAGCTCCTCTCTGCACGCGTTCTACCTTTGTTATTAAGCCTTTTTCGTGAGGGTCCAAAACACTGGCAGCGTATTCTAAATGGGGTCTATGAGGGAGAAGTAGCTAATTTCTCTCACTTTGTCGTCGGTGAAAGTATTAACGGCCAAGAGGGCCCGTGGTAGCTTCGTCGCGGCAATGCGCTAAAAATGTTTCAGTATGAATTAACGTTATGATTGTTTATTATTAGTATTGTATACGTTAATTATGATGATAGCTTTTTTATGTTGTCCCTTCCCATAGATAAAATGTATTATAAATAAACAAAAGAAATGCATAAAGTTAAACTTACATCCGCGTAATTTGAATTAATGATTTATGTGCCGATTATACCTTCACGTCGATTGCGATTGAATTTGGTGATAAATTAAACCTTGCGTAAATTCTATCGCGTCAATGAGACCCGGTGAAAGCTAAATCGCGGTAGTGCACCTCGGTTTTTAACGATGAATTTCTGCCATCAATGCGAGGTTGTAGTGCTTCATGAATGTATTATTATCAATGACAGTGACAAAAGAAAATGTATCGCACTTCACCGTTAAGTGCTATAATTTGCTATCTTATTTATGTGTTAATACACCGAGGCATATGTTTTTGGAAATACACGTCAATCAAGGAGACTTTCCGTGAGTGATGTCAAGAACAAAGATGAAAGATTTTTTTTTTAAATTGGACACTAAGGTGGGAATACGTTTGACGGGTTTTGTCCATATATGGCCGGGTTCGAGAGGAAAAAATCATTATAATAATTAGAAATACGGACACGTCGAATTTAGCTTAAAAAAATTTCACCATTACATTCAATGTCGATTTAGCCTAGTGGTAGCGTACCGCTTTCTGTAGGAGCTGACCAAATTGAACTACTTCCCACCCTTTATGCAAGAAAATATTCCTTAAATAAATCAAATAAAGATTAAAAACTGTCAAAATATTGGTATAAAATTTTCAAGACACATTGTTAAGTACTCTTTGACCACTTAAATGGAAAGAAAAGCTCCATTTTGTAAAAATATATTTAAAACTTATTCATTTCGAAATGCACACATTTTCATTCATAATAATACAATTCTGACACGTTTTTGATTGAGACGAAGTTGTCTATCACACAAAGCTATCAGTACTATTTGACGGGCTAGAAGTAGCATTGCTTTGAAATTCACTATTAAGGTTAATGGATGTTATATCACTCGTTCAGCATCGTAATATTTTTTGGGATGGCCGAAGTGGTCAAATATTTGCATGCATTTTTAACTCTATTTAATTACGAAACAAAAAGACCGATGCACTTGCCTCCGAACGTTTTTGGGTGCAGAGTGAGAGTGGCGAAAGTGAGCTGTTGGAATGCGGCGGATGGGGAAGGAATTACCAAAGCGCTCTACCAGTTTATTTCTCCTTTCTGAAGTATATTTTCCTCGTAAGCTATTCTATTCGTTATTTTTCCATCCAACACAACTTCCTTACTCTCCAATTGACCCAAATATTGGTTTTAGTTCAACACGGCATTGCAATATCTCCCCTCATTTTATCTTTCCGCGTCGCCTTTCGTTGTTACAACAAAATATTCAATCTGAATATTTCCCTTCGGTTAAACTAGCACATTATAAATTTCTAATTAGTTCAGTTACACTACTATGTTCATCGTAATAATTAAAAAAAAATCTTGCTGCTTGTCTTTGTATTCTATCTTTATCGCGGCAACACTAACCACCAGCGTACCTACTATCATGGAGTAAGAATAGAATATTCTTACTCTATGGTACTATTTATTATAGTGATGGCAATACCTTTGAGCCCACGTGCTCGAGTCGTCATCAGGTGAAAAAAAATTACCAAGATAGATCGTAAAAAGTTAAGGCCTTCGGAGAGTCAGGGAAATTATGGTGATTTGGAAATTATGGTCATAAGTGTAAATCGGAAATTTCGCACTCCCAAATGCACCTCCTCTACGTAATCACCCCCCCCCCCCCCCCCCCCCCCCGATTTTCAGCCCTGGAGGAAGTCGAGAGAATGAGACGGGATTAACAGGTGACGTCAGACTTCCCGAGGCCCTGTCCGTGAAAGTACAGGACTTACGTGGTTGGTTGCGAGTAACTCGAGATGTGAGCACCAAAATACTTGCGGGAAAATTAGGGTTTTTCTGTCGCCAAGTTTCCATCAGGATCGGCAGCAGACGCGTCTCTACGAGCCTATCGCCTCAAAGCCAGTTTACGACGAAATATACTAGATTCTGACCCTGGGCCATTTTCAACATCGTGGTAAAACCGTTTTCATACCCACGCGTACGTTCATGAACACAATTGGTAATTCGATGTATGCGTAGTTTTTCTTGTATGCGATGACTTTGTGGTGCATGTAGATTTGGGTGTAAATATTGCCGTGGGCAAATATTGAATGGTGTATGCTCAGTGAGAGTGCCACGTAATTGTAAGTCCCATCGAGATAACTCTATGTAGCTTGGTGCATGCTGGGGAGAAATACTCACCCCATGCCAAACACCCTAGAGGTGGCTCCCTGTGCTTCATGCACATGCATTATAAAGTTGTGATTGATGTACCTGCTAGAAAGTCTCTGATTTCACCCGTTGATACCGCTAATCGCTATTAGGACTCTTTGGCATTCCATTTTCTCGCTTTCCTGTATGATCTCTACAGGAAAAATCGGGGGTCGGGGGAGACTATGTCGCAGAGGTGCATTTGGGGGGTAAACTTTTGTGGGCGCCTTGGTTATTATTATTCTTTATTTTTCCACAAGATTTACTTGGAAGTCTGCCAGTGTCGGGCCTTGCCAAGACGCTGCCTCAAGTTACAATTCATTTTAAAACAATCTAACTGTTCTACATGTACCCAGTATTACAAATTTTTGAATGTTATATATTGTGTTTCTTTTTATTTTTAATTATTCAATTCCAAAATTAAGTGATGAATGTATTTTTCCTGTTGATGATATTACTATGGGGATGATGATGACCACGTCCTGTTTCCAGATAGTTTTTATTTGTGTTGCGAGGTCTTGATATTTTTGTTTCTTTTCCTCGTATTTCTTCTTAAGGTTGTGGTCAGCCGGAACTGCTATTTCAGTTATAAAGGTCTGCTTTTCTTTTTTTAATCCAGATTATGTCCGGTCTGTTATGCTGAACAGGTTTGTCTGTGCAAATTGTGTTGTCCCAGTGTAATTTGTAATTTTCATTTTCCAGCACTGTAGCAGGGGTGAACAGGTAATATGGTTCATGATCCATTTTAATCCGGTAACATATGCTATCTCTAAATAAATAATTTTGCATATATTATTGTGTCTTTTGGTGTATTCATTACCAACTAGATTAGTACATTCGCTAATTATGTGTTCTATCGTCTCACTCTTTGCATTACATTTACGGCATAGGCCATTTAGTATGCTTCCGTCTTTGATTATATATTTCCTATAATTCTTCGTACCAATTACTCTGTCCTGAATAGCTACCATTGTCCCCTCCGTTTCTTTATATAGCTCACCTCTTTTTAACCAGGCATTTGATAGTGAGGTGTCTACGCATTCCTGATGAAGGAATTTGTGATGTATTTATTATTATTATTACTACAGAAATTTTGCGCTGTATGTTTGATATGCGTAGAGAATTGGCTTTCAGAGGTTTATCAATTACTTTTTTCGTTTGTAAAGTTGGCGAAATAAAAACTTTCATTGGAGAGTCATATTACAGATTGCCATCTTTTAAATATTACTGGAAATTAAAGGGGGCATAGGCGTCCGACAGTGTTTCCACCATTTCTCTATATCCCACGCCAGCTCTTATTCTTTCTCATGGGTCTTCTACTTCCTTATTGGAGTCTTCTACCACGCATTCTTCTTGACCTGCCCCAACTACTTAACCATAGGCCTTCCTTGACGAACTTTATCTTCATCCTATGTCTCTGTTTTGTTTTCCACGTGATGATTGTGACTGTATAGAATTCCACCATGTTTCTCTTCGGAGAATCATAGAAAAACATTTGGATCACTACTGCTGTTGGGCATGACAATTGCAGCCTATGATGGAAAAGAAAATCATGTTGTAACTTTACATTATATTTACTCAAGTGCCCCCTTCACAAATTCTTATTTTCAATCCAAAAATGTGCTTTTCATTCTATAGTTCATAAGTAATCTGAGTTAAAAATTATTGAATTACATGTGTGCGTTCACTCTTCACTCCACGCAATAGAGAAGGTTTCAGTAGAAGACACATTCCGCAAAAATTTATGAAAGCATATTTTTTCATATTTAGATTTTATTTCCAAGTCTTAAACTGCTACTGATTGGCTGGTGCGGGATGAGCGATGCTGCTTAGAGGTGCGAATTATGGTTGTTTGGTGGAGGGGCGGCTGTATCTTTAATTTCAGCGGCGCCTCGGTGGCATGCAATGCCTCACGACTATACTGCATTGTAGGGTTGATACGCGCAGGCCAGGAAAAAAAAGGCTTTTAGATATTCGTCAATTATTTTTAAAAGTTGTATGCAGAGTCGGTGAAATAAAAATCTTATTGGAGGGTCAAATTACAGATTATCATCTTTTTAAATATATTCAGAAATTTCAGGGGGTGAAAGCCCCCTCAATCGCCCCTCCGCCAAGGGTCCCCAATTGCGTGGAGCCTGCAGGAACCCCCAAATATTTTCGTAGCGCGAGATGGCCCAAAGAAAGGAAATGGCCCCACATACACTGAGTGTGTGGACTTCACAAACTTGTGGCTAAGTTCGGCTTGAGCCCTGCACTGCTTCGGATTGAAACACGTAAGTGAATGGCTGGTGTGAATTAAAAGTTGATTCAAAATTCTACATACTCTTGGTTTCTCGCACCACGGCATTGCTATGAAAACAACGCGATAAAAATACAATGAAGTATGGTGAATTTTTGTGGACAACATTAGAGGAGTTATGGCTGTAAAATCTGCAAGTGAATAATAGAGAAAGGGTCAGTCACTACGTCAATATTTTATTCATAAACTTTGACATAAACCATGAATTTTTTATTCAAATTTCGCTTTTTATGAAGTATAGTCACATTTTGAGGATTTGAAGGAGCTTGGGGTGGTCAATACGGGGAGAAATATCATTAAAGAGAGCGTAATTAAACAACTTTAATTTTTCCGCCTCGTCAACAAAACACCACTTAAACTCGTCTATCATTGAGCTGGCACATATTTCATAGTTTTAGTTATGCTATACTATATCAAGTGATTGTATGTGACTGGCGTAGCCCGTCACCAAGCACGATGTCATTTAGAGACGAATTCAGTGAAGTGACGGATGAATAGGCGTATCTAGGGGGCACGGGGGCACCCCCCCCCCCCCCCAGACTCTTAAAAAATATGCAAGACTTTTAATGCGGTCCCTTTATCATTGCGCTCGTTTTTTATTACGAGGTAATCTTGTGCCCCGCCCCCAGAACAAAATCCTGGATACGGCCTTGCTTGTGCCCCCCCAGAAATAAATCCTGGATCCGCCCCTGAACGGATGCGACGTATGTTTGACATGCATCGGATAGCGTATATTTCATGAATACCACGGAGGCACGTTAATATTCTAGATTATGTGATACAAGAATCATTTTTGTCGTTGTATTTAATAGCTGCACTGCCAGAAGGAATTGCAGGCTTTAAATCTAAGTAATATATGCCATATTCCGTGGTCAGAATTGGATGTAACTGCTAATATGCTGAAATGAAATTTAGAAAGAAATTCTCCAAAATCCATTCAGAATAAGAATATCTCCCAAACCGGTTGTTTGGTTGGCTAGGCAACCATAGCCAGGGAGTTGAATGTGTTTTAACCTGTCCGAGAACGTGGTAAGAGTTAGAAAGCGTACTTGACCTAATCAACTCCTGATCCCAAATTCGTAAGCAGTGAAGGACGCCGAAGCGCGGGACAGAGGCTAGCTCGGATGATCGAGGTGATCAAGCATGGAGGCAAATGAGAGTGGAGATCAAAGGATGAGATCTCGATGCGCAGTGCGTACTTGGTAGCCCCTGAGCGGACGTCGCTTGTAGCCACGGGAGTCTCTTTTGGAGAAGTACCAGCACACGAGGGTATTGCTTGAAAGTGCCATTATTTACTTGGGAATTTACTCCATTCAAGGTCTATGCTTGTCCCAGTCCGAATCGCTTCGCCTCCACTCAAAATATCCCTCCACAGGCATTTTACCCTCCACTCGCTGGAGTTCTGCGCATTCAGGGGTCACCAAGTTTTGACCGAACTGAAGTAAAAGGTTAACTAAATAAAGGATAGTGTTGAAAGCAACCGCCGATCATAACAATCTTCGTTGTGATGATGATGGAAGTTTTTTAAGAACGGAAATAATGGAAAAAATATTAAACTTTGACCTTTGATTTGATGGAGCACTTACTTTGTCAGCTAGAGAAAAAGATAGGCCGCTAATATACCATCTGGTGAGATGTATATGAGATGAGATGATGTGAGATGAGACACCGTCTAGCTTGATGGCCAACGCTTCATTGCTGTGGTTATTCGGCGATACTTGACCGCGTGATGTACCGGTGGGCACAGTGACTCGCCCCAACCAGCCAGGTGTCAGTGGACTTCATTTTTGCGCATTTATTTGCGTTGTCAGTGTGGTTTTTGTGATAAAGGGCTATCACAAGTAGCGTATGTCGAATTTATTTGAATACTTTTTTATGCAAAAGTAATGTAAATAATTTGTTTTTGGCATTTTGTCATTTGTGCATTATTATTTATTGATATTTTCCCTTTTTTACAATAATTTCCAACTTTTTACAAATACGAAATTGATATATTTTCTAGTGTATAATTAAAATATATAATATTAATTGATGTTTCTTTTCTCGTTTTGCCAGTATTAAGGGGATTAGAGGGAGGTGAAGACATAGGTTAAGCTCCTAGAAGGGTGACTTGATGAGGCAGTGTGTATGTAGTTAGGATACCGGCTTCTTACTCCTAAATTTCTTGGAGAAGTGACTTATTAGCGCCTTCCAGCCTGTAATTTTTTTTATCGGATAGGAAATGAACCCATTCAGTGACGGAAGTTTGTGGGCGTTGCGGATTTCCTTGATAAGCTATTGAGACTGAGAAGGAGGCGGGTGGATTTATTTTGGAATGTTTCTTATATATTACGGACCATTCCATTGTTGGCATGCTTGCAGTGGCTCCAGGCGAATGATGCTGGCACGGAGTCTGCTTCCAGAGCTGCGGGAGTGGTGTGGAGTGGTTGAGGGGAAGGTGGCTGAGTGCTATTCCTTAGGGAATAGAGTGATTTAGATACGGTTTTAGGGTTAATTTGGTGACCAAAATTACGCCGAGGAGTTTTTGGGAAGTTGCTCTTGGTATTTGCACTTTTATGAATGGAATGTACAAAGTTTCAAGTTCAATTTTGTAATGCCTAGTCATGTCTACCATTTTATGAAACATTCTAGTCCCTTCCTGTATCGCAAACCCGACCCAGTGGCGGATACAGATGGGGGGCGCAGGGGGCGCGCGCCCCCCCTTTGCGGGGCCACCCGTATTGCCAAACATAGCAGAACCATAATTGTAACTTTTTTATATCATAAGATGGCATTGTCTTGAATGTGTGTATAATCACTTTAGTTAAAAATTTCTGAAGCTCTGCATGTGACTTGATTATTTTTTATTGCGATAAAAGTAAAGGTGACTCAAGATGTCTTTTGCGCCCCCCCCCCCTTGAGTTTTCTCTGTATCCGCCACTGACCCGACCAAATGCTCTCCAGCTTCCGGGCAGAGTTCTATGAGTGGAGATAGATATACAATCGAATGCGTATTAAATGCCGCAGCCAAGACAAGCGATTCCCATTCATTGCGCATCATGAGCGATTGAACACTCCCCTGGACTCGCTCCTCTCGAATACTGCTTTGGTCCTTAAAATGGAACTCTGGCTCTTTGGTCAATGAGTCAGCACTTCTACATGATACTTACTCTGTGAGCCACCACGGGAGTTTGGAAGAGAGTATTTATCCCGAAAATACTGCGAAACTCCATGTGGGTGATACCAAAATGGCACAGTAATACGAAGACAATTATATTTGGAGCTGCAGTCAGTGTGATTGTTAATATTTTTTATTTTATATTCAGCCATAGTATTTATTATTTCTTAATTAAAATATCAAACAAATTTACCGTAATTTCCTTTCAAGTCTTTAGTAATAATATGAAAGTGCTTTGAAAGTAAGATTTAGGAGTATCGTGGGGTTATATTTACAATTTTATCTTGTTTATGAGGTAATAAATTTACATTGAAAATTAAATTGATGTTGAATTCTACCATTGAAAATGTGTGCTATTCCAATAGCTTTGATAGCTGTTAATATCTTTAAAACTTATTTCTAGTGATAACCATCTACAGGAAAAGTGCTTTACACATTTATCATTATCGTTTAACTGCATTATGCATATCAAAAGTTTTCGTAGTCCACTGATTATCCTGAAACTTAGTTCGTTGGGGGAGGAGCAGGTCGCAGTAGAATCCGCGACACGTGCCTACACGTGATGCAGTGAAATATGAACGTGAGCATTTTCGATCGATCCATGACCCAGTGAAGGGGCTCAAACCTTTCCTGCAGATATTAAGGGCATTTCAATGGTAAATATGTACAATATTATGACATTTCGAATTTACGTCCCCCTGGAACTAAAAAAAATTCCACTCCATTGTTGTGAGCTCAGGTGCAAAAAAAGACGCAATTACGTTTCGCGAGCGCTCTATCGGGAGTGTGGATTGTGATTTGTGGCCGCGCCCCACTTACGCCTCGCCGCTCCCCCTCCTCTCCTGCACCCGGCGGGGAGCGGCACGGCCCGCCGTCGTGTAGATGGGCCATTCATGGCCTGCCGTCAACTCTCTCGCCTTGCTCCTCTACGGCGGCCGCTCCCCCCGCACCCGCTCCCTCTGCACCCGCTGCTCGCCACTTGGCCGCCTCCGGCAGCAATACGTTTCGCGAGCTAGCCAGACGGGCCGTATCGATCCACCTCCCCCCCCTCCCCTCCCCTCACACGCCGTGTTTTGATCTCTCGTCAAGGGTTCTCCCCCAATTCCACAACTGCTCTCGAATAGATCGGGGAGTATGTAAACATGGGGGCGGCTTGTTGCAAGATTCCCTTGGGAAGGAAATCGCGGAATATCTGACAGAAGTTAATCGGAGGGGGATCTCGTGCTTTCCCATACGAATTAATTGAATAAAGTTTTCTCGGATTTCGAGCCGCATGAGGGTGGTCATTTTTTTCGAACGTTTCAAGGTCTGACACACCCCTCGTCATCAGGTAATGATAACGAGGAAAGTGGACATTGTTGGATTTAGAGACTCTCCCTGATGACGCGGTACGTGTCGGACATCGAAACGCTGGAGAGAATGGACACCCTCATTCCGCTGAAAATCCGAAAAAAACCTTATTCAAGTGATCGGAGTTTGCATGCCAGGAATTGATGAGTCGGTTGTAAGCGACGCCTATGTGAGATCGAGATCTTTGGTGTGATCGATTGATGAACGGGATCACTTCGACGAACGACAAAATCTTTCTGGTGCTTCGTAACCGAAGTCATTCGTCGATCATTCGCGATCGAAGTCAGTGTGCCGGTCATTCGCCATGTAAGTCGTTGTTCGATCATTCGCAATCGCAGCATGTGCCGGTCGATCGTGATCGAGAAAAGACTTCCTGCCATTTACAACCGAAAACGGTCATTTGCAAATGAAATTCTCCATTGAACGCTACTCATCGGACAATCGTGGCTGTTTCTGTTACGGGATTTAGTGAAAATTATAGAGTTCTATTCAGAATATTTATAGGATAATACAAACAGGTAGGTATAGGACAATACATTTAGGAAGTGACCGACATCGGTCATGATAAACATTGGTGTTGACCGACGATCGATCACTAGCGATGACAGTATCACGTCAATACGTAAACGGATATTTCGTAACCGACATCCCGTAACCGATTGACTCTTGTGAGTGAATGATGAACGACAAAATTTTTCAAAACTCCATGTGGGTGATGCCAAAATGGCACGGTAAGGCAATTGTATATTTGGAACTACAATCAAAGTGATAATTAAGATTTTTACTTTTATGTTCGAGTATGGTATTTATTATTTGCAATTCAAAGCATTTTTATCGTGATAGCCTATATCACCTTGCACAATGATTTTCGAAAGAAGATATAGGAGTATCATGGAGTTTTCTTTACAATTTTAACGGTGAATCAGCCGACTTGGCCATCACGAGCACGATTGCTAGAGCGGTTCGGCTTGAGAGTGACTCCTCTTAGAACTTCTCTCCAGGTTCGACGGCAAGGATAAAATAAGGAGACGTTTTGCCGAAGGTTCGGAAAGGTGCAGGAATACATTTTTCCTCCGAAAAATAAAGGACTCTAGCAAATGCAATGCTAAGTCGATCATAGGCTGTCTTGCAGCACGCTCAAACAATTTTGTATTCTTGAACAGAACCACGGATTGGGTTACTAGTACCTACCTTCCGCCACACGCCTGTTAATGCGGCCAACGAGGTACGTACTGCCTATTAATGCATGCAAGAAAAGAGAATTTCATACTCAAAATCTTGAACGCCTGAAATTCAAATATGAACTCATATTGCATTATTAGAGGCTTAGATATGATGTCTGGTGATTGTAATTTCTAAGAGTTATGTTTTCAAAGTACATTTTTCATACTTGAGCAAGTATGTAGTGATAAAATCTATGTAAAGTGTTTGAGTATTCTACTTAGGTTTTTACCCATCTGATGAGGTGCATTAATTCAACAGAATCACCGCTCTACATATCACGCCGTTGATATTGTCCTTCATTATCTCTCATTAAAGTGCCCCTCTCTTGCTTTCTAAGCACCACCTATATCAACTATGGGAGGCTACGCGCTAGGCTTAGGTTGTTTGAGCTACTTAAAAAAGACATCTTTCCGTGCGGCACAGAAAACTCCGTACTAGACCCGCACTCTGGCCCTAGGATAGGACCGATAAAATTTGATTTTACCGAACGGATAGGTATAAGATTCGAACGGCGAAAGGCTTAAATAAATGCCTGGTCGATCTTAGGCAGACAATTCTCTCAAACCGGCTGTGTGAAGGCTTTTTATTTTCGTGCAGGTTAACGATTGCCACCCTTGCTCTTCCCTCCTCGTGTTTATTAAGACGGTATTTGCGAGAGTGTGGAGATGTATGTACTTCGGTAATGTGAAAAATCACATTTCACTCTCGGATGCTTTTGCACCTGAGATTTGATTATTAATTCACATTTCCCGATAGAATAATTGGGATGGTATGCTGATTTAGCTGAGAGGAAGTGGCCGTCCTTTCGGAAATAACTAATATCTGAAAGGAGTTGAAAAGCATTGACCAGTAATTTATACTGATCATTGACCATTTTTACGAATCGGTCAAAAGGAGATTGCCTGACATGCCGCTATTTAAAAAAAATGTGTGGTTTCATGGTATGCATAATAAATAACAAAATTATTGAATTGGAATTGAAACTTTTAAAACATGATAGTGTACATCTGAAATTTGAATATCATCTCATATTACGTGATTATATGCTTGAATAGGATACCTACAAATAGCTACTTAATTTATCGATCCTTACACATTCAAAGTACATTTTTCATTCTAATTATTAAAGCCTAGGATTTGTAAATAGTATTTCTACCTCTGAAAAACATCTTTACAAGGTTTTGAAGCACAGAAGATTAGTAATTCTTCCTTATCACCTGTCGTCATCGTGCCTCAAAATGTGGCCACTAAGTTGTCGCGTATTCTCCTAAAGGGTTTTGGTAAACTTCTCTTTTCTCCCACCCACACTTCTTAGCGCTTCCTCATTACTTACTCGAGCCCATATTCCTTGTCCCATATTTTGTCGTTAGTTCTTGATCGCCTTATTCCTCGTTTCGCAAGCGCCGCAAGATAACACGTATTGGCATCGCTTGCAATGTGAATAGGAGTACGGGAGAATATGAATTCGATGCTTGCCTCATAAAATAGGCTTTTTATTTGACGATCGGATAAATGGGCAAGCTGTCACTCCCTCAAGCATTCTCCGTCACTTTTAGATTTATGAACCTATTAGAAGCCATCATCTTACCAAAATGACTGCCTTTCCTCATCTAGTTATATCCGATCATATCCAGAGTTTGATATTTGCACATCAGTTCGTATTTTCGCATCACTTATAATTTACGAGGCACTCTGCATGTATGAATTTTCCGGGATGAAATTCATGCCTTCCTCGTGCATGATCATGGCTTTTGATTGGCTCTCTATACGTAGGTCAGAGGTCTGAGATATCAGTGAGCTGTGTTCTAATCTTCAGAGTTGACTTAAAATACTTTATCTTTTAATGACGCTTAAACTTGAAAATTTCCTCCCATTTACTCCCAACACCATACGCTTCGGTAAAATTCCCAGTAATTACAATCCTAATTGCTCCACTGATGAATGTATTTCTGCACAAGGAAGTTTGAGGACCACCTCAACGGTGTTTGTTAGGTAATAGTTTTTCCCCGTACAACTGCTGCCTTGATTCATCGCTCTGGAATACAATTCTTTGCGGAAACCTTGGTCAACCCTATTTGCAACAAGAATTATATTTATCTAGAAAATATTATTCAAAATAGACGAGACTCGAACCTGGATCTCCCGATTGCTGGAAGTGGATGAAATTTGTAATAATTATAAATCAATCAATTACTACAAGTGAATTATTTCTTCTAGGTGAATTTCGCCCTTGGTGCAAATTGCTTTGTATTCGTGCGCTTGACTGCGTATGAAGTTCTTTAGTACATGCAGTACCCCGAAATTTATTTTTTTATTGTGATAACGCCACGCTACGTGATTCTCTGTATAAGATGGCATGTACCCTCAGCTGTGAGGTAAGCCTTGCCAGAAAAAAATTCCAAAGCCGGTCCCCACAGACGTCTAAAATATATTAATTTAATTTTAAAATCAGTATTCATGTCAGCCTTGTATTTATATTCTTCTTAGAAATGACAAATAGTCTTATTCAATCTACTCTGCGTAAAACCTATATTTTTCCTTTCATTCACGAGATTTTTTCCAATCAAAGCCTTGCAGTGACCTGAAACTTCGATTTTTCTCCGCTTAAATACACCTTGAATTCATTCTCTCTGTTCTATACCCTGTAATATATCTCCTCATCCATCCATATTGACATAACACCTTGCGAGTCACAGCACTTTAATTAGCCCTTTTTCACTCCCGCTTCGCTCGGGTTCTCCTCTGCATGCTTGTCTGTCGTCCCTTGCTTATACTAGACTGTTGTAGTGAGCGATGGAGGAAGTTCCGCCTGTAAGCGAATGGCGCTCACCAAAACGATGCCGCAAAAAAGCGAAAAAAATTCCCTCTGACGCATTCTCTCCAATGAAAATTTGACACGCGCGCTCCGAATGAACATTGTAAATAACTGACGTAGTTCACGGATTCATAGTAGAGCTTTTCCGTTTGTAGGACGTAGGAGGATGGGCGGCTTCAGAGGACGCATCACTCCCGGAGGTTTAAGAGGGCACCTCACCCCTCCCTCACACCATCGACCGGTCAGGTTTTGTCTTTTTCCGCGACGAAATATTCTTTCAAAACTTAGCTATCATCTCGAAGATTTCAGGATGTATAGGGCTGAAACTTTCAACATTCGCCTGCATCTAAAGTTAAAAATAATTACATCTGCGGTGAAAATGATTATACTTGAAGTACAGCCAAATTTTGGCAAGTGTCAACTCCATTCACTCTGAAAGTTTGAGTATACTTGCTTAAGTTTGAAGCAAATTATTCGTCACGTAAAAGGATGAGGGGATGATGCGAACCTCTTAACGCATTTTTTTCTGCTCCAATAGTTTCTACCGTGAACTATCGCCCAAATTATTACGCACAAGCACGAGCAATTCACAATTTTTTTTACGATTACCAACGTAAAAGCGGTGACGGCTTGATGGGCAGCGTTTCGCTCCTGACCGAAGGGTGCTTTGATCAAATGCCGAGTGAAGCCTTTATGACGCCATCAGAATTCTTCCCGTCGACAGTGGCTCAAGGTAAGGAGCTGACTCGTTGACCCTGAATGTGAACAATTCACACGCCCGTGACTTAGATCGGGGTGAGCTCTATCTTTGCGTACCCTAATCCACCCTTTCGTTAAAGCAATGGGCAATTGCTAGTGGCAGATTCAGGGGGCCCAAAGAGTTCATAACCACCTCCCTAAATTTTATCAAAATTTTATTAGTTTAATAGTTTTTTATCCTTGTGAAGGAGTATTGGTGTAAGCAAAGACATGGCTGCAAATCTCAGTCGCGAGAGAAACATGAGATGTGTATTCATCGCAGAGATTAATCTAAGTTTGATGGGTATTGTTTATGTTAATGTTTATTCTTAATCAATAATATTAGTAACTGGTCAACAATAGTTGATCTCGACAATCAAATCAAACATCCTCCTGAAATGCATAGATGCAAATGGCGCAAAGCAGTTATTCGTGTTTTTGAGTGTTTCACCAATTTTAAGAAACTAAAAAAATTAGCAATATACTTCAGGGTAGGGGTAATAACATATATGTTTTCGGCGTGTCTATTGTTTCCTAAAATTTTTAATTTCATTTTGAAAATTTCAAACTTATGTAAAAGTTTAGTTTTCGGCTAAAAATAAAAAAAATCAGGATAGCAAATGGTAGTAAAGTAAGTATTTACATTTTAAAATCAAGAAAACGATTTTACAAAAAAAAACTGGAGATATGGTTAAAAAACCAAAAATCGTGTTTCAATTTTTTTGGGGTTAATACCTAAAACTTCGGGGAAACATAATTTTGGATGCACCTTAATTGTATATTTTTTATTTTTCAAAATATCTGGGGGCACTTTTCACGTTCTTAATCTCATAGACCCTTTCGTAGCTAAGACAAAATCGTTTTTATGATAAAGCCTGAATAATACGATCATTTTCCCGTCCCTATCGAGTGATATCTGCTATGATTGCTCCAACGATCGCCGTTGAAAAATAGATATTTCACGCTCTCATCTTCCGCGATGGCTCTTTAGCCACAGGATTCTTTCTTTTACTCTTGACCACAGGATTAATTAGGACGATGGGTGTGTTCTCTGATGGAGTGGAAATTAGTGAGATCGCTTAACGAGGGAAGCGATGGAAATAAGAATGAAGAAGAGGAACTTTAACCGAGATTCAGGCTCTAATCAGTGCCTCCTGGAATAGTATCCTGAAAGGAATGCCAACGGGAAAGCGTGAAATCTTACTCCTAAGTATTTTACTGCCAATGTATTGTTACAGTTCCACAGTATCTCATTGCCATTGTTATTTCTTTTCTTACTCTACTTCCTGTCGCTTATATGCACGAAATATGCCTCGTCGATTCTTGGATCATTCAGATGTTATTCTTATTACTTCGGCCTTGAGAATACGCATTTGGGTAGTTGGATTTACGGCCAATAAGCTGCTGCTATGCTCCCCTTTGCTTTGCAGGAATAATGGAACGTGGATGCAGAGCATAGGTTGACGCAGCGAATTTTCACAAATACTCACAAAAAATTAACGAAAGTTAAAAATATCGTTTTTGCTCCCGCGATTGACGTTTTCGCATAATTTACGTCTTCTTCCATCATTAGTCTACTCTCTGATGGATTATCCTATTTATGAGAACATCACACCGATTCCTATGGAATTATGCTTACGTGCTTGTGCTCGCAACCGTAATGCCTTGAGTCCCTCGAGGAATATCGTAAAATACTCCTGTAAGCATAGGAATTGGCAGTAAGTCGGTGGAATGGAATATTCTGCTGCCAAAACGGAAATACTGGCAAATGAGTTTGCGTTTTTAGTTAGTGCATATTGTAAAACTGAATTATCAATGTCGATTTCTCTCTTCGTACAGATGGGCCGCTAGGGTCCCGTAAGGCAGCTTTGTTCCTCCGACGTCCTTGAAGAACTGCGCTCCACGAATCCTTGTGTCCTCATCAGGAAAAGCTCATCAAACCAGCTGCAGTCTTGCCGGGTGACGTGGAGACAAATGAATGGAGTTCGACCCCTGTGGCGCCGTTTGTCGGAGCGCCTCGTACCGACTGCGGCAGCGGCTCGATTAATTTTTTTTTCAGTTGTAAATTTGTGAATTACTCACTTTTCTCATTTTTTCTGAAACGATTCTACAGAAAAATTTCGCGTTTAAATATTTCACGATACAAAAATATTGAAATAGCCTGCATTCAAGAATGAAACACGACCACGGAAGAATAAAATATGAATATTTAAGAACTTACTATAAAAAGCTATCAGAAAAATGTACTCGCTTCATGTGGCTGAAATTATTCTATTGTTATCCCATTCATTTAATGCAGGACTTTAATTTCATTTGCAATAGTCACTCATAGTAAATGCTTCAGTTAGACAATCTTTAGCCGATTGTTTATTCTGCATTTGTTATGCAAGAGTTAAGCATTAATTCTGATAGTATTTTTGTTGCGACCAGTTATAACAATATTCTCCTTTTTTCTAGCAATGCATGCTCTGATACAATATCAATGAGTGCGAAGCTACATTGATGTTGTCACTTTATATTTGGGATACAATTTAGGAAAATTATAATTATTTGCATGACTTCAATTAACATTTTCTGGTTATGCAAACATTTTCCTTGATAATGCACTGTAGTGGTGAGAGCTCTTTTAACTGTGTTCTCTTTTGATATATACACTGACAGATTAACAAGAATGGAGAATTTTAGGCAACACGTGCAAGGGATAGAGGGGAGACAGCGTGCTCAAATATTTTATCTAGATATTTTAATTTTCAACGTCAAACTCAAATGAAAATACTCACATTCCATGCTGATAAATAAATCGACGAAGGAAATGGGGGAAAACCAGGGTGGGAAGTCAGAGGACGGGGGAGTGGTCATTTAGGAATGAATTGTCCGAGAATCGATGTTTTTCTCCATTTTTCCTTTCTCGTCTCTCTTTGTTTTTTAAGAATGCTAATTCAAAGGTAAATAAGTTTTGGAGAAGCCTTTTCGGGTAAGGTGAAATATCTGAGGCCATGTTTCAGGCAGTCCCGAGTTACGCGAGACAATCGGAGGGGACGCTAATCAGCAACTTGGAGTCGCTAACCCTTGCTGCCCTCTCCCCTCGGATATAATGGGTGCAGGGGATGCTCACGATACACTTTTATGCACAACAAATTTCATAATCTCATTCACACTAAATAACATGCTCTCAACACACGAAATTAAATACTCTCGTTTGCACTTAATTACGTGCTAACAGTCACACTAAAACATAGGTACCTTCAATCATGCTAAATAACATCATTCACACTAAAGTAATATCCTCATTTACACTAGCTCTCATTCCATGGCATCAATCGCAGGCATACATAACAACTCTTTCATCCGCTCTCAATCTCAAATTGTCATTCATACTAAACAACATTATCCCAACACACGAAATTAAATACTCTCGTTCACACTTAATTACCTACATTCTAATATTCATACTAAAACCAAGCAATCGCATTCACACTAAAAAAATCCCCTCATTTACGCTAAATGGCATATTGTCATTCGCATTAAATAATATAATCACCCACATTTACACTAAATTAATAATTTCATTCGCACTGGATGAAACATATTCATCCTATCTCACTTAATTCCGTAATCTAATACACATTTAAGAGAACACATGAATTTAGCAGTAATTTGAATTGTAATATGGGTGTATCATATAATTTTATTGTATTTGTAAAGACCCTCATTCACGTTAAAGTACAATTTTTCCACATGGCGCAGACATTAAAAATAGACATTAAAAAAAAATGTTATCTACCACAAAATACCTTTCCCATGGGCTAAAACCTAGTCGCGGTGGAAAGGCTTGCGCGTTCCTATGACCCCTAGAGCTGCACTGGCGGGATTAATTCTAAATTATTCCCGGTAGGGCCACCCATGCCAGATAGGTCGAAGGGTAGGAGCCAGACGAAAGGTAGTCCACGTGATGGTGTCACGTAAAAAACACTGTTGGAATGGAAGTGGGAAACCCTACCAACTATCTCTTCCCTGAACACATGGAGTACAACCAAATGAGCCTCGGAATCTCATCGCCCGGGACCCGTCCGCAAAGGGCGGGTGTCGGGCACGGCAGCGAGGTCGGCAAGGTCCTCGGGGTCGTCAACATGCGAAATCCTTGCAGAGACTTATCATCATCATCATCAGCAGCAGCAATGAAGAAAGAAGATGAGAAGACGAAGAAGATGGAGAAGAAGAAGTCGGCTATAAATGTAGGGACGTGGAATGTGAGGACAATGATGAGGGCGGGGAAGTTAAAAAATATCAAAAGGGAAATGGATAAAGGGAGGATAGATATCTTAGGATTATGTGAGGTGAGGTGGAGGGTTGGGGGGGACTATTGGAGTGATGGTTATAGGGTTATATAAAGTGGAGGGGAGGAAAGCCAGCGAGGGGTAGCTTTAGTATTAAACGGTAAGATGGGTAAGCGTGTGGTAGGCATAGACCAGGTAAGCGATAGGATTCTGGTGGTAGAAATTGAGGCGCGGCCCACCAACCTGGTGGTTGTGGCGGGTTCGTCGCGGAGGCCCCATTTAATGACAACCCCGGATAGACAGCGGGCGCCGAGGTCGCGGAGCTGCGGGAGCGACGGATATAAAAGGCCGTGTCTTGCGGCAGACGGGGGGTTATTTTGCTGTAAAACCAGACAGTGTAAAGTTGCTTGGTGGCTACTGAATAAAGAGGCCGAAACCCGAAACGGAGTTTACTTATTTTTACGGCAACAACACATGGTGTCAGGTGTGTTATTATGTCGAATAAGCAAGTCGAAGGGATAGGAGGTCCTACCTGGTCCATACCCCAGCAGTTTTCCTTCGTGGCGGAAGATTGGCCAAGATGGAGTCGACGGTTCGAGAGGTACAGACGAGCTTCTGGACTCGCCAAAAAGCCAGAAGATGAGCAAGTCGACGCATTGATTTATGCAATGGGTGACGACGCGGACGATATACTATCATCCTTCAACCTATCGGCGGAAGAAGAAAAGAAGTACAGTATCGTGTTTGGAAAGTTTGAAGAGCATTTTGTCCCGAAGGTAAATATAATTTACGAACGTGCCCGTTTCAACAAGCGACTGCAAGGAGAGACCGAAACGGTGGAAGAATTCGTTCGTAATCTGCATATTCTCGCTAAAAACTGTAAATTTGGCACCCTGCGTGAAGAATTGGTGAGGGACCGTCTGGTAGTTGGTTTACGGAACGCCAAGTTGTCCGAAGCCCTACAATTGGATCCGGAGCTTACGCTGGAGAGAGCCGTTACAAAGGCGAGGCAAGCAGAAGACGTGCACAGGCAACAGACGCTGATAAGGAGTAACTCAGGGGAAGATAAAACAGTCCACTCGCAGGCACGAGGATCTGAGGTGGACGTGGTGCGGAAGAAGGCTCCACGGCACCAGAAGGCATCGACGTCAACAGCCGCCCTACCCGACCAAATGAAGGTGAGTGGTCGCAAATGTCCACGGTGCGGGAAAACGCCGCAGCACGCTTTCGCACGATGTCCGGCGCGTCAATCTGCGTGCGCCCTTTGTAAAAAGAAAGGACATTGGGCAGCAGTTTGCAGAACGAAGGCGGTTGCTGAAATTGACAAGCGGCTACCGGGTGAAGACGACCATTTCTTTTTGGGAAGCATTTCGACGGGAGAAGAACCATGGAGGGTCTCACTCGTCATCGGTAACCAAGAAATCCCCTTCAAAGTCGACACAGGCGCGGATGTCACTGTCATCGGCGCCGAATTATTTAAAACGTTGAAGGGAATACAACTCGAAAACACCACAACATTCCTCCGCGGCCCAAATCGAAGCAGATTGCAGGCCAAAGGAAAATTCCGGTCACTTCTACGTTGGAAGGATCGCGTGTACGAGGACGAGATTTTCGTGGTGAATGGAGTTGAAGATGCGCTCTTGGGACGTCCAGCTATATCATCCCTGGGAATTTTGACTTGGCTGCGAGAAATAACAACTGGCCATCCGGAAGAAAATTACCAGGAACTTTTTCGTGGGCTAGGAAGAATGCCGAAACCTTACGTCATTCGCATCAAGGATGAAGCCGTGCCCTATGCGGTATCTACACCGAGAAGAGTGCCCTTGCCATTGAGAGATAAGGTTGAGAAAGAAATCAAGAAAATGGTGGGGGAAGGAATAATAACGGCGGTAGAAGAGCCGACGGAGTGGTGCGCGCCCATGGTAGTAGTGCCTAAAGCAGACGGAGGAGTTCGAATATGTGTAGATTTCACTAAATTAAATAAATGCATTCGGAAAGAACAGCACGAACTGCCAACCGTGGATGAATGTCTAACACTGATGAAGGCTTCAGAAGCGAAAATTTTCACAAAATTGGATGCTTGCAGAGGATACTACCAAATACCACTAGAGAGGGAATGCCGTCCGCTGACTACTTTCATTACCCCTTTTGGAAGGTATTGTTTTAACCGGATGCCGATGGGATTATCTTCAGCTGGAGAGCATTTTCAAAGACGAATGTCTGAAGCATTGACGGGGTTAAAGGGAGTAGTCAACCTTATGGATGACATACTCGTATTTGCAGCGACGCAGCCGGAGCACGACGTGAGATTGAACGCCGTCCTCCAGCGTCTTAGAGAAAATGGGATCACGTTGAATCGCGAGAAATGCCGATTTCGGGTCGCAGAGACAAAATTCTTAGGTCATGTCATATCGGCCGAGGATGGAATCAAGCCAGATCCTGAAAAAATTACGGCAATAGAGAAATTGCCGCAGCCCGAAACGGTAGCAGAGATACGTCGATTTCTTGGAATTGTACATTATCATCTGAAATTTCTCCCTCACTTGGCGGATGTTACCCAACCGTTGAGAGAGCTGATGAGGGAAAAAGAGCCTTTGCCATGGGCTGCTACGCACACCAAAGCTTTCCAAGAAATCAAGCAAAGATTAACTAGTGCCCCATCATTAGCCATGTACGAGACAAATCGACCGACAAGAGTATTAGCCGACTCATCGTCATATGGATTGGGAGCTACACTAGAGCAGCGGCAGTCAGATGGTGATTGGAGAGCGGTATGTTTTGCGTCACGGACGTTGACAGATACCGAAAGACGCTACGCCCAATTGGAAAAGGAGGTATTAGCGCTTACCTGGGCGTGTGAAAAATTAGCAAATTATTTAGTAGGCAAGAAATTTCTTCTATGTACGGATCATAAACCACTCGTGGCACTATTGGGAACAAAACCCCTCAGCGAATTGTCCGCCAGAGTGCAGCGGTTCCGTATGCGCCTCATGCGTTTCGACTATGAGGTAATTTATGTTCCCGGAAAGAAATTGTATACGCCAGATGCTCTCTCACGATCACCAATCTCCAAAACCCCAAAAGAAGGCGATATTCTCACCGATGAAGACGTGGAATTGTACGTCGAAGCTGTGAAAGCGGATTTACCAATGAGCGACAAACTCATGAAGGAAGTGTTGAAAGCGCAACGAGAAGATGAAAGAACTCGACGAATAACTAAGTATGTGAAAGAAGGCTGGCCACGTAAAGAGAAACTGCTGTTGGAGGATACCAGCTTCTACCACGAACGAGCAAATCTTTCCCTCCTTGACGGGCTACTAGTCAAGGGGACCAGGGTTTACATCCCGGAATCATGGAGGAAAGAGATATTGAGCCGTATCCACGAAGGTCATCTAGGTATTTCAAAGTGCCGGAGGCGGATGCAGCAGTCGGTGTGGTGGCCAGGAGCATCCCATCAAATACTGGAAATGATAAGCAAGTGCCCGGAATGTCTCGAACGTCGTCCATCGCGAGTAGAGCCGTTGAGACCTACGGAGACACCGGCACGGCCCTGGCAGATGGTGGGAATGGATATTTTTCATAGCAGAGGGCGTGAGTACTTAGTCATCGTAGACTACTTTTCAAAATACCCTGAAGTCGCGTATTTGGAAAATACGCGGGCCACGAACGTGATAGCGAAAATAAAATCAATATTCGCACGTCACGGAATCCCACAAGTAGTCCGAACGGACAATGGGCCACCGTTTGGAGGAAGAGAGTTCCAGGAATTCGCGAACAAATACGGAATGGAGGTTGTAACTAGCAGTCCATACTACCCAAAGAGTAATGGACTAGCGGAAGCAGCGGTGAAAACGGTAAAAAACATACTGGCGAAAGAAAGAGACCCGTGGTTGGGGTTTCTTGCATACCGTGCATCACCCATGGAGTCGGGGTATTCCCCAGCGGAACTACTAATGGGACGTAAGCTGAGAACGACTTTGCCATTTCATCCTACGAAGTTGAATCCCAAATGGCCCAGCCTCACGGTCCTACGGGATAAGAATAAGGTCATCGCGGAGAGACAGAAGAGGAACTACGACCGACGACACCGGACGAAAGAACTACCCCTATTGCCTGCGGGAGCCACCGTTTGGGTGAGAGATCGTCGGGAGTATGGAACGGTTGTCGGAGAGTCGGGCCATCCCCGGTCCTATCTCATTGAGACGGGTAGTGGAGTCATCAGGAGGAATCGGGTGGCGCTGACATTAGCTGAACGGCAGCCGAGTATTTCGAGTGATTATGAAGCATTTTTTCCAGACCTCGAGTCTACAGCGAAGAGCCACAGCCCACCAGAGACGGGAGTATTCAGGACGAGATACGGACGACTTGTGCGTCCCCCTCAACGATACACTCCTTAGACCCGTTTCCCTGTTCCTTTCCCTGTTTTATTCAGTGTTTTTTCAGAAGGAGAGATGTGGCGGGTTCGTCGCGGAGGCCCCATTTAATGACAACCCCGGATAGACAGCGGGCGCCGAGGTCGCGGAGCTGCGGGAGCGACGGATATAAAAGGCCGTGTCTTGCGGCAGACGGGGGGTTATTTTGCTGTAAAACCAGACAGTGTAAAGTTGCTTGGTGGCTACTGAATAAAGAGGCCGAAACCCGAAACGGAGTTTACTTATTTTTACGGCAACAACACAGTGGTGGTCCAAGTTTACATGACCACTAGCAATCATAGGGAGGAAGAAGTAAATAAGGTGTATGAAGAGCTCGAGGAAATAATTAGAGACACACCGGGTAAGAAAAATCTGGTAGTGATGGGGGACTGGAACGCTTCAGTAGGGGAAGGGAGGGATGGAAACGAAATAGGAGATTTTGGTCTAGGAATACGGAACGACAGGGGAGAGAAAGCGGCAGAATTTTGTAGGAGAAACAAATTATTCATCACAAACACGTGGTTCAATCATCATAAAGGGCGAATGTACACATGGAAAAGTCCAGGGGATGTGGGGAGATATCAAATAGACTACATTATGGTAAGACAGAGGTTTAGGAATAGTGTGAAAAACTCGCGCAGCCTCCCTGCAGCGGATGCGGATTCGGACCACAATTTAGTGCTCATGAAATGCAACGTAAGATTCAAAAGACTTATGAAAGTTAGGAAGGCGAAGAAATGGAACGTAGAAGCCCTGAAGGGGAGTATGAGGAGAGAATATCAGGAACTGGTGGACATTAGTGTACGGGAGATTGAAAGTACTAAGACTGTTGAGGAAAGATGGGATAATATTAAAAACGGGAATAGTCAAAGCGGCGGAAAAGTCTATTGGTTACGTTAACATTGGAAGGATAAAGAAGCCGTGGATAACGGAGAACATAATAAGGGAAATGGAGGAGAGGAGGAAGTGGAAGAACGTGGACACAGAACATGGCAAAAGATTGTATAGGGAACTGAATAAACGATTACGGCGTGAAACTAAGGGGGCAAGGGAGGCTTGGTGGAAAAGACAGTGCGAGGAAATGGAAAAGTTCCAGAAGGATGGAGAAAGAGGCGCGTTGTACGCCAAAGTTAGTCGCTATCGGGCGGCAAAAGAGGACAAACCATGTCTAAAATTAAGGCTAAAGATGGGAGGATGCTAACCGAGCGAGAAGAGGTACAGAGTAGGTGGAAGGAATACGTGGAGGATCTGTATGACAGAAGAAACAAGCCGGAGAGATTGAGTTTAGAGGAGGAAAGTGCAGTGGAGGAGGATAATCTTGGACCGGGGATATTAGATTCGGAAATAGATAGAGCACTTCGTGATATGAAGGCTAGGAAAGCAGTAGGCGTGGACAATATCCCGTGTGAGCTTCTGAAGAATCTAGGGAAGGAAGGCAAGATAAGGTTTTTCGAAATAGTGCGCAGGATCTATGAGGAGGGATGCTGGCCGGAGGATTTCATGAAGACGGTTCTAATTCCGCTTCCGAAAAAGAAGAAAGCTGTGGAATGCGGAGATTATAGGACTATCAGCCTAATATCGCATGCGCCGAAAGTGGTGCTGAGGATATTGAACTGACGAATGGAGGCGAGAGCAAACGAGTATTTGGGCCAAGATCAGTTTGGTTTCAGGAGAGGGAAGTCAACTCGTGATGCAATAGCAATAATGAGGTCCCTCGAGGAGAGGAGGCTAGAATATGACCAGGACGTATATGCGTGTTTCGTGGATTTTGAAAAAGCGTCTGATAGGGTGAACTGGGAAAAGTTAATGGATATTCTCAAGAGAATAGGTGTAGATTGGAGGGATAGACGACTGATTCGTAATCTGTATATGGCCCAGACTGCACAAGTGAGGGTAGCGGACGGAGAATCTGGGTGGGCAAGCATTGGCCGAGGTGTGAGGCAAGGCTGTCCTCTATCGCCGCTGCTGTTAAACGTGTACGCTGAAGAGATGGTAAGGGATGCGTGGGATGAGTTAGAAGCTGGGATAAAAGTGGGAGGAATGATGTTCAAATCAGTGAGATTCGCGGATGATCAGGCGTTGATTAGCCAGTCAGCGAGGGGGCTTCAGGTTCTAGTGGATGCGTTACACGAGCGTTGCGAGGAGTATGGGATGAGGATTAATCACAAGAAAACTAAGGTAATGCGGTTTTGTAAAGCATCACGAGCGAGGAATGTGAGACTCAAGATAAAGGTGGGTGGTGAAAAACTTGAGCAGGTTGAGCAATTCAACTAATTAGGCAGTACGTTAGAGGAAAACGGATACAGTAGTAAGGACATCAGGAAGAGAATAGCATTAGCGAAGGAGGCGTTCATGAACAGGAAGGAGCTTCTGAGAGGATCGTTGTGTAAGAGTTTAAAGAAAAGGCTGGTGAAGAGTTTGATTTGGAGTGTAGCTCTCTACGGTGCGGAAACATGGACACTGAGGAAAGAAGACGAGAGAAGATTGGAGGCTTTCGAGATGTGGGTATGGAGAAGAATGGAGAGGGTGAAATGGACGGAGAAGAAAAGGAACGACGAAGTGCTGGACATGGTTGGTGAGGAGAGGCAGCTTCTAGATGAGATACGCAGGAGACAGAAGGTTTGGATGGAGTTAGTGCTTAGTGGTGAGGGGATGTTGAAAATGGTGCTGGAGGGTAGAATGTTAGGGAAACGAGTGAGGGGAAGGAAAAGAATAGGATTTCTAGATAGACTGAAAGAGAGTAGGCCTTACAGTGAATTAAAGAAGGCAGTGCTGGAAGGAAATGGATGCTCCCAGATCACTTCTTGAGTACTCCATGCAAACCTACCTTATTCGGTAGAACACTATCAACAAAAAAAACACAAAATACATGCACCAATAAGATTTCTAAAATTAAAAACGGGCGCATCATTGAACTTTATTATTAAAGACATGGGAAACTCTTTATTTGAAGAATACAAAATACATTGGTTGTTGATGGTGCAGAGAATGTAAATTGACAATTTTAACTTATTTATTTATTGAATTAACACATGAATGAAGTACATATTCATTGTTCGTAGTTGTAGGAAAGGGGTTGAAGTGTTTGGAATGTGTGGCGAAAAGAGGAGAGAAGGGGAGATAAGGAGATCCACATATTTATGGCCAAAAAGTTGAATTTCCGAAAGTCCTAAAAATGTGAGTATTTTACGTAATACGAAACGACGGGTCCAGGGGTTTCCACTAATCCATTATGCATCATTTTAAAAGATTAAATATCAAATTTCGCAAAATTTTGGAATACTATTACAAATCGGGGTCAACGAGCTCCACCATGCTCGATTCAGACTTTTCTACCTCATTGCTTTCAGAAGCCACGCAGCCTTAAGAAATGTATAAAATGAAAACTAAATTAATAAAATATTTTCATGGAATGAGTTAAGATATTCTGCTCAATCATAAATAATTCCGATCATAATTTCCCGAATCAGTAGATCACCTCAAGTAATGTGATAGTGTTTTTTACATACGCTCATGGTTATTGTGTGGACTTGTGATATTAGTGCAAGTGCTCCGAATAATTGGATGGTATTGGAAGGCGCCGTCACTGGGTTGGAGAGAAGGGCTCCTTCGCAGCCTGGGTTCATTCGCCACAGTGAAGGTTAAAATAAATTTGTTTCCAGTCTAAGACGACTATTGGTGCTTAATGTCCTTGCTCGGTGCGACGAAAAAGTTCTGGGGGTGATCATGACGAGGAGACTTCGACGTACCTTCCATTCCATAGATTGAGAGGTATTGCTTCATTCTTGGTGGGAGAGATAATGTGATTTGCGAGGCGTTATTGCACACTTTTACATCAAATGCATTGCTTCAAATAGCACCCGTACCTAACAGAGGAGAAAGTATTCTTGACTTGTAACGACAAATATACCTCACCAGGTAATAAAAGTGAGCGCCATCGAAGGAATAAGTGGCCTTGGGGTAGTAACTGCTAAGTTTTCTTTAAATACAGCTGAAAATTTAAAAAAAAGAACGTTGAGTTTTATTTTGAAAAGAGCTGAATTTGATGGGTTTAAGAGTCATCTGAAAAATGATTTCCCCGTGTTTCAAGAATCAATAATAAATTTAAGAGTAGATGCACTTGAAAAGTTTTTCTTTCACTCGTAACTTTGGGGATAAATAACTACATCCCAATAGTAAAACAAAAATTAGGCAGGGAACCGAGATGGTATATCGCGGAAGCGAAAAAATCACAGCGGCGACAGAGACCGTTCCATGCTAAAAGGAAAATAGTCAGCACGGATTTATCCGCTAATGAACTCGATTTATTACTTAAAAAATTTTGGTCGCCTAAAGCCGCCACGAAGAAAGCGTTCAGGAGTGCATTCACGAATTTTAAAAGAAAAACATTAGCAGGGCAGTTACGGGACAACCCAAAATCATTTTGGTCTTATGTTTGGGAGGTTCCAAGTAAAATATCTACCGTATGTTCACTGAGAAACGATAATGGAGATGTGTTGACAAACAGTTACCATAAAGCTAATTTATCAAATTCCTACTTCAAGAGCGTGTTCAATGAGCCTTCTGAGAACTCATTCGAGACATTTGACAATTTCTGCATACGTAAGATGACGCCTATTGACATTAGTACGCACGGAATAGAAAATATATTGAAATTGCTCAGTCCAAATAAATCACCTGGTCCGGACGAAATCCCTTCTCGCGTGTATAGAGAACTAGGCTCCGAAATTTCCCCCTTCTTGCAGATAATATTCAGTAAATCCATCAAGCAACACGAAGTACCTAATGATTGGAAAATTGCTAATGTAACGCCAGTATTTAAAAGTGGAGACGAGGAACAGCCATCTAATTACAGACCGATATCTTTAACGTCCATCTCATGCAATGTCCTTGAACACATCGTAGTCAGCTCGGCAATGAAACACCTAGACGAGCGAAACTTGTTAATGAGAACTAAACATGGATTCAGGAAAAATAGATCATGCGAAACCCAGTTAGCGCTTTTCGCACACGATATTTTAGTCTCCAGAGAGGACAACATTCCAGTAGACGCGATTAAAAAAAAACATTTGATAAAGTGTCCCACGGAAAGTTAATAATAAAACTGGAATCTTATGGCCTAGATGAATGTGTCATTTCCTGGATAAGAGAACTTTTGAGCGACCGCGTCCAAAGAGTAGTATTAGACGATGCAGTCTCCAACGAGGTTAGAGTAACTTCTGGTCTCCCTCGTATAAAATTAATGAATCCTGGCCGTCTGGGTGGGAGTCACACACGCTACCGTTACCCCACCTGACCTGTCTGCTGGAGGGTGCGATATTTTGGAATTATATACGGCTTGTGAAAAGTACCGCATGAAAATTAATTAATTACAGCCAAACTAAGGCCCATTCAACGGAACCACTACTAGTTCAGACATCTGTTCACCATTCCGAAGGCCATAAAAAATACGGCATTGAAAAAGGCGGAGCAAGGTACGTGATCTCCCCTTGTCAGTAGGTTTTCGCGGGGTTTTCACGCCCCCCTTCTTGTGTGGGCGTTTTCCTGCCGTGGTTTTTTTCGCTGAAGGATACTACACACTTATCCTCATGTTTTTTCCCATAAACAGGAATCTTTTTTACAAAAAATTTTACATATACTTTTTTATATTTTTGGCATCTCAAAAATAGTGTATATTGCATAACTTTTTTATTGTAAACGTTTATCTACCATTTTTTAATATGTTTGCATTGACGCTATCGAGGGGTTAGGTGGAAGAGGGGACTTCTTAGTCTCAACCTCGCCCGAATAAAGGCATCTTTTTATTATTATTATATTTTTTAATATTTTCACAGCATTTTTGCTGGTTTTAGGCGAGGTACGGGTATCACCAAGTACTCTCGTCTTATTACTCTGTGTTGAAAAATTTTCTGACAATTCGGGAAGTATTTAAAATTGCTGCTTTTTGTGTCGTAATAAACAAGTTTTTCGGCAGTCCAATAGTTTGAAGACCTTGATGGATTGAATGAGGCACTACTCCTGTGGCAGAGATAATGATAGGTATTATGTGTAGTTTATCTGATTTCCACAATCTCTTAATCTCATTTTTAAGTTCTTCATACTTTTCCATTTTGTTGGTGTAGGCTGTAGTGGTATTATCCAAATTTGGTACGGCAATGTCTATCAAGTACGTTTGCAACTAGCATGCAGTCATGATAGCTTCTCCCCAATACTGTTTTGGCAAATTCGCATCTAGCAGCATGCATCGAGCTGATTCAACTAGAGAACGATTCTTTCTTTCTGCTATTCCATTCTGCTCAGGGCTGTATGGCACTGTGGTCTGAAACTCAATTCCTTCTTTCTTTAAAATATCCTGAGTTTTCTTTCCTATATATTCACCGCCATTGTCCGTTCGCAGAATTTTCGGTTTTCTTCCGAATTTAGTAGAATCTGCTGCAACATATTCTTCCACTTTGATTGACACTTCTTCCTTTAAGCGTAGCAGATATACAGTTGTGTAACGAGAGTAATTATCAATAAATGTGAGAAAATAACGTTTCTTCCCTGGAGTTTCTGTACTCATTGGACCACAAATATCTGAGTGAATGAGTTCTAGGGGTCTTTGAGCTTCATAACTGCTTGTTTTGGGAAATGATTTCTTCGATAATTTTCCTTTTACACAGTCCCAACACCTCAAGAATTTATTGCAGCTATCAATTTCTATTCCTATAGCAAGTTTATCATCAATTAATCTTTTCACTGCAACTGGGTCTCTATGTCCAAGCCGCCTATGCCATATATGAATACAATTCCGGTGATTCCCACACTTCGCAGAATTAGCCATTTCTTGACATGATAATTTATAAAGATCACCATCAATCTTTCCCACAGCTTGCATTGTGCTTTTCTTATCAATTATGCAGTCATTCTCCTTGAAAGTCACCACATTACCTTCTTTAGCTAATTTCTTTACCGAGAGTAGGCTGCCTCGCTAATCAGGTACATACAGAACATTCTTCAATAGTATCCTGTTTATTTCTGGCGGAAATATCTTGCAATTGAGGTATCCTTCACCTGTCCCTTCAATAGCAATGAATTTCCCATTGGCAACGATTACCTTTCCTTCTTTATTTCGACTAATTCTTGTAAAGAAGTCAATATCATTTGTCATGTGGCTCGTAGCGCCCGAATCTACGTACCATGAACAAAACGCAGTAGCAAACGATGCGTTCAGGCTGGCATTTGTAGCACCTCGCGCCTCGTGACTGTCTTTTTCCTTTTTGAACTCTTTCATTTTTGCTTTCCATATTCTGCAATCCTTCTTTAAATGTCCCCGTTTCTTGCAAACGAAACACTCGCGAGTCTCTTTATAATTACTTCTTTCCGATCTGGATTCATGTGGTTTTCGTGTTTTCAAAGCTGACTCCGATTGCAGGTTGCGTGATCCATCGCATAATATGGACTCATTCTTACGTGTGAATTCATCAATCAGTTTTCCTTTTACGTATTCTAATGTGAGTTCGTCATCTGGACGCGTATCAAGGGCTGTTACAAGGGTGCTATATTCATCTGTCAAACCACTAAGCAAGAGAGCAGCTATATTAAAATCTTTAATTTCTTCGCCGATGCTCCGCAAAAGTTCGATTAGTTCTAATGTTGACTTTATATATTCTTGCATTGATTGACCCTTTTTAAGTTTTGATTGATAAAGTTTTCGAAGTAGATACAACTTATTGCTTAAATTGGCCTTTTCATGCACTTTTTGCAATTCTAACCACATTTCTCTGGCACTTTTACACTTGCAAATGTGTATTATCTGACCATCCTCTACACTAAGAGATATGGTACTTTGTGCTTTCTCGTCCTTTCCTTTCCATCCCGCCTCGGATTTTTCCGGTTTATCTTCATCAACTACTTTCCACGTACCTTCTCTTATTAACACCATTCTCATCTTGAATTTCCATGCTTGATAATTATTATCATTTAGCTTCTGGACGGTTATTCTTTCGCTATGAGCATCCGATGACATCGTGAAAAATTAAATTGTCCGGATTCTGTTTCTTTTTCTTCTTTCACGATTTTACTTTCTATTACTGCGTTCTTCTTATCCTTGCGTAACCTCTGGGCCCATAACCAGTTGGATTTTGCGCAGAAAGAATGCAGCTTATTCTTTCCGGTAGCTCAGCCTTTTATTTTTCTTTACTTTAGAAAGGCACGTAAACTAGAACAACAATGGTGATAACAAACTGTTTACAAACATCAACTGTTACTTAATCTCCAACAGTTAGAACTATGGGCTCAGAAGGAATTACATGGACGACACATCAATGACCTCAATTAACCATATGTTGATAAAATCTCATCAAACAAATGGTTGTCATTGGGTGAACTTTATGGAGAAACCGAAGAGTTCATGCTTGCTATACAAGACCAGGCTATCCGCACTAAAAATTATGCAAAGTACATCCTGGGTGATAAAAGCATAACAGATGAAAAATGTAGAAGATGTTTTCAAGTGCCTGAAGCAATCCAACACATATCTGGCTGTAAGATGTTAGCTAACCGACACACCACTCTGAAACAGTGCTTGAAAACAGCGCATTTAAAATTTACTACGATTTGCTTATCCAAAGAGATAAAACTCTAGTTAATAATAGACCAGATATAATGTTGAATGACAAGAAATTGACCGGAATTGTATTCATATATGGCATAGGCGGCTTGGACATAGAGACCCAGTTGCAGTGAAAAGATTAATTGATGATAAACTTGCTGTAGGAATAGAAATTGATAGCTGCAATAAATTCTTGAGGTGTTGGGACTGTGTAAAAGGAAAATTATCGAAGAAATCATTTCCCAAAACAAGCAGTTATGAAGCTCAAAGACCCCTAGAACTCATTCACTCAGATATTTGTGGTCCAATGAGTACAGAAACTCCAGGGAAGAAACGTTATTTTCTCACATTTATTGATGATTACTCTCGTTACACAACTGTATATCTGCTACGCTTAGAGGAAGAAGTGTCAATCAAAGTGGAAGAATATGTTGCAGCAGATTCTACTAAATTCGGAAGAAAACCGAAAATTCTGCGAACGGACAATGGCGGTGAATATATAGGAAAGAAAACTCAGGATATTTTAAAGAAAGAAGGAATTGAGTTTCAGACCACAGTGCCATACAGCCCTGAGCAGAATGGAATAGCAGAAAGAAAGAATCGTTCTCTAGTTGAATCAGCTCGATGCATGCTGCTAGATGCGAATTTGCCAAATCAGTATTGGGGAGAAGTTATCATGACTGCATGCTAGTTGCAAAATCGCTTGCCTAGTAAAGCCATTATAAATATTACATTACATAAAACCCCATATGAGCTGTGGACTGCTGAAAAACCTGATCTTCAGCATATACGAGTATTTGGAAGCAAAGCTTATGCTTATCTTCCCAAAGAAAAACGGAGCAAGTGGGATTCTCGTGCTCAAAAAGGAATTATGGTAGGATATAATGAAACGTCCAAAGGTTACAGGATCCTACAACCCAGTACGAATAGAATTATCATCAGCAGAACTGTAGTATTTGATGAAAATGTTACAGATAAAGAGGAATTAATCAAGGATATCGACCTAGAATCATCTGAGCGTTATGCATTCCAGGATGATAGGTTGATGAGAGAAAGATAAATACCAATCACCAAGATAGATGATAACACCAAACTGGAAATGGACAGAACAGATCAGCCAGTTCGAAAATCATCAAGGGGGTGCCACCAAAATGGTTATCATACACTGTTAAAATTAACACAAAGCCCGATCCAGAGTCTTTAGAAGAGGTAATGGAATTGCCTGCAAATGAAAGAGAGGAGTGGATGAAAGCCGCTGATGAAGAAATAAAATCTCTCGAAGAAAATAAAACATGGATTTTAACTAAATTGCCTGAAGGAAAACATGCCATTGGATGCAAATGGGTGTTCCAATGAGTATTCTCTGCAGACGGGTTAGTAATCCCAGACAGCGAGATTGGGAAGCTTTAAAGAAACTAATGCGTTATCTCAAGCAATCCAGTGATATGGCATTGAATATTTATGCCTGTGAAGATCTTAAATTGACTGGATATGTAGATGCCGACTGGGGTGGAGATATACAAGATAAGAAATCTACAAGTGCATATATTTTTAAGTTGGGAAACAGTGCAATTTCCTGGTCCAGCAGGAAGCAGTCTTCTGTCGCTCTGTCTACAACAGAGGCTGAGTATGTTTCTGCAGCATCTGCCAGTCAGGAAGGTGTTTGGCTACGACAATTACTGCATGATCTGGGGGAGGTGCAGAATGAACCAATAATAATCTATGAAGACAACCAGGGATGCATAAAAATAGCTTCAAATGAAAAATTTAGTGCCAGAACGAAGCACATCGATGTCCGGCACCATTTTATAAGAGATTTAATGAAAAATAATGTTATTCAGCTTGTTTACTGCAGGAGTGAGGACATGATTGCTGATGCACTGACGAAGCCACTTCCAAAAATAAAATTTGAAGAATTAAGGAATGGAATGGGCCTGACGACATAAGCTGTTAGGTGGGGGTGTTGGAGATATAGTAACAGTTGATGTTTGTAAACAGTTTGTTATCACCATTGTTGTTCTAGTTTACGTGCCTTTCTAAAGTAAAGAAAAATAAAAGGCTGAGCTACCGAAAAGAATAAGCTGCATTCTTTCTGCGCAAAATCCAACTCTAACTTCCTATTTAATGGAACGGCTCTTTTGTTGGTTGTTCCATCGGTCGTGCCATTTTTTAGATTTAATGGTGTTAATTTATTGCCGGCATATACTATTGATTTGTGCAGCATCGAATTGTTTGGTATATTGTAAAAGAAATATTTTAGTCCATGAATTTGATTTTTGAGGAGCTGCTGTATATCAATTAATCCCCTACCTCCCATATAGCGGGGTAGCGTTAATCTCTCTATGGTAGCCTTTGGGTGATGTAAATTAAATTTTGTGAATGATGTACGTATTGATCTTTCTATGCCTGCTATTTCGGTTTTGGTTCGGTTAATCAGTCCAAATGTATACGTCAACACAGGTACCGCAAAAGTATTGATGGCTTTGATTGTGTTTCGTGCATTTAATTCTGTTTTAAGAACGGATGTTAGTTTTTTATTGAATTCAGTCGTTAATTCCTTCTTGATCCGTTTATGTTGTATTGATTTTGCTTGCAGGAATCCATGGTATTTGTAGTTCTCATTTGCTTCCATAGATATTATTGACTCGTCTTCATTGTTATTATTATTATTACCACATTCTGTGTATGCCCTCGTTGTTGTGCGTTTGACTTGAGCAATCAGATGAAATGCACACGAGGCGCTCATTGGTTTCTGCCACGTGATACCCCACCACCTGGTAAATATGCTCATTGGTTGATTGTTTACACTGTTAAAAATTGGTGGCTGAATGCTTGCAATGTGATTTACATCGTTATTTATTTCAAAAGTATTTACTTTTCTCATTCTTCTATTTATGAGATTATTTGTTTTCGACATTGAAATCTTCTGAATTAAAAAATTATGAAAAACTTAAACTTCACCGATCGCTCTAGTAATGCGAGAAGTGAATCACTCGTGTGCACGGAAGCAAACATTCAAATATCCTGTGAATATAACACATCACGTAGCACTTGGTATCCACCACCTGCGACTTCTTAGCCGCCATCCGTGCGCACGTATCCAAGGGCGGATTTGGAGGGGGACACAGCGTTGAGGACCCCCTCCAAATTTTATCAAAACTTTAAATTTTTACGAGTTAAATAGTTTTTGTATTCTTGTAAAGGGAGTGTGCATCAAATGCATGGCTACAAGTCTCAAACGTGAGAGAATTATGAGTCGTATTTATCGTAGAGCTTAGTACTGCCTAAGTTTTAAACGCCCCCCTCTCCCACGGGGTATTCCATATTCCCGGCGCCCAAGTCATGAACCCCCCGGAATTAGACTATAATGAAATAGGTTGTGTTTATTTCTAATCTAATCGGAAGAATGGGATTTGTAACAAGAATTTTGGGAAAATACGATAGAAGTATCACAGAGATAAGCTGCCTCACTCTAAGTAGACAAGACAAAATAAACTTGTAAGACAAAACTGGAAAAAATGCAATCAGCCGTCCTGGTGAGTGCCGCAATTATTGTCATGGAATGCAAATGACATATTTTCTGTTTTTTTTCCATCTCACTTTTTTATCGTCTGCTATAAAGGTGTCAGCAAGGAATTTCCAATTTTTACATTGATATTGTTTGACGTCATTGACGCTATCAGCACAAGTATATTTGCTCGTTTTGTTGACAAACGCATACACGTGTTCGCCTACGTGTTTTCAAAGAGAATACTTGTGTGAAAAGTAAACATGTTTCTGGTACAACTTCTAGAATTTATACATCAATATTATTTGACGCCTTCGGCGTTATGCTAATAGCATTAGTATATTTGCTCGTTTTGTTGGAAATCACATGCACGTGTTTAGGTAGATGCGTTTGTCCAAGAGAATTCTCGCCTGAAAGTAAACATGCTTCTGATACAACTCTTCTTCAAACGCTCTTCTTAGAACGTTTTAATAATAAATGTTTGTGTCTATACTTCAAGGAATATATATCTATCCTTGAATTGATAAATATATTTGTGGAATAATTCCTTAATGTGCGGAATAATGCCTTGAAGTATAGTAATGCAATAATTACGCAAATAATTACTACGATTCGCTGAGGTCGTGGAATGCAAAAAACGTAAATTTTTTCAATTATATCTTACTAATGGATATGGTTGAGTATAAGTTTGAGAATATTAGTCGATTTAGTTTTAATTAACTATAATTGCATATAATTAAAGACGGTAGCAATGTTTGAAATGAGTAAGTGAGAACCAAGGGGTTGGTTCATCAAATGTGGTAATACCCTGAATTCTCATTTCCTCATGTGTGGAAGAATGCAGCTAAACTTGGTGAGCGCTTTCATTATTCGTGCTAATCTAACACTCCTTTTTATGCTCTGTGACGACATGGGATAATGTTTTGGACTTAAATGAGTTTCTTTTTTCCTATTTGCTGATATAAATCTCTTGATTAAAGATTTCTTTCCAAAGGGAGGTAAAAGGGGCTGCTTGTGCAAAGGTGCCTAGCGTTACGCAAATATGAAGGCTAATTTAAGGCTGTAAGGTCATTTCCAACTCAGTTCCTGGTAGTTTCGATATTTTGGGACCCTGGGGTTATTCGTGTCCATTCTAAATATTATTTGTCGGAATTATAAATATCTAAAAATATCATTAATATTTTCTGCCCTTTTTGGGGCTTTTCAGAAAAGTTTTTAATGGAATTACGGTTCTGAAGCCATAAACGCAATAGCCTTTTCCTCTATTGTGATACGTAACCGATCCAGCTACCATTGAAGAGCACGTTGATTATGAAACCTAAATACATGAATGCGGAACATCCAAGTTTATCTGCTCTATCCAGATCAGGCGGGATATCCTCTGAGGCAAGAGGAATCCAAAAATAACAGCAGCGATTTATATCGATGGATTTCAATTATTCGGAGCATATGCTGTGGATGGACTCCTCTCGATGCAATGACAATGGGGAGAGGCCTTCGAAGGGTTGTTTGGAAAAGGGGAGCCGTGAAAATGACAACAGGAAAGGCGGAACCATGATGTCAAAGACGCAACTGATCCCGGAAAGAGTCATGTCAGGCCAGTGCACGAGAGCCATGATCGTTCAGCTGAAAAGAACCTTCGTCGATGATATAATTTCTCTTGAAACCCTTTATTATTTACGTTATATATTACGTTAAACCATAGAGTAAGAGAATATACTTACTCTATGGTTAAACTGGGGCTCATGGGTACTGGTACATTTTCCCCATTCATCCGAAGCATACCATACATATGAATACGTTATCATTGAAATGTAACAAAGAAAACTGATTTTATGAATATTTGTTCCATTATCGATCGGTTAACAGTAGCTGGGGAGCATGGTAGCTTAGTGGGTCTAGGCCGCGGATCTACATCTATATACTACCCTGCAAGGCGTCTAAAAAGGCCTGTGGCTAAAAAGGTTCATCAAAATATCTCATTTTTCATTGCTTCTGTCGGACCTGGAAATATTGATGGGCTCTAATATTATGTTCTCAGTGTCGCTCTGAAAAATATTTATTCGCAATTGCTTAAGCATTATAAGTCTAGCCTCCGAGTCCATAGCTGCTTCCAAACTAATTCGATTAACATTTTTAACGTTTCTTGTACACCAGTAGCAGTTTTAGACGACTCGCGCAACTTTCCTTTATATTCTATGAAGTTTACGGATCAAGTCTCTCTGCACCGGATCCCATGAGCTCGCTGCATATTCAAGGTGTGGTCGGATGAGTGAGAAATAGCACCTCTCTTCTACTTTCTCGTCCGAAAATCTTCCCACAAAATGCTCAACGAATCCAAACTTCTTTCACAAATGGACGTTGTTTAAATCCGATGATAGAATTTCAAAGTCAGTGTGAGCCTTAATATCGCGATAGCGTCGTCAGTAAATAAACGTATTTTACTGCTAAATCGGGAGTAGAGTCATTAATGTATTTAATAAGTAAAATGAGGCCGATTACTATTCCTTTTGGGCACCTGATGTCACTTTAACTACATCAGAGCTAATTCCGTCAAGAACTACTTTTTGCTGACGATCAATCGGTAAGTCGCGTATCCCGTTTACCACTGTTTCGTTTAATCCGCATGATTGTAATTTGTATAAAAATTTGTCGTCAGGTTCCCTGTCGAAACTTTCTTAATCTCTACAAATAATACGTCAATTTGTCTTTTCGATTCAGCAGATTTGAAAACGTAATTAAGAAAGAGCGAGAGCTGTGTTTCGCATGATTCACCTTTTTTATTGTTTTGTTTTTTTTTGTTTAATGTTAATAAAATTGGACGACAGTTGCTTGGATGCTAGTTGTCTGTTTCCCTTCTTGGAATTTGGTGTAATGCTTGAAATTTTCCAATCTAGTGGTAACTTCCTTTCAAACAATGACATTTTGAACTTAATCTCTACGAGCGGTGCGATCAGTGGCGCTAAGTCTTTAAGGACAGGGTATTCCCTCCGGATCCGAAGATTTACAATTCTCTATCGATCGTAGTTGTTTAGCTATCCCATCGCGTTGGATACAGATTTCTTCCATCGGTTCCTCAGTGACTATGATGTCTAAATTACATACAATATCGTCTGTAGTATACTGTACAGTATCAATCTAATGCGTTAAATGCCCCCTTTCAAAGTGTCACAGCTTAAATTCCCCTTTCAAAGTGGGAATTTAACGCGATAGCTTTGTTAATATTTTTGGTGACAAGTTAACCATCTTTATCAAATAACGAATCTACGGTTTAAGATTTTCCCTGAACCTCTCTCACACACGAAAAAATCGAATTTCCTTCCAGTAATTCACTGAACCCTTTTTACTTGAAATTTCACGCTGCAGTTCGCATTGATTTCTTGGATATTGAGCGTTTTGCAGCGGAAATTTCTTTTGCTTCCAGTTCTTTTGATTGATTATCTAATTCAATTGTCTTATTGTAGAAGATGTACAGTTTTCTCATTTTCCTAAGAATCCTCCTAACATCGCTGTTGTACCAGCGAGGTTCTTTATATAAACACATTTCATTTTTTCGGAATATGTTCGTTGAAACCATGGGGCAGAATTTCTAAGAAGTGTTCCTATGATACATCGGTGGTTTAACCCTCTGCTATTGCTACGAATTTTATGTGGGATGCATCAAGCATCTTGCCAAATTTAATCTAAGTTGTATTTATCAAATAAGTAGATATTGCATTTTGGTTTTGCAGCTGACGCTACATCAATTTTTAACGCTGCAGAAATTACTCTGTGATCACTTATATCGTCAGTAAAATCGATTTGTTTTATCAACTTAGGATGACTAACTGCTAACACCTTCTATTTCCTCTAGTATGCTTGTCAACTACTTGGGCAAGGGAGTGATTTGCGAGGACATTGAGTTAGATCTCGCAGATTTTTCTATTCTCTAATTCGGTTTTGCAGTGTAATTATACCAATTTATACATTTGAGATTAAAACCTCCCCAATAATTTTTACCTTTTTACTATCTCTCAGAGTAAATGCGGATATTTGATTTTCTAGTTGGTAAATAATATCAACTCCGGAGTTCGGAGGTCTATAAAAAGAGAAAGCATGAATAATCCTTATGTTTCGTTCTTTTAATAGTACACCATACGCTTTCAATTTCATTGCCCACTATTTCATTGGCGGTACTGTGTAAATGTCATCTGAAAAATGCTTTCCCCGAGTTTCAAGAATCAGTATTAAAGTTAAATGTAGAGAATACTTGGAAAGCTTTTCTTTCGCTCGTAACTTCGGGAATAAATAGTAAAAGAAGGCAGCGAACCGAGATGGTACGACGCGGAAGTGAGAAAATCATTGAGGCGACAGAGAGCGTGTCATGCTAAAATGAAAAAAGTCAGCACGTATTTATCCGCTAATGAACGCGAGCTAATAATTAAAAAATATAGGACGACTAAAGCCGCCACGAAGGAAGCGTTCAGGAATGCGTTCACGAATTTTAAAAGAAAAACACTAGTAGAGCAGTTACAGGATAACCGTAAAGCATTTTGGTCATATGTTAGGGAAGTTCAAGGTAAACGATCTACCGTATGTTCGCTGAGAAACGACTATGGAGATGTGTTGACAAGCAGGTACGATAAGTCCAATTTATTAAATTCCTACTTTAAGAGCGTGTTCACGGAGCCTTCCGAAAACTCACCCGAGATCGATGACAATCCCTGTATACATAAGATGCCAGCTATTGACATTAATACGCTCGGAATAGAAAATATTTTGAAATCGCTTAGTCCAAATAAATCACCTGGTCTAGACGAAATCCCTTCTCGCGTATATAAAGAACTAGCCTCAGAAATTGCCCATTACTTGCAGTTAATATTCAGTAAATCCATCAAGCAACACGAAGTACCTAATGACTGGAAAATCGCTAATGTAACGCCAATATTTAAAAGTGGAGACAAGGAACAGCCATCTAATTACAGGCTGATATCTTTAACGTCCATCTCTTGAAAAGTCCTTGAACACATCGTAGTCAGCTCGGTAATGAAACACCTAGACGCGCAAAACTTATTAATGGGAACTCAACATGGATTCAGGAAAAGCAGATCTTGCGAAACTCAGTTAGCGCTTTTCGCCCACGATATTTTAGTCTCCGGGGAAGACAACATTCCAGTAGACGCGATTTTCCTTGATTTCACAAAGGCATTTGATAAAGTACCCCACGGAAAGTTAATAATAAAACTGAAATCTTATGGTCTAGACGAAGATGTCATTTCCTGGATTAGAGAATTTTTGAGCGACCGCGTCCAAAGAGTAGTATTAGACGGTGCAGTCTCCAATGAGGTTAGAGTCACTTCTGGCGTTCCTCAGGGTAGTGTCATTGGCCCACTCCTATTCCTTCTTTATATAAACGACATTGGCGAAGTAGTGCAGAGTAAGTTACGATTATTTGCAGACGACGCTGTAGTTTACAGAGAAATCCATTCCAGCAAAGATATAGATGAACTAACGAATGACCTTGCTGCTATCCATGATTGGTGCGATGCTTGGCAGTTAGAATTAAATTTCGAAAAATGCGTCGTAATGTATTTCTGGAAGAAGAATAACTCCCTACAGCGTAACTATATCATTCGGGGCACGCAGTTAAAGGCAGTTGAATCCGTGAAATATCTAGGGGTTGGACTCAATAATGATCTATCGTGGAATAAACATATTCGAGAAATAACCGGTCAAGCTAATCGTAAAATGGGTTTTGTTAAAAGAATATTGGGAAAGTGCGACGACAAAGTGAGAGAAATTAGCTACTTTTCCCTCGTTAGGCCACATCTGGAATACGCTGCCAATGTTTGGGACCCTCATGAAAAAGGCTGCAAAGAAGAGCTGCCAGGTATGTGAAAGGTCGTTACGATAGTCTTGTTAGTGTAACTGACCTCTTAGATAAACTCGGATGGGAATCTCTGTCGGACCGTAGATTGAAAAATAGACTAAACCTTTTAGATAAATTCAAGAGCAGTGTCTTTTCTGACGAAGTTAACCATATCTTGCGGACGCCAACGTACTACGGAAGATCAGATCATATAAATAAAATAAGAGAGATAGATTGCAGAACAGACAGATTCCGAATGTAATTTTTTCCATGATCAACAAGAGATTATAACGGCAGCAATAGAACTCGTAAATAGATTGCATGACTTGTAGTGTAGCCTTCTAACCTATGTAAAACTTAATGCATGTTTCTGAAATTCTATTCTATGTTCTATTTCTAACAGCATATAGTAGTATAGTTTGTTATTATACGGGACGTTTTTGGACGGTGTGGTGTGCATGTGGGAGTCCAAATGCATGCTGCATGCTGGTGATTGATCACCCCCTGCCAAACACCCTAGAGGTGGCTCGCAGGGTATTATGTAGATGTAGATGAATGTGATTTAACTGCTATAAACTCCACCACCTGTTCTACCGCGTAGACTGCATCTGTAGATTTTATATCGTGATGGAAACACTTCGCTATCGCTTCTACCTTCTGTAAGCCAGTTCTCTGTTCCCATGACCACGTCTGCGCCCTGATACATACCTACGCTCGATTTCGGTGCGCTTGTTTTTAACGCTACAGCAATTAACTACGACCAATTTAATATTATATTTTGTAGTAGAGTGACGGTTGGTTCTTTTGAAAACTTCTGTGTACTAGGTGAATTTTAATGGAGATGTTTATTACATTTTATGTGTTTTCTTTCTCTGGAGCATGCGTTTTGGGAATTTGTCGCTGATGTCCGGCGTTACCGCTCCTAAGTTTACTTTGGTGTGTATACTTCCGCAGTGTGGATTTCTTCGAAGACTTCATTTAGTTAAATCATTGATAATCGAGCTAGATGACCTACCCTCTAGTCTAAAATTTACCTTCAGTGCTCGCAAATCCTACGAGCCACCCGTTCAGACACCTCTTTGGAATAATGCACCCCAGACGAATTGAGGGGAGCCCAACACGATCTAAGCACCGGCCGAAGATCCATGAACTCTACTCCAATGCTCACACAGAGTTTCCTCAACCACAACCTCTTGTTGATCCAGGCAACCCTGTGCCAAACCTGAACTATCCGTGGAATCATGCTGAGTGCCAATTTCAAATCCGCGGTGGAAGCCTTCTGACGCCCCCGAACTAAATCCTGGAAATGCAAGGTGGACCAGGGAAGGAACTCGCCCTCCTACCCTGAATGTGTGAAATTTACGCACCTGTGGCTTCGTACGGTGTGAGCTCTACCCTCATCAATCCAAACCAACCTTCTGGTTGAATCACTGAGTGAGTTAGTGAAACTATAGCAAGAAAAATAAAATTATAAACATAATTTAATATATATTAGCCTGTAATAAAAACGACAAATTTCTGGAAGCCTCCACACGAAGTATGGTATTTACAATGTATACTAGAATAAGCATGAGGGCAAAAAATTTAAGTTGCCTTCTGGCTATTTTACTTGCGTTAAAGTTGTGTTTCTGAAGACAGAAGCTTTCTTTGAAGGCGTGTAATGAACTAGGCAATTGTAGGAGAGCCAATAAAAGAGGGAAGCCGCTCGCGGTTAGTGCAATGGCGAGAAACATTCTAATGAACCGGTTTCTAATATAAAAAAACTAAATATCTTCTCATAATTATTGATTAAATACGACTGAAACTTGGCCCTTTTAGCCCCAATAAACGGGAGAAAACTAGAAGAAACTCTTCATTTGAGTTCTGTTCGTGGAGATTTGTCCCAAATAAGCGGCTTCCTCCATTATGAGACGGCCAAAAAACTGGATTCTACGGTGTTTTGGTTTATCTTTAATTGAGGTTTTGCGTCTTGGGTTTAGATCATCCGCGAACGTAGCATTTGTTTAATTTGTCATCTCGGATATGACGGAATCTTAGTCTCTCTCTTCTGCGGTGCTATATTTGATAACAGAGGAAGAAGTAATGCAATGCTTAGATAATGCTTTCAATCACCTTCTGTATGTACCAATAGTATTATGCAGTCGTCAACTAAAAACGTCATTTTTGTTCGTCAGTTCGGCGTAGAGAGTGATCGTAATGGAGTAAAGACGATTTCCTTGTGCAGAAGGATTGTGTAATAGGTTTTTATAGTGAAAGAGAGATAGTGGAAGAGAGAGAGTTCAAACTGAATACTCCAGAGAATAAAAGGGGTACTATTGATATTGGAAATGCAATGATGGCAGTGACACAGGGAGCAAAGGTGAATGGATGCCATCACAAAGAGGCGGTGAATCTTCAAAGGGATTGCATATGTTGGATGAAGTTGAATCTCACCAATCTAGAAGAAATATTGGTGATTAGGACGGACTGGAATGTTTTCCTAAAGCTATGGCCGAAGTGCGCCGGTTAAAGAATTGCGTGCTGGTTGCGTAGGAGTACGAATAACATCATTTGCTTAACTTTCGTCTTGTAAGTAGAGTTTCGTAAGATATCTTTTGCACCATTTCAAAATTTCACCATAAAATTGATCCTAGCGATAAATCGAAATTTCAAACTTCGGACTGATAATGATTCACATCTTAACATTTAACTCGCTACAGTAACTTACAACAGGCTCTTATCTTCTGCTACAAATTTTAAGTCATCATTATTATTTTGCAATCTCTGATAGTCTACACTATGGAATGATGGATGGATTAGGAGGATAAATTGAAGAAAAATATGATTTATTGGTGACAGAAATCAATTAATATGCTCTGGAAAACATAATAATATGTTTGCTCTCAGAATAAATGTAAACAAATGCGATGAAGGTGGCTACGGTGTTACCAAAGGCTGAGACTAGCGCTGAAAGTTAGCGAGTGGCATTTTGAAGCATTGTAGGCCTTTTTTAGGCTAGAGGGGAGGGAAGAGCGTAGCGTTGATATGGGAGGTCTTGTGAAACTCTGTTAACTCATTTTTTTCATATTATATCATATCTTAGCTGCATGTGACAGGCGACGGGAATGTTCACGATGACGCCATATTTTCAAAATTCAGAAAGACATATTCCACATTCAAGGCTGATTCTGAAGTTGGAAACCTAAGGAATGAATAATAAGCACGGAATAGGTTCTGAACTAACGCCATCTGTAATTACCCTTTGTTCGCGGTTGGTTACGAAATCCTTAATCCAACGTATGAATCGGAATGTGTTCCATAGGCTTCAATAGCTTAGCTAATAAATTTGCGTGTAGAACTTCATCGAAAGTTTTTTTTATCTACAAATATCGTGTGTGTTCACGCGTGCCTTTTTCCACAAAAAAGAATGCCATGTACAAAGAGGGCTAGTTGAGTTTCGCAAATCTACTTTTCCGGAATCCATGGTGATTTGGATCTAGCAAGTTTTCGCTATCTATATACCCGATTACATTAAATTTATGAATAGAACGAAAGGGAGTATGCCTTATTGTAGATTGAAGACAGGCCGGGGTAATCTGCAAAATTATTCATTTTACCCTAACTTAAGAGATAGAATACCTTAATAAAAAGTTAATTACTTGTTTAAAAATTGGACTATTATCTTGAAATTTAAAGAATAATGAAGTAAAACCTTTTCAATATCCTCCTGCATACTTTGGTCGTTAGTACGATCTTTTTTGTGACCAATGACTCGTTTAAAACTTCCGCTAGTCTTGAAAAATCAGAGTGTGTTCAGAAGATTTTTGTCTACATCTTCCTGAACCGCAAAATCGAAAAGAAATTAAAATTTTGCCTAGGTATTTTCTTAGTCGTAAAATTTTTATACGTGAGATATAGGCAAATGTTAACAAAGTATACTGTATGCATCCTAATACTTGAAAATACTACCTATACTTGCCTATGCTTTAAATAACTGATTGAAGCCATATTTTCCAAAACGGCATAAGCCCACTTCGCTGGAATGAATAGTTTTAGTGCACATTTTTTGGGGCCTCAGAAGATATTGCTTTGATTTTTTCTATGGGCTGATATCGCATATGGTTACATGTTTTTACTGGAAAAATTGAAGCGATGGTTTTAGTAGCTTCGAAAATTTACAAATTAGCATTAATATAGTTGTTTACTATGGATTTCGCGGCTTGGCTTGGGCTCTTAAGGAATAGACAAATTCTTTGCAAATAAGGAAAATAAGCGGTTGAGCGCGAGTGATGCGCCCTCTTAAGCAATGCAGATTAGTGGACTGGCAATCGTAATCTCTCTGGACGAGGGCACACATTTGGAGAACCCATGACTCATCAATATTTGTTATTATGAGTCTCCGCTTACGCCCGCCCGCCTCCGCTTGCGACCGCCGATTTCGTAAGAATTCTTCCCAGGGTCGCTGCAGGGTGAGTCACGGAACACTAATGGGCGGAAGAGGGCGAGGGAAAGCCTTCGAGGGTATCCCCCGCATGAATGGGCCCAACTCTTCTTTTCAATGCTTGTTTTGGACGCGATTACCCGCCGAGGAGAGAGAGAGAGAGAGAGAGAGAGAGAGAGAGAGAGAGAGAGAGAGAGAGAGAGAGAGAGTCTGTGGAATGCCCGAGGGACGATAAGGAGAGTGCGAGCGATGAGGAAACACACCAAGTCAACGTCAGACACATATCTACATCTGCATCTCTACGTGTGCTTGGCCTGCGTCTGGCAAGCGAGCGCGTGCCTCATGAAGGCTAAGATGAGTGCAGCATGCGTGGTGTAGAATCACCCCATGCGACACACCCTGGTGGTGGCTTGCACGGTACCTCGTAGATGTAGAGGCACTTTCAAAAGTCGGTCCCCACGGCCAGCGCGAGCAATTAAATTTTCCCTTTGCTCGAACTTCGGATATTGCCTATGCCTTCTGTGCCTTGAAAGGGCTAGTGTGACTTACAGTCACCGTCCACGAAAGTCTTACCGAGGCATTCTTCTATGTTCCTAAATTCTTCGCGACTTCCCCAGCTCCCGGCGCGAGATCGCAAGGAGAAGCAAATGTTCTCAGTCATCCGCTTCTCACCCTGATAATATTCTGAGATATATAGTCTGAGTAGTCTGGCTTGTAAACAAAAATACCGAGACGTATTTGCGTTGCAATGCACATGTTAGGAAGAAATAAAAATCGGAATTTACGGCTGTAAGAGTATTCTAAAAGTTACCTGCAAAATAACTTTTCAGATTAGAATAGAAAAGAATATGAAATTTATTATTCCGGGACAAGTTTGTCCCTTAGGAACATATATGGTTATAAATATCATACTTAGAGTCAGACATATGACAAGAATAACTAGATTTTCATTATACATCGATTTCACAGAATGCGTCTAAATATACGACAGAGTAGAAAAAAAAATACATATGTACTCGTATATATGTATTTTTTTGTTTTTAATCAACAGCAAGACAAACGTATGGACTCATAAATACATCTGATTTTATTGAATGCGACTAAATATATGACAGGGTAGAGCAAAAAAAATACACATGTATATATAATTATCATCACGAAAAACGTATGAACTAATAAATACATGTGATTTTATTGAATTTAACATCAGCACAATAATCAGTTTACTTTAGCATTAGCACAATAATCAGTTAAGTTACAATATTCAATTTACATGAAGCAATATTTCATAATATTTCTTTTTGAAATGTCTTACATTTTTAGATTTTTTTAAATCGCATGTCAATTGATTTTAACAGAGTTAGAACGCGTGCAAAGAAGAGCTGCCAGGTATGTGAAAGGTCGTTACGATAGTCTTGTTAGTGTAACTGACCTCTTAGATAAACTCGGATGGGAATCTCTGTCGGACCGTAGATTGAAAAATAGACTAAACCTTTTAGATAAATTCAAGAGCAGTGTCTTTTCTGACGAAGTTAACCATATCTTGCGGACGCCAACGTACTACGGAAGATCAGATCATATAAATAAAATAAGAGAGATAGATTGCAGAACAGACAGATTCCGAATGTCATTTTTTCCACGATCAATAAGAGATTATAACGGCACCAATAGAGCGCGTAAATAGATTGCATGACTTGTAGTGTAGCCTACTAACCTATGTAAAACTTACTGCATGTTTCTGAATTTCTATTCTATATTCTATTTCTAACAGCATATAGTAGTATAGTTTGTTATTATACGGGACGTTTCTTGGACGGTGTGGTGTGCATGTGGGAGTCCAAATGCATGCTGCATGCTGGTGATTGATCACCCCCTGCCAAACACCCTAGAGGTGGCTCGCAGGGTAATTTGTAGATGTAGATGTAGATGATTCCATATTTCGCAGGAGGTGATCTAGAAAGACCTAGCGTAAATGGATGTTCTATGGTTTGGAATGTAGAGTTCTTCCATATGGCGTGTCGGGCGTTTATTTTTTTAGCATTATATTGTATATTTTTGTGTAGATATGTGGGAAGTTCAATCGTAATTAACTTGTACATAAATGTAGCCTTATAAAATAGACGCCTTTCTTGTATTCTTAGCCATCTTAGTTTTTCAAAATATGGTGTCACATGTTCACAATATGTGATGTCAAAAATATACCTTACACAGGAATTCTGAATCCTCTGTAGTTTCAGGTTTAGTTCATTTGTAAGGTCAGAATATACCACGCAGCAATAATCTATATGAGGAAAAATAAGAGTATCAACTAATTTTTGGCGAAGAGGGACGGGGATAAGGTATCTAAATTGTTTTAACTGATATAGAGTCTTAAAGACCCTGTGCGAAATGGATTTTATGTGCTCATTCCATGATAAGGTTTTATTTAGTGCAACTCCTAAGTTAGTAACACTATCAGAAAAATCAATTTCGACACCTTTAACAATTATCTTTGGCAGGGCATCAAGTATAATTCTATTAACATAAATATTACTACCAATGATGATACTTTTGGTCTTTCTGGGATTTAGTTGCAGACAGTTTTCCTGTGACCACTTACATATATTTCGAATATCATCATTCACCATATTAATGGCTTCAGTCACATCAGAGGGGTAACAGTCAATGTAGATCTGAAGATCATCGGCGTACATGTGGTATCTACATCTACATCTACATAATACCCTGCGAGCCACCTCTAGGGTGTTTGGCAGGGGGTGATCAATCACCAGCATGCAGCATGCATTTGGACTCCCACATGCACACCACACCGTCCAAAAACGTCCCGTATAATAACAAACTATACTACTATATGCTGTTAGAAATAGAACATAGAATAGAATTTCAGAAACATGCATTAAGTTTTACATAGGTTAGAATGCTACACTACAAGTCATGCAATCTATTTACGAGTTCTATTGCTGCCGTTATAATCTCTTGTTGATCATGGAAAAAATTACATTCGGAATCTGTCTGTTCTGCAATCTATCTCTCTTATTTTATTTATATGATCTGATCTTCCGTAGTACGTTGGCGTCCGCAAGATATGGTTAACTTCGTCAGAAAAGACACTGCTCTTGAATTTATCTAAAAGGTTTAGTCTATTTTTCAATCTACGGTCCGACAGAGATTCCCATCCGAGTTTATCTAAGAGGTCAGTTACACTAACAAGACTATCGTAACGACCTTTCACATACCTGGCAGCTCTTCTTTGCAGCCTTTTTCATGAGGGTCCCAAACACTGGCAGCGTATTCCAGATGTGGCCTAACGAGGGAAAAGTAGCTAATTTCTCTCACTTTGTCGTCGCACTTTCCCAATATTCTTTTAACAAAACCCATTTTACGATTAGCTTGACCGGTTATTTCTCGAATATGTTTATTCCACGATAGATCATTATTGAGTCCAACCCCTAGATATTTCACGGATTCAACTGCCTTTAACTGCGTGCCCCGAATGATATAGTTACGCTGTAGGGAGTTATTCTTCTTCCAGAAATTCATTACGACGCATTTTTCGAAATTTAATTCTAACTGCCAAGCATCGCACCAATCTTGGATAGCAGCAAGGTCATTCGTTAGTTCATCTATATCTTTGCTGGAACGGATTTCTCTGTAAACTACAGCGTCGTCAACATCATCTGTATTTGCATCTTAAGATAACTTTAGAAAGATCATTGACATAAATAGAAAACAGAAGGGGGGGGTCCAAGGATTGACCCCTGAGGCACTCCTTTGATTACAGGACAATAGTTTGGAAGCTCGCCTTTCGGTCCTCTAACGGCTTGTTCCCTGTTAGAGAGGAATGACTTGAACCACAGCATGGCTGAATTTGATAGTCCAGCATCGATTATGCCTTTAACACTTGATTACCATATACCATTGATCATATTGCTTTATTTTAAATTATTTAGACACTCTTTAACGGCACTCCGGTAAGCGCATTCAATATTCCTAAGCATTTTCTTGGGAAACATATTATCCTACAGTTTTCTACGAGTCTCATCACACGAGAAATCAAAATTACTAATGAGCGCCAAATTATTATCTTTACTTCGGCCTCATATTTATTCCAGTGATCACTAACATTTCCCTTAGCAGGTATTTAAATAATTTTTAATGTATTCCAGGTATCAGTAAGTAAATAACCTACATCTTCATATTCATCGAAAGTTCGAATGTTTAAATGGTTGTTATAAATGCATTTTCAATTTTAAAAAAATATCAGAAGCATTATGACTTAGAAAGATTTAGTGCTTTCCCGGCAAATAGACTTCGTGAAGAGTTGTCGGGATCGGGAAATGAGTTTTTTGCCTATTTCTTACCGTGTTAAGGCCCATTTAGTATATCTTTTATCTTTGCCCCTTTCATTGAGCGGTCAAACTAACTCTTTCCCCTTTTTCGTTTCTTTCTTTCTGCTATAATCAGTCGTAATTGGCGCCTGCTGATATCATACATGTCAATGTCTTCCATATTATTATTTATAAGAGGCTTCACAACAATGATAGAACTTAAACTTACGTAATGAATATCCTGAGTTAGTCTTACGGGTGAGCAAATACTGATCATATTCCTAAAAATACAAAACTACGCATACATAATAAAAAGTAATTGTATGCATTATAAAAATATACCGTGTTGAGTACCTAATGACATTTTCTGCGCCATTAATACAAACAATATTTATTAGCTACCAAATATACTGCTTGGGATGGTGCCCTTTACGGTAAGGAAACTTAGACGCTGTCGAATCTGGAACAAGAAAAGAACGAAGATATCCGAGATGTGAGTATAAAAAAAAAAGGGAAATAATATGGAGAGACCGAAAGGACCAAATGCGAGTGGGTGTCACTGTGAATTGAAGTGGTTAGTTCAATTTGGGAGAGGCGCAAGCAATTCGGTGATTCACGAAATGCTCCATGTAATCCTATATTATCAGGATGCATTTAATAATAATCATATGTACTCCCTTTTTCATTTCAGAAGGTCAAGTAAATTATGTTTTTCCTTGAACACCATGAAGGGCTGACTTACAGTCATACCCACGCTGATGTTACTTGCACTATTTTTCTTAAAAAAAACACTAAACAATACTAATGTACAAGTATTCCCCAGAAATAAATGGACAGCACTTCCTACGACGCATTTTGGTGTGGAAGCATGCCATACTCGAAAATGAAAAAGAGACTTCGTTGATTCCCACTGATTTATTTTGTCCGTACGACATTTTTCGAACCATAGAGGTCATTATCAAGTACCTGATAGTACTTGTACTTGATAATGACCTCTAGGTACTTGTAGGTACTTGATAATGACCTCTATAGTTCGAAACATGTCGTACGGACGAAATAAATCAGTGGAAATCGACGAAGTCTCCTTTTCATTTTCGAGTATTAACTTCCACAAAGTTGAGCCTAATACAATTGAACCAAGCATTTAATGTTACTCAATGCTCGCGACTTATTTTATATAAAGGAATTGAAGCCAATCCGATTGCTCATCTAAAAAATATCTGAAAAATTACCTTCTCTCATAAAATAGTAGCCCTACCCGTAGAGTTTCCAGGAAAAAAGTTAAAATACTTCTAATTTTCTATTTATAGGATGGGAATAAGGTGCGGCATTCAAAATGCAGGCGCTACTTGTATTCCGAATAGACTTAAATTTGGGAGTAATTGCTATTTCAGTTGTAAACGTTTAAAAATGACTGAAAACTCTTCGCCGCCGACACAAGTAAACGCGAGCACGGACGGTAACCGCGACGCAAACGGCAATATTTAATATTGGCGTATGTATTTACGTTTTTTTACAAGACGATGGGGAGAAAAAATATTGGAGTATTACGCTCGAAATGCTCCTAAAATTTTATTTTACTATATATGATGTATTACTTTACCAAACGACTCAGATGTTCCTCTCTCTTCCTCGCGCGATGGGTTACTCGCCGGAAAAACCTAGCATTCTTCTCCGCTTTCTTCGATGGTGGAATCGTTTGGCTGTGGAGTATGGAAGGTTCACGGGGCCTCCATGCCTCTGAAATCTTGCTTGGCACTCTTGGTGATGGTTGAAGTAGTCAAGTTGCACCATATGCGCAACCCAATCAAGTCAAATCGATCCCTAGTGGACGAGGAGCGCGTAAGCAATACGCGAAGGTCGACCGCGGAAAATAACTGAGATGGCTGCGCCATGTATGTGGACCGACTTTTGAAAGTGACTGTATATAATACCTCGCGAGCCACCTCTGGAGTGTTGGGCGGTGATTGATCAATCACCATAATGCAGGACGCTTTTCTCACTTTCATACCATGTGGTAAAAAAATATTACGCATGATAAAAAAATCGTCCACATTCATGCAAAGGAAAACCTTGCCAACGGTTAGTTATTTCTATAGCCAATCCATGCAAGGTTACGTCTCCATAATTCCCTTCGAGCCTCCTCTAGGGTGCTTGGTAGGGGTAGGTCAATCACCACTATGCAGTATGTGAAAGGATTCCAATATGCACATAACACTGTCATGAAAATGTTACGCCTACTAACAAATCACTCTCCCACCTTCACGCAAAGGCAAAACTTTCCGACTACTCCGCAAGGCAATCCGCCTATGAAGCTAAAACACAAAAATTGCTGTTAGAAATACTAGGAAAATTTATAAATATGCATTAAGGAATATATAAGGTAGTAGGCGGGAGGCGGTGGGAGTCCAATTGCATGCTGCATGCTGGTGATTGATCATCCCCTGCCAAACACCCTAGAGGTGGCTCGCAGGGCATTGTAAAGTTGTAGATGTAGGTTCCACGAGTCAATTAAGCTATTAGTAAGTCGTTATAATCTCGATCGTGGAAAAAACGAATCTCACTTATTTCATTTTTATGATCTGATCTATCGTAATATTTTAGTGTTCGTAATATAAGGCTAACTTCGTCGGAAAATAAAATACTATTGAATCTAAGAAATAGGTTTAGTCTACGGTCTGACAGAGATTCCCATTGAAGTTCTTCTAAGAGGTTAGTCATACCAAAAAGACTATCGTAACGATTTTCACGTGCCTGGCAGCTCTTTTCCGTACGCTCTCTAACTCTGTTTTTAAGCATATTTCATGGGGATTCCAAGCACAGGAAGTGGAATGGAATGAACGCGAATCGGAGAAGTAGCCCAGTCCTCTCACTTAGTCGTTGCACTTTCCCAGTATTCTTTTAAAAAAACCCAATTTACGATTGATTTTATCTGTTATTTCCCCAATATTCCACGATAGAAAGATGTTAGAACAATGGGAAAAGATAAGCTTGCAATGAGTCCTCCTGGCGAGTGGCGCCATTAATTCTATTATTGCGATACACGATTGTTATCTTTAATATTACGAGGAAATAACGCCATTTTAAATCTCTCTGTTTTGCAGTGTACTTCCTTTGTTTTCTTCTCATGATCACGTCTAACATAGTACGACGGCATACGGAGGATATGTTTCACGTCGTCTGAGAAAGTATACTCTCTGAATTTACTAAGTAAATTTAGCGTGTACTCTGCTCTAAGCTCCTGTAAAGATTCACAACCGGAGGCATGATCGTAGATTCCATTCAAATTCATTCAGTGGGCACAAGTTCACCCTCTGGGATATTTTTCAAATTATAATTATATGTTGTGCGCCTATGTAAATAATGTACAAATTGGCTATCTCATTTTTATGAGTTAATATTTCACGAAGTTAGAGCCATTAAAAACACGAAAAATGGCCATTATGGCGAGCAAAGATTAAAAACATTTAACTTTTAAATGCCTTTAATTTGAGCAATAATGAGACAAAATGTTGAAAATGTCCTTATTTTTGAGTAATTATTTTTCGTTTTAAGTAATTAGTGCGATTTTTAAAAGTCCAATGCAAAGCAGAATACAAGTATTGTAACTGTTTAACAATCACAGAATTGTGTCAACTTTCTCAGTCTTTTTTACAGTCATGAAAAATCGCGTAGGAAAATATAGTACTTACGCATGAAAATGGCAATTTTTTAATGAATATCAGCAATATACAAGAACGTACCTGGCAAGAATCTTTCTTTATTGAAAATGATTTTTAAGCATGAAAAAAATTTAAATATTGCATGAAGAAAATAGCAAATATTAAAAAAAAATAACCTATAAAATTTTTCCATTGCGCATAAATATAAAACAAAATGTTCCAATTAAGGACAGGTAAACAGCGTGGGCGATATTTTTGTTGTTAATGTTGTATGTCTTTATTAGCATGCTTGCAAAATGCGTTGCCCAAGCTGGCATGTAGTAATTATTAACATTGCTTGTTGGACTTATAAGTAGAGGTAGGGTCTTCAACTTTAATTTATTGATGACATGCTTCATATATTAACGAACATGTTTTACTTTATAAATAATTGTTTATAATTATTAGTTTTAAATGATTAATAAAAGAACCCAGCTGCATTTCTTGTCTTCATTGAGCGTGTTAGTTTCGTGATGGTGCTAAGGAAGTGTCCAGTAATTATTGTGAACAAACTTAATTTTTGCTAACTCTATAAAACAATAATTATCAGTTTCTTCAATATTTTAATCAATGGAAATATAGGCTGAGTGTATTTAGTAAATCCACATCTCAGGGGCATATCTAAGACGGGAAATGAGGAAGAACTTTGATTGAAATTTGCAAAAAGTGGTTTGAGCTCTCTAAAATCACGCATCGCCCCGTGCAAACGAATGTTATGGCACCTATACACTTAAATGGAAAACAATAATTACTCCTCTGCAACTATCTACATTCACATACTACTCCTCAAGCTACTTCAATAGCCATGTTGCCGTGTGGGGGTGGGTGTTAGGACAACAGCCATTTACCTGTATAAATACTGAAAAGATTAATGATTACGATGGTAGGGTGAACTGACTACTACCTAGCATTTATTGGAGCCCTTTATTGTTGAAGGTTAAAATTAATTCCTCTACTCATCCGGTCGGAAAAACATCTATCTTATATAATCAATTCTTTCGGATCTGAAGCATGGAGCTTTGATGTTTTCCTTTTCGCTTATAAAGTTTGTTATTGCTCAATCGATCTAAGCCTAGCACGTGACCTATGAGTTTCTTGGGACTCCCAGCCTAACTCTTGTAAAAGTTTAGAACCTCTCTCTCTTCACTTGAAGTAATTTTTAACAAATAGCGCCGCTTTCTGTTGCATTGTACTTAGTTTGCGGATAAAATATTTCTGCGTCGGATCCCGTATGCTTGCATTGTATTCGGCGTGCGGTCTGACGAGATCGAAGTAGACCGTTGTTTGTAATAAATTCTGAAACACTCCCTCAGACGATGAAGAAAATTTCCTACGTATTTTACAAGGAATCATGAGGGTAAGGAAGACATAACTGACTTCAGAACACGAATATTTAAGTCGTCCCTATTCCCTTGATCTGTCAGGGGTAATTGCGCATACCATGACATTAATTGCTGCACTCTCTAAGCAGCCGATCTTTTTTTCGAGCCGAGCTCGATTTTATTTCTCGTTTTCATTCATTTGTTATTTTAGCATTTCCATAGCATTTTTTACTAAAATTCTGTGTACTGATCTATTAAAAAAATCTTTTAATTTTGTAGCGTTGCTCTTTGTGTAGCTGCCTGGCGGATCACTCCATATATTTATTTAGTCATTCCTGCCTTTTAAGTGTAGCACACGCTAACCGTGTAATTCAGTTGGCGCCTGGTAATTGGTTGGTTGGGGAACAATACCTTTGCCACAGACTTCAACGGTGCCTCGTTGTGTTTCTTCTAGATGTAAATGTACCGATGTGAAGTCATGCTCTAAAATTTTATTCTGGATGGAATGAATCTTCAGGTGGGTCAGCGTGCGTGATCCATTTGCTGAATGATTGAGACTATTGGTGGGTCGGTCGTGAGCGACCAATATACGTGATCGAGACCATCTTAGCGGTCGATTGCTGAACGGGATCACTCCGATGATCGACACAATCTTTCAGGCGGCTCGCCACCGAAGTCGGTCGTCGACCACTCTTGTCGACGTCAGTCGTCGCTGACTCGCGATTGCAGTCGCTCATTGTTCTTTCATGCCCGAAGTCGGTCGTCGGTGTCTCGTGACCCAAGTCGGCCGTTCTATTCAACAGCAGCTCTTAGATCCTGTCATTTGGCTTTTTGAACAATATCGGCAGCGATTGATATCGGTCGTGATTGATATTGGTATTGACCGAGGGTCAATCATTTCTACATCTACTTCTACATAATACCATGCGAGCCACCTCAAGGGTGTTTGGCCGGGGGTGATCAATCACCAGCATGCAATTGGACTCCCACATGCACCCCATATGGTCGAAAATACGTTACTGATAATAAAAAATTATACTACCACATTAATGCGTAGGCAAAACTTGCCAACTACTCTTTAACGTAATCTGCCAATAAACCCAGAACACAAAAAACATGCTATTAGCTATAATCAGAAAATTTAGAAACATGCATTAAGGTATACACAAAATAGTAGGATAAATTACAATTCGTTTAATCTACTTTTTAGTTCTGACTCAGCCGTTATAGCCATGGCAGTCGTTATAGTCTCATATTGATCGTGGAAAAAACGACATTCTAAATCTATCTGTTCAACAATCTATCTCTCTTCTTCTATTTATACGATCAATTTGAATCGATCATTAGGGTCACTACAGTGATCGGTGAACGGTGATTGACATCACTTAACCGACGAACTTGGCCAATTTCTTTCTACGCCCCACCACTTCACCTGTCATCAATAGATCCTCCTCCACACCGTCCTACACTTCCTTCAACGTTGTATACAGGCTATTTTGTAATTTTTGCCCCTCGTACTACATAGGAGAATGTACCACACCCATATCCATCCGAATGAATAACCACAGGCACTCCTGCAAAACTCCCCCCTTTCATGAACCCATCCCCATTCACACTTCCTCACACAACAGTACCTTCGACCAATGTTTTTCCCTAACCTTCATTGAAGTTTTGCCAGAGAGGGCAACTATCATCGAGGTGAGGACTAGGGAGATGGCCCACATCTGGGTTGAAAGGGCGTTTGAAACGCCCGGGCTAAACATCGCCCATTAAAAGCCAAAACAAACCCTACCCTCCCTTTCCCCCCCTCTCCCCTTCCCCTTCTTCCACCCCCACTACCTCACCAAGGAGGGCGACTGGAGGAACTTACCCTGCCTGCACCAGTTCACCTTCAGCACTGAGGATAGCGGGTCAATCCGCTGAAACGTCTGAACGTTTTTTTGTGAGTGTTCCTTTCTTACGTGTGTCTATGTTTTTATTAGTACAATTTTTGTTCGTTCGCCTTGATCGGCCACATACTTATATTATATATATATATATAGTTAAAGTTAATATCGATAAACACAGAGACACAAAAAAGAAACACTCACATTGAATAAATTTATTTGAATAAATCTCTGTGTTTATCGATATTAACTTTAACTATTTATATTACGTGCCACGTGCATATCAAATTTTCCAAAACATTGTATATAATATATATATATAAATAGTTCAAGTTAATATCGATAAACACAGAGACACAAAGAAGAAACACTCACACTGGAAAAATAAACTCGTCGAAGCTATCGAAGCATTTCAGGCTTCTTCGTCAGCTGAAGTATGAATGGTGAGGAAAGGAGAGGGTTGGAAGAGGGAGAAGAGGGGTAAGGGGAGAGGTGTATGGGGAGGGGGAGTTAGGAATAGGGGTTAGGATGCGACGTTCAGACCTGGAAAGCTATTGGCTTGAAAGTGCCAAATGCAAGCCAATTCGAGGGTGTGGAGGTTGAGGGCGGAGTCGGTGGGAGGGAGGGAGGCAATAATGGATACTTCGTAGCATTGATTGAAAATGGAATCATGTGAAAGACAATGTGTAGGAACTGGTAGAGAGGAGTGGGGGGAAGATGGACAACAGGAGGCGCGATGATTGTTAATTCTGAGATTGAGAGGGGTAGTGCATTGGCCAATATAGAAAGCAGGGCAGAAATTACAGTGAAGAAGGTAAATGATGTTGGTGGAAGTACAAGTAGTGGAGGGGAAAATCGGTAGGAATTTAAGCTTGGGGAGAAAAGAGGCAGGGGGTGGAGAGAATATCTTGCAGGTTTTACACCTGGGACGATTGCAAGGTGAGGGTGTGGAGATAGTGACTGACTGCGACTTTTGGAGAGGGCGGGTGGCTTTAAATATGGTGTTTAAATTCGGCGGTCTCTTAAATGTTATCCGAGGAGTGGAAGGGAAAATCTGAGAGGTGGACTTGTGTTTGGAAAGGATGGGGTACAGGTCCTTCAATATATTTTGTAGCAAATGAGCACCAGGAAAGTAGGTTGTGAGCAGGGAAGGAGAGCAATGTTTGTCTGCGCGGGGTTTATTGTGAATAGCCGGTTTTTTTCTTATTTTGTTCAACAAGAGTTTTTCGGGGTAGCCGCGGTGAATAAGAGAGGTGTGGAGTTTGGAGAGGAATTTTTGAAGGTCTTCGCGGTTATTACAGATTCTGTGTTTGTCTTTCACATGATTCCATTTTCAATCAATGCTACAAAGTATCCATTATTGCCTCCCTCCCTCCCACCGACTCCGCCCTCAACCTCCACACCCTCGAATTGGCTTGCATTTGGCACTTTCAAGCCAATAGCTTTCCAGGTCTGAACGTCGCATCCTAACCCCTATTCCTAACTCCCCCTCCCCATACACCTCTCCCCTTACCCCTCTTCTCCCTCTTCCAACCCTCTCCTTTCCTCACCATTCATACTTCAGCTGACGAAGAAGCCTGAAGTGCTTCGATAGCTTCGACGAGTTTATTTATTCAATGTGAGTGTTTCTTTTTTGTGTCTCTGTGTTTATCGATATTAACTTGAACTATTTATATTACGTGCCACGTGCATATCATATTTTCCAAAACATTATATATATATAATATCAATAAACACAGAGACACAAAGAAGAAACACTCACACTGGAAAAATAAACTCGTCGAAGCTATCGAAGCACTTCAGGCTTCTTCGTCAGCTGAAGTATGAATGGTGAGGAAAGGAGAGGGTTGGAAGAGGGAGAAGAGGGGTAAGGGGAGAGGTGTATGGGGAGGGGGAGTTAGGAATAGGGGTTAGGATGCGACGTTCAGACCTGGAAAGCTATTGGCTTGAAAGTGCCAAATGCAAGCCAATTCGAGGGTGTGGAGGTTGAGGGCGGAGTCGGTGGGAGGGAGGGAGGCAATAATGGATACTTTGTAGCATTGATTGAAAATGGAATCGTGTGAAAGACAATGTGTAGGAACTGGTAGAGAGGAGTGGGGGGAAGATGGACAACAGGAGGCGCGATGATTGTTAATTCTGAGATTGAGAGGGGTAGTGCATTGGCCAATATAGAAAGCAGGGCAGAAATTACAGTGAAGAAGGTAAATGATGTTGGTGGAAGTACAAGTAGTGGAGGGGAAAATCGGTAGGCATTTAAGCTTGGGGAGAAAAGAGGCAGGGGGTGGGGAGAATATCTTGTAGGTTTTACACCTGGGGCGATTGCAAGGTGAGGGTGTGGAGATGGTGACTGACTGCGACTTTTGAAGAGGGCGGGTGGCTTTAAATATGGTGTTTAAATTCGGTGGTCTCTTAAATGTGATCCGAGGAGTGGAAGGGAAAATCTGAGATGTGGACTTGTGCTTGGAAAGTATGGGGTACAAGTCCTTCAATATGTTTTGTAACACATGAGCACCAGGAAAGTAGGTAGTGAGTAGAGAAGGAGAGCAATGTTTGTCAGTTCGAAAGTTTTTCGGGGTAGCCGCGGTGAAGAAGAGAGGTGTGAAGTTTGGAGAGGAACTTTTGAAGGTCTTCGGGATTATTATAAATTCTGTGTCCCCGGGCAGAGAGGGAATAAGGGATGGAACGTTTGGTGTGTGGTGGATGGCAACTGCTGTAGTGGAGGTATTGCTGCTTGTTAGTAGCTTTGATGTGGACCGATGTTTTGAATTTGTTATTATCTAAAAGGTGTATGAAAACCGCGAAAACCACCCATAAATGATAAACCTCCTTAAGTTGCCAGTCAGGAAGATTTATCGAAAGATTTAATTCAGCATTACAATAAATGCGGGGGATTCCCGTTCGCAGCTTGTTTCGTGGTGAAGAGATCCAAATTGTAGTAAGGCGCGTGACGACTCGGCGGCAGGTGAAGGTAGATAAATAGGTTTCGTAGGAATACCCAAAGAAATGCAAGGACCTTTTCATTCAGTATTCGCACAAATATATTCAAAAATATTTGTAACCAAAGCTGTAAATTTAAGATATTTTGGAGAAGTAAATTTAATTTAATTAACAACGATCGCTTCTAAGAGCTTGTTTTATGTCGAATATATCCCTAGAGCGTCAATAAAATACTCACATGCCTAAATTTACATATTAGAAATACATTTTGGCACTGCATGTTTTAAATTTTTTAGCAAAGCCTTTATTCTGTGTTTGATTAAAATATTATGTCCTTTAATTTGTATCTCATGCGAAAACACACCCAGAATCACCCATAGTTAGAATTTTATGCTTGATATCTTCACTGGGTTTCTGATCTTTTTTCGGTTTGAACACAGTTCCTCAACTTAAAGAATTGTCATCAATTCCCTGGAACGCCAGCATTCAGAACTGCGGCTTCGCAGAATTTCTTGGTTGTATTTTAATTCTCTGCGAAGAGGAGGACAGTAAAGTAATGACCATGCAAAAGCAGTTGCGTCTTGGACGCTCATACTTTTGTTGCTTAAATGTCTTCGTGCAAAGGCTTTTGATTCTATGCATACCGTGGTGCAAAGCCTAACCATCCATGAAACTTGTTTGAGACGGCTAGACTGAGGTAGAGATAGACTAAGGTATAGAAGGGTGATTGACGTTCCAAATTCACTGATGACGAAGTTTTAGGTCATAGTTGCTCTTTGAGAATGATTCCATGTTCCGTGAAAGAGAATTTTATATATTTCATAATTATCATCAATCATATGCATATATATTGCTCACATTCGTATACAAGTAGATATTCACTCCTTTCGCCTGCCTCCGTTCTCTGCTACGAAATGATAAAAAATATAGCTTGGTAGTTATCGACCCAGGGAATGCTTCAGCGAGTGACGCATCATGGGCCGAAGACTTCCTCGCCAGCGTCGTGGGCGGCCGCCTTTTACTGCAGAGGAATTGGGGGGGGGGGGTAGAGGGGAGTGGGGTGGGTCAATGGGAATTCCAACTCAACTGGGTCATCAAGTTCAAAGGTACTTCAAGGGAAGTATCATGAGTACCCATCGCCACCAGGAGAATTCAAAGGGTAAGCCTCCACTTCTCAAAAATGTCCGAATTCTATGAACGGAGGCAGACGAAATTTATGTTTCTTGTAAGAAGGAAGAAAGAAAGAGGAAAGTAGACGCATTCACCACATTCACGTCGGCAAACAACATTATCGTCGGTAAAAATGCCTGAATAGGATCCTGAATAAAACTGTCGTCTTCGTCATCCATCAGGGGCGTATGAAAGAGGGGCCCATCCCATCGAAATGAGTCAAACTTTTGGCGTTTGAACTATGTCTCGCTTTGCGCTCATAGTTGTCGTAGCACTTTCTATCCATTTAGAAGTACTCTCGTATTTCCTTGATTGTTTAAATTCAAAATTTACCCTAAATGTTTTTTATTACCCCATGTCATTCGCACACATTAAATCTTTTTTCCCTCCATCTCATGCACATTGCGTATATTTAAATGTTCATTTACGACTTTAATCTATATACATTATGAATTGAAGAGTACCAATCAGATTTTTGATTTCTTGAAGGGTGCGAAAAGATTTGAGACAACTGTAGCGTACATCTTTGAGCTTACGTCATCTCAAATGTTCTAGACGCGAATACTTAATCGAGAAAACGGAGTGTATCAAATAACGAAACACTCCTTAGGAATTCCGAGAAATTTCAGCCAATTAGCGGGGCAGACAAATTCTAATGTGGATGCAAAGCAGAGTGCGTTGGCAATTTAATATCACTGTGCTCATTTCCTCGAAGTCAAAGTAAGGCGTCTGCAGAACGCGAGGAATGTAGAAAATGACTAGCAGAACTTGATCAAAAAAGATTGCAAAAAGTTCTCTCAAGCCTGTGGGAACCCTTTGAGATATTTGCAAAGAATTGACACAGAAACATTTCGCGGAGGGATGCACGAGCGGAGGGGGAAGGGGAGCGATAGCGGCCGTGTGTGCCCGTGCGCCTCGTTTTGCTGGAACTTTTCGGAGCTGGAGCGAATTGGAGCACGAGGCGGGGTCTATGGACCCTTAGATCTGGAGACTGCCCTAGGATCTGCTCTACAATCGACTCCTTCCCCTCTCTCCCCCTCCCTTCCCCCCTAACCCCATACTCCTACCTCTCTCTCTCTCTCTCTCTCCTCTCCCCCGCCTCTGCCCTATTTTACCCCGTCAAATGCACCCTTGCTCTCAGCCATTACGCCATGGATTCGATCTTGCGTTCCTCCCTCCGTCTCTTTTTGTCATGCGCCCATCTACTTATGTGTCTATCACCAAACACCACCAAGTTACAAGGTATTTGCTGTTCGGCAGTAAAAAATAAACCTTTCGCTTATTTAATTAGCTTTAAGAAAAACCTGGCCGTGTTATCTGTGCATGCTGGGATCACCTAGATGTGAATAATCTTTAACATAAATATGAAGTGAAATGTCATGGTAAGGGAATCGAGAAATACACTAGAAAATTCAAAAAGGGGTTACCTTACTAAAGATATCAATTTGATGAATGCACAGTTTCCACAATAGCATCGTCCCTTCCTTCAATCACAATCTTAGGTAAAGGAGGACAGCAGCTTTTTACTAAAAATTTTCTTTACATACCGCGCAGCAGATTGAAATTACTTTAGATGATAATGATAGTTGGTACTTGATTAAGCTACCAAAGACGTCTGTTCTTATTCAAGAACAAATCCGAGTGTCTGTCTCAAAAACCACGCACGCGCATCGACATTGTGCTCTGAAAGCCACTCCAACTTCAGCCATTTTTTATGAGAGCGAACTGCATCGAAGGTGAACGCCACGGATCGCATTGTTATCGAAACATATCACATTCTTTACGTTGCCTTTGCGCAAGTACAGTATAAGTAGTAACATTAATGTTCTAATTTAGGAAATTACCAGCATTAAAAGGTTTATCATAGTACCAAGATACCTAAGTTTGCCTATATTAAATATACACTCTTTTGGGGCTGTTCTCTATGTCAGCTGGATGTATTTTGAAAACGAATAAGTTTATTTACCACAATACTTCATACACACAATACTACTTAAATTAGTCGCATCTCTAAAGATGCTTCCGTGGCCTTCAGAAAATAAATCGTCCCGGAATATAAGTATCGATAGGCTTATGTGCAAGATATATGACAGAATTTACTTTCCTAGTCAAAGCAATAGCAAATACTCGCATAAATGACTTTATAGTACGTGCTGTCCAATTTCACGCATTTTTTGCCCCAATCAATTGAGCCCATAATGAATGAGATTCCGTTTCGTAGCACGTTCACGAACCAAGTAACGATTAACGATACATATTCAATTGAGATGGAAAATAAGTCCTGAGTGGTGCAGCAGCCGGAAAGAGCAGCTTCCTTTAGCTGTGCCCTGTCTTCCGATTTGCCACGCATTTCCCCTGCAACGCAATATCGCGCCCCCGCAGACTGGGTCTCACTGGAATACGACGCACAGCGCCACCTTGATCGTGGCCGCCGCTGGCCCCTCCCCGCGGCCCATATCGACCGGCCCTCGTGCGTCACAGCCGACGTCACCGCTGCCTACGTCTGCGGCGGGCCGTGTGTTCTGCAACGCGCGGATGTGGTGGGCGTGTGACGTCTGCAGGGCCGGCCGACTGCGGCGCTGAATGACTTGGCCAGTGGTGCAGTCTCGCGGCGCGGCAGATTGCGGAGGGTCGCCGATCCAAGGAGCGGCGGCGGCGGATCTGCGTCGCTACCTGTTACCCTGCGAGTCAGCTGCATAAGCGTGTGGCAGGGGCTGTCCTCTTAGCCTGGAAGACCAAGAAACAACATGAATTACAGAGGGAAATGTCAGAGAATCGGCTGAAGCGCATAGAAAACTCTATGATTCATCAGCTGAGTACCCTGAAACTATAGCGCCTAGCTTACACTCAATTAAACACTCTGATATTATATTCCCTGGTATAGAGACCCTATAAACATACTCTCTGGTTAACACCCTATACAGCCTAAATTTGTATCACCTGGTTAACTCCTCTAGACATCCTACACTCATGCTGCCCGCAATCCACAATGCTTAATATCCTGTAATTATTCTGTCTGCTATCTATAAGTTTGGATACAGATCCATCATATCAGTATATTGTATCTGGTGACTGTCCATATCTGCCCCGGGGTATCTAATGCAGTCCTTTGACTGGCTCCTGAATCATTGTTTCAAAAGAATGTAGTCGATTTGCAATCTTCCAAGGTCTCCTGACATTTCTCTTTTGCATCTTCTTTTCATGGATCTTTAATAATATATTGGCAACTGCTAGTCTGTGTTCAGTGCACAAGTCAATTAGCATTTCTCCTCTTTCATTACGGTTTCCTAATACGCATTTTTCGGTCATTATTCCGTCTTCACCTTCCCTGGCGACGGCATTATAATCAAATAATATTTTCTTCCCCCTTTAACAGTTTGATTACTTCTTGGTAGGTGCTTGCTACTTCTCCTTCTTCATAATATAATCCTGCACCACTGCAGTAGCTACGGTTTTGGGTTTTATATTTACCATTCCTATCCTTTCATTGAACCGCGGATGGATTTTTGCACGTATTTCGGCGCCCTTTCTAACTTTGAGCGTTACTCCCCCCCCTCCAGCATTGCCATTTAGCAGCCCTGTTCACTGCCAACGTGTGTTCCCCATATCACCCTAAAATTTTATCGTTTGATCTTTTCCCTACCCTACCTTTGAAATCCTCCATTCAAAGAAGTTTGATTAGAGTTTATAATTATATTTATCTCATCATTAATGTCCTCACAATTCATAATTTCCCTTAATAGTTGTGATTTCATTTATTCCCTATACGCATAGTTTTTACTGTGGCTAAATATGCAGAGTTTAATTTTTATCAATCTTTCATAATTGGCTCCCGTAAAGTTACATTACATCGGAGACTATTTCGAATCAGAATGGATATTCCTCTTGAGCCCGTTTTTCTTTGGGATCTCCACTGAAAAACTAATTATAGTAGCCTACACATTCTCAGCCTTGTCTTTTTTTGTTTCCGAATTTTAGTGATATCTACTTGCATTTTTTCTGAGCCACTTTTTTCTTGTTAACCTTCTTGGAAACACCCAGTACGTATCAGGTATCAAAAATTATGGCCATTTTCCATCGCTTATGTCTCCAAAGTACGTAACTCAGTGCTGTTTTTTGTGATGAATTCTTAATGAGTTAAAGGGATTCAGCCCACAACCCGGAGGATTAGAGTTTATTTTTGGGATACCCTTCCCTTAGACCGGCTTCTTTCTCTACAGCCCGTCTATCCTGCCTGTTTGGCCCGCAGGTGGTGTTTCACTTCCCACCTGTACGCTGATTTCTTCCGAATGCCAGTGAGGGCTTTACTCTTATCCGCCACCGCCAGGAATCTCGGGCTAACACGCTCCCTCCAGGATTGACCAAACCATTCCAATCGAGTTTTAGACGATCTAACCGAGAAATATATGAAGTCTAGGTCTTTCGGGAATTTTATTTGAAACGATCATTTTCGTGGTGAATAAATACATAAACGTCATCGAAGACCTGAAAAAAGTTAATTTTTACTCAGAAAAACTTGAAAAGGTATGGAATTCAAACTCTGTAATAAAGTGGAAACCTTGGGAGAGACGAGATACTAAATCACCAGGTATTCATAGCTATGGGTATTTACCAAAAATGTAAAAAACTGGGTATTTATAACTTTCGCTCTAATCGTAACCTATAATGAACTAGCGCATTAAATTCTGCGAATACAGAATAGTGGGGGTTGTACAAGGGGGATTTTTTTAAGGGAGTCGGATGCCGTCCATGAATTCCTATTACAGAATTTTCAAAACCTCCACTTATGGATGTAATGTTTCGGTCGCCCTAAAGAGAGCGAGGCATTGTGCGCAGTGCAATTTGTGTAAAAACTATCTCCCTGCCAGATATCCTGGAAAAATGTGAATCAGAGAACAATAATGGAGAATTTCCTAGTTAATGTTCACTAGATTATGTTTGAGTTTTTCTATTTTCGACCAATTCATCATTATTGCGTACATCTAGTTAAGATTATGACGCATTGAAGTGAAAAGAAGCTGATAAATTTTCCATAAAAATATAAAGACTCACGTAATTATGCACTCATTATTATAACGTAATTGCGCGTATAACTACGAAACAATAATAACACATTCCAGCGGCGCTTGGTAGGGTACGTCGGGATTTTATAGTCAATGCCCACTCATTACTTTTACCTATATGTACGTACAACAACTTATGTGTAATGCTTACCCCTTAACCTAGGAGAGGGCGCGCGCTCAAATGTAACACTAGAAGGCGCGAGGGGTGTCATCGACACCCCAGATTTTTTTCTCTTTCTTTGGAAGGATATAGTTATGCTGTGTTCTTTTTTAAATAGGTCCACCGAATTAAATTGATACTAATAATTATTCTTGTTAAATAAAGAAGAACCATGGGGTGGTATACACCCCACGCGCCCTTTCCCGGGTTAATCACTAAGACTTATATAAGGAAGAACTGCTGCGCTCAGCACAAAGAAGCACATGCTGCACCCGATAATTTTGTTCTAACAACGAAACGCGTCGTGTTAAAATAAATCTTTTAGAAATATTGCCATGACTCATTTAACAAATCATTGGTTGAGCATCCGTTGGTCACACGGATCTGACAACGATAAGGGTAAATCGTGGGTCTGTGTGTAGGAGGTTTTTTTTCCGAGAATGATCTTCAGGGGAGGCGTGGGGGTGGTCCGCGAGTCTCCACCTTTTATGTGTCCGAGGGCGTGGGAGGACGTTTCCTCGAGAGCTGTGCCGGCGCCTCTAAGCCCACGCCATTGAATCCTTGGAAATGGGAGCAGCGGGAGAGCGCATCATCAGCCTCTCGACGTGGTAACGCATTTTACGATGCCCTACGATCCGTTCGGCGTCAACGTAGACTTCAAACTGATATTACCCTATTTAAAAAAACATACCCTCCCACGCAGTCCATTGCAAACGTCCTCAACTGTTTTTATGGCTTTTTATATCGCGATGAATAAATGCGTGTGAAAGTTATAGGCCTATATATCCCGCGTGGAATCGGGGCTGTTAAAGGTTCATATCACGGTAATCCCACTAGAGCTGCGACTCTCTGCTCAAATTAATTCCAACTGCATGATGGCATTTGGAACGCTGCAGAAGGTCAAAGGGCAGTGTTAACCAGGGTCGCTCTCCAAGATATGGACTCTACTTCGTTCGTGTTTGCATGGTGTACGCAGAGTAATTTTCAAAATGCACTCTCATCATCAATCCTAGGTAGTGGTTTCAATAGCCTTCGTGGATCTACGTTTCAAATTTCAAGAATGAATTAAATTTGATGATTGGCTGCTTTCAGGATGATTGCTGCAAGATGATTCTCTCCAGCGTCTATTCATCTCAGGCGACAACATGCTTCGCAAACGTCGCAGTTTGCTTCTTCAGATTCGAAGTGTAGGATGCAGTTGTTTATTTCCTTGTATAGGTACCTTTCCTTCAGCCAGGGGCCGGTTCGTTTTGGCGCGCTTTCTTGTTTTCGCTGAAAACTCGTTTCCAACGGCTGGGCAGTGTGTAGCCATCTTCTCTATTGACAATATTTCGGCTTTTCTTTATTTCGATGGCACTCTTATGAGTCGCGGATAATAGCGTCTTTATTTTGCGATCAATCTTGCTTCTTCCACATTTACGTTATACCAACTGCATCCTACATTTCAGACCTGAAGAACCAAAGTGCAACGTTTGCGAAGCATGTCGTCGCCTGAGATGAACAGAGGCGGGAGAGAACCTGAAAGCAGCCAATCATCGACACCACTCCGCGGAAGCCTTCTTTCCGACATGAATGAAATTTAACTATCATATGATGAATTTATTATCTTGATCAACTTGCTACCTGACTTTGAGTTTATTGCTGAAGAATATGTTTGATTGAGATGGAAAATAAGTCAAACATGTGCAGATTATCAACCGGAGATGTTCTGGTATTGTGCAACTGTATTTACTGTGGTGGAATCGATCGTGTTGATGACTTCAGCGCTGAGTGTTCATATGCCTAATTGTTCGCTCTTTAGTATATTTTGCTTGCCTGGATTGAGATCGTTTCAGGCAATGCCACCTGCATGAGTTCAATGTGAGTGTGACAAACCAATTCGTCCGCTGGACGCTCTCCCACGCCCGAATAATAAGTGAGAGTTGACCAGATGGAAATAAAGGCAACTATGCGGCTTTTATTTCACCACGAGATTTCTGTGGCCTTTCTTCCTAATGGAGATCAAATAATCAAATTAGCACTAATTTTTTAATACATTCCTACGATGACTAAGGTATTTTTTGTTTTCTTTCATCGATTGCGATTCAAGTTCATTTCCAATTATTTACATTTTGGAAAAAATAAATAGTTTGAAAAAATATTAATTTTCCCAAAACCCTTAATCTTAACCCTTATCCAGAGTTGGCTTTCAGTTCTCATTCACATTGAGTTCATAAGCTGAATACAAAATAAGCGATAAAAATATCGAGCAAAACTATTGATAAAGTTTATCCATGCCTCATTGTGTACAGGTAAAAGCGTCGTTTTCCGAGCTATCGATTTGAAAAAAACATGTTTACCTCATTTTTATGCCCTTTTTCTCACTTGACTGACTACTCTCCTTAACATGGAGGCCATGAACTTCAGAAACCGGTAAGACATACTGAGTAAAAATAACTGGAACGCTTATGCATGCTTCATAATGACGTGTCCCAATTCTATCGCCCAAAATATTAAGCAATAATAAAAAAAATGCTTGACGTAATATCTGTTTGCGGCGTTCTTTGTTACGAGATTTCTAAATCCAAAGGTTAGAACGAAAAAATAGTGATGGGAACGTACTCGAGCAACATCCGAAAAGGAGGTAAGGGTCTGCCCATGTCACGTGTCACGGCCAGGTCATATTTATAATGAACGTTTTCGCAGTCATTAGAGACTCGTTTCAAAAGCACCTTCCTCAGGATCCAAATTTGAGCTGCCCTTCAAATATCTGGCTATCGCATAACGAATCGTCGTCTGCCGTCATCAGCAGCGAGTGGGCGCAAATAAACAGGCGGAAATGTCATAATCAATCGACTCGCCGCGCGGACGGATCTGCACAGCTCACGAGAGAGCCGCCGTGTGAAGAAGAATGGGAATGCCGAGGCACAGTAATCGCGGGTATTCACCAAGCCGCCACTCCATGATCAGGGGTGGAGCAGCTGGAAACCCATCCTTGATATTCTGCTACAAATATTTGCATTGGTAGAATCAGTTTCGAAATTCCAAATACATAGTTACGTTTATAAATACTTCCATTAGCCTCAGTCGAATTCTCAACTACTGGTAAGCATCCAATTAGTTATTTTTTAGTTTGAATTCCTATCATGGGTGGGACAGTATGGAAACTTAACTCTATAGGATTAATACTCTCACTGAAAAATAAAGCTATAATTATTTTTATTTGATTAAAGCAAATCTGTAACGAGTGGTGTGTAAGCTCTTTTTTAATATTTTATACATTACATACTTCACTTTTCTAGGAGTGTAACATCAAATTTTACGTGTTGAGATGAGTAATTTCAATATTTTGAACCTTCAGTTACTCAATGAGACAATTTGAAGGTCGGATTGGGTAGGTGGGAGTAGAGCTAAGCTAGAGCATGTCATATGCATATCTTTTGGCAAGGAGTGGGCAGGTCTTCCCTCTGCGTTACATCGCACTTCAGGGATTTGCTTGGGGGTGGCCGAAGGCTTCACCAAGGAGTCGAACCCGATATCATTGTATCAGTAGCTAAGGGTTCCACCCACTAGGCAGCCTTACTCCCACTGTATTAAACATTGTAAAATTTGTAATTATCATTGGAAACATCTTTTATGAGATAAGTAATATACATGGAATGGCCCTAGGATTACATTTCTACTTCTGGAAAATGTAACTTGGTAAGTACAATTGGCAGGAACACTACCCCGATAAATATAAAATAGCTTAGCAAGAAATGAACCTCTTTTCTAAATAATGAATATACCCTGATTTAAAAATTTAGTTTCGGTATATTTTTATGTTTTGCAGTTTTTTTTTAGTTTAATAATTTCCAATACACACTTATCGATTTTTAACGCGCATTGCAAGGATATCCAGACTCAAGTTATATCATAGTCCTGGAGGGTTGGCTATTAAAATGAGAGAAAAGCAAAGTGATACGAATCCGTAATACGGCGTAATATTTCAAAGGAGTTGTTACTGGAAAAAAGCAGTTCTTTCTTTGTTCCTGTCTCATGATGGCTAATTCCGCGGATCAACGCCATTAGCCGTTACGCTACGCAGGAAACCGTTACGTAAAATGAATAAATAAAAGAATGGGGCGCAATCACGCGGGGGAGGGATTTGCTTTCGGGGAACTTGGACCGGAATCGTCGCGGGGGCGGCGTGGGCGGAGAAGGTCACGATTAGGTCAGAGGTCACGGCAATTCCAGGAACAAGTCGTGCGCGCTACGTGGGCAGCGGGGTGCAGGAAAAAACGAGAGGAGCGAGGCGCGGGAAAGGTGAATGGGTCGAGGGAAGGTTGAGCGGGGGCGTGGTGCGGCGAGGGTGGGGAAGGTCCGGCGGCGGCGGTCGGCCTCAGTGGCGTGCACGAGGCGGAGAGGAGTGGAGCGTCCAGCCCAGAATGTCAATGGCGACGGTTTAATCACTTCTCAAGCCTAGAAAAACCAATACGATGGGGATTATTCTCGTGTTGAAATTCTTTCAGAGGTTCTTCGGGGTTGTTTTATAAGTACGTATAATATTTTAAACAATAGGTAAATTTTTAAATAATAAAACAAAACAATTCATCAGATGCTACACATGGAGTTAATTTCTCTATGGAAGCGAGTCTTGGACGTTGACAGCAGCAGAGAAGTCAAGAGTGGAAGCATTTGAAATGTGGTGCTACCGAAGAATGAGGAAATGGATCGACCATGTAAGTGACGAGGAAGAGCGAATAAGAGAGAAGTCTCCTAAAAATCTTAAGCAAAAGACTGGACAACTTAGTTGGCCACATTAAAAGCTAGGGCACAACAAAAACATGATGGAAATCATTATAGCAAAAAAATTATGGGTACCGTAAACACGGGCTACTTGAGCCCAGATTTTGAAACATTTAACATTTTTTTCAAAAATGGGCAGAAAATTTTGTTTTCTTTGACATAATAATCGTATATATTTAAATTATATATTATTATGAGTAATTTGACTGACAAAATGCATTGATTGTGACTTTGTTAATACTTTTATTTTTTTATTTTATTTGGACCCAAGTTAACCTGAAGATTGGGCCACTTGACCCCAGACTATAATTCCTACCATGTGAAGGCAGTTTGGGATTAAGTAGGGCGACGGTTGTTTAAATAAATAATTGCTTATCACCCCCTACCCTTCAAAACGTAAATTTAATGAGAAATTATTATTCAAAACATAATTAAAAAAATATCAATTTCAAAAATGAACTTCAAACATTAGTTTGAGCAACACTGTATAGATATTGTTCAAACAAAAGTAGATTTGCGTATAGCAATGTTAATAGTCCAGTAAGGGAAAATAAACTTCTTTTTATTGATTTTGTGGGTTCAATTTTCATGACCAAATCTTCAAAGTTGTACGACAAGACATTCTTGTTTTTGTGCCACCTCCAAGCTTAGATCGTGGGCTAAATGCAGTCAACTCTGACACATTCTGGTTCTATAACAAGGATGATATTTAGATATTCTTTCTCGTTCTTTTTGCATGAACAAAATGGCCTATTTCTAGGTCATCTATCGTTACAGACTCAGGTGATGATGATGATTTGGCTTCGAGATAACACCTAGGCTCGTGTCATATATGCTCCTTATCACTATTTTATAGGCTGATGTCTTGATTTGGCCAATGGCTTGTAATCTGATTTTCGTCTAAAGGTACTACGTCAACTTTCTGGAAGCCTGCCTATAGATTGTTTTAAATATTTGGACCAACTTCATCTCAAACAGTTCACAACAGCGTTGGGAACTGATCCTTTGGAAGCACCGATCCTTTTACCACCATCTTATTGTTAAGAACGCCCTTCCACTTCATTTTGAGTGGCCAAAAATACACCACATCTAGTGGTTGAGTGAGGTGGGATGAAGTAGGAGGAAGATAGACGAAGATGTATAACAGAATTGAATAACATTGACACCGAGGTGTGATGTAAAATTCAGTTATTTAGGACATGAAAAGGCGTCAGTTTGCTTTGACAGCATACCTAGCATCAAATATATGCACTTATCTCCAGTTTTAGGCTATTTCTGATGTCTATAGAGACGAAATTTTGCAGAGTGAAATGAATAACAAATACGTGTATTAAGTTATATAACCAGTGCTGCTCTCAGTGGTGACTTCACAAATCACCTAGACTCGATGTATCGTCTACCTACTGCCTATGCCTACCCGCAGAGCACTGAACAACGTTGCTGTGCTGATGTTGAGAGCACGCAGAGAACCAAACTTCATTTTTCAGTTTTTCGGGCTCAAGTTAGACCACATGGCTCAAGTAACCCGCGTTTACGGGTCTTAAATTGCTCATCACATCAATCCCTCTCCAAGAAACATAATCGCAAATACATATATGTTGTATGTTCCGCAAATTTGTGGAACATACGACATTAGAGTACGTGTGATTATGTTTCCTGTCACACATTTCCGCCAAATGTCTCCATCCACCCTAAAGTTGGCCTGAGCAAAGACTTTTAACAACAATTTCAATAATTTACACATCGTCTATTTCCAAATTATTTTCATTAGACCTGCATAAAAATATGAGCGCGATACCGCAGATTATATTTCCGTTCACAAATGATTTCAACGATTCTACATATAAGTATTATCCCGCAAGCCGCCTCGGTAGGTTGTGCCGGGAAGTATGAGGACATTAGCCATTTAAGTGCACGAAAATGCGAAATAATTAGGCGCCGCCTCGAGGGAGATTTCAGACTCTTAATTTGACCTATTTTTAACGTACTTTATTCTCCGGGATAAAACAAAATATTTATTATTCTATATTTTTTGTTGTGCCTAAAAATATAGCGTGGTTCTATGATGATCATCTCCTTGTCACTTTGATCACTTCTTTTCAATTTTTCGATCACGCCCCAGGGAGTGTTGTTTTATTAAGGAACGTTTTTATCGGTGAAACTGATTGAGGATGGAAATATAATTTGTACCTTTGTGTTCACTTGTTCAAACAGTACTAAATGGTTTACCTGCCTGAAATCTACTAAGAACCAAACATTTCATTCCATTATTTAGATATATTTGTGATCTCTCTTAGTAACAAGACTACAGATAGGATCAGACTGAGGATATTGTCAGGGGAATATTTAACCATTTTCTCTTTTTTTAATCTCTTTTACCGTGATCCCTTCTATCATAGTGCGTCGCTACGCGAGAATATTTTTCACATCGATTGAAAATAGAATTGATTATGTCAGAGCAGATGATCAGTTTCTCAGTTTTCGTCCTAGTGAAAGAGATCATATCCTTTGCTTACGCCGACAGCTCACCCCATGCCGTACACCCTGGAATTGGGTCGCCGGGCATTATGCAGGCTCCGGCGCGGAGTCCCAGGTGAACGGAACAACGCCCCCTTCTTTCTGTCGCCGTTGCCCCGGATTATTTTTCCCCCCTCCCTTGCGACCTCCGGCTAAAACGGGTCAATCAATTACTACGTCAACCCCTTGCGTGGCCTGTATGCGGGCCACTCCCCGAGTGGGCCCGATCAATGGGCCCACGAAACACCCGGAAGCGGGAATGGGCCGATGCGCTGGAAAAAATGCTCCACACTTTTGCAGCCATGCAACGTTTCACGGTGGTAGTCGAGTCTGAATCGCCCGACCACACGCAGAGTCTATTGATAAAGCCGAAATTCCACCATCAATTTTCCATCCCTTCCAAGCGATGGCTCCAGTGATCGCTCCAATGATGGCGGAAAAATGACCGCTTCACACGATCATTTTCCGCGATGGCTCCAGGGATATCCATCCCTTTTTCCTCCACTCGGCAGTTCCTTTTTTCCATCGCTGACGTCATCGCTGGCACCACCTTACAGCCAATCAGAATGCACGGCCGCTAACAGTGATTGTAACACCTCGTATTTCTTTCAATGGAATGACAATTGTGAATGCGGAATGATTCGGGAAGCGACGGATGAAGCGATAAAAAATGGACGGTTGGAATGATTCAGAAAATGATGGGTTGGGCGATCACTCTTTTGTTCCTTGAAAACCTAGTGCTAAAACTATCAGCGTGATGGACTTAAAAAATGATCGTATTATTCAGGCTTAAGTAAAATGCAACTTTCCACTTTTCATGCAATTAATAATTCCATAAGTCTCAAGAAATAATTACATAAATAGAGGAAAGCTGCATCTTACTTAGGTTATGCGGTAGGTGATGGAATAGTTCCACCTCACGGACTTAAGTGCCTTTACGTATATATTTAAATCTGATATGTTGCTGACAATGCCTAAACTTACATTTTCGAATCATCAAAATTAATTTTAAATTCAATTTCATATTGCTGATAAAGCAATTTATAGAAGTTAAGTATACCGAAAGTATTAACGAAATGAATATGGATATTTATGATCGTAATTAGAGGGTTTTCTACTTATTTGATAAAAGTTGTCAAAATTGCCTGGAGGCCAAGACCTGAGATCTCTCGTCGAGGAAAAAAACACGAAAATTAGAATCCTACTTCATGAAATGTAGGTAGCCATGCAAATAGAGTTAAGACTATCTTGACTGTTTTATACCTAGCTGATTTTTATTTTTTCACGCAAAATAGGGATGTTACCAAAGAAATTATTAAAAAGCAAATTAAAATTTTGTTAAATTATTGAGGAATTAACCATAATTTATGTTGTTTAAAAATATTTTATTTGAAAACGGTTTTACGAGATTTGACGTCATGAGCACATGATGAAAAACGGAGAACATTTGAAAAGAATCTGCACTTCTGCAAAGCATAGTTTCAATTAGATGGAAATGGATGAATCACGGTTATTAAAATTATGTTAATATTATTATTGTAAGTATTTTCTACGCGTCGTGAGTTCCGAAATGGAATAAATTCCTAGAAATGGAATTAAATTCTGAAATATATGAGTTCGTAAATGGAAGTAATGCATTCCGCTGCCAACACAGTGGCGATGAAACTGCACCGAATCAATATCTCGGCGATTCATTGCATCGCCCGGCCTTCTTGCTGCGCTGCTCACTTCCCCTCCATCCTGTCGCATCGGACGGCGATGACGTCTGATGACGTCATACATAGTAGCGAGTCTGGGGAAAAGAGTATCTCTTTGTGTGGGGAAAATGGTTCACGGCGGTGATTATGGACGAGAATGAATGGCTGTTGCTCAGCAGAAAATTCTAAGTGCAAAATCTCATGCATATGAAACTTATTTCGGAAATTCGATCCTATTTTTACACGACTCTGTACATGACCTGAAAGTGAGTGACATGGAGTTGTTAAAACCTAGTTCCTAATTGTGTTAAGTAAGTGTGGAGTATCTCCAGCATTTTTTTTCATGGACACTGTAAGCAACAAAATATTTTTCGCAAGATCACACGTGGGCAATGAAAAGGGGATTTTTGGAAGAGCTCTGCGCACCATCTGATTTGTTGCGGACTCGCGCCAAATCGAATCGCTGCAGTGTGCCACTCCGACGAATTTCGCCAAGGATGCTTCTAGCCTCTGATCAAGGCCGTAGCCAGGGGGGGGGGGGATGAAGGGGGATTGTTCCCCCCCCCCCCCCCCCGAAATGAAAAAAATTAGATATTACCTACTTTATGTTCGCTTGGTGCTCACACGACAATCTTATATAGCGGCGCAGTGACATCTAGTAGTGAGTGGTGATAGTACGTAGTATCACTACTCACTACTAAATGTCACTAGATAGCACGTACTACGCCAACTACGCAAGCAACGAAACTTCGGGGTCGTGTTCGAATTGAATCACGGAATAGTCGATAGGCTTAGAAATTCCAAATATTCATAAACTTCTAATGATCTTCGCAACACTGCCTATTTCCACATGTACTCCTGAGAGGACTTTCTCACCTCTAAAACGCCTCAAAACTTATTTAAGAAACTCTACAGGCCAAGAAAGACTAAGCGGTTTGGCTTTGATGTCAATCCACCGCAGAATTGACATCGGCACCGAGGAGTTAATTAATTTGTTCACTACAAAGAAAGCTAGAAGGCTAAAGTTAATTTCATAATAATATATTTGTATTTTCCTTTAAGGGTTTACAATAAATGTGTATATTTAACTGTATACGCTATTTTATTTATCTTTTAAAAATAATTTTATGTTTGTCTACTATTCCATAAAACCCCCCCGAAAATATTTTCTGGCTACGGCCTTGCCTCTAATGATGTCTTTATCAATTGCTATGTGCCTGCAATACGGGTGAGAGTTATGAGGTAATTAAAATTAGCATAACTTACATTCATCTACACCCGACTTATGGCAAAAACTGAATTAACAATCGTCAAAACGCAAGTTACATTGAAGAGAATAACATAGTGCGCACATTACAATATTCCATTCAAATACGTGTAGTATTACATGCTGCCGAGTACTATTGATATGTAAGGCCTTAGATTCAAACAAATTTCACGGGGTCTCTTTAGGAGAGTGTGTACTATCAAGGGTTTGCATTTGGAGAGGAGACCCTTAAACCGCACATTACACCCAAATACACAATTTCCCAATTCCAAATTCATTCACACGACGCTTTATGCTCAAACATACAAATAAAGTCACAAGTAAGGAAAGAAAGGGATAGGAACGTATAAGTAATAGAAAAAGGACGAGGACAACGGTACATGAAAAAAGCCAGAAATCACAGGGAAAAAATGCGACCTGACTATAAATTATAAAACTCCATATTCTACTTCGAAAAAATCACTCTCGGAAAGTAAAGAATGTTGCTTCGGATTAACTAGATACAATGAATATTTCATTAGAATTAGAAGCGACTACGGCTGAGACTTTTTCTGATAAACATGTAGCCACACCGCAACACAAACCTCACACAAACCACCGTAGCTATATCATTCGGGGTACCCAATTAGAGACTGTTGAATCCGTGAAACATCTAGGATTTAGACTCAATAATGATCTATCGTGTAATAAACATATTCAGGAAACAACAGGTCAAGCCAATCGTAAAATGGGTTTTGTTAAAAGAATATTAGGAAATTGCGACGACAAAGTGAGAGAAATTAGCTACTTCTCCATCGTAGACCACATTTATAATAGGCTGCCAGTGTTTTGGACCCTCATGAAAAATGCTTAATAACAGAGGTAGAACGCGTGCAGAGAAGAGCTGCCAGGTACGTGAAAATTCGTAGCCTTGTTATTGTAAGTGACTTGTTAGATAAACTCGGATGGGAATCTCTGTCGGACCGTAGATTGAAAAAATGACTAAACCTTTCAGATAAATTCAAGAGCAGTGCCTTCTCTGACGAAGTTAACAATATCTTACGAACGCCAGCATACTACGGTAGACCAGATCATGTAAATAAAATAAGAGAGCTAGACTGTAGAACAGACAGATTCGGAATGTTTTTTTTTCCACGATCAATAAGAGATTAAAACGGCAGCAATAGAACTCAAAAATAGATTAGATGACTTGTAGTGTAGCCTACTGACTTATGTAAACTTTAATGCATTTTTTCCGAATTTTATTATTATTTCTAACAGCATGCGGTAGTATAATTTTGAGGTATGCGTAACGTTTTATGGATCGTGTGGTGTGCCTGTGGGAATCCAATTGCATGCTGCATGCTATATGGAACATCACCACCGGCATTTTCTATCTAAGTACACCTCTTAGGAAAGCGTCAATCCCGTTCTGGGTGGCATTCAGGAAAATTAAATTGATTTGCCGTCTAATTATACGAGATCATGCGTTGATTATTTCAAAAGCTCACGGGATTCATTCGCAATATTCGATGCGTGGTATTTGCTTGGGAACTTCTGCAGCCGATTGTTCTCGTGGGCGCGTGCCCTGCAATGAGGGCCGGGGATCAAGGACGGCATCCGTACAGGGCCCAGGAAGAGACCAGAATGGCGCACGTGCCTGTTACACTCCACGTGCGCCAACTCATGGCGGAGGTATTTTTTCTAATGCCCCGACCAGCCCTTCCGTCGGAGAGGGACATTTTACGGCGAAGGTGGGTGCTACACGTATGTGAGGCGTTTTTGAGACTCCCCCTAGGTTCGAGTGTGCGCGCGGGGCAATGAAAGTCACTCATCGGGCGCACAATGCTCTGAAGATGACGCCGGGAGTTGTCGGTGGGGTTCGGGGAAGGCACGGGCGGTGACTGCAGCGCGTGGATGTGCCAGGACTGTGGAGGGAATTAGATATCAGCGCGTGGCAATCGCGGAGCACTTTGCGAGACACTTTAAGGGTGTTTGGCAGGTGGTGGGTTTTCGCTGACATTAAGGTTTGTTCGAGAAATGAATACACGCCATCTTCTTGAAAAATTAATTGTACCTAATCAACCGACGGCCACGGCATATAACTTTCCATAGTAAAACTTCTGGCTATTGCGTTTGAAAATCTTAATTTTATTCGGGTTTTTATGAGGAAAGATGCATGAACATCGAAAAAATATTGAGAATCTCTTGAATTAATATCTCATTGTGACAAAAAAATGAATAATACTCCATATAATTCAATAATAATGCAGCGAGAATACAGTTTAAAAATATGTGCGTCGTCTAGCAGCTTTTTGAGTTGTAAACTAATGAATTATGTAAAGTATGTCAAATTACGCTAGCTACATTAAAATGACGCTACATTTGACCTAAATAGCTGGAAATAGATTTTAATTAAAGATATAAGGGCTTAACTATCAAATTTCTCTGTGGCCTCACTTTGGTTTTAAACTCCGACGAAAGTCTTATATGTTGGCAAAATATCTGATAAATCAGATATGCTTAAAACATTCGCGGGACTCCGCAAATTTTCGTCCACTTTCGTCGATTGAAATAGAAAAATGTATGCAGTACAATATCGTCATGAATCACATTATGTTTTAGCATCATCAAAACTCCATTCGCGATATTTTTTCAGTAATTGCAAAATAATGCGCCAAAAAGAGGTCATTTATGGATGTTAAAATATTTTTTTTTAATTCATATCTGCTGATAAATATGAGATTACCAGTAAAAAGTTCACATCGAGCCCCATCTATTTCACAGTCCTCTTTTACAGAAACAGAAAAAGATAAATTCTCTGAAGAGAAAGAAGTCTCCTGCTACTACGTATATTTACTAACTCAAATGAAACACCATCTCTTAGACTTATTCAAATGTTACTCAGAGTTTGAAGGAGCACCACAGTTACGTATCTCCGGGAGTACAGGGGTTTGTTTCCTTGACTGTCGCGCGATAGGCCGGGGTTCTATTCCCCGCTGAAGAT